>NC_138771.1:671887634-672487634 GCF_965119305.1 Pelophylax lessonae
AGAGAGAAGAATAGAAGGAGAGAGAGAGAGAGAGAAGAATAGAAGGAGAGAGAGAGAGAAGAATAGGAGAGAGAGAGAGAAGAGGGGAGAGAGAGAGAGAAGAATAGAAGGAGAGAGAGAGAGAGGAATAGAAGGAGAGAGAGAGCGAGAGAGAGAGAAGAATAGAAGGAGAGAGAGAGAGAGAAGAGAAGGAGGGAGAGAAGAAGAAGAGACAGGGGAGAGAGAGAAAAAAAGAAGAGAAGGAGAGAGAGTGAGAAGAAGAGATGGGGGGAGAGAGAGAGAGAGAGAGAAGAATAGACAGGGAGAAAGAGAGAAAGAAGAAGAGAGGCAGAGAAGAAGTAGAGAGACAGACAGAGAGAGAAAGAAGAAGAGAAGGAGAGAGGGAGAAAAGAAGAAGAGCAGATGGGGAGAAATAAAGAGAGAGGGGAAGAGATGGTGTGAGGGAGAGCGAAAGAAGAAGAGATGGAGAGATAGAGAGAGAAGAAGAAGAAGAAGAAGAAGAGATGGAGAGATAGAGAGAGAGAAGAGATGGGGAAAGAGAGAGAGAGAAAGAAGAGGACAGAGAGAGAGAGAAGAAGGGGTAAGAATGATTTTTATGTGTCTCAGTAGCCTATTTTAGTTGACAGAAAAACTGAAAGAGTCTCATTATGTTGGAGACCAGCAAGTAGGTTTTCCTCCTGTGTCTACATTTTTATTACAGCTGACCTTTCATCAAAGCTTTGTAAATGATGTGTATATAGACAATGGCATTTATTCCTAAAGCCTCTTCCCTGTATCTGGTATAGCTCAGCCCTGGCAGAGATCATTTTCTAAGGGTGGAATCACAAATATATAACCATCACTCTCTTTTCCGGATACAGTCGGATTATAAAGGGGCTGCAGCAACAGCCAGCTGGTTACCTGGTGCCAACATAGAAGAAAATCTGTCTCCAACACACCATGGGTCCTTATTCAATCCAATAATTTATTAAAGCTATCACAACACAATAGGTGCAGATGCACCTTTTTGGAACCATGCAGGACGCCTCCATCAGGAATGAAATGAAGGGGTCTTGCACATGCCGAATAAAGTGGTTCTGCATGACTGCTGTTGCATCTGCACCTAAAATGACGGGATTGTAATTATAAATGTTTGGACTATTTATGGATCCATGGTATGCCTGCAGCCTATATTTTGTTCTCTGAAGGTGTAAGATGCTTTACTTTTCTGCATCCAGCCACACGTTCGCTGATTATAAACTGTATACTCCTGCATATGGTGCCAAATTTTAACCTTTTAATGGACAGGCCTGCTGCCAACATTCCATTTTTATGAAAGGTGTTTGTAGACCAGTTGGATTTCAGGCTCTCTGACAATTGTCTGCATGATCATTTCCAGTCAGGGTTCAAATACTGCTCTGAAATAGTCCTTATCCTTGTAACAAATTCTGGAGGTGTGAGACCAGTTCAGGTGCCCCATTCTTATTCTCCTGGACCTCACTGCAGCAGATATCCATGAAACCACTATTTTAACATGGTACTATGTTTCTATCGTGTACCACCTAACCCTCTTGTATTGAATTGTATTATTGCTGTATTGTCTCCCTTTATATTGTAAAGCGCTGCCCAAACTGTTGGCGCTATATAAATCCTGTATTATAATAATATTAATAATTTACCAAGATTCCAGATACATGCAGTACAGAGGGAAACATCCCACACCCATCCTCAGGCCTTGGACCATTTCCACACACACACAGCTAGCAGCTCAACCTGTATCCTGCAGCATTCAGTGTCCTCTCTGAGAGGGGGCATCTGAGACCTAACCCCATTCCTCTTTAGACATGGTCTGGCCTTAATTTGTAAGGGAATATTGTCCTCGGGCCTGCACTCCTCTCAGACAGGGAGGCAGGGCCGGTGCTAGACTATTTTGCACCCTAGGCAAGACCAGCTACTTGCTCCCCCCCAAAAAAAACTATACCCCCCTTTAATCCTACACTCCCTTTCCTGTATACACTGCCCCCTTTAATCCTACACCCCCTTCATGTACACACTGCCCCCTTCCTGCATATACTGCCCTTCTTTAATGCTACACCCCCTTTCTGCACACAAAAAAACTATACCCCCCCTTTAACCCCACACCCCCTTCATATACACACTGTCCCCCTTTAGCCCTACACCCCCCTTTATATACACAATGCCCCCTTTAACCCTATACCCCCCTTCATATACACACTTCCCCCTTTAACCCTAACCCCCTTCATATACACATTGCCCCCCTTTACCCTACACCCCCCTTCTTGTACACACTGCCCCCCTTTACCCTACACCCCCCTTCTTGTACACACTGCTTTCCCTTCCTGCACACACTGCCCTTCTTTAATGTTACACCCCCTTCCTACACACACACTGCCCCCCTTTAACCCTACACCCCCCTTCCTATACACACTGCCCCCCTTTAACCCTACACTCCCCCTTCATATATACACTGCCCCTCTTTAACCCTACACTCCCCCTTCATATACACACTGTCCCTCTTTAACCCTACACACCCCTTCATATACAAAGTTCCCCCCTCTCTACAGGTGACATCCACCGGGGATGAGGAGGTGACAGGAGAGGAATGTGGCACTGGCCATAACTGCTCCCTAGCGGTGGCAGTATGCCCTAGTTTGCCTAGTGGTAGCACCGGCCCTGCAGGGAGGTCATCATGGACTCCTTTGTCAAGCCTTGTTTTCCCTCTCATTACTTAAAAGGATATCCTTCTCCTTAGCTGCCACCACTGAATGGCCCTTTGAACCTCAGTCAGCAACCTCAGTAAGGGGCACACATTCTCATAATGGGGGAATCTTTCCACCAATCATGAGAACAAAACCTCTGTTACCATCTGACAGCGGAAAAAGTGAGTGTCAAATCTCCTAAAGATGGTCTTTTACCTTTCTACAAGGAAATTAAACAGTGCACTGTGTTACTTATCATATTTGGCTCCAACATGACAAACGTGATGACAGGCTTCTCTGAAGGTATTAAGTCTATGGAAAGACTGGTCTATTAAAGCCAATCTGCCCAGCAATCATTTATAGTAGGAGATCTCTTTGTTTTGGTCTAGTTACTTTTTGCTAATTTGTTTAGTTTTTTTTTTTTTTTTGCATGCAGTTATTTCATCACTAGGGGTGCGGGTGCTGGGTGGAGTTGTGAAATTAAAACCCTTGTGTGTCAATGATGGATTTGTCTTGAGACAGGTGGGATGTGCCTCAATGAAACATTGACTTTAATAAAGCCATTGTAGCACCCTCATAGGTCAGTGCTAGAAGAGAGAGAATAGTTTTTGGCTCTTTCTGCTTACCAGAGAGATTGCCAGGTACATTTATATTTCTCTCTGCCTGCCAGAGAGCAGGATCCATTGGTAGGGTCTGTGTATGGTGCTCAGGTGCAGCTCAGCTTGTCTGAAATGTTTGACAGTGGTCCAATAGGGAGGCATATTGGACAGTGGTAGGAAACCTGACAAGTGAGGGCACAGGCATTGTTACAGCCCTGGTAATTGGCAGAGGAAAGTGCCTCGGTGCATGCTGGGTGACTGAATAAAGGCCAAAGGCACATGTGTTCAGGGGTCTTGGGCTGGAGGGCAGGGTCCTGAAGGGAGAGGGTGGCTGCCCCTCCCCTGTAGAAGCTGCTATGCGGCCTCAGGTAGTCAACCTAAGGGCCTGAATGTTAGAGAGGAGCTGAACCCGGAGGTTCTGCAGAGCTCACTGGAAGGGAGACACTGGAAAGGATCTGATTCTGCCTACAGTGAGTACAGATATGTGTCAGAGGGCCTGTCATTTGAGTACCATCCCTTCAGTGGAAGAGACAGTGGACGGGTGTCAGTAAAATGGATGCTAGAGAGTGTCCTGAAGATAAAGTAGTCGCTTCAAGTCTGCTGCTAGAGAAAGCAAGAAGACTTAATTCTTCTATACAAGTGGCAGTATAGTAAAGGCAGTATGACTGCTTCCACAAAAAAAACGTTGAGGCCAAGTGAGATTTGACCTTATCTACAGTGAATAGTTTGGTTGGAGTTTCCCACTATTCCCTTCTCCCATGCAAGCTCCACAATAAATACAAAACCAAATACCCTGGACTGTTTATTGAGTAATGAGCAAACAGGAGTAAGGATGGATGTGTGAAAAATTCCCTACTGACTGTCTGCAGGTAAACAGAGGGAGACCCAAGAAGTCATCACATAGCAAGCCCTACGGGGACAGTGCTACACCACAATAAAAAATTTCCCCTGCAGCAAGTCCCCTTGATTGAACCTGGTGCTTGTTTCATATTTTACATACCTCCTTCATGGATTACACCTGGATCTAAATCCCTACATGCGTATGCCACGGCCCACTTCTACACTGTGTGTGTGTATATATATATATGTATTGTGACAGGAAGTCAGGTAAATCTGTGGGTGTTGTCACAAACGGGAGATACATTTCTGCCTTGTTTAGACAATTCACCAATTACTATCGGGTGTCGGCTGCGGAGGTAGCCAGAAAGGTGTAAGGACATTGGAAAGCTTCAGCTATTCAGAATGAGGCAATTAAGGCCTCTATAAGTTATCCAGGGGATGACTACTGATTGATGCCTCCTGAAGCTGTGTGCGTTAAGTGCCGGTTCACACTAGGGCGACCTGTGTCGCCGCAGGTCGCCTCCCATAGGGAAGCTACGGACCCGTTCTAATAGGAGCGACACAAGTCGCTCCGACCTAGAAAAAGGGTCCGGAGCTTCTTTGGGGCGACCAGGAGGCGACCGCCATAGACTTCAATGTTATGAAGTCCGTGGCGGCCGCTCCGAGGTCGCGGCGCCCTGCTCGCACTGCGACCTCGGAGGTCGCCACCTAAAGTAGCGTCGCGGTAGTGTGAACCGGCGCTCAGGAGAACAGTGAGCTGAGAGACTTCTGAAGGTGAGGTGGTGTTGACTTTTTCTGTGTGAAAAGAAAACAAATGGACTTATGGTTTTCTGCTGTATGACCAGCAGTGTCTGCCCAGCAGTAGGTTGGGACAGACACCATAGGTAGGTTCCTGTGTTGTGAAAGTAGACGCCTCAAGTGGCCAGGGTTTATTTTATGTTTGTTTGATTTATGCTGTTTGGATGCTTGCACTTGTTTCCAGCAAATTGGAAGAATAAACCATAGACTGTTGTTTTCAACCACTCCTTGGCTGTCTCTCTGTGTAACGAACCAACCCAAGGGGTCACCCACACCCGCTATCGAGCCAACCCCTTTCACATGGTGGAGTGCTTCGGGCAGTTAAAGTAAACCCAAAATGGAGGAGATACTGAGACAACTGGCTATAGTAAATGCAAATCAACAGCAGACAAATGCGGGTTTTCAGCGGAGCATTGCAGCTCAACAACAGGCTCACCAAGAGAGCATTGCAGGCTTGGAACAGAGACACCAGCAGCAAATGGAGGCCATCGTAAAACAGGAACAGAGACAGCCGAGGAGTGGTTGAAAACAACGGTCTATGGTTTATTATTCCAATTTGCTGGAAACAAGTGCAAGCATCCAAACAGCATAAATCAAACAAATATAAAATAAACCCTGGCCACTTGGGGCGTCTACCTTCACAACACAGGAACCTACCTATGGTGTCTGTCCCAACCTACTGCTGGGCAGACACTGCTGGTCATACAGCAGAAAACCAATAGTCTATTTGTTTTCTTTTCACAGAAAAAGTCAACACCACCTCACCTTCAGAAGTCTCTCAGCTTACTGCTCTCCTTAACGCACAAAGCCTCAGGAGGCAGCAATCAGTAGTCATCCTCTGGATAACTTATAGAGGCCCTAATTGCCTCATTCTGAATAGCTGAAGCTTTCCAACGTCCTTACACCTTTCTGGCTACCTCTGCAGCCGACACCTGATAGTAATTGGTGAATTGTCTAAACAAGGCAGAAATGTATCTCCCGTCTGTGACAACACCCACAGATTTACCTGACTTCCTGTCACAGTATATATGAATTTTTAGACTTACATGAGCACATCAAGCTTTTCCAGGCCATAGTTTGGATTTACTTCCAAAACAAAACCGTCTGGTGCAATGTATCTTTGAAAACAGATACACTATAAATGTATGATTGTTATTTTTACATAGTTACCTGACTAAAGCAAATGTTAGTTTTATTGTCCTTCGTATAAGAAATAAAGAAAATGTATCTACAATGACTATACCTTCTTCTACAATTTGAGATCAAACATGGATGGTAACTGTCGCAGCTTGGCCATGACAGTTCCACATCTTAGTCCTTGGTTCTGATGATGTTGTGACCTGGACTGTGTTATTTGAGTTTCTGAGCATATGCAGTAACTGAAAAAAAGGGTATCAACTAAGGGGATCGCTGCCATGTTGGGCAGTTCCCACTTATTTATAGGTTGGACCACTTGAAAAGTGGGTGAGGTCTAGGTTGGGCAGCCAAGAAGATAGGCTTTTTTAATTGTGGGTTGTGGGCGACAGTGTCTCTGGAACTGGGACTAATATTTTGGTAAGTAAGGATCAAGTAATAATTGTGACCAGGGCCGGTGCTAGACTATTTTACGCCCTAGGCAAGACCAGCTACTTGCGTCCCCCCCAAAAAAAATAAATAAAAAGGGTAGGGGTTAAAAAATTCTCTATGTCATACCCAGTGACCCTGATCTGATGGTTCCTCCATGTTATGCTGTCGTACCCAGTGACCCCTATATACCTCCATGTCACACCTGGGGACCCTGATGTCGTTCTATGTCACACCCAGGGACCCTGATGTTTTTCCATGTCACATTCTGGGACCCAAATATTCCTTCATGTCTTGATGTCATACCCACTGACCCTGATGTTCCTCCATGTCACACCCAGGGAACCCCGTGTTCCTCCATGTCATGCTGTCCTACCCAGTGACCCCAATGTTCCTATATGTCACACCAGGGACCCCTGATGTTCCTCCATGTCATACCCGGAGAGACCCTGATGTTTTTCCATGTCACACCTGGGGACCCTGATGTTCCTTCATGTCACAACTGGGGACCCTGATGTTCCTCCATGTCACACCTGGGGACCTCAATCCCCCATGGCCAACCCAGGAACCCCAATTACTCATGGCACACCTGGTGACCACGAATCCCTGTTACACCCGGTGACCCCTATCCCCCATATCACACCTGGTGACTCGATTCCCCATGACACACCTGGTGAGC
Organism: Pelophylax lessonae; assembly: GCF_965119305.1. Taxonomy (NCBI): domain Eukaryota; kingdom Metazoa; phylum Chordata; class Amphibia; order Anura; family Ranidae; genus Pelophylax; species Pelophylax lessonae. The sequence goes on from NC_138771.1 coordinate 671,894,813, forward strand.
CAGATTCCCTTTCACACCAGGGATCCTCCATGTCACACCCAGGGACCCCAATCCCCTGTTCTGGGGACACTCACTGAGCGGTATGAAGAGAGTGGCCCGCGCTCTGTCCTCCTTCACTGTGATTCCTTTTCCCAGGACACTCCTCTCCTGGACCACAGTGCTCACCACAGCTCCAGCTGAAGAGGATCATCATGCAGGCAGCACTCCGGTGGGCTCCATTCCTGCCTCTTGGGGCCCCCCCAACATTGGTGGAAAGCCAAGGCTTGGTAGTTCCGCCACTGCCCCAGACACCTAGCATCTTCCTCTGTCCCTTCTTCCTCCCCCACTGCTGCCCCTCCCCTCAGCTCACAGGGATCATTAATAAAGGAGAGTGCTGACTCGTGACTGCGCCCCTAGGTGCAATGCGCCCTAGGCGGCTGCCTGGTTTGCCTAGTGGAAGCATCGGCCCTGATTGTGAACATATCTGTGGCTCAGAGGGTTCTAGAAAATGAAGGTGTGGAGGATAAGTGATGGCTGAAATAGGAAAAACATACCATTTGGGTTGCGGATTCTATTTGTTAGTCTCCCCACTGCGGCCAAAATCCTCTGATTGTCGCTGGTAAAGGAACCTGTAAGATGAACAATGCAAAGATCAATATGTCTGTTTATTCATTAGTAGGGGCATGAGGGGTAAAGAAGAGAGGAAGAAAGGAAGTATCTCCTGATCTGTGGGCTCCTTGTGAGGGAAATTTAACTTCATTGTGAAAGGCCAACTCTAGTTGAGGAAATGTTAGTAGAAGTTCAGCCTTGGATAATGAACACAGGTGAACAGTTTCCATTGCCCTCAACATCCGTACTAGATGAGTCTGATCTATAAATAGTCATTCGTGAATTGTATGGGGGGGAGGGGCAGCAGCGCTTTTCCACGGTACATAGTCTACAATGTAACTCAGGCAGGCTTGATGGAAAACCTTGAAAAGTTTATTTATAAAAAATATATAGTGATGATTAAAACATAATAGAATGTGTTCCAAACCAGATCTGTGGCGTTGCTGGGGGGGTCACAGGATGACCGAGCCGCTGGCTGAGCCGGAACTGTGTAGATGATCACAACAGGGAACCGGGCAGGAGGGAGAAGGATCTTATGTGCCAAAAGCAGACCGGACCACCCGATAGTGTGGCTGCTCGTACCGAAGCCTTTTTATATAATTTTCATAAGAGTGGATGTTGAAGGGTTAATGATGATATCGAGACACTGGGTGTCCGCCCCCTCCTCCACCCTAAATGTTCAGGATGTTGGTCCCCCCCGGTGACTTAGACAAAGCACAGCAGTGCGAAACATGTCGCTGTTCACCTATGTTTTGTTTGTGTATACATCAGTTATACATCTGAACATTGACCTAATGGTCTCCATTCCTCCTGGAGGTGCACATTTGGCTTTCTCTGGGGACATGTTAACCTCTAAGAATACGCCCAGAATCTAAGTGTAATTGGCCATGGCCATTGGAATGACACATTTTCATGGTTTGGGTTCCCCGTATCTGATGTCTGAAATCCAGGGCTTTTTTTCAGCGGGAACCCTGTGGAACGCAGTTCCGGCACCTCCAGCACTGAATGTGTGTAATGGCAAGGGGTGTAGGGTGTGCTGGAGGATCTAATAATGCTGGCTGCTGGGGGATCTGCTGTCACTGGTGGGGACTTGTTTTTGTGTAAGGGTCTAATTTTGCTGGTGGGGGATCTATTATTGCTAGGGGGTCTTATGTTGCAAGTAGGGATCTACTGTTGAGGTACAGGTATATTGTTACTGGCTGCTTGGAGATCTGTTGATGCTAGCTGCTTGGAGTTCTGTTGTTGCTGCTAGGGGATCTATTGATGCTAGCTGCTTAGAGATCTGTTGTTTCTGCTGGAGGGTCTGTTGATGCTAGCTGCTTGGAGATCCGTTGTTGCTGCTGGAGGGTCTATTGATGCTAGCTGCTTGGAGATATATTGTTGCTGCTGGGAGGGTATAATGTTGCTGGGGTCTGTCTTTTGTTTCTTGGGTTTTTTTTTTTTTTTTTGCTGTGGGTGGTCCATTGTTGCTGTGTGGGGGGTCTATTGTTGTGTGGGGGAACTATTGTTGCTGGGGTAGGGTCTATTGTTGCTGTGGTTGGTTTATTGTTGCTGGGGTGGGGTCCATTGTAGTTGGGGGGGGGGGGTCTAATATTGTGTGCTATGTTGCAAGTAGGGATCTACTGTTGGGGTACAGGTATATTGTTACTGGCTGCTTGGAGATCTGTTGATGCTAGCTGCTTGGAGTTCTGTTGTTGCTGCTAGGGGATCTATTGATGCTACCTGCTTGGAGATCTGTTGTTTCTGCTGGAGGGTCTACTGATGCTACCTGCTTGGAGATCTGTTGTTGCTGCTGGAGGGTCTATTGATGCTAGCTGCTTGGAGATCTGTTGTTGCTGCTGGAGGGTCTATTGATGCTAGCTGCTTGGAGATCTGTTGTTTCTGCTGGAGGGTCTATTGATGCTAGCTGCTTGGAGTTCTGTTGTTGCTGCTAGGGGATCTATTGATGCTAGCTGCTTGGAGATCTGTTGTTGCTGCTAGGGGATCTATTGATGCTAGCTGCTTGGAGATCTGTTATTTCTGCTGGAGGGTCTATTGATGCTAGCTGCTTGGAGTTCTGTTGTTGCTGCTAGGGGATCTATTGATGCTAGCTGCTTGGAGATCTGTTATTTCTGCTGGAGGGTCTATTGATGCTAGCTGCTTGGAGTTCTGTTGTTGCTGCTAGGGGATCTATTGATGCTAGCTGCTTGGAGATCTGTTGTTTCTGCTGGAGGGTCTATTGATGCTAGCTGCTTGGAGATATATTGTTGCTGCTGGGAGGGTATAATGTTGCTGGGGTCTGTCTTTTGTTTCTTGGGGTTTTTTTTGCTGTGGGTGGTCCATTGTTGCTGTGTGGGGGTCTATTGTTGTGTGGGGGAACTATTGTTGCTAGGGTAGGGTCTATTGTTGCTGTGGTTGGTTTATTGTTGCTGGGGTGGGGTCCATTGTGGTTGGGGGGGGGGTCTAATTTTGTGTGAGGGATCTATTGTAGCTGGAGTGGGGTCTACTTTTGCTGAGGGATCTATTTTACTGCTTTTCTTGTTATTAGACCAGAATAAATTCTATATAAATTATTTAGCACCACAAAATGATACTTGGGACGGTACTGAGAGGAGGGCAGGGGCTGGAATCAGGGGACGGTGCTCAGAGGTGGGTAAGGGGGCAGACACATGGGGGGAGGGGCTCAGAAGGGGAGACTTCCTGCACCTATTCTCTGAGAAGAAAAGCCCTGTTCAAGATAATCAGAACTTGAAATGAAGTTCAATTCTACAAAATAGACCTAAACACGAAACAGCAAAGCATGGCTTGGTCAGAGAGGAAGGATATTGCCCATAACAACCAGACCATTTTTTTTTTTGCGTTCGTTAAAAAAAAAAATGGGATGGAGGTCATTTGAGATGTTATCATTAAACATGGATTCAATGGCCATTGCCAGAAACACATTGGGCTTTAACCACTTTGCCACTGCTCACTAGAGCTCTACTGCGGCAAAGTGGTTCGTCATCGTCTGGCGACGTAGACCTACGTCGCCAGGCACTCCCTTTCCTCGGCGGCGCGCGCGCGCCGCCGGAAGCTCACTCCCGCTGTATTCAGTCACAGCGGGAGTCGGGCCAGGGGAGGAGCAGCGGCGATTGCCGCTGCTCTTTCGCGATCGTCGGGGAATCGAGTCTGGAGATCCGCCCGCTCTGTTTACACAACAGTGACAGACAGGGACAGATTGCATAGCTGAACATGCGATCTGTCCCTGTGTCACTCAGTCCCCTCCCCCCACACACGTCAGTAAGCACCAGGCATACATTAACCCCTCCCTCTCCAATTAACCCCCTCCCTGCCAGTGTCATTTTTACAGTAACAGTGCATATGTATAGCACTGATTACTGTAGTAATGTCACTGGTACCCCCAAAAGTGTCAAAAATGTCAGTCAAGGGTCCAAACTGTCCGCCGCAATGTCGAAGTCCTGCAAAAAAAAAATCGCAGATTACCGCCATTACTCGTTAAAAAAAAAAAACACCAAAAATTACAGAACTCTTTCCCTTTGTTAGTAAACGCAATAACTTTTGCGCAAACCAATCAAAATACGCTTATTGTGAATTTTTTTACCAAACATATGTAGCAGAAAACAAATTGGCCAAAAATTTTAAAAAAATTTGATTTTTACATTTTTTTTGGGGGGAATTTCATATAAAAAAATGTGAAAAATATTGTTATTTTTTCAAAATTGTCGCTCTTTTTTTTGTTTATATCGCAAAAAGTAAAAAGCGCACAGGTGATCAAATACCACCAAAAGAAAGCTCTGTTTGTGGGAAAAAAAGGACGTAAATTTTGTTTGGATACAGCGATGCATGACCGCGCAATTGTCAGTTAAAGTTGCACAGTGCCGAATCGCAAAAAGTGGCCCAGACGTAAGACAGCAAAATCCTCCGGTGGTAAAGTGGTTAAAAAGAATAATGGAAATAATGGAAGTCTTGAGCCTTGGTTGCTACACAGTTATCTATATTGCCTGAAAATGTCCAGCCACCAATCAGATTGATCCTAATGAATACAAATGCTACAAGCATCCAAAGATAACCGGATGTCAACAAACCACGCCCATTCACATTGAACTTTTTTCCTTCTTTGCAGATCTGGTCTTTGGCATGTTCTGAAAATACTGGTGCTTGAAACGTTTGTATTGGGCAGATCTAACACAACCCATTATTCTTACAGGGCACATTTACCTGTGATTTCATTGGACAGAAAAAGCTTCACCAGAGACTTAATGTTCTTCACTTTACTTGTCACGCTGTGGTCTGAGGAGACAGGAAATTATTATTATTATTATTATTATTATTATTATTTCACAGGATTTATATAGCGCCAACAGTTTTCACAGCACTTTACAATATAAAGAGAGACAGTACAGTTACAATACAATAAAATACAAGAGCATTAAGAGGGCCCTGCTCCTAAGAGCTTACAATCAAATAGGGTGGGGCAAGTGGTGCAACAGGTAATAACTGTGCGGTATTAGCTGATGGAAGAATTAAAAGTTCAGTTGTTAAGTGGAGGTGGGATAGGCTTCTCTGAAGAAATTCGTTTTCAAGGATCACTTGCAAGTGGACAGAGTAGGAGATAGTCGGACAGATTAGGGTAGAGAATTTAAGAGGATGGGAGAGGCTCTGGAGAAGTCCTGGAGATGAGCATGGGAGGAGGAGACAAGAGAGCTAGAAGAAGAGAAGAGCAGAGAGGGCAGTTTGGAAGATATTTGGAGACAAGATTGGTAATGTAGCTCAGGGCAAAGTTGAGAATGGCTTTTTGAGGTTATTGTTAGTATTTTGAATTTAATGCACTGGGCAATCAGAAGCCAGTGGAGGGATTGGTAGAGAGGGTGGAGGGTGCTGAGTGGAAGCCAGTGGAGGGATTGACAGAGAGGGTGGAGGACACAAAATGGAAGCCAGTGGAGGAATTGGTAGAAAGGGAAAGAAGGACACTGAATGGAAGCCAGTGGAAGGATTAGCAGAGGGGTGGAGGACACTGAATGGAAGCCAGTGCAGGGATTAGCAGAGGGGATGGAGGACACTGAATGGAAGCCAGTGGAGGGATTAGCAGAGGGGTGGAGGACACTGAATGGAAGCCAGTGGAAGGATTAGCAGAGGGGATGGAGGACACTGAATGGAAGCTAGTTGAGGGATTAGCAGAGAGGGTGGAGGACACTGAATGGAAGCTAGTGGAAGGATTAGCAGAGAGGGTGGAGGACACTGAATGGAAGCCAGTGCAGGGATTAGCAGAGAGGGTGGAGGACACTGAATGGAAGCCAGTGGAGGAATTGGCAGAAAGGGAAAGAAGGACACTGAATGGAAGCCAGTGGAAGGATTAGCAGAGAGGGTGGAGGACACTGAGTGGAAGACAGTGGAGGGATTAGCAGAGAGGGGTAGAGGACACTGAATGGAAGACAGTGGAGGGATTAGCAGAGGGGATGGAGGACACTGAATGGAAGCTAGTCGAGGGATTAGCAGAGAGTGAGGAGGACACTGAGTGGAAGACAGTGGAGGGATTAGCATAGAGGGTGAAAAAAAAAAAAAAAAGCCACTGAATAGATGCCAGTGGAGGGATTGGCAGAAAGGGGTGGATGGCACTAAATAGAAGTCAATGGAGGGATTGGCAGAGAGGGGTGGAGGGCACTAAATGGAAGAATGTAGAAGGATTGGCAGAGAGGGTGTAGAGCATTGAGTGGAAGCCAGTGAAGGGATTAGCAGACAGGGATAGCGGACACTGAATAGAAGCCAGTGAAACAATTGCCAGAGAGGGTGGGTAACACTGAATTGAAGCCAGTGGAGGGATTGCCAGAAAGGGATGGAGGACACTGAATGGAAGTAACTGGAGGGATTGACAGATAGGGGTGGAGGACACTAAATAGGAGCCAATGGAGGAATTGGCAAAGAGGAGTGGAGGACATTAAATGGAGGCCAGGGGAGGGATTGGCAGGGAGGGGTGGAGGAGACTAAAAAGAAGCTAGTGGCGGGATTAGCAGAGGGGGATGAAGGGCACTGAATGGAAGCCAATAATGTGCATTGGAGATTTGAATTCTCCCTCCCTAAGCTCCAGAAGCTTCCTCTAGTGGCAGAGGGAAGTAATCAAACTCCCTGCCTGTGAATCCCCGAACAGACCAAACTAAACAATCCCTGCTCTTGTCATTACAGCAGAAGCCCAACTAAACTTTCAAAACTGAGACTGACGGGTCTTTTTTTTTGTAAGGGTGCCAGTCCTTATGTGACAAAGCTCACTCACTGTACTGCATCTATGGGGGAGCAGCGTTACCACCCTAGCACAGGACTACAGAGCACCTCCCTCTCTTCTGTGTACGCAATGTCCGCTGACAGCTGCGGATCGTCAGGCAGAGACACAGAAATGTGATCTGCATATGTAAACGGGGCAGATCATCGTACTGTCAGTAGGGAAGGCATGGATCCTGTGTTCCTGCAAAGCAGGGACTATAATTCATGCCTTCCCCTAGTAAAAGCACCTCCCCCACAGTACACATAAACACTGGCTAGGCACACAGTTAACCCTCTGATCCCCTAGATGTTAATCCCTTCCCAGCCAGTGTCATTAGTACAGTGACAGTGCATATTTTTAGCACTGGTCACTGTATTATCCCCTGTTCACATCGGGGTGATTGGACATGTCAAATCGCCGCCTATTGCCAGCCACGTCACCGCCCCAATCAGTGCGACTTTGTGGCACCACACCGATTCCAAAAGTAGTTCCTGCACTAATTTTGCCAACTTCGGGGGCAATTTCAATAGACATCTGTGCATGAACCCGAACAAACAGTGGCGGGACAAGGTCATCCAGCACCCAGGGCAAAGATGCCCAACTGCGCCGGTCCACCTCCCCCCTCCCCCCTTTTCCCTAAGAGTTTGGGCCAGGGCACCCCCATCCCTGCAATAAACCATTGCGCCCAGGGCAGCTGTCCCTCTTGCCCACCCCTTGTCCCGGCCCTGCGCACAAATGTCTCCCACATTGCCCCCTGACTTGCACTGAAATGCCGGTTTGAAATCGTGCGAGTGTCCTCCGCAATATCGCAGTTCTGCTATAAGTCGCTGATCCCTGCCATTACTACCAAAAGATAAAAATATCCCCTAGTTTGTAGACGCGATAACTTTTCTGCAAACCAAACAATATACAATTATTGGGATTTTATTTTTACCAAAAATACGTAGCAGAATACAAATTGGGTTGAAGCAGTCAGTGGGAAAAATCAATTTCTAAATAGGGCACAACTATTATCTGTGAAGTGAGAGGCTGGTTATGGAAGGTGAGATTGGCCCCAGCACTATGCAGGGACCAACATGTGGGAGGTCAATCCACCACAGTTTAAGGAACACCTTGTAACCCCTGAAGGAACCCTAGTATTCTACAGAACTCTGGTTGAGATTGGCTCCCAGCCTTCAGTATTAGGAGATTGACAAAGGAAATTGCTGATCAGTCATTGGTTGATTTGGTGCTCTGGAAAAGATAAAGAGACCACAGAGACTGTTCATGTAAGGTGTATGAGACCTTATTGGTCTTTGCATCTCCTTCATTTCCTAAGTATCTCATCAACTGATAGCACTTGTTGGCGTCAACTGTGCTTTGTTTACATCCTGAATGTTATCACTGCCTAGATAGATAACAGGTGACAGCTTATGCTTCAGTTGTTCCGCAGACTGTTGTTTATTGTTTAACTTGTCCCTGTAACTTATTATACGTAGGCCGCACAATATGTCCTCTCCGACAACGCTTTGGCAAACATCGCTGGCTTATTGAAGAAGGCTCAGATAAGCACAGCGTTCCCAGACACTTTTTAGAAACCCACAACAGATCCACCGAGGGATTGCGTGTCTGGATCTTGGAGGCCATTCCCAATAAATTCTCAGAGGCTCAACGCTTTTCCAATTTATGTCAGCGTGAGACTTTTTGGATTTATAGCTTAAATACGCTCAAACCACATGGCCTCAATGAGGAGTTAGAAATCAGCACTATTCTTTAGCCACATATTTATTACCATTAGTATACCCTTTTTTTTTTTTTTTGTTACATTTATTTATTATTATTTATATAATTTTTTTATATTTGTTTACATTTATTATTTATTTTTATTTTCATTACCTATATCACTACCACATTTATTCGTTATTCTTTACTCTTAATTTCTTTCTTACTTTCTTACAGGAGTTCTTCCTCCCTTGTATATTCCACATTGTTTTTTTACTTCATTACATTGTTAAACTGTGAGCTTTTAATCACTTTTATAATTCTTTGTAATTTTATTACTGTATCACGACTATAAGATATTTGGGCATATTAGTGTGTCCCTTTATCGCACACACAACTCTTGATGCCTTGTGCTAAAATCGGACAATTCATTCCACTGCCCGATGCATTAGAGGCGGTAATTGAAAAGGCACTTCCCATTTTTCCTGATGATATAAAACAGGCTCCCATCCACCTATTGGTATCCACACTTCAAAAAAGAGCGCGCATGCTCGCTGTGAGCTTGGCGCATGGTCTGAAACGCGTCGTGTTCTCCCCGTTGACTTTGGTGACGTCACGCGGCTTTACGCTCCTTTCCAGCCCGACACGCGGAAGGACCGGATCCCGGAAGAAGACAACAGCCGGCTTAGTCTGTCTTTCCGCTGCATCCCTCGGCTTCTACCTGTATTCCACCTTCGGATACTGGATCAACTACCACCTGTGACCACCATTGTCTGAGCCTCAAACCACTGTACCCCATGTGAGTTGCTATGTTGTATGTGTAATCTAAGGAAGATAGGTATGGACCATAAGGTGAGTACCTGGATAGAGAACTGGCTCCAGGGGAGAGTACAGAGGGTGGTGATTAATGGGGAGTACTCGGATTGGGCGGGTGTGGAAAGTGGGGTCCCCCAGGGTTCTGTCCTGGGACCAATCCTGTTTAATTTATTCATAAATGATCTAGAGGAGGGGATATCTAGTACAATCTCAGTATTTGCGGATGATACTAAATTAGGCATGCCAATATCTTCTATGCAGGATGTGGAAACCTTGCAAGCGGACCTGAACAAAATAACGGAGTGGGCAACTACATGGCAGATGAGATTTAATGTTGAAAAATGTAAAGTAATGCACTTGGGGGCCAGAAACCAGAAAGCAAGCTACTCGCTAGGGGGGGAACCTCTGGGTGAGTCTAGGATGGAAAAGGACTTAGGGGTACTGGTAGACAACAGGCTTGGCAGTGGCATGCAATGCCAGGCCGCAGCAAGCAAAGCCAACAGAATACTGGGATGTATAAAAAAGGGGATTCACCCTAGAAATAAAGAGATTATTCTCCCTCTCTACAAGACTCTGGTCCGGCCACATCTGGAGTATGCTGTCCAGTTCTGGGCACCGGTCCTCAGAAAGGATGTGCTGGAACTGGAGAAAGTCCAGAGAAGGGCAACAAAAATAATTAGGGGGATGGAGGACATCAGCTATGAGGAAAGACTACAAGCCCTGAACTTATTCTCTCTGGAGAAGAGACGATTGAGGGGGGATATGATATCAATGTACAAATACTGTACTGGCGACCCGAGCATAAGGAACAAACTATTCAGAGAAAGGAGATACAATAAGACACGTGGCCACTCACTAAAACTAGAGGAAAGGCGGTTTAACCTTAAAGTGCGTAAGGGGTTCTTCACTGTAAGAGCGGTAAGGATGTGGAATTCTCTTCCACAAGCAGTCGTATCAGCAGGGAGCATTGATAGTTTCAAAAAACTATTAGATGGACACCTTAAAGACCACAACATACAGGGGTATACAATGTACGGCTAAAAGCAAACACACACACACATCATAGGTTGAACTGGATGGACTCATGTCTTTTTTCAACCTCACTAACTATGTAACTATGTAACTATGTAATCGTGGATTAAAGCAGACTGCACTTGGAGGCGCTCCGTGTTTCTTTTTCTCTCATCCCTTTCACAGAGTCTTGACTTCCCTGTGTTGTGGAGCTTGCCCTCTGCTGCGGACTGCCTCTTTATCCTTGATGGACTTCCGTACTCTCACAGTATGTCCTATGCACATTTGCACCATTGTCACTTAAGTTATGACAATTTTATCACATGTTGGTCACACTGATCTCTAGTAACCATCCTGAGTGCCAGCCTACCCACTGTTTGTTTCATAGCTTATGCTCCACAGACCTTCAAACCCCCAAACCTACCATTGAAATCCTTCATGAAGCTTTCAATGACTGCCATTTTCTCCATCATCCGTGAATCTGGAAAAGAAGAACATTAACACAGTGAGAAGAGTAGAACCTCCACATCACCCAGTGTCACCCTTCCCCCCATACAACTTAAAGTCCAAAGCCCCCACTTACGTTCTTCATATAGTTGGTCTACGCTGGAGTGCACCTCAATACTCATATTCCTCAGCTTCACCTCAAGGCTTTGTTCTGTCTCACCCACCCCTTGACCTGCATGAAGAAAATGCACCTCAATAAATTCCAGTTGATGAGAGAAGAAACTCACTCTTTTGGGCTTCTATGTATGGATGGTGGGTAAACAGTCCATCCTATATCTTCTGAAAATTGTGTACCACCTGAAGGGCACAGAGGAGGTTATACTAGCAGAAGAGACAATTTTTTTAGGTTCTACGATAAATGTTTAAAGGTCCCTGCTCAGGCTGTCAAGGTCTGATGAGTTATTTGTTGCTCACTAGTAAGAATGCAGGCTGAGGAAAAGTAAGGCCTCGAGTCCTGCGGGAACGCATGGGAATGGCATTCCTGTACTTATTCTACAACGTCCCCCCCGAGCCCCGACACGATCCCAGTGCCACCTCCTGCTCTGGGATGGTGAGTCGGTAAGCCCAGATTGCGGGTTCCCAACCCGTCATCCCCGAGCATCACTGTAAACTGAGTCGGCACTACAGGAAGCAGAGCCAATGCTTCCTGTATAGCGCCGGCTTCTGTCAATGGCAGAGTGATATCAAATGTACTCCGCCTCCACCTGTGATAGGGCATAGGAGCCATAGAGGAACGGCTCTGCAGATGAGAGGGAGGTAAGGAGAGACATGAGAGGAGAGAGACATGAGAGGAGAGAGACATGAGAGAGAGAGACATGAGAGAGAGAGACATGAGAGAGAGAGACATGAGAGGAGAGAGACATGAGAGGAGAGAGACATAAGAGAGAGAGACATGAGAGGAGAGAGACGTTGGAGGAGAGAGACATGAGAAGAGAGAGATATGAGAGAGAGACATGAGAGAGAGAGAGAGAGACACGTGAGAGGAGAGACATGAGAGGAGAGAGACATGAGAGAGAGAGATGAGAGGGGAGAGACATGAGAGGAGAGACATGAGAGGAGAGAGACATGAGAGAGACATGAGAGAGAGACATGAGAGAGAGACATGAGAGAGAGAGAGAGACATGAGAGAGAGAGACATGAGAGGAGAGACATGAGAGGAGAGACTTGAGAGGAGAGACATGAGAGGAGAGAGACATGAGAGGAGAGAGACATGAGAGGGGAGAGACATGAGAGAGAGAGAGAGAGACATGAGAGAGAGAGAGAGAGAGAGACATGAGAGGAGAGAGACATGAGAGGAGAGAGACATGAGAGGAGAGAGACATGAGAGGAGAGACATGAGAGGAGAGAGACATGAGAGGAGAGAGACATGAGAGGGGAGAGACATGATAGAGAGACATGAGAGGGGAGAGACATGAGAGGAGAGACATGAGAGGAGAGACACATGAGAGGAGAGAGACATGAGAGAGAGAGAGACATGAGAGAGAGAGAGACATGAGAGAGAGAGACATGAGAGAGAGAGAGAGACATGAGAGAGAGAGAGAGACATGAGAGAGAGAGACATGAGAGAGAGAGAGACATGAGAGGAGAGACATGAGAGGAGAGACATGAGAAGAGAGAGACATGAGAGGGGAGATACATGAGAGGGGAGAGACATGAGAGAGAGAGAGACATGAGAGATGAGAGGAGAGAGGCATGAGAGAGAGAGACATGAGAGGAGAGAGACATGAGAGAGAGAGACATGAGAGGAGAGAGACATGAGAAGAGAGAGATATGAGAGAGAGACATGAGAGAGAGAGAGGAACGTGAGAGGAGAGACATGAGAGGAGAGAGACATGAGAGAGAGAGGGACATGAGAGGAGAGACATGAGAGGAGAGAGACATGAGAGGGGAGAGACATGAGAGAGAGAGAGAGAGAGACATGAGAGAGAGATGAGAGAGAGAGAGAGAGAGAGACATGAGAGGAGAGAGACATGAGAGGAGAGAGACATGAGAGGGGAGAGACATAAGAGGGGAGAGACATGAGAGGGGAGAGACATGAGAGAGAGACATGAGAGGGGAGAGACATGAGAGGAGAGACATGAGAGGAGAGAGACATGAGAGGGGAGATACATGAGAGGGGAGAGACATGAGAGAGAGAGAGACATGAGAGGAGAGACATGAGAGGAGAGACATGAGAGAGAGAGACATGAGAGGGGAGAGACATGAGAGGGGAGAGACATGAGAGGGGAGAGACATGAGAGAGAGAGAGAGAGAGAGAGAGAGACATGAGAGGGGAGAGACATGAGAGGAGAGACATGAGAGAGAGAGACATGAGAGGGGAGAGACATGAGAGAGGCATGAGAGGGGAGAGACATGAGAGAGACATGAGAGGAGAGAGACATGAGAGGAGAGAAATGAGAGGAGAGACATGAGAGAGAGAGACATGAGAGGGGAGAGACATGAGAGGGGAGAGACATGAGAGAGAGAGACATGAGAGAGACATGAGGAGAGAGACATGAGAGGAGAGACATGAGAGGAGAGGGGAGAGACATGAGAGAGAGAGAGAGAGAGACATGAGAGGGGAGAGGCATGAGAGAGAGAGAGACATGAGAGGGGAGAGACATGAGAGAGAGAGAGAGAGAGAGAGAGAGAGAGAGACATGAGAGAGAGAGAGAGAGAGACATGAGAGGGGGAAGACATGAGAGAGAGAGTGAGAGAGGGGAGAGACATGAGAGAGAGAGAGACATGAGAGAGAGAGAGAGACATGAGAGGGGAGAGACATGAGAGAGTGAGAGACAGAGAGATATATATGGTATACACGAACACACACTTTTTTTTATTTTTGAAGTTGGGTGTGGTAATCTTGGGTGAGTTCCCACACTTTATTTCCCAGGACTTGACCGCTGGGAAAAGACCATCTTAAAGCATACTGCAGAAATAAGAAGAGATAGCCCAGCTGTTGCACGCCTCACCTGTCCCGAGTAATTAGCAGGTAAAAGTGACCGCCCACGGGGGCGAAACATGTTGTAGTCATGGCATGGATGAATAAAGCTGAGGCTGCTTTTACCTGCTAACCCTTCGGGTCGGGTGAGGTGTGCAGTGGCCGGGCTATCTCTTCTTATTCTTGCAAAAAAGTTTGAGGTTCAACTTAAAGTTTGGTGGCCTTGTGTGTTGTTTATTTGAAGGATGAGATCACCACAAAACTTAAATCAGTCCAGTAAAAGTTTATTTTACATGAGAATAGGTTAAATCCAAAGTGTTTTGATGCCTGGCGGCCTAAAACATTATCTCTCTATCCCTCTACTTTCCAACTGTGATTAACTACTATTGAATCCCTGTTAGAAATCAGACCGCGATGAAGAGCTGATTTGAGCCCCTGAAACGCTTTGGCTTGGCCTCTTGTCATGAGAAATTATTTTTTACTGGATTCATTCAAGTCAAGGAGGACTCCAGGGACCCTCAAGGACACACTATTTGATAGAGAGCTGCTTCTAAAAGTTGGATTTTAACCACTTGCCGACCACTCACATGGAGCGTACTGCGGCAAAGTGGCTTGATTCCGTCCAGCGACGTAGACCTACGTCGCTGGACTCCTCCCCTTGTGGGTGGCGCGTGCACGCCACTGGAGGCTCACTCCCGCTGTATTCAGTCACAGCGGGAGTCGGGCCAGGGGAAGAGATGCGGTGATCACCCCTGCTCTTCCCTGATCATCGGGGATCGAGTGAGGAAATCTGCCCGCTTGTGTAAACAAAGAGTGCGGATCTCCTATGTGACAGGCAGTGACAGATTGCAGGATTCAGCATAGCTGAACCTGCGATCTGTGTCTGTGTCACACAATCCCCTCCCCCCACTCACGTCAGTAAGCACCAGGCATACATTTAACCCCTTAATCACCAATAAAGTTAACCCCTTCCCTGCCAGTGTCATTATTACAGTAACAGTGCATATTTATAGCACTGATTACTGTAGTAATGTCACTGGTACCCCCAAAAGTGTCAAAAATGTCAGTCAAGGGTCCGATCTGTCCGCCGCAATGTCGCAGTCCTGCAAAAAAAATTGCAGATCGCCGCCATTACTCGTTAAAAAAAAACAATAAAAATTACATAAATCTTTCCCGTAGTTAGTAGCTGCGATAACTTTTGCGCAAACCAATCAAAATACGCTTATTGCGATTTTTTTTTTACCAAAAATATGTAGCAGAAAACAAATTGGCCTAAAATGTTAAAAAAATTTTGATTTTTACATTTTTTTGGGGGGAATTTCATATAAAAAAATGTGAAATATATTGTTATTTTTTCAAAATTGTCGCTCTTTTTTTGTTTATAGCGCAAAAAATAAAAATCACACAGGTGATCAAATACCACCAAAAGAAAGCTCTGTTTGTGGGGAAAAAAAGGACATCAATTTAATTTGGGTACAGCGTTGCACTCCCGCGCAATTGTCCGTTAAATTAACACAGTGCCGAATCGCTAAATATGGCCTGGTCAGGAATGGGGTCAAATCTTCCGGTCTTAAAGCGGTTAAAAATACACTCATTGAGAATTTTTTTGTCAAAGACATGTAGCTAAATACATTTTGGCTTAAATATAAGACAAAAATTTAATATATTGGATATTTTTTAACTGTCAAAGTAGAAAAATATTGTTATTTTTTCAAAATTGTCGCTCTTTTTTTTATTAATATCGCAAAAAAATTAAAAGCGCAGAGGTGATCAAATACCACCAAAAGAAAGCTCTGTTTGTGGGGAAAAAAGGACGTAAATTTTGTTTGGGTACGGCGTTGCATGACCGCGCAATTGTCAGTTAAAGTCGCGCAGTACCAAGTTGCAAAAAATGGCCTGGATGTAAAGCAGGAAAATCCTCCGGTGGTAAAGTGTTAATCCTGATTATCGCCTAAAATGGGGTCCAGAAGTCCACCAAAGTGTCTTCTGTCAGTCTAATTGATTAGGAGGGGGTGTATAGATGTGTAGAGAGGCAGGGAGTGACAAAAGGAGAGTGTGAGCTTTCACGGGATGGAGCTAAGTTATGGGTGACACCACGGCAGTAAACGTTAGAGACCAGTATGGTTTTAGCTTTGAATATTGGTGGAGATTTGTCAGGGATGGATTTAGTGGATGAAACAAAGACAATAATGAGCCTGGTTTTGTCTGAATTAAATTTCTCTTTATCAGACATTCTGGAAGTAAAAACTGAAAGGCGGTTGACACTTCCCGCCTGTAGCTGCATGCCCTTAAACTGGAAGAGGCTGTATGATGTACATGAATGTGATCCAGCCTGCCCGTGCCGCCCTGTCGCAGTAAATGAGAGATACAAAGTAACATTGTTTATAAACACTGATAAGACAGGAGATAGAGATACAAAGTAACATTGTTTATAAACATTGATCAGACAGGAGATAGAGAGATACATTGTAACATTGTTTATAAACATTGATCAGACAGGAGATAGAGAGATACAAAGTAACATTGTTTATAAACATTGATCAGACAGGAGATAGAGATATACAAAGTAACATTGTTTATAAACATTGATCAGACAGGGGATAGAGAGATACAAAGTAACATTGTTTATAAACATTGATCAGACAGGAGATAGAGAGATACAAAGAAACATTGTTTATAAACATTGATCAGACAGGAGATAGAGAGATACAAAGTAACATTGTTTATAAACATTGATCAGACAGGAGATAGAGAGATACAAAGTAACATTGTTTATAAACATTGATCAGACAGGAGATAGAGAGATACAAAGTAACATTGTTTATAAACATTGATCAGACAGGGGATAGAGAGATACAAAGTAACATTGTTTATAAACATTGTACAGACAGGAGATAGAGAGATACAAAGAAACATTGTTTATAAACATTGATCAGACAGGAGATAGAGAGATACAAAGTAACATTGTTTATAAACATTGATCAGACAGGAGATAGAGAGATACAAAGTAACATTATTTATAAACATTGATTAGACAGGAGATAGAGAGATACAAAGTAACATTGTTTATAAACATTGATCAGACAGGAGATAGAGAGATACAAAGTAACATTGTTTATAAACATTGATCAGACAGGAGATAGAGAGATACAAAGTAACATTATTTATAAACATTGATTAGACAGGAGATAGAGAGATACAAAGTAACATTGTTTATAAACATTGATCAGACAGGAGATAGAGAGATACAAAGTAACATTATTTATAAACATTGATCAGACAGGAGATAGAGAGATACAAAGTAGAATTGTTTATAAACATTGATCAGACAGGGAATAGAAATATACAAAGTATTATTGTTTATAAGCATTGTTTAGAGAGGAGATAGAGAGATACAAAGTAACATTGTTTATAAGCATTGTTTAGACAGGAGATAGAGAGATACAAAGTAACATTGTTTATAAACATTGATCAGACAGGAGATAGAGAGATACAAAGTAACATTGTTTATAAACATTGATCAGACGGGAGATAGAGAGATACAAAGTAACATTGTTTATAAACATTGATCAGACGGAAGATAGAGAGATACAAAGTGTAACGGAACAGGGCACCCCTGACTGGGTACCTCCGTTGACGGATGCTCCTAGTGCTTCCCGAGGGGCTCCAAGCACTCCACCAGACACCGTAACCACTTCAGACCCCAGGAACCGCCGCAGCTTGGTTAGGGTCTCGCCGTCTCCTACCCACCCTGGACCTACGACAAGGCTCCAGGTTCCTGTGGGTGAACCTCTCTTTCCCCAGAGAGTGCAGCAGAACAAGCTCTTACACAAGCTCTTACAAGAGCTTAGTGATTATCCAAGGGAATATGGAAGACCATAGCAATCCCTTGCAGCAGATTCCCCCAATAAGAGACAGGACTCTAGATTGAGAGAGAAGGAACTAACTCTAGAACAACTTTATTGAACATGACTTATATACAGTTTTCACCCACAAGGTTACCACCCAGATGGACCTTGTTGAAGACTGAACATAATATTCACCATCCAATAGGAACAGAGTTTTACACTCTCATACAGTGTACAAAATATACAATGTGGGACAATCCCCCCTCCCCCTTAGCATCCAATCCACATATCTTTATACATCCCATAATACGTTTCTCTTAAGGCAGGCAGACAGAACAATGGGAGGTCATTAGCACTTAACAATGAGACAGGGCAATCCACATTCCCTCCCAATATACAACAAAAGGAAAACCTTTCTGACATTGAAAGCTATGTAATATACACAGCATTTAGGAATTACAGATTTCATGACAAATGGGAATAAATCTTAATATTTCTATATGGAGATGTTGCTGGCAAATATGAAGCAATCCAAACCATTACTTATCTGTCTTTAAATTCCAGTGACGGTGAATACTGTCACATATCTTCCCCCCAAAGGTAGACGAACCAGGTACCAGACCTCCAACTGGTCTGTGCCTGAGTTCGTCGGGTAACAAGTCCCAAAGAGTCCATCCATCATGGCAGCTTCCTTGACAAAGTTCCACATAGTTTGTCTTGGCAAGGCGCATGGAGTTCTCATAGCCGATCAGTCTGTGAAAGTCTGGTTTGGGCAGGCCAGACTGGGCTTCTTGGGCACCCTGTGTCCCTAAAAGACACAGGGTGATTTAGACATAAGAGCAGCCTAGCAGGCTGAGAGAAGAACTTTCCAATCTCTCTAAGGTAGGCTTTGTTCCACAGGCCCTCCCAATGTCTGCACCCACCCAGTACCCCAAACAAATTGTCGGGAAAACAGTGTTACTCACCCAGCCAACCTCTTCCTCTCTCGCAGAATATACCTGCTGCTGGGGATAAGTGTGGACTGGCCCTTCTCCTGGGAGTCCTTTCAGCCGCTGAAGAGAAGACAGGGTGGTGGGGCTCACTTCGTCAGGCTGTTGGGGATCTGGGCCAACTGTCCAGCATCCCTGGGGTGTACAAATGAAGACTGTAGCTTTTTCGGGTGCTGGGCAGAGGTCGGTAACACTCTGCCCTGTCGCCAGCTCTTCTGCTGGGTTGAGGTTGGTGAATACTACCCCCAGAACCTGGTTGGGGGTCTGCTGTAGAGAGGAGGGATCGCCTACCTCCTCCTCCTGGTATTCCTGCGGGGCAGGTTGGGGATCTGGACCAGCCGTCCAGCATCCCTGTAGGTCTGGTGCAGAGACAGTGGTCCCATCTGTACCATTGGGGTCAGGGCTGTTGTCTCCCTGTGGTTGGGGAGAAGGATTAGTGGTCTCCTCTCCCTGGAAGGTACACTGCTGCTGGGAAGGAAGGATGACACCTTCGGCTCCCTGTAACTCCTGCTGTAGCTGGGGACCTGGGCCGGCTGCCCAGCCTCCCTGTAGGGCCGGTAGAGAGGCCTCAGTCCCATCTCCACCTGCCATCGGTGGGTCTTCACAGTACCCCCAGTCTGTACTGTCTCTCCAACTGAAGGGTCGTGGGTCTGGATCTGCCACCCAGGACTTCGGCTCTGCTTGCAGGGTAGATTGGGGTGGAATGGAGCAGAGCAGGCATTGGTAGTCCTGCTCCAGTTCCCACTCCATTCCGACCAGATGAATCAGATCTGACCCCAAGTCATCCGCTTTGGGGAGACCCAGTAGGGCTTCCCTGGTGTCCTGGATTTCCCAGCACCGAAACTCTGCTGGACATCCAAAGTCCCTCTCCTCAAAGGCCTCCCGCAGCAAGCCCGGGCCACTATAGTCCTCACCTTCCGGCATATTGTCATCTGCCACAACTCCTTCCAAATCAGGTTCCACAGCTCCGTCACCCACTCAGCCAGGGGTTGCTCTCCTAGGAAAGGTAACCGCAGGGCAACATATACCTGGAACCACTGTTCTTCGCTGGGAAGGTTCTCTCTCCGCCTCCACTGCACATCCTCTAAGGCCTCATACCACATTTCCTTTTGATTGGAATCTCTCCAGTCCAGTATGGCTTCCTCTGATACAGGCCCATCCTGTTGGACCAAGTGTTGCTGCAACCTCCAGAGAAACTCCTCCTCATATGGGGATGCTGCATGGGTGTTAGCTCGCTCCATAACGTTACCGGTGTCTCCGAGCTGCTTCTCCTCACACTAGGACGCCATCCCACCACTGCCACCAATGTAAGGGAACAGGGCACCCCTGACCGGGTACCTCCGTTGACAGATGCTCCTAGTGCTTCCGGAGGGACTCCAAGCACTCCACCAGACACCGTAACCACTTCAGACCCCACAAACCGCCGCAGCTTGGTTAGGGTCTCACCGTTTCCTATCCACCCTGGACCTCTGACAAGGCTCAAGGTTCCTGTGGGTGAACCTCTCTTTCCCCAGAGAGTGCAGCAGAACCAACTCTTATACAAGCTCAGTGATTATCCAAGGGAATATGGAAGACCATAGCAATCCCTTGCAGCAGATTCCCCCAATAAGAGACAGAACTCTAGATTGAGGGTGAAGGAACTCTAGAACAACTTTATTGAACAAGACTTATACACAGTTTTCACCCACAAGGTTACCACCCAGATGGACCTTGTTGAAGACTGAACATAATATTCACCATCCAATAGGAACAGAGTTTTACACTCTCATACAGTGTACAAAATATACAATGTGGGACAATCCCCCCTCCCCCTTAGCATCCAATCCACATATCTTTATACATCCCATAATACGTTTCTCTTAAGGCAGACAGACAGAACAATGGGAGGTCATTAGCACTTAACAATGAGACAGGGCAATCCACATTCCCTCCCAATACACAACGAAAGGAAAACCTTTCAGACATTGAAAGATATGTAATATACACAGCATTTAGGAATTACAGATTTCATGGCAAATGGGAATAAATCTTAATATTTCTATATGGAGATATTGCTGGCAAATATGAAGCAATCCAAACCATTACTTATCTGTCTTTAAATTCCAGTGACGGTGAATACTGTCACACAAAGTAACATTGTTTATAAGCATTGATCAGACGGGAGATCGAGAGATACAAAGTAACATTGTTTATAAGCATTGATCAGACAGGAGATAGAGAGATACAAAGTAACATTGTTTATAAGCATTGATTAGACGGGAGATAGGCAGATACAAAGTAACATTGTTTATAAACATTGATCAGACGGGAGATAGAGAGATACAAAGTAACATTGTTTATAAACATTGATCAGATGGGAGATAGAGAGATACAAAGTAACATTGTTTATAAACATTGATCAGACGGGAGATGGAGAGATACAAAGTAACATTGTTTATAAACATTGATCAGATGGGAGATAGAGAGATACAAAGTAACATTGTTTATAAACATTGATCAGATGGCAGATAGAGAGATGCAAAGTAACATTGTTTATAACCATTGATTAGACAGGAGATAGAGAGATACAAAGTAACCTTTTTTATAAATAAATAATGTTCTATAAATGATACTTTTTATCTACAGTAATATTTTTTTTCAATCTCACAAATATTCCTGATCTGTGACAATGTGGTGGGAAGACGGAGGGAACTCACGTGTGATGGTGACAATGAGGATGATGATGATAAAGATAAGTCCAGTGCAGACTGCTGACAGGGCACAGATGAGGGCGGAGGAGGGTTCTGGGACCCGTCTGCTCATCATGATTGCTGATAATGAAACAAAACAACCACCGTTCAATGCAAATATATTACCAAATACACCACACCGCCACATATCTACTACACTACAGGACAACCTCCCACTACTGATCAATTACAAAGCATCCAAATCTGCACAGTACCACTTCTCCTGTCCTGTATGCCGGGTGTAATTCTCAGTATCTGTTCTTATTATCTATGTATGGACTCTGCACAGTACTACTTCTCTTGTCCTGTATGCTGGGTGTAATTCTCAGTATCTATTCTTATTCTGTATGTATGGACTCTGCACAGTACTACTTCTCCTGTCCTGTATGCCGGGTGTAATTCTCAGTATCTGTTCTTATTCTGTATGTATGGACTCTGCACAGTACCACTTCTCTTGTCCTGTATGCCGGGTGTAATTCTCAGTATCTATTCTTATTCTGTATGTATGGACTCTGCACAGTACTACTTCTCTTGTCCTGTATGCTGGGTGTAATTCTCAGTATCTGTTCTTATTCTCTATGTATGGACTCTGCACAGTACCACTTCTCTTGTCCTGTATGCTGGGTGTAATTCTCGGTATCTATTCTTATTCTGTATGTATGGACTCTGCACAGTACCACTTCTCCTGTCCTGTATGCTGGGTGTAATTCTCAGTATCTGTTCTTATTATCTATGTATGGACTCTGCACAGTACCACTTCTCTTGTCCTGTATGCTGGGTGTAATTCTCAGTATCTGTTCTTATTCTGTATGTATGGACTCAGCACAGTACTACTTCTCCTGTCCTGTATGCCGGGTGTAATTCTCAGTATCTGTTCTTATTCTCTATGTATGGACTCTGCACAGTACTACTTCTCATGTCCTGTATGCCGGGTGTAATTCTCAGTATATTATGAAATTGTGATTTTCTTACCTTGACGTATCTGGTTGGTTACTCCGGCTCCATTAGATTGTTTTGTGTCCTCCTGAAGAGTTTGTAAATCCTGATATTCCACAGACATGATCTGAATATGGAGGACAAAATATTAGATAGATAGATAGATAGATAGATAGATAGATAGATAGATAGATAGATAGATAGATAGATAGATAGATAGATAGATAGATAGATAGATAGATAGATAGATAGATAGATAGATAGATAGATAGATAGATAGATAGATAGATAGATGGATTCTTCTCTCACCTTGTAGTGTCAGGTTATGATAACTGAAGAAGTTTCTCCTCCGTAGTTCTTCCCTTCGTATTATTTCCCCTCACTCTGTCATTTCCAGTTAAACATTTCATCATCCAGGAGGTCACATGACTATTATTCTTTCTGCGGTCATTTTTTATCTCACACAGCAGAGGTCTCCTGTTATTACACAAGAAAAGAAGTGAAAATCACACAAGCCTGGCTACTCTGAGTCATGTTGGCTAATTACCAAGTGGTAGGTGTAATACGGATGTGCCACAAGGGACTTTCACATACGAGTTCTCAAATCAACACGGGGTCAAAAGCAAGGATCCGAAAGAGTCAGCACCAAAATTACAGGTTTGTTGGGCAAAAAAAAACAAAACAATTTAATGAGCAAAAATATTGACTTCACTTTCCAAACATGGACACACAGCTTCAACAAAGAGAACTCAAGACGGGAGGGTATATTATTATTATTATTATTAATATTTCTAAAGTCAACACAAATTGTCAAAGGGTCCCCAAGTTAATGGAAGGGCCATTCAGAAAACTTCTACCATCAGATGTCTTTGGTCTTGGTCATCTATGGTCACCTATGGTTATCAAGATTCAGTGCCCTGCCAACAGCTAACCATGGCAGGAGATCCATAACAGAATAGGCAGCCACCTTGAAGGTCATTAGGTTTCTCCTGATGTAATGTAATATATACAGTATGTAAAAAATATATATATATAATTATACAGTATATGTCAAAAAATATAAATAATCCATACATGCTTGGTGATTACAAAATTATTTTGTAAATGGATGTATGCATTCATTGTTCATGTATGGATTACATACATTTTTTGACATATACACACTATATTACCAAAGGTATTGGGACTAGAGTTGAGCGGACACCTGGATGTCCGTGTTCGGCGGGTTCAGCCGAACTTTAAAAAAAAGTCCGGGTCCGTGTCCCGGACTTTTGCCGAACTTTTCCCGGACACCGAACCCCATTGAAGTCAGGCACTAAAATGGCTCTAAAACACCAATGGAAAGGGCTAGACTGCTGCAAATGGCAGCAAAACGTAGTTAAGAGCATGGCAAGTGGACAGGGAAATAACTTAAAACAACAAAAAAAAAAACAGAAAAATAAAACAATGTTCTTCATCTCTGAAGGACGAGGCCCATATGGAGTAGGAGGGAGGTTGAGGTGGTGGTGGATGTGGCGGTCTCATAGGCGTGCGCACAGGGTGTGCCGGATGTGCCTGGGCACACCCTAATCACCTAGGGCACATAGCATTATCGCTCTGTTTGCCAGTGAGGAGATGGGAAAGATCTCCCTCGGACCTGCTCTGCTCTATTTCACTTTGCCAGCAGTGAGAGTAATGTATCGGGGCCATGTACATGTAGGCAAACACATGCATGTGTATTTAAACTTTGGGGTGCACACCCTAATGCAATAGGCTGCGCACACCGACCAGGGCCGGATTAAGAGCATCATGGGCTTGGTGCTGAGGATTTTGAAGGGCCTTAAGGGCTGTGCCTTGGCATGCACCCAGAGGAGGAAGGGTGCAGCCATGCATGCCTAATTCAACATGGGATGCTGTCTCTGAAGCCCATAAACACATCCATGCATCGGCAACTGTCCCTCCTTGTCCGGCCTTCGTGCTGTGTGGGGAGGTTCTGAGGGAGCTGCCTGGGGAAGCGAGCATAAAAGCCAGACTTCTGTGTTTACAAGTGACAGAAGAGCGGTAACAGTGAATATGGCCAACCCGGGGCCTATATAAAGGTAGGGGCCTGGAGCTGCAGCTCCAATAGCCCCTACGTTAATCTGGCCCTGAGGAGGACGAGGTAGCCAACACTGCTTCTTTTCACAAATTTTAAATGAGGGTACACCCCAAAAGAGTGAGAAAGAGCAAAAATGGAACAATGGCTGGGTAAGGTCGGTATCCATCGCTATTCTGCACAAGGTACGGAAAAGTCCCATGGGATCCATGCCTGGTTCATTTTAATGAACGTGAGCTTTTCCACATTGTCTCTGGACAGGCGGCTGCGCTTGTCTGTGATAACGCCCCCAGCCGTGCTAAATACCCGTTCAGATAATACACTGGCTGCAGGGCACGCCAGCACCTCCAAGGCGTAAAGGGCAAGCTCAGGCCATGTGCCCAACTTGGAGACCCAGAAGTTGAAGGGGGCAGACCCCTCATTCAGTACGTCTAGGCGTGTGCACACATACTGCTCCACCATGTTGGTGAAATGCTGCCTCCTGCTAAAACGTTCCATATGAGCTGCTGGTGCTGCTGTTTGTTGTGGCGTGCTGACAAAGCTTTTACACATTTCGGCCATGCTAACCCTGCCTTCTGAGGTGCTGGCGGTGCCCTGGTTGCGTTGGCGACCTCTTCCTCCTCCTCCTCTGCCTTGTGCTTCCACTGTGGCCCCGCTGTCAGGTGGGAATGCCAGCAGCATCGCGTCTACCAGCGTGCGCTTGTACTCGCGCATCTTGCGATCGCGCTCCAGTGAGTGAATTAAGGACGGTACATTGTCCTTGTAACGGGGATCCAGCAGCGTGGCCACCCAAAAAACAGCACAAGTTAGAATGTGGGCAACTCGGCGGTCGTTGTGGAGACACTGCAGCATGTAATCGCTCATGTGTGCCAGGCTGTCCAGAGGCAACGAAAGGCTGTCCTCTGTGGGAGGTGTATCGTCCGTGTCCTCTGTATCCCCCCAGCCACGCACCAGTGATGGCCATGAGCTGGCCTGGGTGCCACCCTGCTGTGAACATGGTTCCAGCTCCTCCTCCTCAACCTCCTCATCCCCCAGAACTGTGCCCCTGCTGGACAATTGTGTCCCTGGCGTTTGTGTGTGCAGGAACCCACCCTCGGAGCCCCTTGCGAATGACTGCCCTGAAAGCCTTGGAAATGTTACCTCTTCATCCTCCTCCTCCTCCTCATCCTGTGCCACATCCTCTTCCATCATCGCCCGAATTGTTTTTTCAAGGAGGCATAGAAGTGGGATAGTTAAGCTGAGAACGGCGTCATCGGCACTGGCCATGTTGGTGGAGTACTCAAAACAGCGCAACAAGGCACACAGGTCTCGCATGGAGGCCCAGTTATTGGTGAAGTGGTGCTGTTCCGCAGAGCGACTCACGCGTGCGTGCTGCAGCTGAAACTCCACTATGGCCTGCTGCTGCTCACACAGTCTTTGCAGCATGTGCAAGGTGGAGTTCCACCTTGTGGGCACGTCACATATGAGGCGGTGAGCGGGAAGGCCGAAGTTACGCTGCAGCGCTGACAGGCGAGCAGCAGCAGGGTGAGAACGCCGAGAGTGCGCACAGATGGCCCGCACTTTCTGCAGCAGCTCTGACATATCGGGGTAGTTTTTAAGGAACCTCTGCACCACCAAATTCAGCACATGCGCCAGGCAAGGGATGTGCGTCAAACCGGCTATGAGAGCTGCTATGAGATTTCGACCGTTATCGCACACCACCAGGCCGGGCTTGAGGCTCGCTGGCAGCAACCACTCATTTGTCTGCTGTTCCATGCTCCTCCACAACTCCTGCGCGGTGTGTGGTTTGTCCCCCAAACAGGCAAGTTTTAAAACTGCCTGCTGTCGTTTACCCCTGGCCGTGCTGAAGTTGGTGGTGAAGGTGTTACGCTGTCCGGATGAGGAGGCGGTAGAGGATGAGGAAGCGGAGTAGGAGGAGTTAGGAACAGGAGGCAAACTGAAGCGCCCTGCAATCCTCGGTGGTGGAAGGACATGCACCAAATTGCTATCCGCCTCAGGCCCATCCGCCACTGCATTTACCCAGTGTGCCGTTAGGGAGATATAACGCCCCTGACCGTGCTTACTGGTCCACGTATCGGTAGTTAGGTGGACCTTACCAGAGATGGCGTTGCGCAGTGCACACCTGATTTTTCCCCCACTTGGTTGTGCAGGGAAGGGATGGCTTGCCTGGAAAAGTAGTGGCGGCTGGGCACGACGTACTGTGGGACAGCCACCGACATGAGGTTTTTAAAACTGTGCGTCTCCACCAGACGGAATGACAGCATTTCAAAGGCCAAGAATTTGAAATGCTGGCATTCAGGGCCAGGGATCGCGGGTGGGTAGGGGGGTACTTCCTCTTCCTCTCAAGTGTTTGGGAGATGGAAAGCTGAACGCTTCCACGGGACATTTTGGAGATGGTTGGTGACCCAGGTGGTGGTGTTACTGACAGATCCTCTGTTTGCGGGGTGGCAGGTGCCGGTATCACTACAGATGTGGCTGGAGCGGCCGAGACTGCAGCAGAAGAGGAAGCAGGATGAGCCAGAGACGTTTCTTGGTTTTGAAGGTGTCTACTCCACTGCAGCTCGTGCTTTGCACTTAGATGCCTGATCATGCAGGTTGTGCTCAGGTTGAGAAGGTTTATGCCTCGCTTCAGGCTCTGATTGCACAGGGTGCAAACCACTCGTGTCCTGTCATCAGCACATTTTCTAAAGAACTTCCACGCTAGAGAACTCCTTTGAGCTGACTTTGGTGCTCTCGTTCCCTTGCTGCGTTGGGCAGTAGCGGGCGTAGTGTCTAGGGCACGGCCGCTCCGCTTCTGCACCCTGCTCCCTCTTCTGCTGTGCTGGTGGCTCTGTGCGACCACCGCCTCTTCCTCCAAAATACTCAGGTCACCTGCATGACGTTCATTCCATGTGGGGTCGAGGACCTCATCGTCCTCCACATCATCTTCCACCCAGTCTTCACCCCTGCCCTCCTTGTCGGTCTCCACAATTCTGAACGCCGCAGCAGTTGGCACCTGCGTTTCGTCATCATCGGAGACGTGCTGCGATGGTCCTTGCATGTACTCATCTTGAGAAATAAGTGGTTGGGCATCGCTGCACTCAATCTCTTCCACTTCTGGGGCAGGGCTAGGTGGATGGCCCTGGGAAACCCTGCTGACTGAGTCCTCAAAAAGAAGAAGAGACTGCTGTATGGATTGGGGCTCAGACTGCTTGCCTGATTTCCAAGGGGGTGAGGTGAAAGACGGTTGGACATTGGCTGCAGGTGCCAACTATGACCTTTCTGCAGTAGACTGGGTGGGAGACAATGTGAAGGAACTGGAGGCACTGTCAGCAACCCAATCTACTATCGCCTGTACTTCTTCAGGCCTCATCACGTGTAGAGGCGCATTATGCCCTACCAAATACTGCTGCAGGTTCTGTCGCCTACTCACACTTGTGGAAGGTGTTTCACTTGTGCGTGTAGCTGGCACAGATCGACCACGTCCTCTCCTTGCAACAGGAGCTCTACCAGCAGCACCACGACCCAAGCCACAGCCCCTATTTGACGGTCTCCTCATATTTCTGTAATTTATGATCTTGCCCTAGAAAGGTGTTTATTGAATAGCGGAACAAAACAACAACAGTATCGCACGGGTGTATCTGACAGTCAAATATGCAAACTATGCCGCAATTTAATGTTTTTTACCCCAAAAGGGTGTATATTGAATAGCGGAATAGGAAAAAGGATAAAAAAACGGTGTATCTCACACGTACAAACACAGACTAGGCCCCGATTAAAATTTTTTGTACCCTAAAGGGAGGATGAGGAAGAGGAGTAGGAGGAGTTGGGAACAGGAGGCAAACTGAAGCGCCCTGCAATCCTTGGCGCTGGAAGGAGATGCGCCAAACAAATTTAAAAGGTGTATCTCACACGTACCGATACAGACTATGCCGTAATTTAATTTTCTTACACTCCAAAAGGGTGTATATTGAATAGCGGAATAGGAAAAATGTTATAATACGGTGTATCTCACACGTACAAACACAGACTAGGCCCCGATTACAATTTTTTGTACCCTAAAGGCAGGATGAGGAAGAGGAGTAGGAGGAGTTGGGAACAGGAGGCAACCTGAAGCGCCCTGCAATCCTCGGCGGTAGAAGGAGATGCGCCAAACAAATTTAAAAAGGTGTATCTCACATGTACCGATACAGACTATCCCGCAATTTAATTTTTTACACTCAAACAGGGTGTATATTGAATAGCGGAATAGGACAAATTTTACAAAACGGTGTATCTCACACGTACAAACACAAACTAGGCCCCGATTACAATTTTTTGTACCCTAAAGGCAGGATGAGGAAGAGGAGTAGGAGGAGTTGGGAACAGGAGCCAAACTGAAGCGCCCTGCAATCCTCGGCGGTAGAAGGAGATGCGCCAAACAAATTTAAAAAGGTGTATCTCACATGTACCGATACAGACTATCCCGCAATTTCATTTTTTACACTCAAACAGGGTGTATATTGAATAGCGGAATAGGACAAATTTTACAAAACGGTGTATCTCACACGTACAAACACAAACTAGGCCCCGATTACAATTTTTTGTACCCTAAAGGCAGGATGAGGAAGAGGAGTAGGAGGAGTTGGGAACAGGAGGCAACCTGAAGCGCCCTGCAATCCTCGGCGGTAGAAGGAGCTGAGCCAAAGAAATTTAAAAAGGTGTATCTCACATTTACCGGTACAGACTATCCCGCAATTTCATTTTTTACACTCAAACAGGGTGTATATTGAATAGCGGAATAGGACAAATTTTACAAAACGGTGTATCTCACACGTACAAACACAATCTAGGCCCCGATTACAATTTTTTGTACCCTAAAGGCAGGATGAGGAGTAGGAGGAGTTCGGAACAGGCAGGAGGCAGACTGAAGCACCCTCAAATCCTCGGCAGTATGAGATGCGCCCCAAAAATTGGAAAGGTGTATCTCACACGTACCGACACAGACTATCCCGCAATTTAATTGTATATACCCAAAGGTTTTTATTGAATAGCGGAAAAGGAAATATGATCAAAAAAAGTGTATGTATCTCACACGTACAGAAGCACACTAGGCCCCAATTACTATTGTTTGTACCCCTAAAGGCAGGATGAGGAGTAGGAGGAGTTTGGAACAGGCAGCACCCTCAAATCCTCAGAAGTATGAGATGAACCCCAAAAACTTGGAAAGGTGGATCTCACACGTACCAACACAGACTATCCCGCAATTTAATTGATCCCCAAAGGTTTTTATTGAATAGCGGAATAGGAAATATGATCAAAAAAAGTGTATGTATCTCACACGTACAGAAGCACACTAGGCCCCAATTACTATTGTTTGTACCCCTAAAAGGCTGGATGAGGAGTAGGAGGAGTTTGGAACAGGCAGCACCCTCAAATCTTCAGAAGTATGAGATGAACCCCAAAAACCCCAAATATCATTCAGCTCTGCTGCAGGCCACAATTTAATTTTTTACTTGCAAAAGTTTTTTATTTTGTAAGACATATGTAGATTAATAACATACAATCTCAGGAAATATTGCATAAGAAAGGTATACAATGTGTCATATACAGAGCCCACTCGGGAAGGAACTTTGTAATGATAACAATGGCAACAATGCAATACGAGATAGGCATGGTTACTAAAACAGTATTACTAAAACGTCTGAGGATCAGAACAGAATCCCAGCCCGCAAGCAAAGCACAGAAAAATATAACCGTGGACCTCCATGTAAGTTACAAACGCCCTCTGTAAACCAGGAAGGGGAACCCCCCCCCCTGAATCTTATGAACTGGGGTTGCATATAATCACCCTCTGAAGATATAGGTCCTGAGAGAGGTAGATACCCTATAAGCCACAAGAAAGGAGGAAGTATGGAATATCCGAAAGGAAGAAAAGGAAAGGAAAAGAAGGAAAGAACACAAGAAGAGAAAGGGGATAGGAGAAAGGATGGAGATGCTGGAGTGGATGCAAGAAGGGATCGGGTGGAGAAAATACAAAACACAGACAATTAGGATGAGGGAGGTGAGATGTACAGACGCCAGGGTTCCCATACTGCTTCAAATTCCGCTTGCTTGTCACGGAAGATGCTGACCATCTTCTCCTGGGTTATGATCCAAGAGATTTTGCGTTTGGTCGCCCCCATTGAGACCGAGGGGGACTTCCAAGCCCGAGCCAAGGTAAGCTTCCCCCCCAACAACATGAAATGCATGAGCTTCAAACTGGTTCTGGGCCCTTTTACACCAGAGCCAAGAAGCAGTGCTACTTCCGGGGTCCTGGGAGCCGGAAGCCCAGTAACTTTGCGGATCAGACTAAACAAGTTATTCCAAAAACTACGGATATGCGGGCATTCCCACCAAATATGGAGCAAGGAACCCTGATGTCCGCACTCGCGAAAGCAAAGAGGATCAGTCCCCGGGTACATTCTGGCTAGACGGGTGGGAACAAGGTACCAACGCGTAATAATCTTAACATTAGCTTCAACTAGAGACATATTCAAGATACCTTTAAAAGCCCTCCGGAAAATGGAGTTCCAGGTGTCCGGTTCCCACGATAGCTCCAGATCCCTTTCCCAGGAAAGGGCGTAACCGGGCTTGTCAGGTGAGTCGATCAACGCCCTGTAAATCAACGAAATACCTCCCCTCTGGACTTGAGCTTGTGCACACCAGCATTCATATGAAGTGGCCCGGGGTTCAACATCTGAACCTGCGACCATAGATGATAGGAAATGTCTAATCTGGTGCAACCTAAATTTTTCTGAGGAAGGCATATCAAGCTTACTCGTACAGTGTGCGACTGACAAGGGGCCCTGAGGTGAGAGGAAGTGTCCTATCCTGAATAGTCCCTTGTTGGTCCACCATCGAAAAGCCCTTATGTTTAGTCCCGGAACAAAGTCCGGATTGTTAAAAATATGTCTCAGGGGTTTGTGAGCCGAGATAAGTGTAGGATGTGTATATAGTCTATCGCACAGCGCTAATGAGTGAGAGAGGTAAGGTGCCAATACAGGAGGTCTCCTACTTGGAGGAGCCCAAACCAAGTAATCTATGGTGTGATTAGGGACCGATTGTCGTTCCATATCAACCCAATCCGGTCTGCCCCCCATAGCATATACCACCGAGAATTGTGCCAGTTGGGCTGCCTGGTAGTATCTCCAAAGCAGGGGGACCCCTAGGCCCCCCTGTAAGCGGCTTTTGAAGAGGACCCTCCGCGGGAGTCGGGGACCTCTGGTGCCCCAAATAAACTGAACCATCTTGGATTGAAGACTCTGCAATTTCCCTTTAGTTACCTGTATCGGGAGTGATCTAAAAAGGTACAATATCCTGGGGAGAAGGTTCATTTTAACAGAATGAACTCTTCCCAACCAGGAAATGTTCCCTCTGGCCCAAAGTTCCATATCGGTAGACAATTTAGCGAACAGAGGCGGGTAGTTGGCTTGGTACAAAGAGGAGATGGAGGCGGTCAAATTGACCCCCAGGTACGGGATAGAGGTGGTGGCCCAGGAGAACGGAAAATTTTCCCGGAGGGTCTGCAACATTGATTGCGGGAGACTGACGTTCAAGGCTATTGACTTAAAGAGATTTACCTGGAGGCCTGAGATTTTCCCAAACTCATCCAAGATTGGGACTAGTAATGAGCGGTCTCAAGAGGAAAAGAAGAAGGTCATCAGCGAACAATGCGCACTTGTGTTTTCTACCCCCGCACGAAATCCCTTTAATATCAGGATGGCTTCTGATTGCTATAGCCAGCGTTTCGATGGCCACCGCAAAAATGAAGGGGGACAGTGGACAGCCCTGTCTGGTCCCCCTGTGTATCGGAAACGCGTCCGAATAGTGGCCCTGCAGTTTCATGTGCGCAATAGGAGAAGAGTAGAGGGCTCTTAAGGCGTTTAGGAAAGAGGGGCCAAAACCCCACCTGCTCAAGACATCAAACACATACGGCCATTCAACCGTGTCAAAGGCCTTCTGGAGGTCCAAGGAAAGGAGGAAACCCTGTTGGGGTCTCCCTCCATCCCAGGGGGCCCCCAGAAGAGAAATGATGTCCACAGCCCTTCGGATCTGGTCAGGTCCCTGCCTCCCCGGCATGAACCCCACCTGATCTTTGTGAATATAGCGGCCTATAAAATCCGCCAACCTATTGGCCAATATTTTCGTCATAATTTATAAATCGTTATTAATCAGTGAGATTGGTCTATAATTTTTAACGTCAGAAGTATCCTTGCCCGGCTTTGGGATAACCGAAATGTATGCGGTATTGGCCGAAGCCTCTAATTGCTGTCCCTGCCTAAGGGAATTAAAAAAAGGCGCCAAATGCGGGGCAAGCACTGGACCAAACGCTTTATAATAACCCGAGGAAAACCCATCAGGCCCGGGGGCCGAACCTTTTTTCAAATGCTTAATTACCTCTAAGATTTCTAGCTCCGAGATGGGGGATTCCATGGATTTCATATGAGCCTCGGAAATACTAGGTAATGCCAGGCCATCCAGGAAGGCCGTCCTGCCCTGGATGGTCGCTCCCTCACTAGGAGTGTACAACTGAGAGTAGAATTTGTAAAAAGCGGTCATAATTTTTTGTGGGTTCTGAGTCATGGATCCCTCCGAAGTCTTAATTTTGGGAAAAGCATAGGATCTGGGCCTGGGGGAAAGTTTAGCAGCTAGCCGGGGTCCTATTCTGTCGGTTTGGTAATAGAACTGCGCAGAGGACCAACGTAAACTTTTCTCTGCCCGGGTGGTAAGAGCCATGTTCAGGGCCAGACGACCTGCTTCCAAACACTGTCGCGACGCTAGAGTTGTTTTTTTCTTATGTGCCCTAGACACTTCCCGGAATTCCTTCTCCAGTTTAGCTATATCAATTTGATTTTCCCGCTTAAGTTTCGCCGCCAGCTGGATAAGCTTACCCCGCATGACAGCCTTATGAGCAGCCCACACGGTTTCTGGTGAGACCCCGCTTTGAGCGTTCAAATGAAAGTATTCAGTAATGTCTTTTTCCAGCATATTGCAGAGAGAGGGATTACTGAGCAAAGATTCGTTCAGACGCCACCTGCGCACCCCATCCCGTGATCTAGGGGACAGGAGGTCCAAGATGACCACGGAGTGATCCGAAAGAGGCGATTCCCTAATATTCGCTTTAACGGCCAGAGGGACCTCAGCCGATGACAAGAAAATGTGGTCAATCCTGGCAAATGTGCCATGAGGGGCAGAAAAATGTGTGTATTCCCTGGGGGAAGGGTTGAGTTCCCGCCATATGTCTATCAGACCCAGTGAGTTAAGTTGCTTAGCGATGGTGAGACCACGTTTGGGTGGCCCCAAGACCCTAGGGCGCCTAGGGCTGGACTTGTCCAACATCTTATCAAAAGACGTGTTGGAGTCACCCCCAACTATCAAGGTCCCCGTTAAATACGGTTCAAGCTTCGCCCACATTCTGGTGAAAAACCTAGCCTGTCCCTGATTGGGGGCATAGTAGGACACAAACGTGTAGGAAATCCCCTCCATTGTCCCTGACACCAGAATGTATCTCCCTTCCGGGTCTCTAACTTCTGATGTGGGGGAGAAGCCCAAGTGTTTAGAAAAGAAAATGCCAACCCCTTTTGTCTTATTAGCTGCGTTAGCCAGGAAGAACTGTGGAAATTTGGAGTGTATGAATTTAGGCAAATAAGTATCAGGGAAGTGGGTTTCCTGGAGCAGGAGCACTTCAAATTTTTTGGGAGTGTGCATGTTGAAAATATTTCCGTCTCTTAACTGGGGAATTCATCCCCTGAACATTGTGCGATGCAATTTTTAGAGGAGCCAGAGATGGTTTACTAACCGCCATAAATCCAGAGAGGAGCTATAACGCCAATGAAGGACCCACCTGAAGTTCCGAGGAGTTCGGGAAGTCGGAGGAATCGGAGCACCATCACAGCAGTCCACCCACCGTCTGAAGAGGAGACAGAGTCCACTCCAGCATCTGAAGAGAAAGCAGACAGATAAGAGAGAGAAAGGCAAAGAAGAAGAGAAAGAGACGGGGAAGAGGAAGACCAACCCAGAGGCCCCTGAGGCATGTAAGCCAGGGGAGCCCCCTCCCCCCCCAGGTCCGGGCCAGGCCCGCCTAGGCCCAGACCATGAGACAAGAAAAAGTTACCTGTCCGCGAAAGTTGCAGACAGACGTCTGACGCCGCCCAGGGCATATTACACTGGACGGGGTCAGAGGGAGGCGCAAAGCTCGCGCCCCAGACCTACC
Source organism: Pelophylax lessonae (assembly GCF_965119305.1). Lineage (NCBI taxonomy): Eukaryota > Metazoa > Chordata > Amphibia > Anura > Ranidae > Pelophylax > Pelophylax lessonae. The sequence continues at coordinate 671,929,380 of NC_138771.1, forward strand.
CGGCCCCAACCCAAATGCTATGATAACGAACATAAACTTAAATACAACATTGTGGTGAGAACCAGGGCCAACCATCCGACCCAAACCCCCCACCCTCCAAACATGTATGTCATTCCGGATGATGAATCAAGGAGTGATGAATCCCTCTACTTTCTCTGGGAGGTGGTGGAAGGACCCGGGCAGAGGCTATACCAACCCAACGGGCGTCAGCCAACAAAACCATGCGACCCCTAGGTCGTCCACCAACCCCCCAAAGCAAAAATGTGACTCCCACCGCAAGGATGAGGTATGGGGGATATCGAGCAAGAAAAGAGCCGTACAGCAAGATTTCAATGTACGGCCAACCTGTAAAAAAAAAAAAAAAATAGCAACAGATAGCAAGAATTTAACCAACTTAACACACCCGGCCTGATCCCAGGCCTGAAATTAACCGGGAACAGAGTTCAAAAAAGAGTCCAAGGAGTCCCCTATCTGAGAAAAAAAAAAAAAAATGAAAACATTTCTCAGAGAGAGGAGGTGGAAGAAAAATTTGGAACACAAAAAAAAGGGGCTGGAAAGCAGTTCAGGTGACATGCAAGTCCTTGGATCGCTTAGATTGCTTCTTCACCCACGCCTGGGCAATGGGGCTGGCTGGAGAAGGCCTTTTGGATGGGCCAGCTGGAGCCGGGGATGTAGAACATGAAAGTTCCAGGGAGATGATGCCCAATTGTAGAAGGAGTTTTTCGCCTTCCTGAAAGCTAGAGAAACCAAGTGTCTTACTCTTGTAGGCGAAAGAAAGACGAAATGGGAACGACCACCAGTACTTGATTGCCTTTTGGGTTAAAGCATGTAGAAGCGGTTTAAGAGAACGCCTTTTCTGGATCGTCAGGGGCGATAAGTCCGCAAATATTTGGACCGGGTGTCCTTGAATTTCCAGACGATCAGAGGACCTGGCCAGTCGCATGATTTCTTCCTTCACTTTATAAAAGTGTGGCTTTACCACAATGTCCCTGGGGAGATTAGCCTTCCGGGGTGCTTGAAGGGCCCTGTGTGCCCTGTCTAACTCCAGCCTATGTGCTGGGATGTTGGGAATCAGGGAGGCAATAAATCCTTGGACAGCGTCCTGGACATCCTGAACTGCTTCAGGCAATCCTCTAATGCGAAAGTTGTAACGCCGTGAGCGATTTTCAAGGTCATCAATTTTGGAAATGGCGGTTTCCAGGCGATCTGTTAGATCCTGAATGCGGTCAGTGTTTTGGTTCGTCCTGGAGACTGTTTGGTCCATCTTGGACTCCATGATTTCAATTCTGGAACCCAGGTTTTGTAGGTCTGCTTGAATGGTGTGTGTGATTTGGCTTGCTGTCTGCGCTAAGCCATCAGACAGCATCTTAGAGAAGGCTGACATCATAGCATGAAAGTCCAAAGAGTGAGCAGGGGAAGTAAGCTCAGAGAGGTTGGATACTGAGGGGCTGCACTGTAGGCCTCGGACTGGGGTGTGGAGTAAATCCCCTAGGGTGTGCCTTATGAGCGACTCTGTGGAGGCAGGGGATGGGACCGCGATGATGCCGGTACTCACTGCGCCTTCCGGGAGTGCATGGGGGGTTGGGAGACCCCCTCCGTCGCTGTCCTCCATCCCCTCCGTCCCGGGATCTTGATCCTCCGGCGCGGGCGGCGCCATCTTGTGTAGGCCTGGAGCCTCCGCTCCGAAGCCCGGGTTGCGGGAGAGATCCCTGCGGACCGTCCCGAGGCCATAGAACTGATCCTTGGTGTGCCCCTAGTTGGATGGTGGGGTCCTGTGTCGACTGCGCTGCTCAATGTGGCTGTATAGGGCCGGATGGTCTGGGGCGAGACGGAGCCTCGGAGCTAAGCGGCCATCTCCGCTGCTCCACGCATGCGCACTGAGAAGATATCACTTATATGTTTCATCGACTGTAATTCATTAATTTGGAATGCAATTTAGAGGCATAGGTAAGTCTGTGAGGACGTTATGATCTCTCAGGGTAAAGCTTGTCAGAATTTCTGCTTGCTCAGAAATGATATTGAATGAGATCAGGAAGGCAAATTGTAAAGGTGGATTGAGGAGAGAGGGATCCACTGTTTAGGATAGATTGTAGCTGAGGCAGAAAGCAGGATAGGCTGGGCTTGAGCAAGTGAAGGATGGCAAAAAGTGAAGAATTCAGTGCCTACCCAGTCCACCGTGATATATGGATCGTCCCTTTAGGAAAAGTCCTGGATGCAGTGTCTGCTAGGCCTCAAACCTGTCTGCCTACCTGCAGCGTGTATTTCGGACCAAAAAGCAGGATGAAGGTTCCAGGGAGGATCAGATTAGCTGTGGGTACACCGACTCTCCAACCAGGTGATCCTGGGAGCCGGATGGCTGCAGATTGGGGAGTAAGGTAGGCGATGCTCCTCTCTTGCCGATCCTGCTCAAACCCCTTTTTTGTAATCAACCCCGCAAAATATAGGCATCGGCCGATACCTATGCTCCCATAGGGCCAATATAATTTTTTTTAACACAAGGCTGTATATTGAATAGTGGTATAGAAAAAAAGTGTATGATTTTTGAAACCACTCAATAATAGCACATGTGAACTGAACACAGCAGTGTATGATCAGTCAGCACAGCACAGCTGAAGAAAAAAAATGCTGCACACAGTGACTGATAGAAAAATACTTTTCTCCCTCCTCCTCAGTGGGCAAAAAAGATTGTGTTCACTGCACCCCAAAAAGATTGTGTTCACTGCACCCCAAAAAGATTGTGTTCACTGCACCCCAAAAATATTGTGTTCACAGCAGCCCACACACAGCAAAATGGATGTGGACCACTGACACCTGCCTATCTCCTATCCCAACCCACACAGCAATATCGATTGTAGTTTGTAGAACACACTGTCTGACCCTAAAAATCAGCAGACTCTCTCCCTAAAAGGATTGATAAGATCGTAGATCGGGTGACTGCAAACCCCACCCCACACAGCAATATTGATTGTAGTTTGTAGAACACACTGTCTGACCCTAAAAATCAGCAGCAGCCTCGCCCTAAAATGCCTACAACTCGCCCTGCCTAACACACTCCGACCTGTCCCTCAATTCTATGCGGACACAAATGAGTTTTGCCTGCCTGTCTGTCCCTAATCAGCAGCCAGCATGTATGTGTGCTCTGTCCCTGAACTAGTACACAGCAGAATGACGCCGCAGCGGCGCTGCCTCGAACTTATAAAGACTTGGTCACATGCTTCAGACGGCCAATCACAGCTACTAATACATTTGTAGGCATGGCTGGTATGGCTTAGGCACACCAGTTAAACGCTTGTTGATTGGCTGTTGAAAGCCCGCCATGAAAAGTGCGCCAATGCATGCAAAACCCGGAAATAAAATGACTGAACACGGATTTTTACCCGAACATACAGTAAAGTTTTCGGGTCCGTGTTCGGGTAACAAAAATCCAATTATTCGGTACGAACACGAATAATACAGTCCGTGTTCGCTCAACCCTAATTGGGACGCCTGCCTTTCCATGAACTTTGTTGGCATCTCAGTCTTAAGCCCTGTACACACGATCAGATTATCGAACGATCTGTCGTCCGTTTTTTGTGGCATGCTAGTCTGATGTGGAAAGTGAGGAGGTTATTTTCATACAAATTTTCCCGTACGACAGAATTCTACTTCAGAAGTGATGTCATGTGTTGGATTGTATGAAGGTAAGTATCCCCTTTTTTAAAAAGGTTACACTCCCCGCGCCTAGGAGTTACTTAAATATAAATTACCTTTAAATAAGTGTAAAATAATAAAATATATATATTGTGAAGTGTATAAATATTAGAAAGTAGCAGCAGCAGTAGTAAAATAAAAAAGTGGAAAAAATAGTCCTTATAATAGGGCTATCTACAGCGCTTGCTAAAACTTCTGTATATTAATCAGTGAATATAGGTATAATATATATCAAAAATTGTAAAAAATATAAAAAATTATATACCAATGTGCCAATAAATCCAAAGCAATTAATCAATAATCCAAATCCATATTATATAAAAAAACTTTTTCTCTAGTGTGCAAAATAAAGTCTTTAAAGTGCGAAGTGATTGTGCAAAACAATAACTCAATATTATAAATTCATGCGTAGAACAATATGTTTTCTTCTGTGCAAAAAATGTCCATGTACAATCCAAAAAATTGAAGACTTTTTTTTAAAAAAAAACTTTTCCTTGAATCTGTGCCAGTGCTCTTCAAAACAAATTAGGTGACTGATAAAACGTGTGCAAAGGTGCTTGAAACCTTCTTCCCGTGAAATAAAGTATAAGGTGGGTAACTTACCAAATGAAGTGGGTCTCATATATCGTATAATATTGAGACCAACCAAGCTTTAAGGTAAGTTCCCTTTAAGGATCCTCCTCAGCCGCTGATAGTTATCCTCCTCACGGATCCATAGAGTAGCTCAAATCATGGTAAATAAAAAAAAAATAGGCTCCAGATAGTGTATTACCGTAAAGGATGTTTATTCCACAAAATCAAAGCATAGGTAGCTAAAAACAGCGAGTTCCAGCAAGGATGTCTCGTGCTAGTAACCGTGACATACAAACGATTGTGCAGAGTGGCGAGCGGTGTTGCTTCCGGCTTGCGCTCCAACCGTAGGTCACGTGTGCTACGCTGTGCGGTCCACGTCCTGACGCATTTCGTCACATCCGGTGACGTTATCAAAGCACCTTTGCACACGTTTTATCCGTCACCTAATTTGTTTTGAAGAGCACTGGTACAGATTCAAGGAAAAGTTTTTTTTTTTTTTTTTAAAAGTCTTCAATTTTTTGGATTGTATGTTTAATTGCATTTTGGACATTTTTTGCACAGAAGAAAACATATTGTTCTACGCATGAATTTATAATATTGAGTTATTGTTTTGCACAATCACTTCGCACTTTAAAGACTTTATTTTGCACACTAGAGAAAAAGTTTTTTTATATAATATGGATTTGGATTATTGATTAATTGCTTTGGATTTATTGGCACATTGGTATATAATTTTTTATATTTTTTTACAATTTTTGATATATATTATACCTATATTCACTGATTAATATACAGAAGTTTTAGCAAGCGCTGTAGATAGCCCTATTATTAGGACTATTTTTTCCATGTGTTGGATTGCTTTGTATGTGTTCTTTCATCTCTGAGCATGCATAGTCTTGCTCTTAAGATTTTTTTCCATCGAAATCTGTACCAATGAGACAAAAATCGGACGTTGTATTACGGACGACAAAAATTATATAGCCTGCACATCAGGATTTTGTCAGCCGAAAAGTCGGAGTCGGCTGTCGAAAGCACCATACTAACAATCCGAAAATCGGCAGATCGGTCGTCGGACGAATTTTCCCTACAGATTTTCTTATCGTGTATACGGGCCTTTAGTCCGTAGGATTCAATATTGAGTTGGCCCAACCTTTGCAGCTATACCAGCTTCAACTCTTCTGGGATGGCTGTCTGCAAGGTTTAGGAGTGTGTCAATGGGAATGTTTGACCATTCTTCTAGAATCAGGCACTGGTGTTGGACGAGAAGGCCTGGCTCACAGTCTCCGCTCTAATTCATCCCAAAGGTATTCTAAAGGGTGAAAGCGTGGAACTTTAGGATGCTTTCCCAGAGTCCCAGCAGGAAATTAAAGTGTTTAGCATCGAATTTGGTCCTAATGACTATGGTCATCGAAATTGGGAAGACAGGTTGGTGGATGCCAATGCCAAAGTAGCAAGCTGGAAGAAATGGAAGCTTTCCTTCAGAGAGAGGGTTGACTTGATCAAAACTTACCTGTGTCAAATATTTTTATATGTCAGCTTCATCTGTATATTGCCAGAATCTCTCTGTGCAAGGGTGTACAGCTGCTTTTTCCAACTGGTATGGGGAAATAGGCTGAACCTGATCAAATGCAATGTAACTTAACTGTCCAGGGGGGAGGGTGGCCTAGGAATGGTCAACCCGATAGTTTTCTTTTCTCTCCAAGTACAATCTTGGTAATATGTTAGCAAAGATCCTGCCGGGATGGGTGGGTGTGACGGTACGCACCGTCACTGACAGTGAAAAAACTATGTGACAGATAAATTGATGGTTTGGACTGCTTCAGTTGGTCAGACTTGTGACAGGTGCATGTCATCAGCTCAAACACCTGTCTTCCACACATTGTAAATTATGCTGATTTTCTCACCTATTGTTTACTGTGGGTTCTCAGTATTTACACTACTGTATAATAATGTATATTATATCTTGTTTTACCTTTGGTGCCGGCAGTCTGGGCTTCCAGGCTGACTTAAGTACGCTGAGCTAATTAGCATGTGAATGATAACCTTGTCTAGATGGGATTAGCCATGAGTCAGCTGTACCTCGTTAGCTATTCATTGTGTTATGTTTTGGGTAAATATTCATGTAGTGACCGACCTACTTCTAAAGTGTATAAAAGTCTGTTTGTTTTAATAAAGGAGTTAGTTGTTTCCAGTATACAAGCTAAGTGTCAGGCTAGTTTTGTATGACAGCGGCTGAATTTGATATCTATGTTCATGACTGCGAGGAAGCCGTATACTGACGGAAGACCACAAGTACAGTGTGGGTCTGAGGTTCCGTCACAGTAGGTATTTTTCAGTTTTGGTTTAGGCCTTTTCTGTGATGCTGGGAAGATGGTGGGCCAGTGAAAAGTCTGAGAGTCTGACATGACAAGCTTCTGGCTTATGTTTCCCCGTGTCTGAAAATACTTTGGCAGGTGACAGTGGAAGATATCAAGTCCCTTTCCAGGAAGCTTCTGGTGCAGATGATTTTGGGTTTTGCTTTCAGTGTTTCACTGTCTTTAAAGGATTGCCAAGGCTCTGTAATGAGGGAGGGGTTGTGTTTAATCAATTTGCAAAGAAACCCTTTGAAGTTAGGGATCAAGCTTGGCTCGCTTTCCACGGAAGGCTCTATGTGAGAAGGAACCTGAAGCATCGCCCTGTGGAGGATCGGGATTGTCCTAGAGCAGAGTTTATTGGTAAAGTGAAGTCTATGGACCACATTTTGCTCCAGTGTCCCTTTAACATAAAGGTGTATAAAAGGGTGGGGAGGATTCTAGGCATCCTCTTTCTTTATCGCATAAGTTATGCAGAGTGGGTGTTCAGGGCTTTCTGGGATTGGGAATTTGAGTTTTTCAAGTTAGTATAATTATCAGTTACTTCACGTGGAATGCACAGTGCCATATTACCCTGTGTAGGAAAGTCCTTCCTGTCAAGGTGGTGGTGTATGATATTCTTGGTGAGGTCGGGAAGATTCGGGGTCTTGAGAAGGGCAGGAAATCTTGGGCGGTCTGGATAAGGGCAGGAATATCAGACCTACCTTTGGTGAACTGTCCATCTCTGGGTGAGGAGCTCTTTCCTTATACTTTTCTTTTCACTCCCTTAGTTTTTGTTGGTTGGTATATTCTTTTTGAAGAAGGGCGGCATGCATAATGAGGGTGGTTTTGTTTCTTGGCCTCACAGGTTTGATGTCTGGTGTAGTGGTGTGAGTCTTACTAAGATTATTTTCCCCAGGAATGACATGATTCTTTTTGAGATTTTGCTTTTGCTATAAAGTCATTTTTTCCTGACAGACTCCATAGGAGCATACGTATGGGATAACCCCGCCTCCACTCCTCACCTATAGGACCCCACTCCTATAAATCTTTGCTCCAAGCTGGAGGCCGCGTTCCTTTTTTGTCCTCCTCCTAAGGACCTGAATGGTTGAAGTCTTACCTTGGATGAAGTGTCCACAATCGAGGCCTGGTTTTTCCCCAAGCTTTGCCCCAGAAGATGTGTGGAGTCTCCAGCAGTCCCCAGCTATTAGAGTGGTGGAGAAGGACGATGGGCTCAGTGCCATGTGGAGTCCCCAACAGTCCCTAGCTATTAGCAGGGTGGAGAAGGGCAATGGATTTGGTGCCATGTGGAGTCCCCAGCAGTCCCCAGCTATTAGTGGGGTGGAGAAGGGCAATGGATTTGGTGCCATGTGGGGTCTCCAGCAATCCCCAGCTATTTTCAGGGTGGAGAAGGGCAATAGATGCGTGCCATGAAGAGCTTAAGCTTGGCCATTGGCAGGCAAAGAGGCAGTATGGCCAGACAGCCATGCTATTAGCAGGTGGCTATAAACGCCCTGGGCCTGTGCAGCAGCATCTTGTGGATCCAGGCAAGGTCATGGGGGATGCCGTGTGTGGTGATATATATACCTTTATTTTTGCACATTCCATGGCAGCAGTTGTGTGTGTTTGTTTGTTTGTTTTTCTTCCCTGGCTCTAGTGTCTTCCAGCCTATGGCAGCTGGAGCGCATTTGCTTTCCAAGCCGCCGCTCTCTCTCTTCCGGCTTGGCGTCCCTGGGTTACTCCTGCCCAGGGACTCAGCGCATGTGCGTTGTGGGAGGCGGTGGTGTCATTACAGTGGAGAAATTCAATCAGCAGTTAGTACTGTTGATATTGGGATTTCTCTGTGGGCAGCTTGCAGCAGTTTCCCTAAATGCTGTGTGCAATCATCACAGGTATATGCTGTGCAATAACACCCTTGTGTGCTGCCTGTGTGGGATCCTGATGGTTCTATCACCTGTGCAGGTTGGCTGTCTGTGCAGTTTTCACACTACGGATGTATCACTGCCCCCCCTCCCCTGGTGGCCAGCCCTTGTGTAGTGGGGATGAGAGGGAGTGTTTAACCCTTTCCTTTTCTCATTTGCCTGGGCATTCCCTTTGGGTTTTTAACCCTTTTGCTTTCTACCCTATTTTTGTTTTCTTTTTAGGTTTTTAAGTCCTTCTAGTTCAGATTGACAATACACGGCACGAGATGATCAAGACCTCATTAGGTCACTACATCAACATTCTTCTTCCAGATTCAGTCATCATTAGTCATCGTCAAGGTCCAGCCTTCATAGCAGAAGCTCTGAATCCTCCTTTAGGCACCACATCCACCGCCATGTTAGCCGCTCCAAGGAAGGAGCTTGCTGGGGATGCAGGACTTAGGTTCCAGAGGGCAAGTCTCTGTGTAAGCCCAACTAGGACCAGGCGGTTGGAAAAGGGGATGGTGATTTCCAGCAAATGGAATCTCTGGTGAGGCACGTAGTGCAGAAAACCCTTAATGAGTGGGGTACAAGCCACATGCAAAGTCCAACAGCCATTACAACGTGTTCTCCCACAAGGGACGGCCAGGAAGAACTGGAATCGTCCAAATCAAGCCATCCATGTAATTCATAGGATTCAGATATATTGCGCAGACTAGATGGGCCAAATGGTTCTTATCTGCCGACACATTCTATGTTTCTATGTTTCTATGAAGACCTCAGAAAGTGAGGCAGAGCGGGAGGAGTCCCTTTGCCCTTGTGACACCCTTGGTCAAGGCAGTGAAGTGGGCATTTACATGAGGAGCAAAAGTGAATTATATTGGAGCAAACAATTGCCTATTAATATAAGATAAGGTGCAAAATTAAGCAGCTATACCCACTTAGCTTACTACTGCAAAGCAATATTAAATCTCAAAATAATAACGGTACAGCGCTAAATAAATAATAATATAACCAGCCAAAGCGCACTCAGTGACTGGGTGTTCACAATACATATATCTGTGCAATATTAAGGTAGAAATATAAAGTGCTACAATTAATAAAGTGCCAATAAAGGTGCTTACTAAGCAATACTGTAAAGAAAGTGCCAATCAAATCAATAAAATGAATACATGAAAATCAATATGAATAAATAAACAGTCCAAAATCTTGTGCAAAAACTTGCACAAAATTTGCTTGGAGAAGCTGCTTGAACCAGTGCTCAAAGGTAATTATGTGTGCTTCCACCACCACCACACAAACGATTGGCCTCTCACCTGAAGCTTAGACCTGTGTTTCACCACAAGGTCAAATTCGGGGGTTAAAAGCTCCTTTTCCTCTCCACTCTCAATTAGATCATTGCTGCTAAAGCCCCGTACACACGATCGGCCGTCTTTTGTCCCCGGCTGTCGTGTCTGTTGAAAATTGCAAAAGACTGCACAAGAATTTTGTCCGCCGACTACAGCCGACTGCAGAAGTGATGTCATGTGATGGTTAACTTTCCCTGTGTTTTTTCTTTTCTGAGCATGCCCAGTCTTGCAAATCTGCTGTCTGTCGGCCGAATTCTTTATTGACTGGCGAACAATCGGCCGTTCTGGTGTCGGCATACAAAAATTTTAATGCTTGCACAACAGATTCTTTTCGGCCGAAAGTGCTCTGTCAGCTGTCGGAAGCATCATACTAACAAGCCGAAAATCGGCCGATCGTTCGGCGGCCGAACATTTTCGGCCGACAATCTGCACGTGTGTACGGGCCTTTAGTGCCTTGAACCAGCCATACACTGGAACAGTGTTCTCATCATGGTAGTGATATGGCATAAAAGACAAAAAAAAAACAGGATTTAATGCTCTCCGTTTGGCATTGAATTAATTGAGAATAAGATAAATAAAACACTCACATGCTAGGGCACTAACACTAGTGCGAATAGAAAGTGATTCTCTGTATGCTACTCTGAGCTAGCTGTCGGCTTCCTGGTTGCTGGTGAAGACTCCGTCCCCTATAGCGTATTCATTTTATTGATTTGATTGGCACTTTATTTACAGTATTGCATAGTAAGCACATTTATTGGCACTTTATTAATTGTAGCACTTTATATTTCTACCTCAATATTGCACAGATATATGTATTGTGAACACCCAATCACTGAGTGTGCTTTGACTGGTTATATTATTATTTATTTAGCGCTGTGCCGTTACTATTTTGAGATTTACACGAGGAGAACCCGTAGAGTCTCCTGTAAACAAGAGGAAGTTTTTTAAACACCTCTAGAGAGAGCGTTCTAATTTCCCATTCCTAACGAAAATAAGGGACATCATTTTGGATGAAAGGAGGAAGGTCCCGAGATATAACTCCCTTCTGAGAAAGATGGTCAAGCTCTATCCATTCAGAGATAAGGATGTGAAGCATCTAAAGGCTGCCTCTCTAGTCGTTGAGGCCTTAATGAGGCAAGCAAGCATGTTGCTCTTCCTTGGAAGATGCAGTGAATTGCCTGAAAGTCAGCCTGGGCTCTTCTGCCCATGTTTAAAGTGATGGAAATGTGGAAGGAGAATGCGGACGCAGCATTCAAGAGCTCGGTAGTTCAGGAGCCAGAGTTGGTGTCGGTTTCCATGGTGAGGCTCCAATTGACATCATCTGCATAGTGGCGTCCGGTGCCTGCTAGGCCAGAAGACGACACAGTCTAGAGGACAAAGTTCAGAGCATGCGAGGGTCGCACGTTTTTACAGACCAGGTATGGATTTTAGGAAGAGCTGGTGAAGAGGCCAGATATCCCCTCAGAAGTATGCTAAAAGCTTGACCTCAGGTATCCAAGGAGCTACTGAGTTTGAGCCTCAGACTATTGGAACATCAAAGCGGTCTTTTCAGGACACGTATGGTCCATCAGAAGTCCTCCTCATCTCAGATTAATTTCCACAGATTTTGCCTCTCTCTGAGGTAAAACCAAGCATATACTCTTGTTTTACGTAAAGTCACTGTCAGGTCACCTGTGGCCAGGTGACGACTGCACCCTGTTGGAGGCAGGGGTGCAGCGCAAGGTAGTGAACCCGATAGCAGACTGCTGCGGATGGACCGGAACATGAGCCCAAGATTCCCCAGGGCTCGGAGTCTAAGACCCAGCAGGTGTTCACCAGAGCCTCTAGTGGTGAGGATGGACTTGGCTGCAGCTAGGCCCAGGTCGCGGCCCCTGGGGTCCCCCGGGTCACGCTCCGTAGGGAGAGAAGGGAAGCAGCCACTCAGGACACACAGAATGGTGATGGGTAAGCCGAGGTTGGGGTAACAGGCAGACGAGGGTAACCAAGGGACCGGCCAAAGGTCAGGGTAACAGTCAAACAGGAATAGTCAGAGACAAGCCAAAGTTGGTACACAGAAAAGTAGATCAAGCACACGGCAAACAGGAAACAGGAAACAAACACTGTTGAACAGCAAAGCAGACCTGCAGTGCACTGGTTAATATAGACTTCCTGTGATGACCTGGGCGGGGCAGGAACAGGAAGTAGAGGTGATAAAAAGGAACCAGAAATGCAGTCTGACCTCTAATACAGACATGAAGGGACAGGTAAGCTTGCCAACACTATTGCAAGTCCATGACAGTCACTGGTGTCGCAAAGTGCTGCAGTGCCAGTCCCAGGATTCAGGAGATTTTACTATCACTGGGATGTTGCTAACCATGGTTCCATGATTACAGCCATAGTGATGATCCCTGATGTTCGGCTCTCCACTCCCTGAAATGTTGGCAGACCGCCATCAAGCAGGTTACAATACCGCAATTACAGCCATAATAGTGTTCAAGAAGGCTCAGCTCTCTGCTCACAAGCTCCTGCTCAGGTGTGTAGCAGCAGACAGGTGTCGTGACGTCAACGCATTTCGCTGACCAATCAGCTTCGTCAGGACGTAGCGCCACCTAGCTGCTGGTTGCCTTTAATACACCTGTCAGTTCACTAATCTGCAAATTATAAAGGTGGCAACCAATTTAGGCTAATACTACAAACTGTGTGCAAGACTAATTTATATTAAAAAGTAATTGTAATCAACTATGGGATAAAAAAAACTGAAGTACAAGAAAAAAAAAATGGGGGCCATGTTTATCAGTCTAGAAAAACCTGCATATTCATCTCTTTGTTAATACCGTTGGGAAAGAGTGAATTTAATTTATAGATCCAGAATTTTTCTTTCTTTAATAGAATTGTGTGTGTGTTTTTATACAATGACTACATAGTCTATTATTTTTTGGTAAGGTGGAAGGTTCTGTATTTGTGTTTTTTCTTATATACCGTTTGTTTCATTATGACTCAATAAATTATTGTTTTTTATTAGGAACTGTTTTGGTGTAATTCTTGAATTTTTTGGTAAATTAGCTGACTTATTTGACCCCGGTTACCCTAATTATTTGGTGCTTTGGGGAAATTTCTCTTTTTGTTGTCCCTATTTTTTTCTTATGCTGTTTGTTGCCATATGAGTACAACTCATCTACAATTTAGGTCATCTTATGAGTGAGAGGGTCTCTCTTTCTTCTTTTTTTATTTGATTTGATTATTTTTTCAGCTTTGAGCATGCTTTCCATTTTTTGTTGTTTGTTACTTTCTTGTGCCCATCGTAGAAGACCTACCCAAGTTCCTTTGGTGCGCTGTAGGTCAAGACCATCTCCAGCTTGCTTGCCTACCATTCAGGCTTTCAACATCACCCTGCGTGTTTTTAAGGATCTTATTGGTTGTTAAGGTCTTTATCAAAGCAAAGTGCATCTGCCTGCATGGTTACTTTCTGGAAAAGAGATACCTGGAGCCCACTCTGTCTCTTGTGTGCCTCGGGGCTCAGTTCAATATAATCAAGAAGACCATTGCTTTGTCTCTGGATCCCGATGTTCTGGAACAGAATACTCCTGGCCTTGTCTTCTTCCCACCTGCGTGCCTTTCAGTATCTAAAATTATTGACACTATGGTGTCTACAGATCCAATAGTCAAGTGTATGCTCCAGAGAGTGCAGCCCTTCTGGAGGGTGTTTCTCCAGCAGTGGGAGCCAGGAAGCAGAATTGAGGTCATCTACATAACCTAAGTCATGAGAGTGAGTCCCCTGGTGGCTGCAATGGAGAAACTGGCTCATTTTGCCATTCCATTGCCCCATTTCCTGGTTCACAATCACATTTGATACCACCAATATGGGTTGGGGGGCTTGCTGCCTGTCAGGGATAGCTCACGGCAGGCGGGGCTGTCAATTTCACAAGATTGTGTTGAACATTCTGAAACTCTGGGAAGCCTTCTACACCCTACAGGCCTTTCACCATATAGCGAATGGAGTGTCAGTGCTCTTAGGTTAGTCAAAACTACGACGGTCTCCTATGTTAACCACTTACCGCATACTAACGTATCCCTACGTCGGTAAACTTTGTGGTAGTGTACCTGGATGATGCCTCTAGCTAGAGGCATCATCCCGGTACCGTGGTTTAGAGCCGACGGTTGGCTTTCCGTCGGTACCGACCGATGCGGCTCGGGAGCTGCTCGATCGTTACCCGGGGGGGGCGGGAGGGGACGTCCCCCCCCCTCCCGCCGCCTTCCGTGGCTTTTACCGGGGCTCCCGTCCCACCGGCACGTCCGCCGGCTGGATGGAGTCCCGATTAATGCCGGAAACGGCTTCGATCGGGTCTCCGATGATGTAACCCGGAGGCGTCGTCCATGACGTCACTTCCGGGTTACTGTGCTGCAAAAGGCGGCAAATTTGTAAAACGGCTGTATGCAAAAATGCTGTTTTCAGCATTTTGCATACAGGGAAGTGTAGTGGAGGGGTCTAGGGTCTTTTAGACCCTCCATACCTCCATAAAGTGTACCTGTCACTGCATATTGCTGTCACGGGGGATGTTTACATTGCTTGTGACAGCAATAAAAGTGATCAGATTTATTTATTTTTTTAAAAAACTGTAATACAGTTAAAAAAATAAATAAAATAAATGGGAAAAAAAAAAAATTTAGCCGCCCGCGTCACCGCTAGCTCGTGCACAAAAAAAATGTATATGGAAGTCGAGCCGCAAATGAAATCGCTGTTCAAACCACACATGTGAGGTATCGCCGCGATCGACAGAGCGTGAGCAATAATTTTTAAAAAAGAGCTACACTCTAACTCTAAACTGGTAACCGTTAAATAAATTTAAAATGTCGCCTATTGAGATCTCTATTGACCGTAGTTTGTCGCCGTCCCACGGGGGGGCGCAATTTTCAAACGTAACATGTTGGGTATCTATTTACTCGGCGTGACATCATCTTTCACAATATACAAAAAAAATTGGCAAACTTTACTGTTTAGTATTTTTTAAATGCAGTGAAATGTGATTTTTCAAAATTTTTCCAAAAAAATGGCGTTTTAAAGACCGCTGCGCAAATACCGCGTGACAAAAAATATTGCAATGACCGACATTTTATTCTCCAGAGTCTTTGCTAAAAAAAATATATATATATAATGTTTGGGGGTTCTAAGTAGTTTTCTAGGAAAAAATACTGATTTTAACTTGTGAACAAAAAGTGTCCGAAATAGGGCTGGGGCTTAAGTGGTTAAAAGACAAGGGGGACTCACAGCCTGCTCTCTATTACTGGAAGTGAAGCCAATTATGTATTGGGTTCAGAAGAATCAAGCCTACATCTTAGAGGCTTATTTCCCCAGAGCTTAAAATATTCTAACAGACTTTCTTTCCAGAGTCCAGTTGGACAACAAGGAATGGTCTCTACATGTGGAGGTTTTTCAAGCGCAGATGGCCTGACGGATCATTGGAAATGCAGTGGGTCCTGTGCATTTCTTCAAGTCCTGGTCATCCTCAGGTTTCTATGAAAACACTGAACAGATGTTGCGAAGGTGGTGGCAATGATGGCTTATTGGCCAATTAGGCCATGGTTCCCATTTGCTAGCACTGTTCAGCTACCGGAACCCAGTGCTCCTTCTCATCAGGCCAAACCTTCTGTCACTGGGTGTGTTTCTACATCCATGTCCAGCACGGTTACATCTGACGGTCTGGTTCTTGAGATTGGAGGTCCTCGGCTGCTCCCCCCCAGAGTAATTTCTCTTTCTCTTGAATAGGAGAGTGAACACAACGTTTACGTGAGAATCTGGACAAAGTCTGTGCAATACATGTCTGCTGCTGACAGATCATGTACTGATCTAGAAGTTCTAAATATTCTGGGCTTCCTCCAGTCGGATTTAGATCTGGTTCTATCTATCAGCTCCTTCAGAGTACAAGTGCCAGCTTTATCAGCCTTCACAGGTGTTTCTAGGTCTAGGCATCTTTCCTGTCCAATAATTCTTCAAGGGAGCAACTAGGTTCAGACCTCAGAGTAAGTGGAGGTTTTCCAAAAGGAATCTACCTCTTGTTCTCAACTCCCTCTCCGGGATTGTAGTGGAGAGTTCTAGGACTGTCTCCGTCTATCTGTCATGTTTGCCTTTCTCTTGGCTATCACGTTGGAATAAAAAGCCTCAGAGGTTGACTCACTGGTCATGGAGAACTTTTCTTAACGTTCTTCCAGTTTGAGTGGTGCTTTTACCTATGTTTGACTCAATTCCCATGGGTACATCAGTCTTTCATGGGAACCAAGAAATTGTTCTGCCACCCTTTGGGGTAGTAACTTGCATCCTTTAGACCTGGGAGAGGTCGCCCTGTGGCTTAGTTGGTTAAAGCGCATGTCTAGTAAACAGGGAATTCTGAGTTTGACTCTCAGCAGTGCCTTCCTTTGGTTCTAGGAATCTCTCAGAAATTGTGAAGTTACATCTACAAGCTAGAGCTTCCTTCAGGCTTCAGAACGCCTGTTCATCCTTTTTTCTGGAAAAGCCAAAGGAAAACATGCCTCATCTAGGACGATTGTGTCATGGATTGTCTGGGCCATCCGATAGGCTCACAGAGCCGAGGGCTTGGCTCCTTTGGGGATAGTGACCGCTCACTCGACCAGGTGTGTGCCCACATCTGGAGTGGCTTTGCCGGCATGTGGTTCCCAATGTAATCAGTAGGGTGACCCTGTAGTCCCTGATCAATACATTAATGGCTCATTATTGTGTAGAGCTGGCCTCTTTACCTTCTGTTAATTTTTGGTTTACAAATCCTGTCGGTGGACAGTGTCAATTAAACCCTTATTGTTGGTTCTGCAATTGCCCACCCAGGTGTGTATGGCTAGTTATTTCTCATACGTATGCTGCCATGGAGTCTGTCAGGAAAACTGAAAATTTCCTATCAAATCCTTACCATAATTTTCCTTTCCTGATGGACTCCATGGCAGCAGGAGTTCCCTCCCAGAGTCATGGGTAGGCTATTTACGGAACATGGCCTCTGGCTCAGAGCAAAGATTTATGGGAGTGGGGTCCTATAGGGGAGGAGTGGAGGTGGGTTTAACCCATACGTATGCTGCCATGGAGTCCATCAGGAAAGAAAAATTCCGGTAAGTGTTTTATAGGAAATTTTCAGTTTTGTTTAAAAGCAGATTTTGTGTAAATATGTATATATTTATTTATGTATATTCTGTATACTGATTTAATGTTTTATGATTGAAGACTTTTAATAAAGAAAAATTGAGAAGAAGTTCCTTACATTGGTGGTCAGTGGAAAGAATGATCCTTACATTGGTGGTCAGTGGAAAGAATGATCCTTACATTGGTGGTCAGTGGAAAGAATGATCCTTACATTGGTGGTCAGTGGGAAGAATGCTCTTTACATTGGTGGTATAAGGGATCAGAGGGTTGTACAGCAGGCTCAGAGACAGTCCAGCAAAAGTAAAATGTGCTTTTATTCAGCTTTAAGGCAAACAAACAGAAAAAAAAGGACAGGCTTGTCTATAACTATAGTCCCACACAGGAGTAAAACGCAGCAGGTAACAGTCCCCAAGTGGAGCCTTCCATACAGCACGCTGATGTCTCTCTCTCTCTCTCTCAGCAAACAACTTCACTGACACTGACCGCTGATTAATAAGCAGGTTTGAAAGGAAAGTACCCGCTCTCTTCAACTAACCATTTCCTAAACCCTGCCCCAGGCTGACTCTACAGTGGTCAGTGAAAAGAATGCTTCTTATTGGTGGTCAGTGGGAAGAATACCCCTTACATTGGTGGTCAGTGGGAAGAAGGTCCCTTACATTGGTGGTCAGTGGAAAGAATGCTCCTTACATTAGTGATCAGTGGGAAAAATGTCCCTTACATTGGTGATCAGTGGGAAGAATGCTCCTTACATTGGTGGTCAGTGGGAAGAATGCTCCTTACATTGGTGGTCAGTGGGAAGAATGTCCCTTACATTGGTGATCAGTGGGAAGAATGCTCCTTACATTGGTGGTCAGTGGGAAGAATGCTTCTTATTGATGGTCAGTGGGAAGAATGCTCCTTACATTGGTGGTCAGTGGGAAGAATGTCCCTTACATTGGTGATCAGTGGGAAGAATGCTCCTTACATTGGTGGTCAGTGGGAAGAATGCTTCTTATTGATGGTCAGTGGGAAGAATGCTCCTTACATTGGTGGTCAGTGGGAAGAATGTTCCTTACATTGGTGATCAGTGAGAAGAATGTCCCTTACATTGGTGATCAGTGAGAAGAATGTTCCTTACATTGGTGGCCAGTGAGAAGAATGTCCCTTACATTGGTGGTCAGTGGGAACAATGCTCCCAATATTGGTGGTAAGTGGGAAGAATGTCCCTTTGGACACAATGAAGGAGCTCTCTCTGAGAACCAGCTTTTTCAAGCCAGGGTCTTGCCTGCTAGCTTGGCCCAAGAACAATGCCTGATCCTGGGGGAGGCCCTGGGAGGGATCTCCTTGATGACACAGAGCCTAGTGAGGAGGAGTTGGAGGACCTGTCTGTGGGTCCAGGCCCTGGTGAGAATGCGGATGTCTTCAGCCAGAAGATTATCGATTGTTTAAGGGCTCTTTCACACGGCCGCTCCGCTTGTCCGCAAATCATCCTATTTTTTTGCGGATGATTTGCGGACATAATGTAAGTCAATGGCGCTGCGGATGTCAGCGGAATACCATCCGCTGACATCCGATTTTCTTCCTTTCAGTTCTGTTCCGTTTTTTGGAACGGAACAGAACCCTATTTTTTCATCCGTTCAAAAAACGGAAAGGAAGGAAAATCGGATGTCAGCGGTATCATCCGCTGACATCCGCAATGCCATAGACTTACATTATGTCCGCATATCATCCGCAAACGGATGGGATGATATGCGGGCATACGGAGCGGATGACACAAATGTCATCCGCTCCGTGAAAAAAAAAAAAAAAAGTCCCGCAGCGGACAAAAGCAGCTGAGCGGCCGTCTGAAAGAGCCCTTTGGGTGAGTGGAAGAGCTGAAGAAAAACTTAAAGTTTCGAAGGATGAACACAAATCCTTCAGAGAAAAGTACTGCCAGGCCTGGAGTAAAAATTGTTTGGCCATGAAGCCTGAGTTACAGGAATTAGAAGAAAAGGTAAATAAACAATCTTTATTATTGGAAAAACTTAAAGACAGAAGTGGAGCGTTTAAAGAAAAATTTGACAATGAGAGGAGATTTGCCAGCCAGACATCAGCAAGCTCCATGGATCAGCAGCCTCAGGTAATTGAGGACCCGGCTCCATCTGCCTCTGCACCTCTCCCCCCCCATGTCAGGGCTGGGAATCACCAGCAGCAACCAGCCAGGGGGTTGAGAGTGAGCATGGAACCCTGACCTTCATTCAGCAGATGGAGTCACCCCTGAGAGCAAACAAGTTTGCCTTTTCTGATGATCCATCAGAAGTCCCTGAGGATGGGCAGAGGAGATACAAACCAGCAAAACCAGTACTGGTGAAGAAATCACAGTACACCAAGCTGCCTTATAACATGTCTGCCCCACCTGCTGTGGTGGATGATGTCCCAGGTAAGAAGGAGCTTTGCAAACAGCTGCCTGTTGGAGTTACTGCTGTGGAAAAACACAGTGCAGACTTGCAGGGAAAACCCCTGACAGAGGTGTCACCAGACCATCAGAGCAATGTGGATGGACCTGCATCAAATACCCCAGGCATGGATTTTGCTGCTCCTGCTGAGACCAGTAGTCCCTCTGCAAGAAAAATGTCTACCAGCTCCAAAGAGTCTGCTTCACCTGATTTTCCCAGTCTTCCATTGCTGATTGACCAGCTGATTTCTGGTGGGGAGGGGATCAGCATGGTGCTGCAATTGGAGTGGAAGCAGCCATGGAAGTCTCCTGTAATGTTTTACCTGTTGCTGTGTTAAACAGCATTTCGTTTCCACAGCTGAAAGCTTTGTTCTAGTGGAAGAGAAGATGACAGCTGAAGCTCTTACCAATGCAGAAGTAACTATGGACTCTGCTGTGAAGACAACACGAATTATGAATGTGTAAGCAAGTATTAAGAATGACAATAATGATAAAGCAATGAATATGGTGGGTGGTGGTGAAGGGGTTAATATTGCTTGGAAAAATAAAAATGGCATTTCTCCCCCTTCTCAGCAGAGGAAGGATCCATCGGTTATACAGATCAATCCCGGATCTGTACAATCATTATCTGCTAGGTGTGTGTCAGATAGTTTAAAACAAACGGATGGATCTTCTGCTGGGAGGAATATAGGAAGCTATGCTTCAGTTTTGGGGAGTCGCACCAGGGTGGGTGGTGGTAATTCTGTTAATAGTCACAATTCAGGGAGGTTGGATGGGGGGCTGGTTAGTGGGTATAGGAGGAGGAATGTGGTACAGTTGAGGTGGGAGAGAACCCCATCAGTAAGGGGGAGGGTGGCTGAGCTGGTTTTGGAAATGAGGTTTAAAGCTTGTGATGTTTTTGCTTTGATTTGCCAGGTGGGAAGTTATGAATTTGATTTCTCTTTTGTGAAACCTGAGGGTTTGGATCTCTTTGGGAGAGATATAAGAGGTGCAAGGTCCTTCAGCAGTGGAGTTGTTTGGTGCCAAAGGTGAGTTCAAGGCAGCCTTTGATAAAATCGGTGACAATCTTGGTGCGTAACAAATCAATACCAAAGGCTGATTTAGTAGTGTGGCTGTTCCGATATGGTGAGGTCTTCACTCCACTGTGGAAGGTCCTTGATGAGCATGGGATGTGGACAGGGGCCTGGACAGTGTCACTAAATTGAGGGTGCTGGGCAATGTAGTTCAGCACCTGCCCTGCTCAGCCTTTCTGGGGAGGGATAGGCTGACCATTTTCTACCAGGGTCAGCCTAAGGTTTGTATTAAATGTGGTGATAAAGGCCACTTTGCATCATCCTGCACCATCAATAAGTGCTCACTGTGCCAGGATTTAGGCCATTTGGCCAGAGAATGCACCCAGATTCGGTGCAATTTGTGCCAGCAGCTGGGTCATTCATATAGCCAGTGCCCAGAGGCACTGCATAACCTGCCAGGATTGGAGACTGAGCTACAGAGGCTTGATAAAGAGGATGAAGCAGCTGAAGCTAGGGAGGAAATTTGGTATTGCCCCTCCTGTGTCTGTTGTGTCAGATTCTGTTTCCTCTGGTGATGTGATCCATGAGTCAGTCCCTCCTGTGGGGGTTCCTACATCTATTGTGCGTAGATCCTCCAGACTAGTGGAAGTTGCTGGGGGGGTGGGTTTAGGGGATCTTCCCTCGGCCTACTCCACCTCCAGCCCCTGTCCCTCAAAAGCGCAATGGTGGCCAAGAGGTTGCAGGAGTGCTGGATGGTGGTGGGGGTGATGGGGTTGAGGGAGGGGTGTCCATTTCCCATGTCTCACCCTCTGTTTAGGAGGATTCAGATGATGAGGGGTGAGAAGGGATTAGGAGGAAGAAGAAGAGGTAGACCAGTAAAGCGGTCATTTCTTCCTTAGTCGGACCCAGGAGGGGTTCCTCTTGGCAACACATTTTCTTTTTTTATCAGGGGATGAGTTGGTATTGGATTTGTCTATTTGTTTATCACCTATGGATGAGGGGGATTCACATAGTCTGAAGAGAGCTGTTTCGGGTGATGAGAGTGTGGAAGAGGTTAAAAAACGACTACCCCAATCCTCCTCCTGATGGCAATCCCGCTCCGACAAAGTTGGCGACCATTAATGTCGCCAGCATTAAATCTGCACAAGCTCCAGATATTGCCTTATTTTTGCTCATTAAGTGTGATGCTGCGATTTTATTTTTGCAAAAGACCAGGCTCAATACTTTGGCCGATGTCCATCTAGCAAAAAGGGAGTGGAGATGCGGTCCCTCCTTTTGGTCTCTTGCGGCTGAGCCTTGCAACGAAAATGCAGTGCTTTTTAAAACCGATATTGTAACATACTGGTGGGTAATTGAGATAGAAATGGAGAGATGCATGGTTCTTGATGTCTCTGTTAGGAGGCAGGACCTGCGACTGATCAATATCTATTACCGCAGTCAAAATGGGACAGGAAAAGCTTCCTCACAAAGATCAATCCTTTCCTTTTTATATCCCAGCAGGTTGTCTTTGGAGGGGACTTTAAAACCATAATTAGGCCTGAAGACAGGAGAGGCTCCATAGACAGGCTGGGTTATGATGCGTTTTTCTTAGAGATATAGTTAGACAAGCAAGCCTGGTAGATGTGCACATTAAGCACTGCCCTGGCAGCACAGGATTCACGTTTCAGAGAGGGAATAGTCAGAGTAGAATAGAGAGGTTTTTTTAAAAGGAGAACTCTGCTTTCTCAGCTCCTGAGTTGAGGGCAGTGGAGTTCTCTGACCACTGTATGCTTTCTGTGACTCTGAATGCCTCAAGTAGGGATGATCGAACTTTTGAAAAGTTCGGTTCGACCAGAACACCCGAACTTCACGAAAGTTCGGCCCGGATTTCAGAACCCCATTGAAATCAATGGGACCCGAACTTCTGTAATCAAAAAACACCATTTTTAAGCCCTAAAACCCAATAAATGCCCCTAAAAAGTGCCTAGGGTTCTGGGTCATGCCCCATTAACTATTAATCACACAAAAAAAAGTTCTTAAAAATTGTCATTTTTGATAAAAAAGCCAATTATTGAAAAATAAAAAAAAAAAAAAAAAAGAGATTTTTTTGATTTTTACTTTGGATTTAGTATCTGGGGGGTCTAAAAAGTGTACATGTGAAGTTTCAGCTCTGTAGCATGTCCAGAACCATAAAAAAAAAGATCGTTTGCATTAGAAAACTTTAAGCACAGGAATATGGCTTCTCTGCTGTAACACCTTGCCGGTTTAATAGAAGGCATTTTTTTGGGTTCTTTGCAGTCAGGAAAAACATCTGAACTTGTGTATAGTAGTACTGTGCACAAGTTCTGATGTTTTGCCTGCCTCCAAAACCCTCCAAAAAATGCCAGCAAAAACACACCTGGGCATTTTTCTTTTTTTTACGCTAGCGTTTTTTTTGGCATTTTTTGGGGTTCTTTTGAGGCAGGCAAAACAACTGAACATGTGTATAGGGGGGATATATAGACATATATGTCTGAATATATACCCCTAGACATATATAGGTGTGATAGTAGCAGAAATAAATGCTTGCGCTAATGAAATCATTTACAGTAATATATTTCTGCTACTATCACACCTATATATGTCTAGGGGTATATATTCAGACATATATGCCTATATATACACCCTATACACATGTTCAGATGTTTTGCCTGCCTCAAAAGAACCCCAAAAAATGCCAAAAAAAACGCTAGCGTCAAAAAAAAAAAATGCCCAGGTGTGTTTTTGCTGGCATTTTTTGGGGAATTTTGGAGGCAGGCAAAACATCAGAACTTGTGCACAGTACCACTATACACAAGTTCAGATGTTTTTCCTGACTGCAAAGAACCCAAAAAAATGCCTGCTATTAAACCGGCAAGGTGTTACAGCAGAGAAGCCATATTCCTGTGCTTAAAGTTTTCTAATACAAACAATCTTTTTTTTTATGGTTCTGGACATGCTACAGAGCTGAAACTTCACATGTACACTTTTTAGACCCCCCCAGATACTAAATCCAAAGTAAAAATCAAAAAAATCTCTTTTTTTTTTTTTTTTTTTTTTTTTAATTTTTAAATAATTGGCTTTTTTATCAAAAATGACAATTTTTAAGAACTTTTTTTGTGTGATTTTGTGTCTGGGGGGTCTAAAAGGTGTACCTGTGAAGTTTCAGCTCTGTAGCATGTCCAGAACCCCAAAAAAAGATCATATAAGTGTAAAAGAGGGGTCCCACCATCCCTGCTCTACTGAAAAATGATATTTTTTCTGGTTCTGGACATGCTACAGAGCTGAAACTTCACATGTACACTTTTTAGACCCCCCAGACACTAAATCCAAAAAAAGTCATGCCTGCCTCCAAAAATGCCCGATAAATGCAAGAAAAAGCGCCGTAGAGAAGCCGTATTCCTGTTCTAATAAAAATTATAAGAAAATGCTAATTTTTGGGGGGTTCTGGACATGCTACAGAGCTGAAACTTCACATGTACACTTTTTAGACCCCCCAGATACTAAATCCAAAGTAAAAATCAAAAAATCTCTTTTTTTTTTTTTTTTTTTTTTTTTAATTTTTCAATAATTGGCTTTTTTTATCAAAAATGACAATTTTTAAGAACTTTTTTTGTGTGATTTTGTGTCTGGGGGGGTCTAAAAGGTGTACCTGTGAAGTTTCAGCTCTGTAGCATGTCCAGAACCAGAAAAAAAAGATTGTTTGTATTAGAAAACTTTAAGCACAGGAATATGGCTTCTCTGCTGTAACACCTTGCCGGTTTAATAGAAGGCATTTTTTTGGGTTCTTTGCAGTCAGGAAAAACATCTGAACTTGTGTATAGTGGTACTGTGCACAAGTTCTGATGTTTTGCCTGCCTCCAAAACCCCCCAAAAAATGCCAGCAAAAACACACCTGGGCATTTTTTTTTTTTGACGCTAGCGTTTTTTTGGCATTTTTTGGGGTTCTTTTGAGGCAGGCAAAACATCTGAACTTGTGTATAGTGGTACTGTGCACAAGTTCTGATGTTTTGCCTGCCTCCAAAACCCCCCAAAAAATGCCAGCAAAAACACACCTGGGCATCTTTTTTTTTTTGACGCTAGCGTTTTTTTGGCATTTTTTGGGGTTCTTTTGAGGCAGGCAAAACATCTGAACATGTGTATAGGGGGTATATATAGGCATATATGTCTGAATATATACCCCTAGACATATATAGGTGTGATAGTAGCAGAAATATATTACTTTAAATGATTTCATTAGCGCAAGCATTTATTTCTGCTACTATCACACCTATATATGTCTAGGGGTATATATTCAGACATATATGTCTATATATACCCCCTATACACATGTTCAGATGTCATGTCTGACATCAAACATGTCCTCAAAAAAGCACTGGCAGTGGCAGCCCCTGCAGCATTAAAAAATGCTTGCTGGTGAGAAGCCACATTCCTGTCCCGAAGCAACACAGAGAAATGATCATTTCTCTATAGCAGTCACCCTGATATGGAAGGGTTTTGTCACCCTGCCATAGCAGTCACTGTCAGTTAACCCTACACTACACTACGGTCACCTTACACTTAACACTTTCCCTACAGAAACTACATTTTTGAAGCTAACTAAAGTGTAAAGGAGCACTCTAACTACACTAGATATCCCTTTCCTCACACTAAAAATAGCTAAATGACACTTTTAAAGTAAAATTAACAGAACTGCTTCCACTCTCTTCCATGTCCAGTATAACAATGCTGGGAATATGGCGGGGGCGATCTTATATACTGGGGGGCGTATTCACTAATGATTGGTCTAGGGACCCCCTAGTCACTCCAATCACATTCCTAGCATTCTCCTGCCCCCTCAATTGGCTTTTGCTAATGGTTCTGGTCCAATCACGGGCTTTTAAAGCCCATTTCCTGAAGCATTGCATTTTGGGCGGTTCTGGTTGCCGAATTCCGAACTTTTTGGGCAAAAAGTTCTAAATTCGGCCGAACCTCGAACACCCAATGTTCGGGCCGAACCGATGGTGGACCCGAACCGTTCGATCATCCCTAGCCTCAAGCATTCAATCCAGGGGAAGGGGTACCTGAAAACTGAATTAGGCTCTCCTGGAAGATAGAGAGAGAAGACAATCCTTTGTGGATTTTTTTCAGGCACAGCTTTCTATTCTGGACTTTTGAAGTAGGACGTCAGAGTGGTGGGAGCTTGTGAAACAAAGGGCAATTGAAAATTTCAAGGCCATAAGTAAGAAGAAGCAGCTTGGTATGTATATTGCCTACCAGCATTTGGAGAGGAAGCTTGATCGTCTTGTCTCATATGGAGGAGATCCAGGGGAGATCTCCGAGGTGAAGCTTCTTCTTAGGAAGTGTCAGTACGACCGGCATGCCTCCTTGGTTCTGGAGAGAGATTATGGGAAATATCACTCGCCTAATCCTTACTAGAACTGTAAGTAAGGCATAGCCATAGTCATAGGCCTGAGAAATAGTACGGGTTCCCTGGTGAAGCCTAGATCAGGGATCCTGGAGATCTTCAGGTCATATTACGCAGACCTTCTGGGAAGAAAGGACCTTAATCGGGACAGGATGGAAAGTTTTCTGGATTCTACTCCAGGATTAGGAAATGGTACATTGCCTTTGATGGATTTGACAGAACCAATTTTAGCAGATGAGGTAGTTCATGCTATAGAGAAGCTGGCTACCAAAAAATCACCTGGACCAGATGGGTTGACAGATGAATTCTACAAGTGTTTTAAGTCCTTTCTGGCTCCCTTTTTGGCAGAGGTTTCTAACAGCTGTCTAGAAGGGAGTTTGCTCCCTCCCTCCATGAGGAAATCTGCTGTGATTCTTCTGTCAAAAGGTAAAGACCTATCAATGATTGAAAACTGGCACCCCATCAGTCTTCTCAATGTTGATAGAAAGATCTTGGCGAAGATTCTTTTTTGGCACTTGTCGTCAGTAGCAGGCTATTCGTTGTCCAATCATCAGCACTGCTTGGTCCAAGGTAGAAGTACTTTTTCAGCAGTTTTAACTGTGCGGGTGGCTTTTGAGCGATTCAAAGCTGCCTCATGGAGAAAGTACTTGCTGCCATTGGATCAGGCGAAGGCTTTTGATTGAGTCAATCATGAATATTTGGTAGATATGGCCTGCAGGGGAGGCTTATAGATTGGCTAAAAACATTCTATAAAGGGGCTGAGAGCTTCCTACTTGTTAAGGGTTGGTTTGAATGGCCTTTTGAGGTTGGCTCTGGTGTGCGCTAGGGGTGTCCTTTGAGCCCCCTGCTATATGCATTCACAATCGACCTCTTCATAAGAAGGCTAGATGGTGGATTGTTGTGCAGGGTGCCTTTGGGCATTGCTAGTGTGCCGCCTTTGAGGGTCATGGCCTGATGTATTTGTTATTATCTCTGGGACGGAGGAGGTGCAGAAGGTGGTCTCTGTGATAGAGCAATACACAAGGGCTTCTGGCTCTAAAGTCAACCATGAAAAGAGTGATGTTTTCTTGATGGGTGAGGAGGGTGAAAGCTTTGAACTTCCGGATGCCTTTTCAGAGCCCCAGCAGGAAATTAAAGTGTTGGGCAACAAATTTCATCCTGGTGACTATGGTCATCAAAATTGGGAAAGCAGGTTGGTGGATGCCCATGCCAAAGTAGCAAGCTTTAAGAGATGGAAAATTTCCTTGAGGGAGAGGGTGACTTGATCAAAACTTACCTGATCCCGTTCTTTTTATATGTCCGCTTTTTCTGTATCTTGCTGGAATCTCCTCATGCAAGGGTGTACAGCTGCTTTTTTCAACTGTTATAGGGAAATAGGCTGAACCTGATTAAACGCAATGTGACTTACCTGTTCAGGCAGGAGGGTGGCCTAGTAATGGTCAACCCAATTGTTTTTTTTTTTTTTCTGCTCTTTTTAAAGTACAATCTTGGTAATATGTTAGCAGAGACCCCACAAGGATGGAAGGGTATTTTTCAATCTTTGTTTAGGCCTTTTCTAGGATGCTATGAAGATGGCGGGTCAGTGAAAAGTCTGAAAATCTCACATGGCAAGCTTCTGGTCTATGTTGCCCTGTGTCTGAAAATACTTTGGCAGTGGCAGGTAACAGTGGAGGATATCAAGTCCCTTCCCAGGAGAAGAGGATTTTGGGCTCTTCTTTCAGTGTGTCACTGGCCTTAAGGGATTGTCAAGGCTCTGTAATGAGGGAGGGGTTGCATTTAATCAATTTGGGAAGAATCCCTTTGAAGTTTAGGGATCAAGCCTGACTCGCTTGCCATGGAAGGTTCTATGTGAGAAGGTACCTGAAGCATTGTCCTGTGGATGATCGGGATTGTCCTAGAGCAGAGTGTGTTGGTAAAGTGGAGTCTATGGACCACTTTTTGCTCCAGTGTCCCTTTAACATAGAGGTGTACAAAATGGTGGGGAGAGTTCTAGGCATCTCCTTTCTTAATCGCAAAAGTTATGCAGAGTGGGTGTACGGGGCATTCCAGACTCACTGAGATTTTGATTTGGATACACTTTTTCTAGTTAGTATATTGTCCATTACTTCACGTGGAATGCTTGGTGCCAGATTACCCTGCGGAAGAAAGTCCTCCCTGTCGAGGTGGTGCTGCACGATATTCTGGGTGAGGTTGGAAAGATTCGGGGTCTTGAGAAGGGCAGGGAAGCTCAGTGGTCTGGATAAGGGCGTGGAGGAATATCAGACCTGCCTTTGGTGAACTGTCCATCTCTGCGTGAGGAGCTCTTTTCTTTTTGAAGAAGGGCTACATGCATAGGGGGGCGGGTTTTGTTTCTTGAACTCACAGGTTTGATGTCTGGTGTAGTGGATGTAGTAAGATTATTTCCCTGGTAATGACATTTTCATGATGAGAGTTTTGCTTTTGCTGTAATGCCATTCTTTGTTTGAGAGTATAATTTGCTATATTTTTTTCCCCTTTTTATGTAAATATGTATATATTTATTTATGTATATTGATTTTATGCTTATTGATTTTAAGACTTCTAATAAATAAAAAATGGGAAGAATGTTCCTTACATTGGTGGTCAGTGGGAAGAATGCTCCCTTCATTGGTGATCAAAGAGAAGAATGTCCCTTACATTGGTGGTCAGTGGGAAGAATGCTCCCTTCATTGGTGATCAAAAAGAAGAATGTCCCTTACATTGGGGGTCAGTGGGAAGAATGCTCCTTACAATTCCCATCAGTAGGAAGAATGCCCCGCCTTACAGATAGCTAAAAATGTAATTAGTGTCAGTGGTTACTTTTCTGAGAGATGGAAATTCCACATTGATCAAAGATCCCCAACCAAATTCTGTGGAAACCTTTTGAGTTCCATAGAACCCTGGTTTAGAAAGGCTGCCTTAGAATTAAAAAAGTAAAAAGAAATGCTTAAAATTATCCTTAAAAATGGGCTTTTCCCTGATGAAGTCCATTGACGAAATGCGTTGGACGGGACCTCCAGGAACACATCATCACACATCATGCATCTAAACCATTTTACAGAACCATTATATGGGTACATCTATCTCTATAAAAAAGCTAAAGTAGAAAAATTGCTCTTTATAATTTATTTAATTATTTTTTTATTATTGTTTAATATATATTTTTTTTTTGTTTCTTTATACATTTAGCTTAGGGTCTGAATATAACAGAGTATTTGTAGGTAGACAGAAGATACATAGCTGCACGCTGGGTGTGGTCACTGAAGAGCTGTGGGTGGCACCACTCATGGCTTTGCTCTGACCACACCTTTGAGGTGATAGTTCAATGCTATTTCAATAAGAGAGACAACATGCTTCCCGATGTATTTACCTAGAGACGCAAGGGTCTGGGAACAAGCTGTACTTTCATTACAGACAATTTAGTTCTTTCATGGGAAGAAGATTTTGGAGCGGTTGCAGACACCAAGACCATTCCGCTCCCGAGATACTACAAATCTCAGCATGTCCTGCAGGGTCAATACATTTTCTTTTGCTGTTGATGGTGGAGAGGTCATAAGCAGAAGGAGATGCTTTCTGGGATTTGGCAGAGTGGTTCAAGATGTTGTCTTCTCGCAGATATACGGAAAACTCCGAGAGCAATTTTCGTCCTCCCAGCCGTCTCCATCAACAAGTTGAGCGCAGTCTTCCCTTTCCTCTACATCGTCATAATAGCTAATATAATTATCAGGCTGTCCAGGCTTCCAGAACCTGCAGGAAACAATAGACAACAGTGACCAGGCCAAAGTACTGACTAGAAATGGTGAATATTTTGGTAAAGAAGGGCCTATAAATGGTAGAATCTTAATTTAGGGATGAGGTTCTGAATTGCGACAGTGAAGGGTTCACATCAAACCCTGTCTGTTCACTCTTTGCAGACCAACTGAACTGTTTGGCCAATTCACCCATACAAATCTCCATCAATAAATGACACTTAGAGTTGGACGAGCAAAAGTTTGTCCCGCTTATCGCCTGTTTGCTCGTTCGGCGAACATCTTAATTTTCTGGGCAACATTTTCCTACTGAGCACTCCACAATGCACTGCACAGTGCATTCTAAGCCCTGATTAGGCAAAGCTTTGCTCAATCAGGGTACAGAAAATAGCTGGTTGTTAAGAAGCAGGGCCGGAAAGCCAGCCGCCGTGTCCTTAACCACGGATTAGTCGTCAGCTATTAATTGGGTTCCTCACTGACAGCTGAATGAAAAAAAAACATTATCGGCAATCGAAAATCTATACCAGACCCTTATCTGAGCATGCAGCCTGGCAGGCCAGGAAAAAAGGGGGGCAGGTGAGCTCCCTCCCTCCTGAACCATACTAGGCCACATGCCTTTTGTACCCCTACTCATTCACAAAGAAAGGGTCTAAAATAAGGAAAAACAGTAGACCGTTTTGACAAGTCCTGTATAAAAAAAAAAAAATGTCCTCCAATGTAGATCCATCGTCAATAATGATGCCCGCCGCCCCCCCCCCTCGGAACCAAAAGAAAAAAAAGCTCTACCCCTGACGAAGGCTAACCTCCAAATGCCTACGTTGTGGGATGACAGCTCCTAAATAGATTAGGGGTCGTTTAGCCTTCATTTCATGCTGTTTATTTCTTAATTTTTTTTTAAATAGCAGAGTGACGGCTTGCAACTGCAAATCAATTTAAATGTGATTTGACTCATTTATTTTTCTTTAGAAATGTTATTATTGCTGCAGCAGGTTCTATACATGCTACAGATGTGCCACTTTACAGGCAGAATAAGGGGACCCCCAGACACTATATTTGAAGGGATTTTTCATTTTTATTGCTTCACTTTAGGCAAAGTTAAAGTCACTGCTCCTTTAAAAATGATTGTTTTTGAAAAAAAAGTTTGCATTGATACATGCCCCCCAGGGTGGTAACCAAGCCCTTTTTATGCCATTTACTTGCATATAAGCCTTCAAATCGGGCACTTTTGATTTTTCATGTTCGTCTCCTATAGACTTCAATAGAGTTCACAGTTCGGGGCTTGCAGGTCGCTAGTGTCATTGGTTGCTAAGATGCAGATAACCGCCCACATCCTAGCAACCACTGTCCTGCTGTCAGCTGGCTTATCTATATACAGCTTTTTACCTCCTAATTTGTTTTAGCGACTGAGAAGAGGTACTACGTATCCCCTATCATTTACAAGAGGCCAGATATCAGATGCCAACCCATGATTTTTAAAAGGGCCTTCCAAATTGCAAAATCCCCCTCACAGACCCCCTCATCCACTGGCCAGGGATGGGCAAAAGTAGCCCTTGTCCGTATCAACATAGACACAAAGTGTTTTGCCCCCCACTAAGATACCTTCCCAAAAATGAGGGCATGTGACTTGGTATGGTTCAATGGGAATGGGGGCACATGCTCATCCCTTCCTTCCTTCTTCTCCTTCCTGGCCAGGCAGACTGCATGCTTGGATAAGGGACTGGTATGGAATTCGGAAGGGACCCCACACTTTTTTTTTATTAAATTCAAAACAGACACTCCAATTGAAAAAAAAATTTAAAATACGGCAAAGGCCCTCCTTCCCCAAAATCCATACCAGACCCTTATCCATAATGAGGGTCAGGTATGGATTTTAGGAGGAAACCCCAGGCAAAACAAAAAGTGTGGGATATCCCCAAACTCTGTACCAGACTCTTTTCCAAGCACGCATCCTGGTTCTCCAAGCATGCATCCTGGCTGGATAGGAGGAGGCAGTGAGAGCGCACTCTCTCTGGCTTAATGCCATTAACTTTGGGGGGATACCTTGTCAGGGGAGACCCCCACTGGCATAGCACCTTATCTCACAATCCCGATCCAGTGGATGTTGGGGTCCCACGGTGTAAATCCATCAGTTGCTAGAATGTGGGGGGTGGTTTGCCTGCACTGCCTCCTTGGTTGCTAGGATGCAGGTGGTCATTTTTTTGTGTGTTTTTTCTTTGAATCCCCCTTATAATTGTTACACAGAGGTTTGAAAATTATGAAGGGTTGCCACTAAATGCCATTTCTCCGATGTTCCCTTGTGTTTGTAAAGAAAACAGCAGGGAAATGTAATTTAGCAGCCTTGTGTTTTGTAAATGTTACTTTTTCCTGTATACATGCATTATCCTACAGGTAAGCAACTTCACAGACATGCTTTACAGCGTCTCCCAGGCATGTTCGAAGACCCTTTTTCTTACACTTTTTGTAAAAATCAGTATTTGTTGCTAGAACATTACTTAGAACCCCAAAACATATATACTC
The DNA here is from genome assembly GCF_965119305.1 of Pelophylax lessonae. NCBI lineage: Eukaryota > Metazoa > Chordata > Amphibia > Anura > Ranidae > Pelophylax > Pelophylax lessonae. The sequence continues at coordinate 671,961,436 of NC_138771.1, forward strand.
TATATATACATATATACACACTGCTCAAAAAAAATTAAAGGAACACTTTTTAATTAGAGTACAGCATCAAGTCAACTAAACTCCTGGGATATTAATCTGGTCAATTAAGTAGCAGAGGGGGTTGTTAATGCAGAGGGGCAACAATGAGGCAACCTCCAAAACAGGAATGGTTTTACAGGTGGAGGCCACTGACATTTTGTTTCCCTACTCATCTTTTCTGACTGATTTTCACTAGTTTTGCATTTGGCTGGGGTCAGTGTCACTACTGGTAGCATGAGGCCATACCTGGACCCTATAGAGGTTGCACAGGCAGTCCAACTCCTCCAGGATGGCACATCAATACGTCCCATTGCCAGAAGGTTTGCTGTGTCTCCCAGCACAGTCTCAGGAGCATGGAGGAGATTCCAGGAGACAGGCAGTTACTCTAGGAGAGCTGTACAGGGTCATAGAAGGTCCTTAACCCATCAGCAGGACCGGTATCTGCTCCTTTGTGCAAGGAGGAACAGGATGAGCTCTGCCAGAGCCCTACAAAATGACCTCCAGCAGGACACTGGTGTGGATGTCTCTGACCAATCAATCAGAAATGGACTTCATGAGGGTGGCCTGAGGACCGGACATCCTTTAGTGGGCCCTATGCTCACTGCCTGGCACCGAGGCGCTCAATTGGCATTTGCTTTTGAACACCAGAAATTGGCAGGTCCACCACTGGCACCCTGTGCTTTTCACAGATGAGAGCAGGTTCACCCTGAGCACATGTGACAGACGTGAATGGGCCTGGAGAAGCTGTGGAGAACGTTATGCTACCTGTAACATCATTTAGCATGACCGGTTTGGTGGTGGGTCAGTGATGGTCTGGGGAGGCGTATCCATGGAGGCACCCACAGACCTCTACAGGCTAGACAATGATATTCTAACTGCCATTGGGTATCGGGATGAATTCCTTGGACCCATTTTCAGACCCTACGCTGGTACAGTGGTTCCTGGGTTTCTCCTGGTGCACGACAATGCTTGGCCTCATGTGGCTAGAGTATGCAGCCAGTTCCTGGAGGATGAAGGAAATGATACCATTGAATCGCCCTCACGCTCACCTGACCATTCTGAGTTGCTGCAATGAAATTTCAGTAAAATAGACTTGCCTGCTGCATAATTCTTTCATTTTTATTTTTTCGGGTGTCTTTGAATTCAGCCCTCTGTAGGGTGATCATTTTCATTTCCATCAAACAATGTGGCATCCTTTCATTCCTAACAAATTACCCAGTCCATACCAGTATAGATCCTAACACATTACTCAGTCCATACCAGTATAGATCCTAACACATTACTCAGTCCATACCAGTATAGATCCTAACACATTACTCAGTCCATACCAGTATAGATCCTAACACATTACTCAGTCCATACCAGTATAGATCCTAACACATCACCCAGTCCATAACAGTATAGATCCTAACACATTACTCAGTCCATACCAGTATGGATCCTAACACATTACTCAGTCCATACCAGCATAGATCCTAACACATCACCCAGTCCATAACAGTATAGATCCTAACACATTACCCAGTCCATACCAGTATGGATCCTAACACATTACCCAGTCCATACCAGTATAGATCCTAACAGAGTACCCAGTCCATATCAGTATAGATCCTAACACATTACCCAGTCCATAACAGTATAGATCCCAACACATTACCCAGTCTATACCAGTATAGATCCTAACACATTACCCAGTCCATACCAGTATAGATCCTAACACATTACCCAATCCATACCAGTATAGATCCCAACACATTACCCAGTCTATACCAGTATAGATCCTAACATATTACCCAGTCCATACCAGTATAGATCCTAACACATTATCCAGTCTATACCAGTATAGATCCTAACACATTATCCAGTCTATACCAGTATAGATCCCAACACATTACCTAGTCCATACCAGTATAGATCCTAACACATTACCCAGTCCATAACAGTATAGATATCTAGCCTGAGATTTTTCCCCATTGAGTTCTGATGTGTTTTCAGTGTTTCTTTAATTTTATTGAGCAGTATATATATATATATTTTTTTTTTTTACCGAGTCCCTAGAGAATAAAATTGTGGGCTTTGCAACTTTCTACGTCTCACGGTATTTGTGCAGTGTAATAACCTTTTTTTTTTTTTTTTATTTCATGTTTCATGTGTTACATATATTTTGAAGAACAGAATAAAAATCTTGGATGAGATTTGAAAAAGAACATTGATGAAAATGAGAGACCACTTTCAGATCCCTCCCAGTTATTGGTGGGAATCTGCCACCTTGTGCTAATTTCTTTAATTATCTGACAAACCTGATTTAACTGGCAGCCTAACTTTCCAGTTTTCACTGACTTTGCAAGATGGTGAGCCGTTCTAAAGTGAATGACACCCTCCGGCGGCAGGTTGTCCAGTTGAAGGCCAAAGGGATGACCCTTTCAGCCATAGAAAGAGAAGCGTGTCGTTATAAATCTGTGATTTCTAAAATATTGTATCTTTATAAAGTCACAAACTCCTTCAAGTCTTCCAAGAAGGCTGGTTGTCCACCAAAGACAAATGCAAGAAAGGAGGGGATAATGTGGAGAATCTCAAAGGGCAATTGGTTCAGCCCTGCAGCTGCGATTGCTGGCCAGTTTCTTTTTTTTTTTCATTTTATTATTTTCTTTTCTTATTTTTACAGTGTACCTTTTATAAAAAAAAATTCTGACCACTTTTATGGCTGTCACAAGGAATGTAAACATCCCTTGTGACAGTAAGGCTTCATTCACATGTCAGCTTTGCGATCGCAGGCAGAATCACTGCGATTCTGCCTGCGATCCGGAAATCATTGCAAATCGCGGGACACCTGTGCGTTGCCCGTGATTTGCAATAGCACCCCAAACACTGTGCGATGTTGCCGCGATTTGCGCCTGCCGAATCGCGGTAACATCGCGCAAAAAAAAATTGCGGGACACATGACGCCCCGCGATTTGCAATGATTTCCGGATCGCGGGCAGATTCGCGGTGATTCTGCCCGCGATCGCAACGCTGACATGTAAATGAAGCCTAATAGGCAGTGATAGGTGCTCTTTATGGAGGGATTGGGGGTCTAAAAGACACCGAACCCCTCCACTGCATTTCAAAATATTTAAAACACGAAGATCGGTGTTTTTTTTTTTTTTTAAAAAAACTGTAATTTTTTTTTGCGCCGTTGGCTGACGAGTAAGCTGAAAACATAGCTTCCAGCTGTCCCTGATTTAGAAGGACTGTGCCTCATTCAGAACAAAGTCCCTCTGTCCCTCTTTCCTCCTCATTTGATCCTCATTTTGGTCTGATCCATATATTTGAATATAAAATGCACTAAATGACTGCATTTGTAAATTCTAAAAGCCAATATAAAGGAACAGTAGTGGTAAAAAAAAAAAAAGCACTCGTGGGTTTAACCAATTTTTTTTCTTGCACACTTCCCTTTAAGAGGGGCGTGGCTGGCAGGGGGTGTGTCCTGTGCCTACATATGTTTGCTAATAGGTGTTCCTCATTCCCATCTCAGAAAGTTGGGAGGTATACGGAAGTGACGTTGCTTCTGGGTTTCTACATTAGAGACCTGATCAAAGCTGAATCCGGCTTTTGTTTGGGTCTCCGGTCAGCCGGTGGATGTGCCGGCTGGTGGCTCGGGTCTCCTGGTAGGACGGGAGACCCAGGGGGAGGCAGCAAATATCCCCTCTAGATCCTTGTAATAACAGCTGAGCGGCTGATTAGCTGCATTGGTTGTTATTCCTAGAAAGCCGACCGTCGGCTCTAAAAAATGGTTAACGGGGTTATGCCTGCAGCTGCATATCAACCCACTACAACCACTTCAACAAATTGACTTACAAATATGTGATTTTGCTGGAAGTGGTTCATTTATTTGGGTCCGATGGGAAACATTATGTTTGTCATCAAACTGGGGAAAGACTTGTAGCACCCTCCTACGTAGGTGCTAGTGAGAGAGTATAGTTTTGGCTCTGTCTGCCTATCAGAGGAGAAGCAGGGAAATCTATATTGCTTTCTGCTTACCGGAGAGCAGGATCTGTGAGTTAGGTCTGCTCATGGTGCTCAGTGTGTGATTCATCTGGTCTAGGGAGTGTCCCCACTGGTCCAATATGGAGGCATATTGGACAGTGGATGAAATCTGACCAATGGGTACACAGGCTTTGATACAGTCCCAGTGATTGGCACAGACTGATTGTCTCGGTGCATTGTGGGGGTGTGGTATAAAAGCCAGGAGCACATGTGCTGCGGGGTCTTTGGCTGGTGAGCAGACTCCCAGAGGGAGGGTGTCAGCTGCCTTCTCCTCTGTAGCAATGCCATGCGGTCACAGGTAGCTGGCCTGTGTACCAGGAAGGAAGGAGTTGAACCCAGAGGTCCATAAAAGCTGACTAGAGGGGTAGAGACACTGGAGACCCTCGAAAAACAGTATCATGAGTAAAGGGAATCGTGTCTAGGGGCCTGACCTGAGGGCGGCCACCCCGGTATGGGTTAGTCAGAGGACGGATGTCAGCAGTGTGTCAAGTGAAAGGGGGTACTAGGTGTGTATCCCGAAGATCATTCATCCTAACAAATCAATGGTATAGAGACTTAATCTTAGATTTATCTAGTGGCAAGGTGAATTATCAGCCTGGCTTCATCTTCAGACAGGAGTCCTCGTCTATTGTGAATAGTTCAAGCTGGAGTATCTCCCTCTTCCCTTCTCCCATCCCTAATTTAAATAAAACCACAAAAACAACTATATCCCCTAGACCAGTGATGGCGAACCTTGGCACCCCAGATGTTTTGGAACTACATTTCCCATTATGCACATGCACTCCGCAATGTAGTTCCAAAACATCTGGGGTGCCAAGGTTTGCCATCACTGCCCTAGACTGTTCATTGACTGAGCCAGAGTGTAAAGAGTTAATTTGTGCATGCTGCAGTTGCTATCGGTAACCCAGGGGAATCCCAAGGTGAACAATCCAGCAGTCCTCAAGGGGGCAGTGCTACCGACTGAACCCAAAGTGTGTAAAGAAGTCAGTGGAAAAGTGGAGGGGGAAGCCTCGTGTTGGGATGTTTTCTGCAGCAGGAGTTGGGCTTCTTATACAGCTACATGGCAGAATGACTGGGAATGTTTATCAGAACCTTCTTCAGCAAGATGCATTTCCTTCCCTGTGTTCATTGCCCAGTCAGCCAGCAATTCTCATGCACGGCAATGCCCTGCCGTCACACAGCAAAATGGGGGGAAAGCAGTTCACTGAAGAATGAAATGGCCAACCCAGAGTCCTGATCTAAACCCAATAGAAAACCTCTGGAAAATCCTTGGCAACAAAGTTATGGCCAAGATGGGGTTTTTTTTTGATCTCTATAAACTACGACAGTGTGTGTTTGCCTTCGTCCCAAATTAAATTGTATGTTTTTGGTACCTCAAGCCACGAGGAGTGGAACTTTAATGGCAAGTAAACTTTTATACAAGGTATAAACCGTAAAATATTAGAAATGTATTTAGAAAAAGAAAGTATTTACATAAATATACTCAAAAAGTATATGCATTCATTGTGCTGGGTTATAGACCCAGAGTGAATGAGTGAGAAGAGCAGAAAGTATTGTGACATGTGTCATATGGTGACATAGTTTTGGAATATTTATCTCTGTTTTTCCATGCTCGTGGGCTTGGAAGTTTTGTCAGAGAAGATTTCTGGTGCGTATCCTACGCGTTTCTGCTTATAACTAACCTTTATCAAGGATTATACATTTATTGTCACCTTTTCTGTAACAGTAAGAACAGAATAAATTAATTATTTTTATATACCCAGGATTTAACCATTGGCAGGGCTTTTTTTTCAGCGGGAACGCGGGAGAACGCAGTTCCGGCACCTCCAGTACTGAATCTGCTGTATATAATGGCAAGGGGTGCTGGGGTGTGCGGGAGGGTCTACTGATGCTGGCTGCCGGGGTATCTATTGTTGCTGGAGGGTATCTATTTTTGCATTGTGGTCTATTATTGCTGGGGAGGTCTACTGTTGCTGGTTTGCTGAGGGGGGTGGGTGGGCTTATGTTGGGGGGTCAATTGTTGCTGGAAGGGATCTTCTGTTGAGGTGGGGGACCATTGATACCAGCTTCTGAGAGATCTGTTGTTGCTGCTCAAGATCTGTTGTTGCTGGATTGGTATTTTTTTTTTTTTTTCAGGGGTCCATTGTTGCTTGGGGAAATCTATTGTTGCTGGGAAGGGTCTATTGCTGCTGGCTGCAGGAGATCTATTTTACTGCCTTTCTTGTTATCATTGACAAATTCCATACAAATTACTTAGCACCACAAAATGATACTTGGCTCTGTATTCTCTAAAAGGCCTGGAATGGAGAGGTGGATGGGGGGTGTAATCAAGAAATGGTGCTTGGAAATAGGTAGGGGGTAGATACAATAATTGACTCAGAAAGAGGAGTTCCTGCACCTATTTTGTGAGAAAAAAAAGCCCTGACCATTGGTATATCAGGATTATATATATATATATATATATATATATATATATATATATATATATAGTATATATATATATATATATATATATATATATATGTATAGATACATGCATTTTTTGTGTTCAGTCCATGTATGTATGAATGTAAAAATGTATATAAATATATCTATATATATATATATATATATATATATATATATATATATAATCCTGATATACCAATGGTTAAATCCTGGGTATACCAAAATAATTAATTTATTCTATTCTTACTGTTATAGAAGCGGTGACAATAAATGTATAATCCTTGATAAAGGTTAGTTATAAGCCGAAACGCGTAGGGTACGCACCAGGAATCTTTTCTGACAAAACTTCCAAGCCCACGAGCATGGAAAAACAGAGAAAAATATTCCAACACTACGTCACCATATGACACATGTCACAATACTTTCTGCTCTTCTCACTCATTCACTCTGGGCCTATAACCCGGCACAATGAGTGCATATACTTTTTGAGTATATTTATGTAAATACTTTCTTTTTCTAAATACATTTCTAATATTTTAAGGTTTATACCTTGTATAAAAATTTACTTGCCATTAAAGTCCCACTCCTCGTGGCTTGAGGTACCAAAAACATACAGGTTATGGCCAAGAAACCCATTACAGTCACCCAACTGTGGAAGAGACTGGAAGAAAATAACACCAGAGCCGTGTGAGAGACTAGAGATGTCCTGTGGCCAAAGTATGTGCTGAAGTCATTCAAAGCAAGGACCTCTCCCCCACTACCTACTAATTGTTCATTGTTGTAACCTTCAGAAATTTTAGATGTAATCTTTCCCTGTGATACAGTCTCTGTTCTCTCATTTTCTTCATTGCGTTTTCTACAAAATGAAGGTTTTTTTGTTGTTGAAGTGCCTCCTTGGTTATTTGGAAAAACGCGGTCCTATTAGCATGGTATCGCCACAACAAAAATTCCATCAAATGTTCTGCAATGAAGATTACATTATTCCTGAAAAAAATTAAATTGTTCTCTAATTTTCAACTCCAGTCTACATGTATGTGATTTGGCATTTAGTGGTTAAAGGAATTTGGCATTTACAATGTTCACTTTTTAAAAAGCTTTTTGAATCATTTCGGGAGGCGTCCAACAAATCGAACATCACAACTGACATCTGCCCAGAAAATGAAATCCTTCACATTTATGGAGTGTTTATCTGTACAGCTATAAAAGAGGTAATCTAATGTGAGGGGGGGGGGGGGGGGGGGTGACGGTACTCACCGTCACTGGGAGTGAAAGACAGATACTTAATGGTTTGGATTGCTTCAAGCGGGACTGTAATATTTGTCAGCCATGTATCTCAAGAAATATGTGAGGACTTTTATTGTTTGATTCTGAACATGTTCATTGAAAGAGCTAATCACATTGGCTTCTGTTCCATGTCCTTCAATGTCAGAGACAGGCTTTCCCTATTGTTTCTGTATTGAGATAATGTGTATTGTATTTCAGGAGCTCGAGGACGGAATGTCTGCTAGTTAATTGGCTCAGGTTGATTGAGTCATTGCCCTCTGTTAGTTGCTGAGTGGAAATAGTATACTGTTTGTGTTGGTTGTTCTTTAGATATGTTAATTCTATTTCTGTATACAAGTTCATCTGCATATGATAATGTAATCAGGCAACCCCTGATTTACATTAGAACATTAATTCCAGTAGAAGCTAAGTTGTCGGCTAGCTTTGTATGGGGGCGGCTGGAAAAACCTGGTATCTATGTTTATGACAGGGAGGAAGCCGTATACTGACGGAAGCCCACAAGTACAGTGTGGGTTGAGGTTCTGTTACAGGGGGGTCAATATCTTACTTTGGAGTCTTCTCCAAAGGAGTCTTATCCACCCATTTCCAGGATTCACTTTCCTTTCTGAGACCGATCCACGATGTTGATGAGCGTACAAATCCACGTAGGAAATCCTACCGAAAGACAAGAGATGGAAATTGTTACAATGTGACTTCTGATATTTTCTCTTTAACACCCACAGCGCTCCCAATCTCTGCACCACAGGAGCTTACACTTGAATCTCCACATCACAGTGGGTTGGATCCAGGGCTGCTGTAAGAAATTGCGGGGCCCCGTACAGATTACCTGGCAGGGCCCCCCCCCAAGAAAATATTAAAGATATATTTAGCTAAAATTTCAACAAAATCACTATTAGCAGACACAAATATAACATAACTCGCATAATTCCTGCTAAATCTAAAAAAAAAAAACTGTTAAATAAAAAAGAAGATGAGATGAGAAAAATATACAGGCTGGGCAGTTGGAGCTCAGTGATCACAGATACAGAGAGAGAGAAACAAAGTTGCAATTTACAAATAAACTCCTGAGCAGAGATAAGTGCTGGGAGGGGGGCCACACAAGGGAGGGGGATTAGTGAGGGATGACTGTCTCTTTATCAACAGATAAAAGCTGATAGCAGGGAGAGGGACAGATCAGATTCAGGTGCTGGAGGAAGATTTCTGTATTTGTTGTCCATCATTAATCCCCCTCTCTGTCTGGGCCCCCCTGTGTGCTCGGGCCCCCTACAAGAGGGCTGGTGGTCCCCCCCTATCAGCGGCCCTGGTTGGATCACACACCGATCAGCTGATCTAAACACTTCCAGGCAGAAACAGGATTAGGTGCCTCAAACGTTACAGACATTCTGAGCATAGACATGTTTTCCTACAAGTCAATTTTTGGCCAAAAAAATCTGAGATTTGGATTTATATGAATCTCTGACTGGACATACAGTAGTAACAAATGTCAACTAATCCGATCAAAGTTATAACGAAATTAACAAATGCATTTGTTCTATTCTTATGATGTCACATGATGCAATAGAAATTTGGGCCAATGGGGAAATTAATTACATTTTTGAATTCATTTGATAATTCAAGTTTGGATAACGAAGGATCCAAATTTTGTTCTGTTCGTTAACTAGTTACGGACCGCCTGCCGCAGTTTTGAGTCGCTACTCTGACGTAAATCCCGGGGTTATGCCAGCAGATACCTGCTATAACCCCAGTATTTTTTTTACTGGGCAGGCAGTCCTTTTTCATATACAGTGGGTACGGAAGGTATTCAGACCCCCTTAAATTTTTCACTCTTTGTTATATTGCAGCCATTTGCTAAAATCATTTAAGTTCATTCTTCTTCCTCATGAATGTACACATAGCACCCCATACTGACAGAAAAACACAGAATTGTTGACATTGTTGCAGATTTATTAAAAAAGAAAAACTGAAATATCACATGGTCCTAAGTATTCAGACCCTTTGCTGTGACACTCATATATTTAACTCAGGTGCTTTCCATTTCTTCTGATCATCCTTGAGATGGTTCTACACCTTCTTTTGAGTCCAGCTGTGTTTGATTATACTGATTGGACTTGATTAGGAAAGCCACACACCTGTCTATATAAGACCTTCCAGATCACAATGCATGTCAGAGCAAATGAGAATCATGAGGTCAAAGGAACTGCCTGAAGAGCTCAGAGACAGAATTGTGGCAAGGCACAGATCTGGCCAAGGTTACAAAAAGATTTCTGCTGCACTTAAGGTTCCTAAGAGCATAGTGGCCTCCATAATCCTCAAATGGAAGACGTTTGGGACGACCAGAACCCTTCCTAGAGCTGGCCGTCCGGCCAAACTGAGCTATCGGGGGAGAAGAGCCTTGGTGAGAGAGGTAAAGAAGAACCCAAAGATCACTGTGGCTGAGCTCCAGAGATGCAGTCAGGAGATGGGAGAAAGTTGTAGAAAGTCAACCATCACTGCAGCCCTCCACCAGTCGGGGCTTTATGGCAGAGTGGCCCGACGGAAGCCTCTCCTCAGTGTAAGAAACATGAAAGCCCGCATGGAGTTTGCTAAAAAACACCTGAAGGACTCCAAGATGGTGAGAAATAAGATTCTCTGGTCTGATGAGACCAAAATAGAACTTTTTGGCCTTAATTCTAAGCGGTATGTGTGGAGAAAACCAGGCACTGCTCATCACCTGTCCAATACAGTCCCAACAGTGAAGCATGGTGGTGGCAGCATCATGCTGTGGGGGTGTTTTTCAGCTGCAGGGACAGGACGACTGTTTGCAATCGAGGGAAAGATGAATGCGGCCAAGTACAGGGATATCCTGGACAAAAATTTTCTCCAGAGTGCTCTGGACCGCAGACTGGGCCGAAGGTTTACCTTCCAACAAGACAATGACCCTAAGCACACAGCTAAAATAACGAAGGAGTGGCTTCACAACAACTCCGTGACTGTTCTTGAATGGCCCAGCCAGAGCCCTGACTTAAACCCAATTGAGCATCTCTGGAGAGACCTAAAAATGGCTGTCCACCAACGTTTACCATCCAACCTGACAGAACTGGAGAGGATCTGCAAGGAGGAATGGCAGAGGATCCCCAAATCCAGGTGTGAAAGACTTGTTGCATCTTTCCCAAAAAGACTCCTGGCTGTATTAGATCAAAAGGGGGCTTCTACTAAATACTGAGCAAAGGGTCTGAATACTTAGGACCATGTGATATTTCAGTTTTTCTTTTTTAATAAATCTGCAACAATGTCAACAATTCTGTGTTTTTCTGTCAGTATGGGGTGCTATGTGTACATTCATGAGGAAGAAGAATGAACTTAAATGATTTTAGCAAATGGCTGCAATATAACAAAGAGTGAAAAATTTAAGGGGGTCTGAATACCTTCCGTACCCACTGTAAAAGTGGTCTCAGTGGTGGATTCACAGCGGGATCACTGTTATGGGTGGTGAGAGAGGTGCCTTCCTCCCGTCGCTTCCCGGTCAGTTTCCCCGCTTACCAGAGCCGTCGGTCGCGGGGAAAATGATCTGGTCCTTTCCCCTCCTAGTCAGGAAGTCGAGTGAGGGCAAGATGGCCCCTACTCCACTCTATGGGCATGGAGGACCGAAGCCCGGGACCCGAAAAAAAAATTGGCCCTTTAAGGCCCTTGAACCCTGCGCAGGGGAGGGCTGGCAGCCTCTGGCCTGGGGGTCAAGTCCAGTCAAGTGGCCCATTGAACCATGGAATCAGCTCATCATCCATGCCCACCTGGTTTTGGACTGACAGCTGTATACAGTGTCTGGACCCTACATTAATCTAGCCCTGAGTGCGGCCTTTTTACCAGTTTTTACCACTTTTCAGAGTGGCCTGGGGGGTAATTGTCACCTTGCCCCCCTTGCCAGTCCTCCCCTGACCCTACGGACTACGACTGGGATGCCATTAAAACTCATGTGCTTGTAAAGGCAGGCGTTCCAATACTTTTGGTAATATAGTGTATATCGAATACATGACAATCTTCCATAAAAACCGCAACATTTTTAGAATCTACCAATGACGCTATGAAATGAATGCTGAAGAATGAAGATATGAAACTAATTACGAAAACAAATCGGGTCAACACAACGAATGAACAATTGAGCAATGAATGATTGTATTCAAAACAAAACGAACATTTCTGGCATGCACTTGTCTATCTGAGCATTAAAAGAAATCCGTGTAGAGTCCACCCAGACTGATGTACAGAGCTCTACTGTAAAGGAGGACTTTGCATTCGCTCTTCTGCTGGAAATCTGTTAACATCTGCATTTCCTGTCCTTGTCTGCAGGAACATCCTCTAACTTTCATTACCAACTTATTAAAATTTACTTTCAGAGGTACCCTCAATAATTATAAATATTCATTACATTCTCCTTATGTCTCTACTCACCATCTCATCCTGACTATTAATGATCACCAGGTGGGCTTTCTTGTCTTCACAGCTTTTCTTGGCAGCAATCCATGGTTGTATTGGAATGAAACGGTAGTAGCAGCTTGAGCCATGGTGCACCCAGAATGTTTCACACAATGGATCAGCAGAACCTGAGAGAAAGGAGAAGAACAGAGAAAGGGACAGAGAGTTACAATAGTTAAATAGTTGGTAGGATTGAATAAAGACACGAGTCCATCCAGTTCAACCTGTGTGATTGTATGTGCTTACCATTTTCCATATTTCTGTGTATTGTGTTGACTAAGGAAAAGTCTTCTGAACTTCTCTACATGCCCCACTCACACTACCAACCCTACTACTATCCTTACCCCTCTAACAGTAGATTGCCATCATATCCCATCCTAAGCATCTCTTCACCAGGGAGAATAAGTTTCATGTTTGTAGTTGTTTCTCACAACTGAGGTCCTCCATCCCTAAAAATGGAGGTCCTTCACCCCCCCCCCCCAACTGAGGTCCTCTATCCTCCAAAACTGAGGTCCTTTTTCCCCCCCTCCTAACTGAGGTCCTCCATCCCCCATAACTGAGCTCCTCCATCCCCCATAACTGGGCTCTATCACGATAACTAAGGTCCTCCATCTCACCTAACTGAGCTTCTCCATCCTCCATAAGTGAGCTCCTCCATTGTCCATAATGGAGGTCCTCCATCCCCCAAAACTGAGGTCCTTCATCCTCCATAACTGAGCTCCTCCATTGTCCATAACTGAGATTCTCCATCCTGCATTAATGAGGTCTTCTGTCTACCGTAACTGAACTCCTCCATCTTCCATAACTGAGCTCCTCCATCCCCATAACTGAGCTCTTCCAACGTTCATAACTGAGGTATTCCATCCCCCAAAACTGAGGTCCTTAACCCCCCCTAACTGAGCTCCTCAATCCTGACAACTGAGGTCCTCCATCTCCCATAACTGAGGCCCTCCATTCTCCATAACTGAGGCCGTCCACCCCCCACAACTGAGATCCTCCATCCATCATAACTAAGGTTCTCCATCCCCCACAACTGAGATCCTCCATCCTCCATAACTGAGGTCCTCAATCCTCCATAAATGAGGTTGTCTATTCCCAGTAACTGAACTCCTCCATCCCCCATAACTGAGCTCCTCCATCCCCCATAACTGAGATTTTTCATCCCCCATAACTGAGCTCTTCCATCCTCCATAACTGAGTTCCTCCATAACTGAGCTCCTCAAGCCCTCATAACTGAGGTTCTCCAGCCCCATTACTGAACTCCTCCATCCCCCTTAACTGAGGTCCTCCAGCCCCTCATAATGGAAGACCTCCATCCCCTATAACTAAGATCCTACATCCCAATAACTGAGGTTCTCCATACCCTATAACTGAGGTCCCACATCCCCCATAACTAAGCTCTCCCGTTATCTGTAACTGAGCTCTTCTATCCCCAATAACTGATGTCCTCCAACCCCCATAACTGAGGTCCTCCAGCCACTTTATCAGCTCTGTCGTCCTTCTCTGGACTCTCTTCAGTTCAAGCACATCTTTCCTGGACTGGAGACCAGAACTCGATAGCATACTCCAGATGTGGCCAGACCAGAGTTTTGTAAAGTGGAAGGAATATAGTTTTATCTCTGAAGTAAATCTCCTTTTTCATTTTTATAAATGATTTTTAAGAAATTGATTTGTAGACTTTTAACACTCGAAACCAGGAGTAGGCAATCTCAGCTGGTCTTGTTTTTCTTTGAAACATAGATAAATTTGTCTGAACTGAAGACATCTGGTTTGCAGGTTAATCGGTGTTGCTTGGATCATCTTCGAGAAGCTTGCTGAGCTGCTTTTTTATTGAGCCTGAACCTCATTGGGTCAATGGACATGAAACCAGGAGTAGGCAATCTCGGTTGATCGTGTTCTTCTTTGATAAATAATTAATTATGTGTGAACTGAAGACATTTATCTTGCAGGTTATGCGGTGTGGTTTGGATCATGTTCGAGAAGCTTGCTGAGCTTCTTTTTATTGAGCTTGAACCTCACTGGGTCAATAAACATGAAACCAGGAGTAGGCAATCTCGGGTGGTCTTGTTCTTCTTTGAAAAATAGATTATGTTTGAACTGAAGACATGTTGCTTGAAGGTTATGCAGTGTTGCTTGGATCATCTTCGAGAAGCTTTCTGAGCTGCTTTTTATTTAGCCGAAACCTCACTGGGTCAATGAACATGAAACCAGGAGTTGGCAATCTCGGTTGATCTTGTTCTTCTTCGAAAAATAGATAATTATGTGTGAACTGAAGATATTTATCTTGCAGGTTGTGCGGTGTGGCTTGGATCATCTTCAAGAAGCTTGCTGAGCTGCTTTTTATTGAGCCAAAACCTCACTGGGTCAATGAACATGAAACCAGGAGTTGGCAATCTTGGTTGATCTTGTTCTTCTTTGAAAAATAGATAATGTTTGAACTGAAGACATTTAGCTTGCAGGTCATGCGATGTTGCTTGGATCATCTTAGAGAAGCTTGCTGAGTTGATTTTTATTAAACCTCACTGGGTCAATGGACATGAAACCAGGAGTTGGCAATCTCTGGTTGATCTTGTTCTTCTTTAAAAAAATAAATAATTATGTGTGAAATGAAGACATTTAGCTTGCAGGTTATGCGGTGTTGCTTGGATTATCTTCGAGAAGCTTTCTGAGCTGCTTTTTATTGAGCCTGAACCTCGTTGGGTCAATGAACATGAAACCAGGAGTAGGCAATCTCGGTTGGTCTTGTTCTTCTTTGAAAAATAGATTAATATGTCTGAACTGAAGACATTTAGCTTGCAGGTTGTGCGGTGTTGCTTGGATCATCTTCGAGAAGCTTGCTGAGCTGCTTCTTATTGAGCCTCACTGGGTCAATGGACATGAAACCAGGAGTAGGAAATCTCGGCACTCTAGTTGTGCTGAAACTACAGATGTCATCATATCTCTGGAAGTCATGCCTGTGGCTGTTAGTCTTGCAGTGCCACATGGGACATGTAGTTCCACAACGGATGGAGTGCTGAGGTTGCCTACCTCGGTTCGAAGCAATCTAGACCTTACATATCTGAAGAAACTATTAAGTCATATAGACCAACCTCCTCCCTCCTAGCACAAATCTTCTTCCTACCCCCCCCCAAAAGCAAATCTCCCTAAATCACAACTTTTAGCACATCCCCCCCCCAAATTTCCCCTTGCAGTACAATACCTACCCCCTGATGCCCCCCAAAATCCCCCTTACAACACATATCCCATCTCCTCCGATCCGCTTGCAGTGCCCCCCCCCCCCCATCTCAATGATACTTCAGTGCCAAGGGCAGCCATTCCTCCTGCCCACCCATTGCCCTGGCCCCTTGGGGCTCCTCAGACCTGAAGACTGGGCAAAGCAGAGTGGAGCATTTTAACCTCATTGGAATTCTGGGAAATGATGGCTCGGTGGGTAAGGAGTATAAGAGAAACTTACTGTTCCCTTTCCATATCTGCTCGGCCAGGTCACCCAGAGCTGCCAAAATCCTCTGATGGTCATTGGAAAAAGAACCTGAGATAAATAGAAATGAATGTCAGATATTTCCATATCGGGGAGGGGAGGAGAGATAGGATTTACACAAGTCTGATGGGACTTTAATGTCTGGCGTGAAAAGACAGACCCCAAAGTGTGACCCCGGGAAGGAGATTGTTAGGGGGAAGGGATTATTGCTTCATCTGTAACCAGTTCAGCCATAAAATGATTAGGAAAATAATGGATTTTGCTCTCAGTTACATTTTGGTGGAACAGAAACTCTAATTGGTTTGTAATAAAGCAATCTACCTTTTATTTAGAGGGCAGATTTTGAGGTAGGTTGGTTTTGTCTGAATGTATTAAATTTGTAAATTAATTTGAATTGGAAATGGAAACATTGCAGTAGATACAATAAGGTACAAAATGGAAAAACAAAGATTATGATTCATATTAAGGCTGCTCTATAGAAAAAAATAGAAAAAAATAAGGATAGAATCAAACAGGAAAGGATAGAATGGAATGGGACAGAAAATTATAAAACAGAATAGAATAGAAAATAAAATCTAATAATAGAATTGAATAAACCAGAATAGAAAAAAGGTATAAAATAGAATAGAATAAAATAAAACATAAAAAAATAAAATAGAATAAAACAGAACATAATAGAATGGAAAATAAAGGAATATAATAGAATAAAACAGAATTTAATTGAATAGAAATTAAAATAATAAAATAGAATAGAAAATAAAATAATAGAATAGAATAGACAATAAAGGAATAGGATAGAATAGAATGAAAAATAAAATAGTATAATAGAATAAAACAGAATATAATAGAATAGAAACAAAAGGAATAAAATAAAACAAATCAGAATAAAATAAAAGAAAAAAATAGCAGAATAAAATAGAATAGAATAGAAAATAAAGGAATAGAATAGAATACAACAGAATAACATAGAATATAAATCAAAATAATAAAATAGAATAAAACAGAATAGAATATAATATAATCGAAAATAAAGGAATAGAATAAAATAGAATATAAAATAAAATAATAAAATATACTATAAAAAAAATAAAGGAATAGAATAGAATGAAAAATAAAATAGTACCGTATATACTCGAGTATAAGCCGACCCGAATATAAGCCGAGACCCCTAATTTTACCACAAAAAAAACGTATTGACTCGAGTATAAGCCTAGGGTGGGAAATGCAGCAGCTACTGAACCCAACTGGACCACTACAAGACACAAAACAGGGGCTGCGGGCATGGTACAGGAGATGGCGCAGGTCATAGTATAGGCATTGCACAGGTCATGGTAAGGGCATGGCACAGGTCAGGGCACAGGTGATGGTATAGGCATGGCACAGGTCATGGTACAGGCATGGCACAGGTCATGGTACAGGAGATGGTATAGGCATGGCACAGGTGATGGTATAGGCATAGCACAGGTGATGGTATAGGCATGGCACAGTAAGTACAGGCATGGCACAGTATGTAAAGGCATTGCACAGTATATACAGGCATGGCACAGTAGGTATAGGCATGGCAAAGTATGTAAAGGCATTGCACAGTATGTACAGGCATGGCACAGTAGGTACAGGCATGGCACAGTAGGTATAGGCATGGCACAGTAGGTACAGGCATGGCACAGGAGAAGCAGTGCTGCGGGCATGGTACAGGAGAATGTCCTGTACCATGCCCGCAGCACTGCATGAGGAAATGCAGGGGCTGCGGAGGAGTCTCACTTACCTGTCGGTGAGCTGCTTTCGATTTAAGAATCGCGCCGCCCGGCGCCAATACTACGTCACCACAAATGCGCCGCCGATGCTCGGGAAAACCCGAACACATTCGGCTATTCCCATGCATGCCGCACATGCGCAGTGACACGTCGGCACCGAGCGGCGCCATTTTTAATAACACAGTGAAGCCAGTGACTCGAGTATAAGCCGAGGGGGGCACTTTGAGCATGAAAAAACATGCTGAAAAACTCGGCTTATACTCGAGTATATACGGTATAATAAAATAAAACAGAAAAGAATAGAAAAAAAAGGAATAAAATTGTTTGGAAAAAAAATAAAAAAATAAAATAAAACAGAATAAAATAAAAAAAATAAAGAATAAAATAGATTATAATAGAATAGAAAAAAAAAGGAATAGAATAGAATAGAAAATAAATCAATAGAATAGAATACCACAGAATACAATACAATAGAAATAAAATAATAAAATAGAATAAAACCGAATAGAATAGAATATAAAATAAAGGAATAGAATATAAAATAAAAGATTAAAAAATAATAAAACAGAATAAAATAGAATATAAAATAAAGAAATAGAATAAAACAGAATAGAATATAAAATAAATTAATAGAATAGAAATAAATAGAATATAAAATAATAGAATAAAACAGAATAAAATAGAATATAAAATAAGGAATAGAATAGAATGTAATAGAATAAAATAGAATAGCATAGAATAAAAAAGCATGAACATAGCCATATTCCGAAATGCAAAGTTGTAAATTTTGAATTGATTTGGAAATAACTAATATAAAAAGAAAAATGAATCCAAATATACAAAACAAATTATTAGAAGGAATGATTCTAACATAACGAATACGATGAAATGAAATGATTAACTTAACAAACAAATCGGAAACAAATGTTTGCGTCATGCACATCTCCACCACAGATGTATGACATGGGACCTTCCTCTATCTGCTGGTCTCTAATCCCATCTCACACCTCCACTTCTATTATCTTCTTAAGAAAATGGAATTAAAAGATGGAGTAGGGATCACTAGACTCTCACTAGCTGAGTTTTGTCTGTTTCATGCAATTGCTTTACTTTTCTGAATATTTTCAGTGTCTCAACCAGTAAAATCCATAACAATAAAATCATGGCCATTAATATTGAGTTACCCCTGTTTGTGGTTATAACATTCTCTTCTCTTCTGGTAAGGCTTTCCCTATATTTATAGATCCTATTGATCTCAGTACATCTGCCATATCATCAACCACCTACCGGTTTTCCACTTCTTTGCTGCTTTATCCCCCCATGTGCTGGATGATGTCTATGCCTCAGCCCCGGGTCAGGTATTTCTCGGATCAGCCTTCGTTTCCTTTTTCCCTAATTGGAATATTTCTGGATAGGTGACACTATCTCAGGTAGTGCCCATTCCATTGATTATCAATTTATTCCCCCTTTTTCCCCTTCCCCCATTTTTTCCTTTGGTATAGTTGAGATTCTTTATTTATTTTTAGATACCCTGTTTTTCTCTAAGCTCCTGATGAGTGGACGGAGGTCCACGAAACGCGTAGAGCCTATATTTACTCAAGTATTTTTATGTTTCCAGACCATGTATCTATAGAGAAATTGATGTCATATGTAACCTACTATTTTTACAGTTTTTATTGTATATGAAATAAGTGTATTTATCCTTATTTGCAATAATTGTATATGTGATTAACCACTTAAGCCCCGGAAGATTTTACCCCCTTCCTGACCAGGGGGTATTTTGCGATTCGGCACTGCGTGACTTTAACGGACAATTGCGCGGTCGTGCGACGCTGTACCTAAACGAATTTGGCGTCCTTTTTTTCCCACAAACAGAGATTTCTTTTGGTGGTATTTGATCACCTGTGCGACTTTTTGATCACGCGCTATAAACAAAAAAAGAGCGTCAATTTTGCAAAAATAGCAATATTTTTCACATTTTTTTATATGAAATTCCCCCAAAAAAAATGTAAAAATCAAAATTTTTTAACATTTTCGGCCAATTTGTTTTATGCTACCTATGTTTGGTAAAAAAAATCGCAAAAAGCGTATTTTGATTGGTTTGCGCAAAAGTTATCGCGTTTACTAACAAAGGGAAAGATTTTTGTCATTTTAGTTGTTTTTTTTTTTAACGCGTAATGGCGGCTATCTGCGATTTTTTTTTGCGGTACTGCGACATTGGGGCGGACAGATCGGACCCTTGACTGACATTTGTGACACTTTTGGGGGTCCCAGTGACATTTCTACAGTAATCAGTGCTATATATATGCACTGTTACTGTAAAAATACACTGGTAGTGAAGGGGTTAACTTTATTTGGGAGGGAGGGGCTGTGTGTGTCCCTAGGGGCGTGGTTTCTACTGTGATTGGCTGTGGCTTCAGCTGTAAGGACACTGATCAACGGATCTACATACTAGATCCGTGTGATCAGTGTCTTTACAGCGAGGAGAATGACAGGTGGCTTGTTTACACAAGCTGCCTGACATTCTCCCTCTCCCCCGCCGATCGCCGAGTGACCGGCGGACATCGGGTCCGCTGGTCACACGCGCGGGGGGGTCCGTGACCACGCGGGAGCGGGAGCGCGCCTCCGGCGCCGCACGCTCGCTCCCTAGACCCTCACAAGCAAGCGACGTAGACCTACGTTAGTTTGCCTGTGAGGGGCTGACCGCCGCCGTAGATAGTCGTGCGGCGGTCGGCAAGTGGTTAATAAATATGGTTTAATAAATTTGTACAATTGATATTATGTCAGCTCTTTATGGGTCCCCCTCCTTGTGTGGGGGTTTTTTACATGATACTCATTTGGAAACACATATGCCTGGTTGCAAACTCATTTAAAGTCCCGCATTTCTTCTTCTTTTACAATACAAATATAGGGATGGAGGCAACCAGACATACTGTACATCAAAACTTTTTTGTGGCAGATCTCTTCCCCCCTTTCTTTCTTTCCCTAAGATGTTGGAGGGTGTCTGTGGGAATTTTCAATCATTTGTGGGGTCAAGAATATGTTGGATGAGAGGACCTGACTCATCATCTGCATTTCAATTCACACAAAGGTGTTGAGTTGGGTTGAGGTCAGGGCTCTGTACAGGACATTTGAGTTCCTCCACACCAAACTGGTCACACCATGTCTTTATGGTGCTTATTGGAATTGAAAAGGACTTTTCCAAGATTGTCACCACAAGGCTGGAAACACAGGGGAAGCATAGAAGCCCAGCCATCCAAAAGAGCATTTGTGAGGTGTCAGATGAGAAGACCTGGCTTACCATCGGTGTTCCATCCCAAAGGTGTTGAGTTGGGTTTAGGTCAGGGCTCTGTACAGAACATTTGAGTTCCTCCACACCAAACTGGTCACACCATGTCTTTATGGAGCTTATTCAAATTGAAAAAGACTTTCCAAGATTGTTACCACAAGGCTGGAAACAGAGGAGGTCTACAATGCCAGTAAACCCAAAGAGCATTTGTGAGGTCAGGTACTGATGTAGGATGAGAAGACCTGGCTCACTACCAGTGTTCCATCCCAAAGGTGTTCAATAGGGTTGAGGTCAAGGCTCTGTGCAGGACACTCAAGTTGGACACCCCATACTAAAACCAAGGCCATTAATATGGAGTTTCCCCCCTTGTGGCTATACCATCCTCCACTCATATGGGAAGACCTTCCCCAAGATGTTGGAGGGTGTTTGTGAGAAATGTGGGAGGTCAATTATTGGTGCTGGATGAGAAGTCCTGCTTCACCTTTGGTGTACAGTAGGGCTGTGCAAGCCACTCGAGTTCTTCCACTACAAACTGGTCACACCGTGTCTTTTTATATGAACTTGCTTGACATATGCTTTCAAAATGATGGCTATTAATGTAGAGTTGCTCCTTTATCCCTTTGGTGGTTATACCATCCTCCACTCTCCTGAGAAGACTTTCCACAAGATTTTGGATGGTGTCTGTGGGAATTTGTGCCCATTTGTGAGGTCAGGTATTGATGAGAAGACCTGGCTAACCTATGGCGTTCCAATTCATCCCAAAGGTGTTCAGTAGGGTTGAGGTCAGGGCTCTGTACAGAACAACGTAAGTTGGGCAACCCATCCTAAAACCAAGGCCATTAATATGGAGTTTCCCCCTTTGTGGCTATACCATCGTCCACTCATATGGGAAGACCTTCCCCACGATGTTCCCCACTTGAGTTCCTCCAAACCAAACTGGTCAAACCATGTCTTTATGGAGCTGGCTTTGTACACAGGAAGGGGGGGGGCACAGTCATGCTGGAAAAGAGAAGGGGCTTCACTAGACTGTTACCACAAGTATGGAAGAGCACAATTGTCTATACCAGGCTTGTTCAACCAGGATACCCTGGGGCCCTAGGGTTCCTTCAGAGGTTGCTAGGGGTTCCTTGAGTTGTGACAGATTGATCTCCCACCCACAATAACCACAAATGTACTGTTTTTACCACTGACACCCAATGTAAAAAGTTAATTCTACAATGATCGCTAGGGATGAGTTCAAAGTTCAATCCAAGCATTGAAGTTTGCCTGTTTTGGTGTTTTGGTGCTCATATTAACGTTCGATGTTTTAATAATTTGATGGGAGCCGAATGGCATGTATAGAAGAGATATTTCTACCACTACTACACATGACAGCTTCCTTGTTATCAATGGTTGCTGGCACCTTTTGTGTCCTGGCCAACAGTTATTTACAGACCAGGAACACCCAGTCATGTAAACAAAACGGCTCCCTCAAATTCCATACCAGAACCTTTAGGCATGGTATGGATTTTAAGGGGGAACCCCTTGCAAAGATCAGAAAAATAAAAGCATGGGATCACCTGTGAGATCATTGACCAAATATGTTCAATGGTCATGTCCATATCTGGCCAATGACATCACTGGGAGACCCCAATCCTTTGTTTCCCTAGATATAAAAATGTAATTCATGGATGAGAAGTCACCAGGGTTCTTTGGTGAATATCTCCCAGGGCACTGCCCAGCTCCCCATGCCATTTGTTTAAACTGTGGTCCTTTAAAATTGAAAAGCAAGGGGGATTATAGAAGGTGTGTGGGAACCAGCCGGTCCCTAGTTTGATATACTTACCCACCAGTCTGCTAATAAACCAAATATACCTGTCTAACAAATTGGATTAAAAACAGGGGTTTAGTTAACACACATTTGCAAATGCATGTATATGCTGCAAGGCCAACAACAAGGCACCCTGTGTATCTTGCAGTCCTAACACTTCCTAACACTACTCAACCTGAGTGTCTCCACAATGGAAGTACATGAATGCTGATGGATGGATGGGAAACAGATGGGCTTGGAGATCGCCCAATCCTCCCCCAACCTGCTCCAATCCATGACTGGTAATGAAAGACTAATGGCTATGTAATAGCCATAGGGTGCAAATTAAAAGTGATCAGCTGGGAAACACACTGTGGTCCTTTAGACCCTGGGTCCCATTAAAGAGAACCTGTTATAAAAAAAAAAATTATCACATAGGGGACTTTTTGTCCCCTATATGATGAAAAAAAGTTTCTATTTCTAGCACAAGGTCTCCTCTCGCCTACAGAAAATTTAGGGTACTGAAGTTTGTTGCCATTTCACGGATGTCAATTTAGGGTTTGACATGTTGAGTATCTATTTACTCGGTGCAGCCTCGTCTTTTATATTTTACCAACAGATTGGGTAACTTATTGTGTTTGCATGCCCTAAGAGCTGGTTCACACTACCACTACCAGAAAGTCGCCCCGTGACTTGAAAAGACTTGTTTAGAGACTTGTTTAGAGACTTGGAAGAGACTTGGAAGAGACTTGTGCACTACTTTGAAGAGACAGGCGACTTTGTCTGTGGGGAATGCCTGGCTAATCTCTTTCTTCTTCCTGGAAAGTCTGATAACAAGTCGTGTCAATTAAGATAAGGAGGCGACTCCCATTGAAGTATATGGGACAGTCGGATCACAAGTCGCCTCAAAGTAGTACAGGACCCTTTTCTGAAGTCGGAGCAACTTCAGTAGTGCCAATTAAGACAGCACTGATTGATTAACATTGCTTTTGTTATGTCAAGCTACCTGGGGCAACACAAGTTGCCTAACAAGTCGCGCTAGTGTGAATGGGCTCTAATAATTTCTTGTAAGTGTATTTTTTACTGAAATTTTGAGGATCCTAGACCTTTGCAGTAATATTGTGTGACATAAAAAATTTTAACTACCACTATTTTATTCTCTGGGGTGTCGTCTTTCAGAAAATATATCATGATTTTGAGGTTTTATGTACTCTTCAGGCCTAAAAAGATTTTTTATTCATGTGTGCAAAAAAAAAAAAAAAAAAAAGTAAAAAATGGTAACAAAGAAATGACCCCTGCCCCCATCTATAACTGGCCTTCACAGCAAGGAGCACATGGAAGGGCAAACGCATAAAACACAAAACCAGAGAAAATTCCCCGCTCAACCCACCAACCAATCTGCTTATCAACCAAATTAACCTGTCCAACAGTATGTGTTAAAAACAGGGGCATGTGCTTCCACTGTGGAGACTCTCATAAATTTAGAAGGGTTAGGGCTGTAGGTAATACAGGGTGCCATGAAGCGGCCCTGCAGCTTACACATGCATTTGCAAATGTGTGCTAACTAAACCCCTGTTTTTAACGCATATTGTTGGACAGGTTAATTCGGTTGGTAAAAAGATTGGTTGGTGAGTTGAGCTGGGAATTTTCTCTGGTTTTTGTCCAAAATGCAAAATCTGCTCTGGCCGCGGAAGGGTTAAGCATATACATGGGCATCCGCAGGTAGGGGCAAGGGGGGGGGGGCAAATGCCCCCCTCTGGAATCTCAACTTCCCTTTTCAAGTGGTTGTTAAGCCACTTTATACCATCCTGTCTGGTCTGTTTAATAATCCTGTGTGCCTGTGTATGTGCCTTTTTTTGCCAGTTTTCAAAGGGCCGAGCGCTGCTCACGTGACCCGTCAGGTCTTTCCTCTCCCCGTCTGACAGCTGCCTGCAGGGCCAAGGATTCCTCACTGGTGTCAGTCTGGAGGGGAGGAGGAGGGGAGGGGGAGAGGAGGAGAGAGGCGACGAGTCACGTGAGCGGCGAGTGGCACTCTAAAAACTTGTAAAGAATGGCTTATTTTTATAAAACACAGACACGGGGCACACAGGATTAATAAATAGACTGTAGACAGGATATGAAACTTCAAATAAAACTATAGCAGCAGGAGGGGAGGGGCACTGACACAGGAGCAGACTGGCAGGGAGGGATGGGGGAGAGAGGACAGAGGAGGACAGGAGGGCTACGGATGACGGAGGCACGTAAACTGACCACGGTGTCAGGGCTCAGCAGCCATGGTATACTGTGGTCAGTTTACAGAAGGGAGGACACAGCCAGGCAGGATCAGCCAGGTATTTTAGGTGATAGAAGGGGCCAAATTACACAGCAAAGCACTGTGCTGTATCACATGATCAATATTTTTTTTTTTTTTAGGTTAGCAAATGCTTTAACCACTTAAGCCCCAGCCCAATTTCGGACACTTTTTGTTCACGCGTTAAAACCAGTATTTTTTCCTAGAAAACTACTTAGAACCCCCAAACATTATATATATTTTTTTAGCAAAGACTCTGGAAAATAAAATGTCGGTCATTGCAATATTTTTTATCACACGGTATTTGCGCAGCGGTCTTTAAAGCGCCATTTTTTTGAAAAAATTTTGAAAAATCACATTTCACTGCATTTAAAAAATACTAAATAGTAAAGTTAGCCCATTTTTTTTGTATATTGTGAAAGAACATGTCACGCCGAGTAAATAGATACCCAACATGTTATGGTTTAAAATTGCGCCCCCCCGTGGGATGGCGACAAACTACGGTCAATAGAGATCTCAATCTGCGACGCTTTAAATTTATTTAACGGTTACCAGTTTAGAGTTAGAGTGTAGCTCTTTTTTTTAAATTATTGCCCACGCTCTGGCGATCGCGGCGATAACTCACATGTGTGGTTTGAACAGCAATTTCATTCGCGGCTCGACTTCTGTATACGTTTTTTTTTGTGTGCGCGAGCTAATGGTGACGGGGGCGGCTAAATTTTTATTCTTTTTCCCATTTATTTTATTTATTTTTTTAACTTTATTAAAGTTTAAAAAAAAAAAAAAACCTGATCACTTTTATTGCTGTCACAAGCAATGTAAACATCCCTTGTGACAGCAATATGTAGTGACAGGTACACTTTATGGAGGAATCGAGGGTCTAAAAGACCCCAAACCCCTCCACTACACTTCCCTGTATGCAAAACGCCAAAAACGGCATTTTTGCATACAGCCGTTTTTCAAATTTGCCGCCTTTTGCAGCACAGTAACCCGGACGTGACGTCATGGACGCCGCCTCCGGGTTACGTCATCGGAGCCCCGATCGAAGACATTTCCGGCATTCATCGGGACTCCATCCAGCCGGCGGACGTGCCGGCTGGGTGCTTGGGGCTCCCGGTGGGACGGGAGCCCCGAGCAAAGCCACGGAAGGTGGCGGGAGGGGGGGCGTCCCCTCCCGCCCCCCCGGGTACCGATCGAGCGGCTCCCGAGCTGCATCGGTCGGTACCGACGGAAAGCCGACCGTCTGCTTCAAACCACGGTACTGGGATGATGCCTCTAGCTAGAGGCATCATCCCGGTACACTACCGCAAAGTTTACTGACGTAGATCTACGTTAGTATGCGGTAAGTGGTTAAAAATAAATGCTGCTGTTTGCTCTTCAAAAATAAATACTCATAATAAGTATAATGACTAAGCCCCTCCCCTTCATGACATTGTTTAAAAGGGGCATGGGTGACCTTAAAATGATGCCCCCCCCTGAAAAAAGTTCTGCGGACGCCCATGAGCATATACAGTTTGGTTCAAGGTTTTTGGCACGTAGGTTAAGAAATTCTAATTAAACAGCAGGTGGCGTTCCTATAAAATAGTTTTCCACTGCTCCTTACACGTCAGAGCATTACTGATAGATCCCAGAGATCCCGAAAATCTTCCTGACATTCGTTCTGTTCTAGCACCCATTCCCAGGAACTGATCACCATCGGCGTAGGTCCAGTAATCAGGACATGTTGGTATAGGGACAGTTGGAGGTTTTGCACAAGCCCCATTATAGGTTCCCCATATATTATTGGAGTCTGTAATTACCTGCTATTTCATCAGATAAAATATGTTTCATGGAAGACTCAATTTCCGCCACTTTACTCATCATCTCAGATTCTGCATAAAAAGAAACACCAAGATCAGGTTATGAATAGATTTTTCTCGGTTTTATACATTCCTGTGAGCCACACACCCAGCACATGGGATTTATCCTAAATGCTTTGAGGGATCATAGCTCCCCACTCTGTACATAACCCCTCTTTACAACAACCCCCACCACCAACTCACTTCTGAGGTCCTTCACAAATATTTCCATGGCCTTCAGTTTTTCCAACATCAAGGAGTCTAGTAGAAGAGAAAATTCAGTTGGTGAGTAGAGCAGACCTCCGTTACTCAATGTCACCCCCATCACCACTTGAAGGTCCATCTTACCATGCTCGGACAGTCCCTTCACTCTTGATTGCACCCCTAGGCTCAGATTTCTCAGCTTCACCTCCATGATGTGCTCTGTCTGATCCACCCCTTGACCTGACAGAGACAAAGTCAATATTTCACATTAGTCACCCCTGTCTATCTGTGCAGAGGTGCCACGTGGTGTGGTGACAGCGAACACACAGAGTTTGTTTGCAGCAGGGCTTTTTTTCAGCGGGAACGCGGGGGAATGCAGTTCCGGCACCTCCAGAACTGAATGTATGTATGTAATGTATGTTGCTGGGGGTCAGTTGTTGCTGGGAGGGAGGTACTGTAGAGGAAGGGGTCTATTGATGCTGGCTGGCTACTGAGGAACCTTTTGTTGCTGGAAGGGATCGATTTTGGCAGGGGGGGGTCTATTGTTGCTGGTAGGGATCTATTTTTGCAGGGGGGGGTCTATTGTTGCTGGAAGGGATCTATTTTTGCTGGGGGTGAATCTTATGTTGCAGGGGGTCAATTGTTGCTGGCAGGGATGTACTGTTGAGGGAGGGGTATTTGTTTCTGGCTGCTGGAGGGTCTATTAATGTTGGCTGTTTGGAGTCTATTGTTGCTGGGGTGGATCTATTGTCGTTGGAGTGTCCATTGTCGCTAGATCTATTTTACTGTCTTTTTTGTTATCATTAACAAATTCTTAGGGTCTTACTTGGGTCTATATTCTCTAAAAGGGGCGGTATTGGGAGGTGGGTAAGGGGTGGAACCAAGGAATGGTTCTTGGAGGTGGGTAAGGGGCAGAGGCGAAGGGTGACTTAAAAAAGAGTTCCTCAACCTATTCTCTGAGAAAAAAAGCCCTGGGTTGCAGTAAAACTTGAAACTTGTATTGAGCAGAATGCCAACATTACAAACACCACAGCGGGAAGCGCCACTTAGGGAAATAACTTTCAGTTCAATGCAGTCAAGGATGTGGCTGAGGAGAGGTGCCGACAGCGTCTGTTTCAGAGGGTGAAATGTGGCCTGGCCAGTCTGGTCCCAAGTAGGGTGGCTCCTTTGCAGGTTAGCAAGTTCCTAGTCTGTCCCTTCTCGTCTGGAATCTTTCCCTACCACTAGTTACTTTTATAACAAGCAGGGTCTCTCTATCTACACTAGCCACTCACAAAATGTGCGCCAAAACCAGCGGGCATTGACTTATATAGACCCTGCTGACCCAAGATGGCTACCAAGGGTCACATGGATGTAGCATAACCAACTGGAGCACTACTCCATTGACCCAGGAAACCACAGAGAAACTATGTTTCCCCTTGACTTCCTCTCCAGGCTGTGGTATGACTTGTATTGAGCACCGGCCACAGTGGAGAAAATAGACTGCACCTGCCCTACATACCTTTATTGTCACAGGCTGTGTGGCCTTCCCCAAGGCTGAGATTCTAAAGCAGAGTGCCGTCTATCCAAGAGGTTCTGGCATTTCAACACTTATTCACCCAGAAGAATGGAGAAGCCATAATCATTCGATGATTTGCCGTGCTCATGGAGACTTATGTAAAATTATAGGATTTGTCCAAAGTTGTTTTAATTGTTCATACAAAGATCACATATGTAACGCTACCCCCGCAGGAGCTGCTGGAAATTTCAGTATTCTTCCAGCATGTACAGCCAGGCACACAGAATTTTCTGCATTCTTCCTCTAGCACCCTCCTACGTAAAACACATATGTGACCCTGTTCTGCTTATCAGGAGGGTCTGATCTGTCAGGTAGCCTGTCACATGTTTCTGGGTGTGTTCTGTTGAGTCTGGGGAGTCTCCCCACTATGTCCAATGAGGGGCCTTGTTGGACAGTGGAGGAAACCTAGTCAATGGCACACCAGGGTTTATGACCATCTCAGTGGGTTGGCATTGTTGCAATGCATCCTGAGATTGGGAATAAATCTGGAGGGAGAATGTGACAGGGTGTCGGGAGGAGGGTGACGGCTGTCTCTCCTCCTGTTGCTGAGGAAGGTGGTCCAGGCAGTCAGCCTAGGCACCAGGGGTTGAGCTGAGCTGACAGGATCCAGTGTGCTGACCGAGTGGAGCTGCAGAGGACTTTAGGAAAAAACAGTGTCTTGAGTACTCAAGGGTCTGCCCAGGGGTCTGCCTAAGAGAGCGGACCACTCCAGAGAGGTCAAAGGGATCAAGGAGCCAGTCAACCCAGAGTGTAACAGTAAAGGGGGTGCCAAGTTGTTAAGCCCTGAAGATTAGGGATAAAGTGGGCGCCAGGAAGGGCCCTGAAGTTGCTCAGCTGTACAGTCTACTTTAGAGGACAGCTACCTCAGGAAAAGAGTGCTTTAGGAAGCTAGAGGACTCTTACACAGTAAAAAGGCAAAGCAAATTAAGCGGCCCAGCTGTGACTAGCTCAACTCAGCGTTAAACATCATTTATCAGATGGTCCCTGCTTATTGTGCATAGTTTAGTTCTGTTGGAGTATCCCACTCATCCCTTCTCCTATCCAAGTTCCTAATAAAACATAAAAAACAAAAGATACTGGACTGGTCCTTGTCTGAGATAAAATCACTCGGAAACATGTCTGAATGTTCTACTGTTGCTAATGGTAACCCTGGGGAACCTGTCTTTAGCAGTTCCCTTGGGAGTAGTGCTAGATTCCTTTGGCTCAAGAATCAATCTAGGGTTTTTATTGGGAACAGGAACTTGGATAGAGATGGAGAGCATGGGATACCCCGAACTGTAGAGCTTGAGGACTGCTAGGCTTCCGGCTGCTACGTACACATATTCAGGCTGTATTGCACAACCTCAGGCTGCACTGCATTCTCTTTTGTCTGACTAGTACAACTCCTGTCTGTCTTGAAGAGCACCTTGCTACACTGCACTGGCTTGTAAGATAAATCACCCTACAGTCACTTCACTTCTGTAAAGCAGTATCAAGCACTCACTCAGTCCCAGGGGGATTGAGCTTCTTCACACCAACTCTCTTGGCTCTACTCAGACTCTGATCCAGGCTCTTTCTCTCTCTCTCTTCAGTAGCCCCCCCCCCCCCCCCCCCAGCTAAGCCTAGCTGGGACCTCAGTGTCTTTAAAAAGGGCTTCACAGCTTCCTCTCACTCTGCCCCAGGGGCAGAGCCCCCAGCAAGGGAGTCTCCTCCCCTGTAACTCTGCACCCTGTTGCCAGTCCTCAAAATATTTATTGGTTCTTCCGCCACCTTCTGGGTACACCTCCACAGGGATTGGCCGGAGTCAAATAAATATTTAGGCTCCCTATCCTGCTCTCCCTCCCACTATACTTTCAAAACTCCCTACAAGACAGGGGGAGTAGCAGAACAGCAGCCTGTAAGACACTAAACAGCCACAAGCAACCAACCCCTGCCCCTCTACAGAAGACCCAACTAAATTTACCTAGCAGCCTACTATGAACTAGGAGGGTGCTACCTATAAAACAACCAATGCATTTTTTGAGGGAAACACAGTGCTCCTTCATGAGGGCTTGGTGACTTTGATAATGCTTAAATGGACTTGGTAAGAAATAGATTACTAGATAGATCCAGCGCTTGCTGCTAAATGAGAATTCACCAAGGTGGATCACATCTTTACAGACGCTTTCCAAAATAAGGACATTTGTACCAATGTGCCAGTATGAAATGGATGC
Organism: Pelophylax lessonae; assembly: GCF_965119305.1. Classification (NCBI taxonomy): domain Eukaryota; kingdom Metazoa; phylum Chordata; class Amphibia; order Anura; family Ranidae; genus Pelophylax; species Pelophylax lessonae. Next base: position 671,992,074 of record NC_138771.1, read on the forward strand.
AGCAAAACCTACAGTGACCATGTAGGGCAGTACAGAAGCAGTCCCACAAAAGTTAGCTCAAGAATGGGGCCAGGATCAGTGAAATTAGCTTTTTTAACTCTGAGAGCCATTTAACTTGCCGACCGCCGCACGACTATCTACGACGGCGGTCAGCCCTTCACAGGCAAAGTGATGTAGGACTACGTCGCTAGCCTGTGAGGGTCTAGGGAGCGAGCGCACGCCGCAGGAGGCGCGCTCCCACTCCCGCGTGGCCACGGACCCCCCCCCCGCGCGTGTGACCGGCGGACCCAATGTCCGCCGGTCACCCCTTGATCGTCGGGGGAGAGGGAGAAAGTCAGGCGGCTTGTGTAAACAAGCCGCCTGTCATTCTCCCCGGTGTATGAATGAATGAATGAAGATCATACGGTTCTACTATGTAGAACCGTTGATCACTGTTCATACATCTCAAGCCACAGCCAATCACAGTTAGAATCACGCCCCTAGGGACACAAATAGCCCCTCCCTCTCAAAAAAAGTTAACCCCTTCACTGCCAGTGTAATTTTACAGTAACAGTGCATATGTATGGCACTGATTACTGTTGAAATGTCACTGGTAACCCCAAAAGTGTCAAAAATGTCAGTCAAGGGTCTGATCTGTCCGCCGCAATGTCGCAGTACCGCAAAAAAAATCGCAGATCACCGCCATTACGCGTTAAAAAAAAAACAACAAAAATGACAAAAATCTTTCCCTTTGTTAGTAAACGCGATAACTTTTGCGCAAACCAATCAAAATACGCTTTTTGCGATTTTTTTTACCAAACATATGAAGCATCAAACAAATTGGCCGAAAATGTTAAAAAATTTTGATTTTTGCATTTTTTGGGGGGAATTTCATATAAAAAAAATTTGAAAAATATTGCTATTTTTGCAAAATTACGCTCTTTTTTTGTTTATAGCGCATGATCAAAAAATCACACAGGTGATCAAATACCACCAAAAGAAAGCTCTGTTTGTGGGAAAAAAGGATGCCAAATTCGTTTAGATACAGCGTCGCACGACCGCGCAATTGTCCGTTAAAGTCACGCAGTGCCGAATCGCAAAATACCCCCTGGTCAGGAAGGGGGTAAAATCTTCCGGAGCTTAAGTGGTTAAGGGTAACCTAAACAGGGCAGGCAGGTAAAAAAAAACTAGTCACCAGTATTGCCTGGGGTCTCTCTGCAGCTGATCTTTTCCTAATTTTTGTCTTACCATCTCTTGTTTGGCACAGGGTGTTTAGGCCGCCACATTGGCCGAGGAGCAGGGCTTTGCTTCCTCATGACAGAGTTGTCCCCCACAAATGAGTAGTGAACCGATGGCTGGTGGGGTAATGATAGAGATGGCTGAAGCACAGAATTACAGAATAGGTGAAGCATGAGCAGGGAGATCCTTGCACTGCTGGTCCTCATGTATAGCTTTCTCTCCAGCAAGGAGAACAGTGAACAGCACAGTAATTACATCACCAAATCTCCCTGCAAATCGGGTGAGACTGGCAAGTCAGTGGCAGTAGTGTTTTAGATATTCTCATACTGCAGATACAGCCATCTCACAAAAATGAGTACACCCCTCACATTTTTGTAAATATGTTATTATATCTCTTGATGTGACGACACTGAAGAAATGACACTTTGCTACAATGTAAAGTAGTGAGTGTACAGCTTGTATAACAGTGTAAATTTGCTGTCCCCTCAAAATAACTCAACACACAGCCATTAATGTCTAAACCGCTGACAACAAAAGTGAGTACACCCCTAAGTGATAGTGTTCAAATTGGACCCAATTAGCCATTTTTCCTCTCCCGTGTCATGTGACTCGTTAGTGTTACAAGGTCTCAGGTGTGAATATGGAACAGGTGTTTTAAATTTGGTGTTATCGCTCTCACTCGCTCATACTGGTCACTGGAAGTTCAACATGGCACCTCATGGCAAAGAACTCTCTGAGTGAGGATCTGAAAAAAAGAATTGTTGCTCTACATAAAGATGGCCTAGGCTATAAGAAGATTGCCAAGACCCTGAAACTGAGCTGCAGCATGGTGGCCAAAACCATACAGCAGTTTAACAGGAGAGGTTCCACTCAGAACAGGCCTCGCAATGGTCGACCAAAGAAGTTGAGAGCTCAGCGTCATATCCAGAGGTTGTTTTTGGGAAATAGACATATGAGTGCTGCCAGCATTGCTGCAGAGGTTGAAGGGGTGGGGGGTCAGCCTGTCAGTGCTCAGACCATACGCCGCACACTGCATCAAATTGGTCTGCTTGGCTGTCATCCCAGAAGGAAGCCTCTTCTAAAGATGATGCACAAGAAAGCCTGCAAACAGTTTGCTGAAGACAAGCAGACTAAGGACATGGATCCTGTGGTCTGATGAGTCCAAGATAAACTTATTTGGTTAAGATGGTGTGTGGTGGCAACAAGGTGAGGAGTACAAAGACAAGTGTGTCTTGCCTACAGTCAAGCATGGTGGTGGGAGTGTCATGGTCTGGGGCTGCATGAGTGCTGCTGGCACTGGGGAGCTACAGTTCATTGAGGGAACCATGAATGCCAACATGTACTGTGACATAGTGAAGCGGAGCATGATTCATTCCCTTCGGAGACTGGGCCGCAGGACAGTATTCCAACATGATAACTACCCCAAACACACCTCCAAGACGACCACTGCCTTGCTAAAGAAGCTGAGGGTAAAGGTGATGGACGGGCCAAGCATGTCTCCAGACCTAAACCCTATTGATCATCTGTGGGGCATCCTCAAACAAAAGGTGGAGGAGCGCAAGGTTTTAAACATTCACCAGCTCCGTGATAACGTCATGGAGGAGCGGAAGAGGACTCCAGTGGCAACCTGTGAAGCTCTGGTGAACTCCATGCCCAAGAGGGTTAAGGCAGTGCTGGAAAATAATGGTGGCCACACAAAATATTGACACATTGGGCCCAATTTAGACATTTCCACTTAGGGGTGTACTCACTTTTGTTGCCAGTGGTTTAGACATTAATGGCTGTGTGTTGAGTTATTTTGAGGGGACAGTAAATTTACACTGTTATACAAGCTGTACACTCACTACTTTACATTGTAGCAAAGTGTCATTTCTTCAGTGTTGTCACATGAAAAGATAGAATAAAATATTTACAAAAATGTGAGGGGTGTACTAATTTTTTTGAGATACTGTATATAGCTATGAGGTGTATAAAAAAAAGGAGTGCCTAGGCATGGAGGAGGAAATAAAGGCAGAAGATACATTTCTTAGGGGACTACTTAGACACTATTAACATTTCTAGATGTTCTCTATAGGTTATTAGAGATGTACAGAACAGTTCCCGGCGAACTTCGCATGTTCGCGTTCGCCGCTGCGGGCGAACATATGTGATGTTCGGTCCGCCTCCTATACATCATCATTGAGGCAAACTTTGACCCTGAACATCACAGTCAGCAGACACATTCCAGGCCAATCAGCATACCTCCCTCCCACACCCTCCCACCTCCTATAAATAAGCAAGGGCAGCATCCATCTTAGATCATTTCTGTGTTACTGAGAGCAGGGAAAGTGCTGCTGCTGCTGTTATAGCTGGGGACAGTTAGTCAGTGTTCCCGGTCTTGTTAGCCAGTGTTCTTGGTACACTTCTGCTGTAAGGACAGCACCCCAAAAAGCCCTTCATAGGGCTGGTATTTGAGGTTTTTTTTGGATATATATATATATATATCTATTGTCCCCAAAAGCCCCTTTGAGGGCTGGTATTTGAGTATTTTTTTAATATATATATATATATGTAGCATGTCCAGAACCAGAAAAAAAAATTCATATAGGTGTAAAAGGGGTTCCCACCATCCCTGCTCTACTGAAAAATTATCTTTTTTTTCTGGTTCTGGACATGCTACAGAGCTGAAAATTCACAGGTACACTTTTTAGACCCCCTAGACACTAAATCACACACAAAAAAGTTCTTAAAAATTGTCATTTTTGATAGAGAGCCAATTATTGGAAAACTTAAAAAAAAAAAAAAAACTTAAAAAAAAAAAAAAAATTCTTTGGATTTATTGTCTGGGGGGTCTAAAAAGTGCACCTGTGAAGTTTCCGCTCTGTAGCATGTCCAGAACCAGAAAAAAAATAGAATTAGGGTTAGGGTTAGGGTTAGGGTTAGGGCTAGGGTTAGGGTCAGGGCTAAGGTTAGGGTTATTTTTAGTGCTTAGGGTTAGAGGGTTAGAGTTAGAGGGGTAGGGGTAGGGCTACTAACTCTAACCCTAAGTATCTCACCGTAACCCTAACCCTAGCCCCTAACACTAAACCTAACCCTAACCCTCTAACCATAACCCTAACCCTCTAACCATAACCCTAACCCTCTAAGCCTAGCCATAAAAATAACCCTAACCCTAACCCTAGCCCTAAGCCTAACCCTAACCCTAATTCGTATTTTTTTCTGGTTCCGGACATGCTACAGAGCTGAAACTTCACAGGTACACTTTTTAGACCCCCCCCAGATGCTAAATCCAAAGAAATTTTTTATTTTTCTTTTTTCTTTTAATTTTTCCAATAATTGGCTCTCTATCAAAAAATTACAATTTTTAAGAACTTTTTTTTGTGTGATCCCTCTCCGGCATGCCACAGTCCAGGCGTTAGTCCCCTTGAAACAACTTTTCCATTACTATTGTGGCCAGAAAGAGTCCCTGTGGGTTTTAAAATTAGCCTGCCTATTAAAGTCTATGGCGGTTCGCCGGTTCGCGAACATTTGCCGATGCTCCCGTTCGCCGTTCGCGAACGGCGAATTTTAGGTTCGCGACATCACTATAGGTTATCACATCCTTACTTCCTCTTTTAAAGTCAATTTCACTGTTAAAAACCACCAACAATCACCATACTTTCACCTACCCCCTTGGGTCCAATAATTTTCATCAAAATACAGAAATTCGCAGAACTCTTTCAATCTTTGCAGAAATTTTTGGGGCAATGAAAACTGTTTTCCTCCATACTGCAGGTCTATAGGTCAGAGGAGAGCCTTGGATGATGGAACTTCCCTTCAATGTCACCACAAATGAGACATAGATAACCAGGCCATTAACTCACCTTATTCACACACTTTCAGCCCAATGCCTGAACTGTGGCAACAAAAACTCCTCCTTCATCTCCCTAATATGTGTCCACCCACATTGATAATGGAATCCACATCAAATAAGATACATAGGGAGCAGCCATTTACTTCATTATATATGCAGGCCGTGCTTCCTGCTCAGTGATTGTGCTTTGTCGTTCCCCTCTCCCAATGGTTTAGTGAATACAATACCCTCTCTAGCAGCTTGCAGGCAGGTGCAGTCTCTTTCCTCCACTGCAGATGGCGCTCAGCCGTAGCGGTTCTGCAGCAGGAGAGGAAATTATGAGGAACAGGGTTCCTCTATGGTTTCCTTGGCTCACTAGAGAAACAATCAAGTTAAATGCTGTTGCCCCATATGATTCTGGCAGCCATCTTGGGTCAGGTAGAGCCTATTTAAGGCCCTGGTTTCCTGGTTTGGCACTCTTTTATGTGAGTGGGTAGCATAAGGAAAGATACCCTATTTGCTAGGGACAGCTCTAGTGATAGTAAAAGGTTTCTGATGAGAAGGGAAAGCATAGGGATGCAAATCTTCTGGATACTTTCCTGAATGTGCATGAGATGGCCAGGCTGCATTCTACCCTTCTCAGCAGATGTTGTCAGTCTGACTGAAATCTGTCTTTGTCATGTTACTGGAAACCATGATTGCACCCGGTTGGCAGGGTTCTCACAGGGTTTTTTTTGTGTTCTGTTGCTGTGTTTCTTCAATACAAGTTTTATACTGCACCTGTGTGACTTATTGCCACCGAACCACACTGCACCTTCCCACCTACAAGCTATGTAGAAAGGGTGTAGTTTACAAATGGATAGAATGTGAATGTGGTGTTTGTGTGGAGAGGCAGCAAGCATGGACTCACGTGTGATGGTGACGAGGAGGATGATGATGATGAAGAGGAGCCCGGTGCAGAGAGATGACAAGAAGCAGATCAGGGGGGAGGAGGGTTGAGGGATCCACCTGGTCATGATGACTCCTGATAGGTAAATGAGAGAGAATTACAATGAATTACAATAAAGATTTAGGATCCACTCAGATCTACACTTTATGGCAACATTATTGCAATGTATGTATGGCTGTGTGCTGCAGTGTCATTTATTTAACCCCCAACTCACTAATACAAAAGCGAGCAGAGCACTGCACTTCAGCACACCACCGCATTGGTACAAATGAAGCATATTGGTGTTTGGCTGAGGTGCAGTGCATTGGCCAATTATGAAAAATTAATGGGCTGTCCTAAAGCAACATGTGCTGAAATGTTAGTTGGGTTCTAAACGTTGGGGTTCCTTAAGCAAGAGCCCAATGAATTTCCACTGGGGCTCTATAAATCTTGTCTTATTGTTGAAGGACCAATTACCAGACAACAACAGCAGCCACCCTGTCAGTATAAGGAAACTATCAAACATCTGTACAATGTCACACATACCTCTTATTAACTTTGTTGTGTTTGCATCATCACATTTAACATGGTCTTCCAACAGACCGCAATGCACCAATCACAGTTCCCAATGCAAAGTGCATCAAGGCGCCATTCTAGAGCTGTGCTGGGGGAAGCTATATCGAGGGGGTAGAGCTGTCCTTGGGGTGAAGCAGTACTATGGGTGCAGAGTTGTACTGAGGGGGCAAAGCTGTACTGGGGATGGGAGGAAGAGTTGTACTGAGGGGGAGAGCTGTACTGGGGATGGTAAGAAGAGTTGTACTGAGGAGGCAGAGCTGTACTGGGAAAGAGAGGAAGAGTTGTACTGAGGAGGAGAGCTGTACCGGGGATGGGAGGAAGAGTTGTACTGAGGAGGCATAGCTGTACTGGGGATGGGAGGAAGAGTTGTACTGAGGAGGAGAGCTGTAGTGGGAATGGGAGGAAGAGTTGTATTGAGGAGGCAGAGCTGTACTGGGGATGGGAGGAAGAGTTGTACTGAGGAGGCAGAGCTGTACTGGGGATGGAAGGAAGAGTTGTACTGAGGAGGAGAGCTGTAGTGGGGATGGGAGGAAGAGTTATACTGAGGAGGCAGAGCTGTATGGGGATGGGAGGAAGAGTTGTACTGAGGAGGAGAGCTGTAGTGGGGATGGGAGGAAGAGTTATACTGAGGAGGCAGAGCTGTATGGGGATGGGAGGAAGAGTTGTACTGAGGAGGAGAGCTGTAGTGGGGATGGGAGGAAGAGTTGTACTGAGGAGGAGAGCTGTAGTGGGGATGGGAGGAAGAGTTGTACTGAGGGGGCAGAGCTGTACTGGGGATGGGAGGAAGAGTTGTACTGAGGGGGCAGAGCTGTACTGGGGATGGGAGGAAGAGTTGTACTGAGGAGGCAGAGCTGTACTGGGAAAGAGAGGAAGAGTTGTACTGGGGAGGAGAGCTGTAGTGGGGATGCTAAGAAGAGTTGTACTGAGGGGGAGAGCTGTACTGGGAATGGAAAGAAGAGGTGTACTGAAGGAGCAGAGCTGTACTGGAGATAGGAAGAAAAGTTGTACTGAGGGGGGAGAGCTGTACTGGGGAGAACTGCACCAGGAGGTAGAACTGTGCTGAGGGAGCAGAGCTGTACTGGGGATAGTAAGAGAAGTTGTACTAAGGGGGGAGAGCTGCACTGAGGGGGTATAGCTGTCCTGAGGGGGAAGGGAGAGCTACAATGGGGGGGGGTGTACTGAAATGTCAGAGCTGTAGAGGAGGGAAAACCTGTATTGAGGGGGAAGAGCTGTACTGTACTAAAGCAAAAGAGTTGTATTGTGTGGAAGAGCTGTAGTGAGAGTGCAGAGCTGTACTAAAGGCAGGGGGGTGGTTGGGTGAGTGGCTGCACTGGAAGGAGATCTGTGCTGAGGGGACAGGGCTGTACTGGGGATGAGAGGGAGAGTTGTACTGAAGGGGGAGAGCTGTACTTGGCAAAGAGCTGTACTGAGGGGGCAGAGCTGTACTTGAGGAAGAGCTGTACTGAGGGGCATAGCTGTACTAAGGGAGGAGCTGTACTGGGGGGGGGGGAAGAGCTGTACTGGAGAAAGAACTGTACTGAGGGCAGAGCTGTACTCGAGAAAGAGCTGTACTGAGGGGGCAGAGTTGTACTGGGGGAGAGCTGTACTGAGGGGGCAGAGCTGTACTGGAGGAAGAACAGCCTGTACTGAGGGGGAAGTCTGTACTGAAGGAAGAGCTGTACTGTAGGGGCAGAGCTGTACTGGGGGAAGAGCTGTACTGTTGGAAGAGCTGTACTGGGGGAAGAGCTGTAGTGAGAGTGCAGAGCTGTACTGAGTGAGGAAAGCTTTACTGAGGGCGAGGGGATGTAGTTGGGTGGATGGTTGTACTGGAAGGTGATCTGTACTGAGGGGGAAGAGCTGTACTGAAGGAAGAGCTGTACTGAGGGAGCAGAACTGTACTGGAGAAAGAGCTGTACTGAAGGAAGAGCTGTACTGGGGGAAGAGCTGTACTGAAGGAAGAGCTGTACTGAGGGGGCAGAGCTGTACTGGGGGAAGAGCTGTACTGAAGGAAGAGCTGTACTGAGGGGGCAGAGCTGTAGTGTAGGAAGAGCTGTACTGAGGGGGAAGAGCTGTAATGGAAGAAAAGCTGTACTGAGGGGAAGGAACAGTACTAGGGATGAGAAGGAGAGTTGTACTGAGGGGCAGAGCTGTACTGAGGGGCAGAGCTGCACTGGGGGAAGAGCTGTACTGGATAAGGAGCTGTATTAAGGAAAGAGCTGTAGTGAGGGGGGGAGCTGTACTAAGGGGGCAGAGCTGTACTGGGGGAAGAGTTGTACTGAGGGGAATAGCTGTACTGAGGGGGAAGAGCTGAACTGGGGGAAGAGCTGTACTGAGGGGGCAGAGCTGTACTGAGGGGGGGAGAGCTGTAGTGTAGGAAGAGCTGTACTGAGGGGGCAGAGCTGTACTGGGGGCAGAGCTGTACTGAGGGGGGAGAGCTGTAGTGTAGGAAGAGCTGTACTGAGGGGGCAGAGCTGTACTGGGGGCAGAGCTGTACTGAGGGGGAAGAGCTGTACTGAGGGGGCAGAGCTGTACTGAGGGGGCAGAGCTGTACTGAGGGGGCAGAGCTGTACTGGGGGAGAGCTGTACTGAGGGGGAAGAGCTGTACTGAGGGGGCAGAGCTGTTCTGAGGGGGAAGAGCTGTAGTGTAGGAAGAGCTGTACTGAGGGGGCAGAGCTGTACTGAGGGGGAAGAGCTGTACTGAGGGGGCAGAGCTGTACTGAGGGGGCAGAGCTGTACTGAGGGGGCAGAGCTGTACTGGGGGCAGAGCTGTACTGAGGGGGAAGAGCTGTACTGAGGGGGAAGAGCTGTACTGAGGGGGCAGAGCTGTAGTGTAGGAAGAGCTGTACTGAGGGGGCAGAGCTGTACTGGGGGAATAGCTGTATTGAAGGAAGAGCTGTACTGGTGAAGAGCTGTAATGGAGGAAGAGCTGTAGTTAGAGTGCAGAGCTGTACTAGATGAGGAAAGCTTTACTGTAGCAGGGAATATGTTCTAGTTTTGCCTTGGGAAGGGAGGTAATAACCCCAGAGGGAACCAATAACATAATTTATTGGTCTTAAAGAAACTCTGCTTAAACCTATTCATTGGGGTTCAGGAGAAAGATGCCTTATACATTGGTGGCCATATGGAAGAATGCCCCATTACAATGGTGGTCGGTGTGAAGAATGCTCTATTACATTGGTGGTCAGTGGGAAGAATGCTCTATTACATTGGTGGTCAGTAAGATAAATGCTCCTTACATTGGGGGTCAGTGGGGTAAATGCTCCTTACATTGGAGGTCAGTGGAAAGAATGTTCCTTATATTGGTGATCAGTGGGAAGAATGCCCCTTATATTGGTGATCAGTGGGAAGAATGCCCCTTACATTGGTGATCAGTGGGAAGAATACTCCTTACATTTGTGATCAGTGGGAAGAATGTCCCTTACATTGGAGGTCAGTGGGAAGAATGCTCCTTACATTGGTGGTCAGTGAGTAGAATGTCCCTTACATTGGTGGTCAGTGGGAGGAATGCTCCATACAATGATGGTCAGTGGGAAGAATGGCCCTTACATTGGAGGTCAGTGGGAAGAATGGCCCTTACATTGGTGGTCAGTGGGAAGAATGCCCCTTACATTGGTGGTCAGTGGGAAGAATGATCCTTACATTGGTGGTCAGTGGGAAGAATGCTCCTTACATTGGTGGTCAGTGGGAAGAATGCTCCTTACATTGGTGGTCAGTGAGAAGAATGTCCCTTACATTGATGGTCAGTGGGAAGAATGTCTCTTACATTGGAGGTCAGTGGGAAGAATGTCCCTTACATTGATGGTCAGTGGGAAGAATGTCCCTTACATTGGAGGTCAGTGGGAAGAATGTCCCTTACATTGGAGGTCAGTGGGAAGAATGCTCTATACACTGGTGGTCAGTGGGAAGAATGTTCCTTACATTGGTGGTCAGTGGGAAGAATGTCCCTTAAATTACCGGTCAATAGGAAGAATGTCCCTTATATTGCACGTCAGTGGGAGGAATGCCCCTTACATTGGTGGTCAGTGGGAAAAATGTCCCTTACATTGGTGGTCAGTGGGAAGAATGCTCATTACATTGGAGGTCATTGTGAAGAATGTCCCTTACATTGGAGGTCAGTGGGAAGAATGCTCTATACATTGGTGATCAGTGGGAATGATGTCCCTTACATTGGTGGTCAGTGTACAGACACATAAAAAGATTATTATTGTCATGTAACTGACTCTGTGAAGAAGTGTTGGGCCTGGAACTAAGCAGGCACCACCACACGGGGAAGGGGTGGGGGGGGGGGGGTTGCATCAACTACAACTCAAGGAACCACCAGCAACCTCTGGAGGAACCCTAGGCTTCCATTGAACCCAGGTTAAGAATGGCTGTATTAAACTATTCTTCTTGGGTTTAGATACACCATACAATTGTGAATGTGTTGATGTCTTGTAATATATTTAAATTGAAAAGAGATTGCAGTGAAATTTTACAATCAGATTGTAAAGTGTGTGACAGATTGTCTTCCTCACCTTGTGTCCTGCAGTGGTGTGGAGTCCTCGGAGTTGGAGATATTATAGTACGTTGCTGGGGTCCTCTTATTCCTGGTGTCTGTCCCGGGCTCGTCTCATAAAGTGAGCCATCACCCTCCCTCCTCCCTCCTTCCTCATCCAGAGAGACATTTCATCATCACTTTCACTAGTAGGAAAGCTGCAATTTATCATTAGATCCGTTGTGAGGATCAGGATGGGGGAAGATTTATTTAAATCAATAAAATAATTAATATGAGCAATTCAAGCCAGTTATTGTTTCATTTGAAGATTTCCTCATAGAAGATACGCCAACTATTAAGACAATGAACACTTTGCTCATGAGTATATCATTACTATTAGTATGTAAAGTGCAGAGGTCAGGTGCATAGAGCATATAGGTCAGGGTTCAGGAGTATATAGTTACTGTTAGCATATAAATATATATTGTGTACACCTGACCTCTACACTTTTCCAGGAAAATCCCCCCAAATCACCAGTGTCCACCTCTTCACCCTTTGTCCAAAGCTCTCATCTGCACCTGTTCTCCACTGCGCACCTCTTTTCCTCCATCACCCCTCTTTCGCCACTCACCTCTGCATCACCTCTCGACTTTGCACTCCTCTTACAGTGCTTAATTCTACACTCCTCTTGCACCCCTCACCTCTGCACTCCTCTTGTGCCACTCACCTCTGCACTTCTCTTGCACCACTCACCTCTGCACCAGTGAACTTTGCACCCCTCTTACAGCACTAAATTCTGTACCCCATGTGCGCCACTCACCTCTGCACCACCTCTCGGGTTTGCACCCTGTAACGAGACCCTTGCTCGCTCGCTTCCGCTCTCCAGACACTCCTCTGTTTCTAGTGAGTCAGCTTGCAGATCGCAACGTCTGATGGTTCGGTCAACCAAAGCTCCGGGATCCGGACTACAGCTATGTGCCGTCCGGAATCCATTAGAACAAAACACCAAGCAGGCTGTATGTAAGTTCAAACAGGAAGACAATTTATTGGAAGAACACAGCACACTTTTATACAGAATTTGGAACATCCTGCTCCCAACAACCGCTTTCCTATTGGTCAATTGCACAGTACATGCCATTCTCCTTCAGGTCCTCCTTAGCCATGCAAATGAGGACTCGAAAATGAGTCAGCAGGGATTGGTCAGATAGCTTGAGTAGAAGGACTGTTATGTGTAATGAGACAGAAGCCCCCAGGGGACCATCAATGTACACAATATCCAGACACAGAACAATGGTTCCATAACGAGCCCCCAATACACATTACTCTGAGTGTCAATACATCGCTTAGCAGTCAACAGGTGAGGTCATTAGCACACTCGACAATAGGTGAATGGAAAGCCACCTCAGACAAAAGAAAAATTGTTAGACAGTCAGTCTCCTCATTGAACTTCCTGGAATGACCATATTAGGAGTTGTACTTCCTGGTCAGAGACCTCATGGCAAATGGGAACAAATCTCAATATTTCTACATGGAGACCTGGCTGACAAATATGAAGCAATCCAAACCATCACCCATCTGTTCTTAAATTCCAGTGACGGTGAACACCGTCACACACCCCTCTTACAATACTCAATTCTACACTCCTCTTGCACTCCTCTGCGCTCCTCTTGCACCACTCACCTCTGCACCTCTCTTGCACCACTCACATCTGCACCTACCGTATGAACTTTGCACCCCTCTTACAGTGCTAAATTCTGCACCACTTTTGCACCTCTCACCTCTTCATCACCTCTCGGCTTTGCACCCCTCTTACAGTAATCAATTCTACACTCCTCTTGCACCCCACACCTCTGCACTCCTCTTGCACCACTCACCTCTGCACCTCTCTTGCACCACTCACCTCTGTACACCTCTTACAGCGCTAAATTATGTACCCCTCTTGCACCACTTACCTCAAATATCAGATTTGCACCTCTCTTACCCCACTCAGTTCTGCACCCTTCTCGCACCACTCACCTCTGCACCCTCTTTTTTTTTTTAAACACTTTTTAAAAATGTGCAGTACATTTACCAAATTCAACACGAGCACCATAGCATATAAATTGCATGTAACCAACATACTGTATATCAAGTTATTTGAGAATAAATACACAGCTTCTCTTCCTCTGCACCCTCTTGGACCACTCACACACCTGTCGGCTTTGCGACCCTTTTTCACTGCTCAATTCTGCACCCCCTCTTGTACCACTCACCTCTGCACCCCTATTACACTGCTCTATTCTGCACCCTACTTGTACCACTCACCTCTGCACCCCTATTACACCTCTCTATTCTGCACCACTCTTGCACCTCTCACCTCTGCACCCTCTTGGACCACTTATGCACTTCTCAGCTTTACACTCTTCTTACACTGCTCAATTCTGCACCCTTCTTGCACTGCTCACCTCTGCACCACTCTGCATGATGGTGGGAGGTGTGGGGCACAATTCCTGGATGCTGGCACTTGTGACGCGACTGGAAGAAACGTTGGTGAGAATTAAACTTCAGAGAGCATAACCAACCCCAAAACCTAATACTGTAACCACACTCTGCCCCCTAAACCTAATTCTTAAATTCAGTCTGACCGCTAGACCTATTCCTTTAACCTAACCTCAGAATCTAACTCTTCCCCCTAACCTGAACCTCTCAATGTAGCCCTTAACCAAAACTTGACTACTAGACCTAACAGCTACCCTAAACCTGACCCTTAAAACTAATGACTAACCTCCATCTGAAACTCAGTCATTACCATCAGCCTGAACTCTAAACCTAGCCATTAACCTCAATCTGAACCCTAAATGTAACCCTCAACTTAAACACTAGATCTAGCCATTACTTCAGCCTGAACCCTATACCTAACCATTAAGCTTAAGGCCTAACAATTAACCTCACCCTGACCCCTAAACCTAATGACTAACCTCCATCTAAAGCCCAGCCATTAACATCAGCCCCAAACGCTAAACCTAGCCATTAACCTTACCTGAATCCTAAATGTAACCCTCAACCCGAACCCTAAACTTAACCAATAACCTCAAGGCCTAATAATTAAACTCAACCTGAACACTAAACCAAACTATTGACCTCAACTTGAACCCTAAACCTAACCCTCAGTCTCAACCTAAACACTAGACCAAACAATTAACCTCAACCTGAACCCTAAACCTAATCATTAACCTCAATCTGAACAAGACCCAACCATTAACTTTGATCTGATTCATAAACCTTACTATTAACCTCTACCTTACTCCTAGACCAAACTATTAACCTCAACCCTAAAGCTAACCATTGACCTCTATTTGAGCCCTAGGTCTTACCAATTACTTTAACCTGAACCTTAAACATAACCATTAACCTCAACCTGAAAACAAGTCCTAACCATTAAAATAAACTATTAAACCTAACCATTAAACTAAAGGCTGAAGTTTTGTTTTTCATCATTCTTTGCATGAAGGTAAAAAACCTTCAGTGTGAAGTCCCCCCGATGCTTACCTTAGCCCCACCTCGATCCAGCAATGTGCACAAGAAGAGTGGCTCTCCCATGACTCTCTCTCCTCATTGGCTGATACACAGTAGCAGGAGCCATTGTCAATCACAGCCAGTGAGGAGGGAGTAGGGGCAGGGACCGAGCCAAGCTGTGTGTGTCCCGTAGACACACAGAGGCCGCTCAGAAGCGAGCACATATGAGTGTTGTCCCCCCCACCTCGAGTAAGCAACTTGCTCTGGTGGCACTCGGCAAGGAGGAAGGGCCAGAAGCAGATGCGGGGGACCCGAGAAGAGGAGGATCAGGGCTGATCTGTGCAAAACTATTACACAGAGCAGGTAAGTATGGTTTGTTTATTATTTGAAATAAAAAAACCAAGCCTTTATAATGACTTTAACCTCAACCCCAACTTGACTCCAGACCTAACAATTAACTTCAGCCTGAATCCTATACTTACCCATGTCACCTAGACCTAACCATTAACTTTGATCTCACCCTAGACCTTGCAGGTAGCCTCAACCTAATCCCGTGACCTAACCTTTAACCTTAACTTTACTTCTAGACTTAATCGTTAACCTTTATTTGACCTGTATACTTAACCATCCACCCCTTCCTGACCCCTGATTTTATCCTCAAACTAAGCAGAACCTTGACCATTTAAAAGAACTTGACCAAATCATTTATGTGTCAATATTTTATTGTTTTAATAAAAGAAAGGTTATAAACATTTGCATTCTTGGTGTTGTGTCATCTTTGCGTAGCACTCACCCCTTTGGTGGCTGCTGGTGATAGCTGGTCCATCCTAAATAGTACAAAGGCTGTCCATCCCCCACAAGCACTAATCCATACACACTGTCTCCCCTAACTTAGTGTAGGGAATGTCTTTTTGGTATTTATTGCATGAAGAACTATAAACAGGAGAGGGGTTAGGGCATTGGATAATCCAAAATGCTTGCATAGTAACAGGAGGACATATTTCTCTCTAGGCTCCCACTCCAGGACTCTGGTGAAGATAGGGAATTTCCAGAACTTTGAGACCCCATGAGAGTCCAGTTGTGGCCGGTGTGTCGGGGGCGGAGGGGCGCCGCCCCCCTATCCATGCGTTCGGCCCCCTAATCTACATGCGGGGCGCCGGACGCATGGAGTTCAATGGGACATTTTTTTTTTTTTTTTAGCCATGTGATTAGAGCCAGAGGCTCTCACAGGCTAAAAAAAACAGTGGGCCCGGGGCGCAGAGCAGTGCGTCCCGAGCCCACCCAGTAGTATGACAATAGCGAATGAAAATTCGCTATTGTCACACGGATCCTCCTCTTGGCCAATCAGGAAGCGGGTCTAATACGCGCTTCCCGATTGGCCGAAAGGCAAACCCCATGATATTGGCTGGGGAGGAAGCGGGAGCCAGGAGGACTGAGTGAGGACTCGGGAGACGCCGCCATGCCGGGGAACTTGCCGCTGTGAGAGTCCAAGCTACTTCTGACACTTATACATTACGCACAAGTCCCAAGGACAGCTGCACACCTTCCAGCTTCCTCTGGACACAGCCCAGTGAGAGATATTATCCTTCTACAGACTAGGGATGATCGAACTTTTGAAAAGTTCGGTTCGGCCAGAACATTGGAACTACCCGAAAGTTCGGCCCGGATTTCAGAACCCCATTGAAATCAATGGACCCGAACTTCAGTAATCAAAAAACACCAATTTAAAGCCCTAAAACCCAATAAATTCCCCTAAAAAGTGCCTAGGGTTATGGATCATGCCCCAGGGACTATTAATCACACAAAAAAAGTTCTTAAAAATTGTCATTTTTGATAAAAAAGCCAATTATTGAAAAAATTAAAAAACAAAAAAAAAAAAGATATTTTTTGATTTTGGATTTAGTATCTGGGGAGTCTAAAAAGTGTACCTGTGAAGTTTCAGCTCTGTAGCGTGTCCAGAACCATAAAAAAAGATAATTTTTCAGTAGAGCGGGGATGGTGGGACCCCACTTTTACACTTATATGATTTTTTTGGGGGGTTCTGGACATGCTACAGAGCTGAAACTTCACAGGTACACCTTTTAGACCCCCCAGACACAAAATCACACAAAAAAAAGTTCTTAAAAATTGTCATTTTTGATAGATTTTTGATAGAGAGCCAATTATTGAAAAAATAAAAAAAAAATAAAAAAATTTAAAAAATGTCTTTGGATTTAGTATCTGGGGGGACTAAAAAGTGTACCTGTGAAGTTTCAGCTCTGTAGTATGTCCAGAACCATAAAAAAAGATCGTTTGTATTAGTGCAATTATAGATCTGGAATATGGCTTCTCGCTTTTCACACCTTGCCGGTTTAATAGCAAGCGTTTTTTTTTTTGGGCATTTTTTTGGGTTATTTGGAGTCAGGAAAAACATCTGAACTTGTGTATAGTGGTACTGTATACACAAGTTCAGATGTTTTGCCTGCCTCCAAAAACCCCCAAAAAAATGCCTGCAACAAAACACCTGGGCGTTTTTTTTTTTTTTTTTTGACGCTAGCGTTTTTTGGGCATTTTTTGGGTTCTTTGGAGGCAGACAAAACATCTGAACTTGTGTATATGGGTATATATACACACATACTTATATGTATATACACACCTAGACATATATAGGTGTGATAGGAGCAGAAATATATGGGTGTTAATTATTTCATTAGCGCAAGTAGTTTTTTCTGCTCCTTTCACACCTATATATGCCTAGGTGTATATATACAGACATGGGTGTGTATATATACCCCCTATACACATGTTCAGATGTCATATCTGACTCCAAACATGTGCTCAAAAAAGCACTAGCAACGCCTGCAGCCAAAAATGCCTGCCATATCCCTGCAGCGAAAGTGACACAAGAGAAACTAGCTTTTCTCTATAGCGGTCACCCTGATATGGAAGGGTTTTGTCACCCTGCCATAGCAGTCACTGTCAGTTCACCCTACACTACACTACGGTCACCCTGGTATGGAAGGGTTTGGTCAGTCGGTCACCCTGCCATAGCAGTCAGTTAACCCTACACTACATTACGGTCACCCTGACACTTCATACTTTCCCTACAGAAACTAAATTTTTGAAGCTAACTAAAGTGTAAAGGAGCACTCTAACTACACTAGATATCCCTTTCCTCACACTAATAAATGCTAAATGACACTTTTAAAGTAAAATTAACAGAACTGCTTACACTCTCTTCCATGTCCAGTATAACAATGCTAGGAATTTGGCGGGGCTATCTTATATACTGGGGGGTGTATTCACTAATGATTGGACTATGGACCCCCTAGTCACTCCAATCACATTCCTAGCATTCTCCTGCCCCCTCAATTGGCTTTTGCTAATGGTTCTGGTCCAATCACAGGCTTTTAAAGCCCATTTCCTGAACCATTGTATTTTGGTCGGTTCTGGTTGCCGAATTCTGAACTTTTTGGGCAAAAAGTTCTAAATTCGGCCGAACCTCGAACACCCAATGTTCGGGCCGAACCGATGGTCGACCCGAACCGTTCGATCATCCCTACAGACCAGATCCCTTGTGGCGAAGTCCCACAGCCAACTCCAGATCATTCCAAGTCCCCAGCTTTGCCACAGCTGAGATCTCAAAGAACAACAACTCAGTCCACAGGCTGCCTCTTAGGTCAACAGCTTTAGATGCTTTGGAACCCTCCTTGCTGGGGAAATAACTCTTTCCCCAGGGCTGCAAACTATTTATCACTTCTCCAGCCACCTTCTGGACATGCCTCTCTAGGGATTGGCTAGGGAACAATAAATATTGGGGCTGTTTTTTTTTAATCTTCCTCCCTAAGTTCTGGAAGCTTCTTCCAGAGACAAGGGGAAGCAATTAAACTCCCTGCCTGTGAAACCCTTAACAAACAATCACTGCTCCCTTGACTGCAGATGGAGACAAAAACTAAATTTGCACAGCGTCCTACACTTGGAGACAAGTAATTAATGTGTCACATGACTGAGAAGAACACTTGTCTGGGTGACGACCTCTTACATTATAGTTTCAACAGGGATTTTTCTAGGTTTCTATAAACCTACTGTTCCCTGAGAATATTGGAAGGTAGAGAAAGACAGATGAAAGGTGGGATAGATAGCAGTGCATATTACGTGTTTTCAGGTTCTCGAATGACCTTTTGCTTATCCTATATTACGTGTGCCAATTTTTCACGGAGTATTATTCAGGAGATTCTGTTTTTGGTTGTGTCAGTGTTTATCCTGGAGGATTTCCGAGGTCTTGCGACAGATATCTGTGGTAAAAAAAAAAAGCTTTACAATAAGGCCGTGCCAGCAATTTTGCGGATAATAATATTAGTCACATAATTTATTACCATGTATTCTAATTCTGCAGTGCTAGATTTTGGACATGTCCACCACATATAAAATACTGTTCCCTGTTACACGCAATAAATGCTTAGTGAAGCATTGTGATAATAGTGGACCTGAATTAAATCCACTACTGCCCAAGGTATAGAAAATATAGTCCCAATGCTTCCAAGCAGAGCCTTCCTTTTCTTTCTCCTCCCCCACCCTTTCCCAGTTTTAGTCTGAAGGCAAGGTCAATAATTAATTGGGCCCACATGGTCCCTATATATATATATTATTGTATAACAGTGTAAATTTGCTTTCCCCTCAAAATACCTCAACACACAGCCATTAATGTCTAAACTACTGGCAACAAAAGTGAGTACACCCATAGGTGAAAATGTCAAAAATTGGCCCAAAGTGTCAAAAGTTTGTGTGGCCACCATTATTTTCCAGCATTGCCTTAACCCTCTTGGGCATGGAGTTCACCAGAGCTTCACAGGTTGCCACTGGAATCCTCTTCCCCTCCTCCATGATGACATCACGTAGCTGGTGGATGTTAGAGACCTTGCGCTCCTCCACCTTCTGTTTGAGGATGCCCCACAAATGCTCAATAAGGTTTAGGTCTGGAGACATGCTTGGCCAGTCCATCACCTTCACCCTCAGCTTCTTTAGCAAGGCAGTGGTCATCTTGGAGGTGTGTTTGGGATCATTATCATGTTGGAATACTGCCTAAGCCCAGTCTCCAAAGGGAGGGGATCATGCTCTGCTTCAGTATGTCACAGTACATGTTGGCATTCCATTCATGGTTCCCTCAATGAACTGTAGCTCCCTATTGCCAGCAGCACTCATGCAGCTCCAGACCATGATGCTCTCACCACCATGCTTGACTGTAGGCAAGACACACTTGTGTGACGGAATCCAGACACCCCCAACTGGGTATCTCCGCCAAGAACCTGCTTCCTAAGCTCTGGAACACAGGATCCGTGAATCTGGCTATAATTACCCCAAGAACTCGACAGTACAAGTTTTGGAGTCAAACCAGAATCAAACTGTTTATTAAAACACATGCACAAAGAGATATATACTCTGACAACCCCTCCCTCTTAGAACCAATACACACAAACATACACATCCCATAATAAGCTTACTCAAGGCAGACAGGAACAATAGAACAATGGAATGCAGGTATTCAACAATAACAAACCCCCACCCCACTAGTACGGGTCTATGAAAACACTTTATGCAATATCCTAGCAATCTGCAATATATCTTTATTTCCTGAGGGACACTGTTCAGAAATATTACAGTCCCAAGTGAAAGAGCCCCCTCACTCCCCCAACACAAACCACACATATAGAACTCAGGATAACTGGGGTAACACGAAAGGCTGAGTCCAGTGTGGTTGTACAGCGAGTCTGATTAATGCAGACCCGACTTGGGTTCTTGGTCACCCTGTGCCCCTAATAGACATAGGGTGACTTACACATAAGAGGGGCTGGGGAAGCTCGACAAGTAGTCTCCCAACCTCCCTAAAACAATCTGGGTTCCACAAGCGCCCCCAGCCAAGGTGACTCACATCACAACTTGTCTTTGTACTCCTCACCTGGTTGCCACCACACATGCTTGACACCATCTGAACCCAATAAGTTTATCTTGGTCTCATCAGACCACAGGAGATGGTTCCAGTAATCCATGTCCTTAGTCTGCTTGTCTTCAGCAAACTGTTTGCAGGCTTTCTTGTCCATCATCTTTAGAAGAGGCTTCCTTCTGGGATGACAGCCATGCAGACCAATTTGATGCAGTGTGCGGCGTATGGTCTGACCACTGACAGGCTGACCCCCCACCCCTTCAACCTCTGCAGCAATGCTGGCAACACTCATATGTCTATTTCCCAAAGACAACCTCTGGACATGACGCTGAGCACGTGCACTCAACTTCTTTGGCCGACCATGGCGAGGCCTGTTCTGAGTGGAACCTGTCCTGTTAAACCGCTGTATGGTCTTGGCCACTGTGCTGCAGCTCAGTTTCAGGGTCTTGGCAATCTTCCTATAGCCTAGGCCAGTGATGGTGAACCTTGGCACCCCAGGTGTTTTGGAACTACATTTCCCATAATGCTCATGCACTCTTCAGTGTAGTTGAGCATTATGGGAGATGTAGTTCCAAAACATCTGGGGTGCCAAGTTTCGCCATCACTGGCTTAGGCCCTCTTTATGTAGAGCAACAATTCTTTTTTTCAGATCCTCAGAGAGTTCTTTGCCATGAGGTGCCATGCTTACCTTCCAGTGACCAGTATGAGAGAGTGAGAGTGATAACACCAAATTTTACACACCTGCTCCCCATTCACACCTGAGACCTTGTGACACTAACGAGTCACATGACACCAGGGATGGAAAATGGCTAATTGGGCCCAATTTGAGTTATTTTGAGGGGATAGCAAATTTACACTGTTATACAAGCTGTACACTCACTACATTGTAGCAAAGTGTCATTTCTTCAGTGTTGTCACATGAAAAGATAGAATAAAATATTTACAGAAATGTGAGGAGTACTCACTTTTGTGAGATACTGTGTATGTATATACTGTATATATACCGTATATACGCATAAGCCCAGAGATTCTGTTTAACCTATAGCATTTCTAAGGTTACTAAAATTCTGAAGTAGAGGTGCCTTGTGGTTTCAGTTTTCCAAACAATTCCTGTGTCCTCTTGCAGCCCCTTAGACTCCAGGCCAAGATTAAGCTTCACCGTTTTTGCCATTAGGTCCTCCCCACTGGTCATTCATGTAGCATGGCCATGCTGCCTACTAAAGTTCTGGCATTGGAATATCAAAGGACAGGTGTTGGGGATCAATCTGTGCCATCTGAGTCTAAAATTCTTACACTTAGATTGCCACACTGAAAACTGTGATATGGAGGAATAGGTAGAACACAATATGTTTTCCCAGTAACCAGGGTCAAAGGTAACTTGGGTGGGGCAAAATTGTATTAAATGAAATTCAATTGTGAGCATATTCATTGTACACAGTAACATATAGCACAGTCCTTATACCCAAAACATATTCTAACAGGGGTCAGGGGTCTGTAGCACACACAGTGCAGGGGTCAGGGGTCTGTAGCACACACAGTGCAGGGGTCAGGGGTCTGTAGCACACACAGTGCAGGGGTCAGGGGTCTGTAGCACACACAGCGCAGGGGTCAGGGGTCTGTAGCACACACAGTGCAGGGGTTAGGGGTGCATAATGCATAGATCAATAGACAGAGTATAGAGATGGGCGGAACAACCCCCTGTTCGATTCACACCAAAACTCTCGAACATGTAAAAAATTTGTCCCCCGAGCTGCAAACTCTATTAAGGTCTTTGGAACCTGAACATGAACCCCCCACCCCACCAAGTACGGATCACCCTAATCAGTATGGATTTTCACCCCAGGACAGATCTTCCCCTCCAGTACATCCCCCCACAGTACAGATACCCCCCAGTACAGATCTCCTTGGTGCATGAAATCCACTCACCACTTTTCAGGGTGGGGGAAATTCTCCTTTGGTTATGTCATGTGACCAAAGCTAAGGAAGACATGCAGGCTGAGGCTGCAGTACTTCAGGTGTGCAGTAACTGGCTATGCTAGCTGCGGTGCTGCTGCCCCTTTGATGGGGGTTTAAACCCCACTATCCCCCCCTTTATCTTTGCTCCAAAGTTATTTGTTTATGCTTCTACATTTACTACATTTAGTACAGCAAAAACATCCCTCCTTATCCATGTATGGGCCCATTCTCCGTCATCAGAACTTTCGTTTTCATGAGAAAGGAAATATTTCTGAGAACATTATGTGAAAGCTCAGCATCATCCTCGCTTCCTGAGCCAGATAAAACGGGAACTGAGATGAATGAGTTACTCATCTTCCACTTCCCATCCCTGATTATTGACTTTCTGAACTTACTGAGTCCTTTTGTGGATTGTGTAATCCTCTGGACCTGATTCACTGCATTCTGAGTATAGAGGATCTGTACTGACCCGTGTACTGAAAGTATCCAGCCATTTACAGATGGGCATCTCGTTATATTCCACGATTGATGACCATACTGGTTCACTTCACTCCCAATGATATAAAATCCAATGGAGGATTATAAAGCTCTAAGTGTAATATAGAAAGTCAGACTGATTCAGCTGATATTCAGATACACAGAATTATGAGGTCCTCCAGGGGGTGTGGTGTGTAACCAGGTAGCCAGCTCTCATATTCCTTGTTGGTATCAAATTTGAAAAAAAAAAAAGAAAATTGTCTTAATATATTAGCAAGAACGCAGTTCCTAAACCTGCACCCCTCTACGCCTATCTGTGCTCATTCCCTGACCCCTTGTAATCTCTCTAAACCTCCATAGGTCTACTCCTTGCACTCCAACTTTTCACGCTTTGTATGCAAAATCCTCCACCCAATTATCCCTTTCATTTACTCTCTATCTAATCTGGCAGCCCTCTCAACCGTCCTGAGTCCACTCCCTTACCCCACACATTCCCCACCCCACTCATTTCCCCATTACCTACTCTCCCATCCCTCTCAACCTCCCTGAGTCCACTCCCTCACTTCATACATTCCCCCACCCCACTCATTTCCCCTTTACCTACTGCCCCACCCCTCACAACCTCCCTGAGTCCATTCCCTCACCCCACACATCCCCCCACCCCACTCATTTCCCCATTACCTACGGCCAAACCCTCACAACCTCCCTGAGTCCATTCCCTCACCCCACACATTCCCCCACCCCATTCATTTCCCAGTTACCTACTCTCCCACCCCTCTCCACCTCCCTGACTCCACTCCCTCACCCCACACATTCCTCCTCCACACTCATTTCCCTTTTACCTACTGCCCCACCCCTCACAACCTCCCTGAGTCCATTCCCTCACCCCACACATTCCCCCACCCCACTCATTTCCCCATTACCTACTCTCCCACCCCTCTTCATCTCCCTGACTCCACTCCTTCACCCCACACATTCCTCCACCACACTCACTTCCCCATTACCTGCTCCCCCACCCCTCTCAACTGCTCTCAGTTCACCTTCTCACCCCACACATTCCCCCACTACCTTCTCCCCCACTCCACTCATTCCTCCTCTACCTTCTCCCTAACCCCACTCATTTCACCTCTACATACTCCCCCACCCCTCTCATTCCCCTCTACCTACTTCCCCACCCATCTCATTCCTTCTCAACCTACTCCCCCACCCCACTTATTCCCACTCTACCTTCTCCCCCATCCCACTCATTCCTTCTCTACCTACTCCCCCACCCCTCTCATTTCTCCCTCTACATACTCTTCTACCCCACTCATCCCCCCTCTACCTACTTCCCCACCCCACTCATTCCCCCTCTACTTACTCCCCCACCCCACTCACCCCACCCAAAAATGAGCCCACATGGGTTTACCTGACAGCTAAGAACGTAGTATTCTGTGGCCGAAGGTACATTAGGCATTCACAGGATACAGAAGTAAGTGTCGGCCATAAAATGCCCCAACAATTAGCCCACATGGGTTTACCTGACAGCTAAGAACGTAGTATTCTGTGGCTGAAGGTACATTAGGCATTCACAGGATACAGAAGTAAGTGTCGGCCATAAAAGGCCCCAAAAATTAGCCCACATGGGTTTACCTGACAGCTAAGAATGTAGTATTCTGTGGCTGAAGGTACATTAGGCATTCACAGGATACAGAAGTAAGTGTCGGCCATAAAAGGCCCCAAAAATTAGCCCACATGGGTTTACATGACAGGTAAGAACGTAGTATTTGGTGGCTGGAGGTACATTAGGCATTCACAAAAAAAATAATTGTCGGCCCTGAAAGGCCCCAAAAATTTGCCATTCGATGGACATGAAATGCCTTTAATGCCGCTGTATGTAGCGAAGCCAAGGACCAGGAATTGCTGTGGGTGGATGGCGGTCTGGCGGATATTTGTGGCCTGGCATGAGGAGTTTCAATGAAACATGGTCTACTGGTCACGTGTGTTGAATTCCCCAGAGATCCATGACTCATTCATTTTTATAAATGTGAGGTAGTCTACACTGTCATGAGCTAGGCGAGTGCGCTTATCGGTCACGATCCCCCCTGCTGCGCTGTACGTCCTTTTGGACAGGACACTGGATGGGGGGCAAGCCAACATTTCCATTGCAAATTGTGCAAGCTCTGGCCAGAGGTCAAGCCTGCCCACCCAGTAGTCCAGGGGTTTATCACTCCTCAGAGCGTCCACATCAACCATTAACCCGATGTAGTCGGACACCTGTCGATCTAGGTGTTCCCTCATGCTGGATCCGGAGTACAGCTGTCGATGGTTTGGCTGAAAGAAGGATCTCATATCTGAAGTGACCAAGACATCTTCAAACCGCCCTCTTCTTGCAGGCGCTGTTGGATTGCTACCCGCAACTGTCTCTCTGTGACTGGAAATTCCTCTGCCAGCACACGGAAAAGCAGAATGCAGCATTTCCCGCAGCAAGGCATGGACCGCCCTCTGTGATTGTGGTAACATTTCCGCCATTTTGTGTTTGTACCGGGGGTCTAAGTACGTTGCCACCCAGTACTGCTCCTTGGCCTTTATGCGTTTTATACGGTTGTCCCCCTTAAAACACTGGAGCATGAAGGCCCCCATTCGCACTAAACTGGAAGCGGTGTAGTGGCCTGGTTCCAGCTCATCATCCAGGATAATGTCGTCCTCGTTCTCCTCCCCCCATCCACGGATAACACCAGGGATCCCAGAAAGGTTTAAAGCATGCTCTTCTTGCTCCTCCTCATCCCACCCAGCACCATCCTCCTGTGACTCCTCTTCAGACTCCTGTTGTTGATTTGTCTCAGATGGAGTAGCACCAACTGGGAATTCATCCAAAATTGCGACTTCCTGACCTTCCTGCTCCTCGGCGGCTTGATCAATGACACAACGCAATGCACGCTCCAGAAAGAAGGCGTAAGGTATGATGTCACTTATGGCACCCTGGCCGTGACTGACCAGTTTGGTGATCTCATCGAATGGCCGCAGAAGTCTGCATGCATCCCGCATGAGCAGCCACTGGTGAGGTGAAAAAAACCCAAGCTCCCCAGAACCTGTCCTGCCACAGAGTTCGAACAGGTAATCGTTAACTGCACGTTTCTGCTGGAGCAGCCTATCAAGCATATGCAATGTTGAGTTCCATCACGTCGGGCAGTCACAAATAAGACGCCTGAGGGGAATGTTGTGTCGCCGCTGAATCTCAGCAAGGTGAGCCATGGCTGTGTAAGATCTTCGGAAATGGGCCGAGATTTTCCTGGCCTGCCGCAGGACGTCCTGGACCCCAGGGTATTTGCCAGTGAATCGCTGCACCACCAAGTTCAGGACGTGTGCCATGCAGGGCACGTGTGTTATTTTTCCCTGTTTCAGCGCGCTCAGCAGATTGGCACCGTTGTCGCACACCACGTTACAAACTGTCAAATTCAGTGGTGTCAGCCACTGATCTGCCTGTGAACACAAATCTGAAAGGAGTGCAGGACCAGTGTGGCTCTTGGCTTCCGGGCACAACAGACGCAGCACAGCATGGCAACGTCTCACCAGGCATGTGGAATAGGTTCTGGGGATCTTGGGCGGCGCAGTGGAAGAGACTGTAGCAGCGGAAGAGGAGTCGTCAGCTAAGGAGGAGAGGGAGGATGGAGGAGGAGAAGACGAGCCAGGCCTGCTTGCAATCCATGGCGGTACAACTAAATCTACACGGATGCCATGGGTTACATGCTTGACGGCCATCAGAAGGTTCACCCAGTGGGCAGTAGAAGTGATATACCTTCCCTGCCCATGTTTGCTAGACCATGAGTCTGTGGTCACATGTATCTTGGCACCAACACTGTGTGCCAGAGATATATTAACTTGCCGCTGAACATTACCATACAGCTCTGGAATGCCCTTTCGGGAGAAATATTTCCTGCCTGGGACCTTCCATTGTGGTGTTCCAATGGCCACAAATTTACGAAAGGCCTCCGAGTCCACCAGTTGATATGTCGGTAGTTGGCGGGCTATCAGTTCCGACAAGCCAGCAGTCAAACGTATCCGACTTCATCATTTTTTTCCGCTTTAACATTTGGACCACAGAAGCCTGCCTTTTTCCAGAACTACGTGACAACGGCATCATGACAGGTGGAGTGGAGGACAAATGTGAGGAGAGAGGAGAAGGAGAAGGGGCTGGACGGTGAGAGCCTGGCTTTAAATTACTTTTGTGGATATTAACAGAGTGATTTGTGTTACTGCTGCCGATCTCTAACTGCCCCTAAAGCACAGACTGGATACTTGACCCTAACCTGAAAAGAGACTGAACCTATACCGGAATACCAACCCTTTAAATGACTTTTGTGGACATTAAAAGAGCGATTTGTGTGGCTGCTGCCGATCTCTAACTGCCCCTAACCTGAAAAGATACTAGTAGACCTATACCGAAATACCAGCCCTGAAAAGGACTTTTGTGGATCTTCACAGAGCTATTGGTGTCTGGCAATCTCTCCCTCATGAGCACAGGCAACCTCTCCCTACGCTGGCAAAAAGCAGAATGTGAAATGGCCGAAAGCTCAGGTCTATTTATAGGGTAGGGGGTCCATGCTGAAATGTTTTAATTGGCTGTCCCGTTCCACCTGACGGCTGTGTCATGGGTCAAAGTTCTCCCCAATGTAAACTAATATGGCCACCGCGAACAACGCCATGTGTTCGCAAATTTGGCGGGTAGCGAAACAAGCAAAATTTGCCGCGAACCGACAGCTGGGCGAACCGCAAGGCCATCTCTAGTGGTGGCAGCATCATTCTGTGGGGATGTTTTTCAGCGGCAGGAACTGGGAGACTAGTCAGAATAGAGGGAAAAATGAATGCAGCAATGTACAGAGACATGCTTGATGATAACCTGCTCCAGAGTGCTCTGGACCTTAGACTGGGGCGAAGGTTCATCTTCCAACAGGACAACGACCCTAAGCACACAGCCAAGATAACAGACAAAGAGACGTCCATCCTTAAAAAAGGTCTTAACTTTGCCCCTAGCAATCCCCCCAATCCTTTCACTCTCTTTAGAGATTTCAATAGCTTCATATGGAAGCTAACTCTGAAGAGATTTTTCTACATGAAAGAATTGGCCAAGTCCAATAGTCTTTCTCCACATGGTTCCTCGTGTGAACCTGTGGTAGAAACCTATAGTGAAGAGGATGCCAAGATTTTGGAGATCCTTGAGTCCTTACAGGCTGAGGCCTTGGGAAAGGGATACCCCACTCCCACTCCGATATCCTTTGCCCCCATCATACATACCAATTTCAAACCTACATCAAGTTTTTACCCCACTCAGGACAAGGGTTTTTTCATAGACGCTTTCTACCATGTCACCTTCATGGAATTACCCCAGTTATGTTCCTCTATGCAATCCCACCCACATAAACATTCTAACCTTACTACTAAAGGGGAACAATTGGCCCTTATTCCTTGGGAAACAATTCTGAACTTATCATCAGACAGGCTGACAAGGGAGGAGGGGGGGTGGTTATTCAGGATTAGGGATGATCGAATGGTTCGGGTCGACCATCGGTTCGACCCGAACATTGGGTGTTTGAAATTCGGCCGAATTCCAAACTTTTTAGGGTAAAAGTTCGAAATTCGGTCACCAGAACCGCCCAAAATGCAATGGGTCAGGAAGTGGACTTTAAAAGCCCGTGGTTGGCCCAGAAACGTCAGTAAAAGCCAATGAAGGGGGCAGGAGTCTGCTAGGAACGTGATTGGAGTGACTACAGGGTCCAGAGGCCAATCAGGAGTGAATAAGCCCCCCAGTATATAATATAGCCCCGCCTCACCTCTAGCACTGTAATACAGAGGCTTTTGAAGAGAGTGGAAGCATGTGTGTTTCTCCTGCTGTATGGAGCTGTTCTTTTAGTGTGAGGAAAGGGATATGCAGTGTAGTTAGGGTACTATATATCACTATAGTTAGATTCAATAATCTAGTTTCTGTAGGGATACTTTTAAGTGTCAGGGTGACCGGAGTTTAGGGTGACCTAACTCTGCCATGCCTGGGTGACCGAACTCTGCCATGTAAGGGAGACCGTAGTGTAGTTTAGCTGACTCTGCCTGCCATATCAGGGTGACCGAACTCTGCCATGTCAGGGTGACCGTAGTGTAGTTTAGCTGACTCTGCTTGCCAATGCCATACCAGGGTGACCGAACTCTTCCATGTCAGGGTGACCGTAGTGTAGTTTAGCTGACTCTGCCTGCCATACCAGGGTGACCGAACTCTTCTATGTCAGGGTGACCCAACTAAACAGATTTTGGGTTAGGGGTATACATATATATATGTACATGTATATATATATATATATATATATATATATATATATATGTATATATATATATATATACACACACACATATATATATACATAAATATATATATATATATATATATATATATATATATATATACATATATTTTATATATATAATATATACAGTATATACACACATATATATATATATATATATATATATATATATATACACACATATATAAATATACCCCTATACAGAAGTTCAGATGTCATGCCTGCCTCCAAACGCCCAAAAAACGCCTGAAAAAAGCCTGAAACAAAACGCCCAGGTGTGAAAGGAGGGTAACACCATCCCTGCACTACTGAAATTCTAAGAAAAATAATCAGTTTTTTTTTTTTTATGGTTCTGGACATGCTACAGAGCTGAAACTTCACAGGTACACTTTTTAGACCCCCCCCCCAGACACTAAATCCAAAGAAATCTCATTTTTTTTTTCAATATTTTTTTCAATAATTGGCTCTCTATCAAAAATGACAATTTTTAAGAACTTTTTTTTGCCTGATTCATAGTCCCTGGGGCATGACCCAGAACCCTAGGCACTTTTTAGGGGCATTTATTGGGTTTTAGGGCTTCAAAATGGTGTTTTTTGATTACAGAAGTTCGGGTCCCATTGATTTCAATTGGGTGCTGGAATCCAAACCAAACTTTTGGGAAATTCGGGTGTTCTGGTCGAACCAAACTTTTCAAAAGTTCGATCACCCCTATTCAGGATGCCTCAGATTATCTTTTGGAATCTAATAGACTCCTGTCAGATAGTAACACATACATCAAATTGAAGGGAGACCCATTAGAATCCTATAAAACAGAATTAAAATCCTTGGTAGATTTGGCTCTGCAGGACAAAGTGATTAATAAGATGGAGTACCAATTCCTGGTTAAGGAATTGTACAAACATCCATATTTGGAAACAAGGGTCAGTGCTCGGAGGTGGGTAGGGGGCGGAGACACAAAGTGATTTAGATCGGGGGAGTTCCTGCACCTATTCTCTGAGAAAAAAAGCCCTGCATACATGTATATGTATTATGTAATATTATGGTTAATTTACATCTCCTTCTTTGATTGATTAGTTACACCAAATTTTTTTAATTTTTATTTTATTTTATTTCATTCAACATATGTATGTGAATTGTATTTTTGGAATACATGTATCCCCTGTGTCATTGTGAGTCATGTGTATGGTTTATGATATGTAAAGGATGGATTCTTTATTAGTGATGCACAGGTGGGGGTTTCATTAGATCAATCTCCCACATCACTATCTGTATTCAGCCACCTAACTTAACCACTTAAGCCCCGGAAGATTTTACCCCCATTCCGACCAGGGGGTATTTTGCGATTTGGCACTGCGTGACTTTAACGGACAATTGCGCAGTCGTGCGACACTGTACCTAAACGAATTTGGCGTCCTTTTTTTCCCACAAACAGAGCTTTCTTTTGGTGGTATTTGATCACCTGTGCGATTTTTTGATCACGCGCTATAAACAAAAAAAGAGCGTCAATTTTGCAAAAATAACAATATTTTTCACATTTTTTTATATGAAATTCCCCCCAAAAAAATGTAAAAATCAAAATTTTTTAACATTTTCGGCCAATTTGTTTTATCCTACCTATGTTTGGTAAAAAAAATCGCAAAAAGCGTATTTTGATTGGTTTGCGCAAAAGTTATCGCGTTTACTAACAAAGGGAAAGATTTTTGTCATTTTTGTTGTTTTTTTTTTTAACGCGTAATGGCGGCGATCTGCGATTTTTTTTGCGGTACTGCGACATTGCGGCGGACAGATCGGACCCTTGACTGACATTTTTGACACTTTTGGGGGTCCCAGTGACATTTCTACAGTAATCAGTGCTATACATATGCACTGTTACTGTAAAAATACACTGGTAGTGAAGGGGTTAACTTTATTTGGGAGGGAGGGGCTGTGTGTGTCCCTAGGGGCGTGCTTTCTACTGTGATTGGCTGTGGCTTCAGCTGTAAGGACACTGATCAACGGATCTACATAGTAGATCCATGTGATCAGTGTCTTTGCAGCGAGGAGAATGACAGGTGGCTTGTTTACACAAGCTGCCTGACTTTCTCCCTCTCCCCCGCCGATCGCCGAGTGGCCGGCGGACATCGGGTCCGCTGGTCACACGCGCGGGGGGGTCCGTGACCACGCGGGAGTGGTAGCGTGCCTCCGGGGGCGTGCGCTCGCTCCCTAGACCC
The DNA here is from genome assembly GCF_965119305.1 of Pelophylax lessonae. Taxonomy (NCBI): domain Eukaryota; kingdom Metazoa; phylum Chordata; class Amphibia; order Anura; family Ranidae; genus Pelophylax; species Pelophylax lessonae. The sequence continues at coordinate 672,023,471 of NC_138771.1, forward strand.
TCACAAGCAAGCAACGTAGCCCTACGTTAGTTTGCCTGTGAGGGGCTGACCGCCGACGTAGATAGTCGTGCGGCGGTCGGCAAGTGGTTAATAAGACATCTCTGTTTTTATAAAGTTTTTTAATGCCAAACATCAGGGGGGTTCATATTCCCCCTTTTTGTATCCTTTAATCACCCCCCTTTTTTCAGTTTTTGATGTTTTTAAATTGGATCATTTTCTCCCCAGTTAGGTTAGAGGTCACTGCCCCTTATAAATATTTACTGTTGGTGGAGGGGTAGGCCTGCCTGATGAAGGAGGTGGACCTCCGAAACTATGTGGTGTCTCGCCCTCCACTATTTGCTCTGCCGCATGACCTCCTGTCAGATTCTGTGGAGGAACCGGCAGTGTGTAATTGCGTCACTTCTGGCCTCGGGCATCTGAGACGCTGCCTATCCAAGGAGCCTTCGCAACACACAGCAACAGCCTAGTGCTTGGACAGTCCACACATACATCACAGGATCACCGCCGGGCGATTCCACACCACCTGTCATCACTGTGAGAATCTCTCCTCGACACCGCGCAGACAGATGCTGGAACTTTTATATGTAAGTTGCTACAAATAAAGTCACTGCTTTTTTACTACTCTCTGTGACCTGGTGCCCTTGCTTTCTGTTTGCTACATGGCGACGTCCTTTGTTGCTTTATTAATCGTTTAATTTATTTGTGTAGGGTAATCTGTTGTGTATATTCCTTTTTTTTTTTTGGTTAAAAAAGTGACCTTGACATTATCTTTTGCTTTGCCTCCATTGCAATGGTTTGGCATGAATCCATGGTGGAAATGGTGGCTTAAAAAAATGTGCATACCTGTTCCTTGTGCCTGTCTTGGGAATACAGTGCCTTATATATAGTAGGAGTCCAATTGGTTTATTGAACATGACAGAGTGGGAGTATCATTGCTAGTCTTGGTTTTTTTCATGAGAGGATCTATGGGATAGGAATCTACCTCCAGAGATTCAATATCTATTCAGTCAGGCCTATAGGCCTTAGAATATCGTTGTGACAATTCAGTTATTTGAGTCTTCTCATATTATTTAAGGAGGCTTGGGACTCCCAAATGTACACAAAAATTTGGCAGTACATATTGTCTTATTGGAGAACCTACATCCCTGAAGCACCATATACTGTAAATTTCATGAAGGGGAATTGAAATCCTTTTGAATCCAATAAAAAGGTCCAGATTGGGAAGATTCTTATATGATTTAAAAGTTTTGGCAACATTCATATTTTTAGCATTTATTCTCCCAGTCCATGAGAGAGATTGTGTCAGGTACTTGTAGGCAGGTGCAATCTGCTGTCTCCACTGCAGGTGGTGCTCAACCACAGCGGCAATGCAGAGGGAGAAAAAGTCATGGGAAGTCTGGTTCCTCTATGGTTTACTGTTACTGGGGCAGCGATCCAATTGGATGCTGGCTGCCCATGTGACTCTGGCAGCCATCTTAGTCCCCTAGGTTTTGTGCGCTTTAGGGACAGTACTAGTGGTAGAGAAAGGTTCCTGATGAGGAGGGAAAGCGTAAGGTTCACAACCTCTCTGGGCTTCTGCCTGCTTGGGCTTAAGACAGCCAGGCCCCATTCGGCCCCTCTCTACAGACGCTGTCAGTTTGGCTGAAACCTACTTCCCAGGGACCTTGATGGGTGGACAGATAGAGCAAAGGCAAGGAGTTGCACAAGTGCCTCGCTGGTCTGCTGCATGCTGGTACAGGTGAAAGGGGGTTTTTGGTTGGGTCTGTGATGTGTGGACTCCCCCTGGAAGATGACTGACAGGGGACCAGCCACTAAAGCAGCAGATGTGATGGCAAAATACAGGATCAGCAGACTGGTGGGAAGGCGGGGGCATAATAGGTGGAGCTGTAGGCAGGTAAGTAGATGAGATGCAGGAGCTCAGATCTGGTTTGGGGACAGGCATGCCAGATCACCATCTGATGGGCAGATTAGGTACAGACTCAATAGAATGTGCTAGTTCAGGTTCCAAGCTAGGGTCAGTATCAGATGAGCAGATCTAGACCAAGAGGAGAAGACAGAAGCATGGTTGTGGAGCAAGCTAAGGTCAGTACAAGTGGATAGCAAGAGCAGATCATGACAAGCCAGGTTGGTATCAGACGAGCAGATCTAGAGCAAGAGGAGAAGACAGAGGCGTAGTTGTGAAGCAAGTTAAGGTCAGTACCAGTGGGTCCCCGCTGTTGCTGCCTACTCCGAGATCTCGAAAGTTAGTGGTGGGGAAGGTGACATAGATGATGCAGAGGCAAAATTTCTGCAGTACCCAAATACACTATTATTATTAAAGTATATTGATATATAACACCCCTGCTTCAATCAGTCATTTTGGGGGGCCACTGGTCTATCACACCAGTTATAATACTTTTTTCTAATTGCATTTGTCACTTCTTGTAGTTGAAGTATCGCTGCAGAACCGCTCAACGGTCACAATGCTGCACAATGCAAATTCACTATAATATTCTTTCTATATTCATCCAGCATTGCGACTTACGCATCTTCCTCTTCCTGCTCCTCGACGGCTTGATCAATGACACGACCCAATGCACGCTCCAGAAAGAAGGTGTAAGCTACGATGTCACTGATGGCGCTTTGGCTGTGACTGACCAGTTTGGTAATCTCATCAACTGGCCGCAGAAGTCTGCATGTGTCGTGCATGAGCAGCCACTGGCGCAGTGAAAAAAACCCAAGCTCCCCAGAACCTGTCCTGCCGCAGAGTTCGTACAGGTAGTCGTCAACTGCACGTTTCTGCTGGAGCATCCTATCAAGCACCGCTGAATGTCAGCAAGGCGAGCCATGGCTGTGTAAGATCTTCTGAAAGGGCCCGAGATTTTCCTGGCTTGCCGCAAGACGTCCTGGACCCCAGGGTATTTGACAATGAATCGCTGCACGACCAAGTTCAGGACGTGTGCCATGCATGGCACGTGTGTAATTTTGCCCTGTTTCAGCGTGCTCAGCAGATTGGCACCATTGTTGCACACCACTTTACCAACTGTCAAGTTGAGCCGTGTCATCCACTGATCTGCCTGTGAATACAAAGCTGAAAGGAGTGCAGGACCAGTGTGGCTCTTGGCTTCCAGGCACAACTGATGCAGCACAGCATGGCAACGTCTCACCTGGCATGTGTTATAGGTTCTGGGGATCTTGGGCGGCGCAGCGGAAGAGACGGTAGCAGCGGATAAGGAGGAGTCAGCCCAGGAGGAGAGGGAGGATGGAGTAGGAGGAGGATAAGAGGCAGGCTTGCATGCAACCGTGGCGGTAAAACCAAATCTACACGGGTGCCACGGGTTACATGCTTGACGGCCATCAGAAGGTTCACCCAGTGAGCAGTCAAAGTTATATAACTTCCCTGTATGTGTTTGTTAGACCACGTGTCTGTGGTCAGATGTATCTTGGCACTGACACTGTGTGCCAGAGATACATTCACTTGCCGCTGAACATGGCCATATAGCTCTGGGCTGCTCTTCTGCGAGAAATATTTCCTTTCTGGGACCTTCCATTGTGGTGTTCCAATGGCCACAAATTTTCAAAAGACCTCAGGGTCCACCAGTTTATATGGCAGTAGTTGGCGGGCTATCAGTTCCGACAAGCCAGTGGTCAACCGTTGGGCAAGAGGGTTATCTGGTGTCATAATTTTTTTGCCCTCGAACATTTGGGACACGGAAGCCTGCCTTTTTCCAGAGAAACGTGAGGACGGCATGATGGAAGGTGGAGTGGAGGACAATTGTGAGGAGAGAGGAGAAGGAGAAGAGGCTGGACAGTGAGAGCCTGGAGTGTGGCTTTGTGGGTTCTGACGGCGTTGCTCCCACTGGGCTCGGTGATGGGAGTCCAGATGCCTTCTTAGGCCCCATTCACACAGGCGGACCGTTCAGATCCGCCTTTTCATTTTTTTTTTTTAGCGGATCTGAATGGTCCCCCCATGCATGTCTATGGGGCATTGGATGTCAGCGGAGACATGTCCGCTGACATCCGATCTGATCCGTCAAATCTGGACGGATGGAAACCCTATTTTCCATCCGTCCAGTGGATTGTCCCTAGGTGAGTGTTGGGCTTACCGCGACGTATGCGTTGACTGCAAAGGCTCCAGCATCAGGGAACGCATAGACCGACAGGTGTCCGACTACATCGGGTTAACGGCCGATGTGGACGCTCTGAGGAGTGATGAACCCCTGTACTACTGGGTGGGCAGGCTTGACCTCTGGCCAGAGCTTGCAGAATTTGCAATGGAACTGTTGGCTTGCCCCTCATCCAGTGTCCTGTCCGAAAGGACGTTCAGCGCAGCAGGGGGGATCGTGACCGATAAGCGCACTCACCTAGCTCATGACAGTGTTGACTACCTCACATTTCTAAAAAATGAATGAGGCATGGATCTCTGAGGAATTCAACAGATGTGACCAGTAGACCATGTTTGATTCAAATTCCTCATGACACGCCACAAGTATCCGCCACCACCCATAACAATTCATGGTCCCTGAAAGGTAAGACCCCAATGGTAATGAGGTCTACTAAGCGCTTGCTGGAATTGAACCAGGGCACTCACTTCCTTTATTGGCACTCAAGATTTATTTGTACTTTGACCCAAGTCACATATGAACTTTTTACTTGGACTTTAATTTGCACAATTTTGCACTAAAGGCACATATATATGTTAATATATTCATATTTATTGTGATTTTCTTATCTATTTATATGTATTTATCATTACCTTCCTCTCACCCATAGCATTGATTTTACTGTGTCATCCATTTATACTATATATTTAATTATTTATTTGTTGGATTCCACATTTTCTGATTTTTCACACAGTAGCACTCTGCACTTTATTCAAACGCCTACCATTTCCTAACCTTGGATACCTACAAGTCATTGTCCATCCCTGGTTTAATCCCAGCAAGCACTTTAGTAGACCTCATCACCTTTGCAGTCTTACCTTTCATTTATCTCATTTCCTATAGCAGTTGCTTTTAACCTCCCCCTTTTGTATGTTAATATCCAAATATTTTTTATATTTTATAATTTTTTTTATCCATTTATTAGAATATCCATAGGCGCGAGGGATATACACACCAAGATAATTTTGAGGTATATCTAACCTTCTCAATTCATGGTTCCTGTCTTAGGTAAATACGTACAGCGGCATAAAAGGCCTTTTATGTCCGTTGAATGTCTAATTGCTACAGTCTGTCCCAGCTTTACACAGCAACCTCTCCCTACACTGACAAAAGACTTTTGTGGACCTATTAGCTAGCGACTTGTGTCACTATACAGTCTGTCCCTGCTCCACACAGCAACCTCCAGCCACAGAATACAAAGTTCTTTGCTGTCAGGTGAACGCCTGTTGGCTAATTTTTGGGGCATGCACTGGCTGGCACTTACTTCTGTATCCTGTGAATGCCTAAAGTACCTCCAGCCACCGAATACAAAGTTCTTTGCTGTTAGGTGAACGCCTGTGGGCTAATTTTTGGGGCCTGTACTGGCTGACACTTACTTCTGTATCCTGTGAATGCCTAATGTACCTCCAGCCACCGAATACAAAGTTCTTTGCTGCCAGGTGTACGCCTGTGGGCTAATTTTTGGGGCCTGTACTGGCCGACACTTACTTCTTTATCCTGTAAATGCCTAATGTACCTCCAGACACAGAATACCAAGTTCTTTGCTCTCAGGTGATGCCTGTGGGCTAATTTTTGGGGCCTGTACTGGCCGACACTTACTTCTGTATCCTGTGAATGCCTAATGTACCTCCAGACATGGAATACCAAGTTCTTTGCTGTCAGGTAAACGCATGTGGGCTAATTTTTGGGGCCTGTACTGGCCGACACTTACTCCTTTATCCTGTGAATGCCTAATTTTTCAGACCGGAAAAGCAATGGGTCTGTAAACGTTCTGCTAAATTGTGGAACGGATACAGACCCATTTTACAGATATGTGAATGGACCCTATATGTATTTGACATGTATTTACCGGCTGCTGTCAGTTCTGGCTGATTTAGAAAAAAAAAAAATGATTACATTTTTATGGCAACTTTTCCAATAGCAATACTTCTGGTATGTCAGTGTCCATGTTGTGGGACTATGTGTGCACAGCTAGTAAGTATATTGTGGCTGCAAATATGACCTGGAGGTTTTTAATGTTTGCCTGCTATTGAAGTGAATGGGGTCCACCGCGAACTTGCGGTCTGCAAACATTTGAGAAAGTTTGCGGATGGCGTTCGCGAACCGCCCCATCTGATGTTCGTCCATCACTACCAGTGGATAGCAAGAGCAGGTCATGAAAAGCAAGGTCAGTGTCAAACTAGCAGATCTAGAGCAAGAGGAGAATATAGAAGGGTGGTTGTGGAGCAAACTAAGGTCAGTACAGGTGGATAGCAAGAGCAGGTCATGACATGCCAGGTCGGTGTCAGACAAACAGATTCTAGAGCAAGAGGAGAAGACAGAGGCATAGTTGTGGAGCGAGCTAAGGTCAGTACAAGTGGATAGCAATAGCAGGTCATGAAAAGCCAGGTCAGTGTCAGACTAGCAGATCTAGAGCATAAGGATAATAAAGAAGTGTGGTTGTGGAGCCAGCTAAGGTCAGTACAGGTGGATAGCAAGAGCAGGTTATGACAAGCCAAGTCGGTGTCAGACGAGCAGATCAGAGCAAGAGGAGAAGTCAGAAATGTGGTTTTGGATCAAGCTAAGGTCAGTACAGGTGGATAGCAAGATCAGGTCATGACAAGTCAGGTCTGTATCGAATGAACATATCTAAAATAAGAGGAACAGGCACAAGCAAGGTCATGGAGCAAGCCGAGATTGGTAGAGGAGATAGCAAGAGCAGGTCAGAACAAGCCAAGCCATTATCCAATGAGAAGATCTAGAGCAAGAGGAACAGGAGAAGCATGGTCATGAAGCAAGTAGAGCTCCGTAAACGCACATAGCAAGAGCAGGTTAGGACAAGCTGGGTCAATATCAGGAAATCAGTCAGGAAATACTGGACATAGGTTAACAGGCACTGATGAAGACAAGACAGCAGTGGCCATGTACAGCTATTTAGGGTGTCAAGAATAGCAGAATGTGTTTGCGTACGTGGCAATGCAAAAGCCAGCCAAAGCATGGGGTTCCCCCTAAAAGAACATACCAGATCGTTATACTTGAAGAGGGTCTGGTAAAGATTTCAAGGGGGGCTCCTTACAAAGAAAAACATTTTTTAAAAACAGAATGGGGTCACCCCCAAATTCCACACCAGACCCCTATCTGGGTATGTTATCTGGCTGACCAGGAAAGTGGGAAGATCGATGCGTGTTCTGCCCCCCCCCCCCCCCGAACCATAACAGGCCACGTGTGCTCAACATAGGGAGGGCACCTTGCCAGGGCAAAATCACTGGCAAGCACCTTGATGCTATGTTGACGAAGACAAGGGCCTCTTCCCTAGAACTCTGACCTAGTGGCTGTATGGTCTTCAGAAATGCTTTTCTTTTCAGAATCTGGAAGTCTGCTTTAAAAATACTTTAATGTGGAGGGCAGATGCCTTGTATATGTTATATACTGTACAAATGTTCTGTCAGTGAAGGGAGATTTCCTGTCCCCACCTCCCATTTCATTAAATAATGCAATTAGGCATTAGGGATGATCGAACTTTTGAAAAGTTTGGTTCGACCAGAACACCCGAACTTCCAGAAAGTTTGGGTCCGGATTCCAGAACCCCATTGAAATCAATGGGACCCGAACTTCGGTAATCAAAAAACACCATTTTGAAGCCCTAAAGCCCAATAAATGCCCCTAAAAAGTGCCCAGGTTTCTGGGTCATTCCCCAGGGACTATTAATCACACAAAAAAAAGTTCTTAAAAATTGTCGTTTTTGATAGAGAGACAATTATTGGAAAAATTATTGGAAAAAAAAATGAGATTGCTTTGGATTTAGTGTCTGGGGGGTCTAAAAAGTGTACCTGGGAAGTTTCAGCTCTGTAGCATGTCCAGAACCAGAAAAAAAAGATAGTTTGTATTAGAATTGCAGTAGAGCAGGGTAGTGGCTCTGCTATTTTCACACCTGGCCATTTTTGTTGCAGGCGTTTATTGGGCTTTCTTGTGGACGTCTTTGGAGGCAGGCATAACATCTGAACTTCTGTGTAGGGGTATATATACACACACACATATATGTATTTATACACATACACACATATAGGTGTGACAGGAGCGGAGCCACTACCCTGCTCTACTGCAATTCTAATACAAACAATCTTTTTTCTATGGCTTTCACCCTGAAATGGAAGAGTTTGGTCACCCTGGCATAGCAGCTAGAGTCAGTTCACCCTACACTACACTATGGTCACCCTGACACTTAACACTTTCCCTACAGAAACTAGATTATTGAATCTAACTATAGTGGAAAATAATACCCTAACTACACTAGATATCCCTTTCCGCACACTAATAATTGCTAAATGACACTTTTGAAGCAGGAGTAACAGAACTGCTTCCACTCTCTTCCATGTCCCTGTATTACAATGCTAGGAATTTGGCGGGCTATGTTATATACTGGGGGGCGTATTCACTACTGATTGGCCTCTGGACCCCCTAGTCACTCCAATCACATTCCTAGCATCCTCCTGCCCCCTCAATTGGCTTTTACTGATGGTTCTGGTCCAATCACGGGCTTTTAAAGCCCAGTTCCTGTCCCATTGCATTTTGGTCGGTTCTGGTTGCTGAATTCCGAACTTTTTCCGCAAAAACCGATGGTCGACCCGAACCGTTCGATCATCCCTTTTAGGCATTTCTCTTACTGTAAAGCAGTTGGTAGAATTGTGAAGGACACTATGGGCCCTCTTTGATTTCTGAGCCTCTGGTGACTTCACAAACTGACCTGGGTCCAGAACTACCCAGACAATGTCACATAAAGAACTGTATGTAAATCCAAAGGCACTGCTTGCTGAGTTTATTGATTCAAGCTATCTAGGCACATTGCACTGTACAATATACTGACATAAAGGAGGGGGTATTGAAAACATTCCCTGCCCCTGAGGAGCCTACTAACCCAGTTCAGCACAGTTTCTAGTATTCTCTTTTATCTCGCAAGAAAGAAAACAGTAGAGCTCCGCCCACTACGCACACACTGTTTTTTGGTTGGCTGGAGTGGAGTTCCTGTTTTTCTTACAATGAAGATTGTGTAAGTTGTCCTTTCCTTCTGTAAATCTTGTCGAAGTCCCAGAATGTAATGCGGGGTCAGGCCTATATAGTGTTAGTGGATTCCAGATCACTGAAGCAGGGCAGAGGAGAGAACACGGGGGGGGGATTATTGGGAATTCCTGGGCTTACAATATCTTCTTCTCACAAAAGTACAGTTTGGCCCAGGAACATATACGGCTCTCCCATTCACCCCCATCTCCATAGCAGGCACAATACTCCAATCTGTACACTTCATTAGTGTATACGCTGGAGACCTCTCCTTCCTTCCAGAACCTGCAGGAAACAAGATAGATTTCAGCAGGGCTGGTCTACATTCTTCATACAGGGGGCCCCAAGTGTGGCCTCTGACATCACCAAGGGGCTGCACATAATATTTAGTAATTGCTGAAAAATTATGTTCGAGACTGCAGACACACTACAGGAGACGGTCAGAGACTGCAGACACACTACAGGAGATGGTCAGAGACTGCAGACATACTACAGGAGACGGTCAGAGACTGCAGACATAGTACAGGAGACGGTCAGAGATTGCAGACATAGTACAGGAAATGGTCAGAGACTGCAGACATAGTACAGGAGACGGTCAGAGACAGCAGACATACTACAGGAGACGGTCAGAGACAGCAGACATAGTACAGGAGACGGTCAGAGACTGCAGACATACTACAGGAGATGGTCAGAGACTGCAGACATAGTACAGGAGACGGTCAGAGACAGCAGACATAGTACAGGAGACTGTCAGAGACTGCAGACATACTACAGGAGACGGTCAGAGACAGCAGACATAGTACAGGAGACTGTCAGAGACTGCAGACATACTACAGGAGATGGTCAGAGACTGCAGACATAGTACAGGAGATGGTCAGAGACTGCAGACATAGTACAGGAGATGGTCAGAGACTGCAGACATAGTACAGGAGATGGTCAGAGACTGCAGACATAGTACAGGAGACGGTCAGAGACTGCAGACACAGTACAGGAGATGGTCAGAGACTGCAGACGTACTACAGGAGACGGTCAGAGACTGCAGACATACTACAGGAGATGGTCAGAGACAGCAGACATACTACAGGAGACGGTCAGAGACAGCAGACATACTACAGGAGATGGTCATAGACTGCAGACATACTACAGGAGATGGTCATAGACTGCAGACATAGTACAGGAGACGGTCAGTGACTGCAGACGTACTACAGGGGATGGTCAGAGACTGCAGATAGACTACAGGAGACGGTCAGAGACTGCAGACATACTACAGGAGATGGTCAGTGACTGCAGACATACTACTGGATATGGTCAGAGACTGGGGATATGCTATAAGGGTTGTTAGAGACTGGGGACATGCTTTCATGTGTCTTACTTTGGAGACGTCTCATAAGGTGTCCCATCTACCCAAGTCCAGGTTCCATCGAAAGGCCTGAGACCGATCCACCATTCTGAAACCCATGAAATGTTACGTAGAAAATTCTGAAGAAAAATAAAAGACACAAATTGTTACAAAGTGACTGCTGGGAATTTACTAGGTTTATATTTTTTTTTTTAATTTCTATCTTTATTGGTGATTTTTTATATATACATACATTTCAAACAAACATTGTCATGATCTGACCAAACCCCACCCCCCTTACCTCCCCCTCCCTCCTCCCCCCAATTAAACCAAAAAAAAAAAAAACCAAAAAGAAAGTTTTTATACTTTTATACACTCATTCCCAACATTTCTTCGTATGAAGATGTATTCCATACTATATTACCGTACGCCAGAAGGGGTATGGGGACCGTCCCCCCGCGGCCTGGACCAGGCTCCGCCCAGGGTGACCCTCTCTTAAACTCCCTTTAAGAAGAATTGGCTTCCAAGTATTGCACCCAGGGTCTCCATCTCAACTTAACTTGATCCTTTGAATTTCCCAATATGGCGGACAGTTCTTCCATCTTAAAAATCTCGTTGACCTTCCCACCACCAAGTTGAGATCACTGTCTGTTTCCAGAAAATAGGTATGCATGCCCTTGCTGCATTCAACAGACGCAGAGTCAGGGACCTTCTGTAGCTCCGCACTGAACTTCCTGTCAAATGCAGCAAGCACAACGCGGGGTCCTCTAGTATATCCACGTTGGCTATATGTTTTATAGCCACTGCTATCTTATTCCAAAATGGCCGCACTCTTTTACATCCCCAAAAATATGTACCATATTTCCATCCTCCAATCCACACCGCCAGCATTTTCCTGAGACCTCCTCTTTTATTCTGTGTAATAGTGATGGGACTCTATACCATCTGGTTAGAATTTTATACCCTGTCTCTTGGATCTTACAATCTAGTGATGATTGGTGAACTAATTTCAGGATCTTATTTATCTGCTCTTTTGACCACACGGTGTTTAACTCCTGCTCCCATTTTTGGATAAACGGCAATTGTTGGTCTCCCTCATCTTCTGACAATTGTGTAGAGAACCTTGAGATCAAATGGCCCGTCGCTTTACCTGTTCTACACATATTTTCCAGATCTGTTAGATCTCGTGGTGCGTACCCTTTCTGCCGAACTGATCTAATATAATTATACAACTGATAAAGGCTGAAATAATCTAGCGATTTTACTAGGTTTATATAATCATTCCCACACTTTATAGGGGAGCTTACACTCTAATGCCCCCCCCCACCCCCATCACACACTATTATTATACATTTATACATTAGCTATGACATATACCACATTGCTGTACAGAGAACACTGAGCCAGTCACATCAATCTTTGCAGCAGAGGAGTAAAATGTAAGCCTGGTTATACCTGTTTTAGGCCTAGGACTTTCCCTACGCTGTGCCTGTATGAGTCTCCCAAGTAAGCCTCAGTTCAGGTTATTCTTATATACACTATAGTATACCAGTAAGGTATTGGGACGCCTGCCTTTACACGCACATAAACTTTAATGGCTTCCCAGTCTTAGACCGTAGGGTTCAATATTGAGTTGGCCCACCCTTTGCAGCTATAACAGCTTCAACTCTTCTGGGAAGGCTGTCCACAAGGTTTAGGAGTGTCTATGGGAATGTTTGATTATTCTTCAAGAAGCACAATTGTGAAGTCAGGCACTGATGTGAACGAGAAGGCCTGGCTCACAGTCTCTGCTCTAATTTATCCCAAATGTGTTCTATCAGGACTCTGTACAGGCCAGTCAAGTTCCTCCACCCCAAACTCACTCATCCATGTCTTTATGGACCTTGCTTTGTGCATTGGTCATGTTGGAACAGGAAGGGGCCATCCCCAAACTGTTCTTACAAAGTTGGGAGCATGAAATTGTCCAAAATGTCTTAGTATGCTGACGCCTTAAGAGTTCCCTTCACTGGAACTAAGGGCCTTCCCGGAGAGACTATCATAGAGAGACTTCCTCAGAAATTCAGCCAGGTTCATGGAGAGGCTATCATGCAGGCACCTCCCTGGGAATTCAGAAATGCTAATTGAGAGGCTATCATGGAGACACGTCCCTGGGAATTCAGTGGAAACCATGAAGAGACTATTATGGAGGCACTTCCCTGGGTATTCAGTGGGGATCATGATGAGACCATCATGGAAACACTTCCCTAAAAATTCAGGCACATGGAGAAAACATCATGGAGACATTTCCTTGGGAATTCAGCAAGGCTCATGGAGAAACCATCATGGAGGCACTTCCCTTGGTATTCCGTGGGGATCATGGTAAGACCATCAAGGAGATGCTTCCCTGGCAGTTCAGTGTGGATCATTGAGAGACCAGCACGGAGACACTACCCTGGTAATTTAGCATGGTTCACTAAGAGGCCATTGTGGGGGCAATTCCCAGGGAACACAGTGGGGATCATTGAGAGACCATCATAGGGACACTTTCCTGGGAATTCAGCTGGGACCATGGAGAGGCCATCATGGAGGCACTTCCCTGGGAGTTTATTGGGGATAAAGGAGAAACCACCATAAAGGCACTTCACTGGGAATTCAGTGGGGTTCATGGAGAAACCATCATGGAGGCACTTCACTGGGAATTCAGTGGGGATCATGGAGACACCATCATGGAGGCACTTCACTGGGAATTCAGTGGGGATCATGGAGACACCATCATGGAGACACTTCCCTGGAAATTCAACAGGGATCCTGGAGAGGCCATCATGGAGGCACTTCACTGGGAATTCAGAGGGGTTCATGGAGAAACCATCATAAAGGCACTTCACTGGGAATTCAGTGAGGATCATGGAGACATCATCATGGAGGCACTTCACTGGGAATTCAGTGAGGATCATGGAGACACCATCATGGAGGTACTTCACTGGGAATTCAGTGAGGATTATGGAGACACCATCATGTAGGTACTTCACTGGGAATTCAGTGGGGTTCATGGAGAAACCATCATGAAGGCACTTCACTGGGAATTCAGTGGGGATCATGGAGACACCATCATGGAGGCACTTCACTGGGAATTCAGTGGGGATCATGGAGACACCATCATGAAGGCACTTCACTGGGAATTCAGTGGGGTTCATGGAGAAACCATCATGAAGGCACTTCACTGGGAATTCAGTGGGGTTCATGGAGAAACCATCATGAAGGCACTTCACTGGGAATTCAGTGGGGATCATGGAGACACCATCATGGAGGCACTTCACTGGGAATTCAGTGAGGATTATGGAGAAACCATCATGGAGGCACTTCACTGGGAATTCAGTGGGGTTCATGGAGACACCATCATGAAGGCACTTCACTGGGAATTCAGTGAGGATTATGGAGACACCATCATGGAGGCACTTCACTGGGAATTCAGTGAGGATTATGGAGAAACCATCATGGAGGCACTTCACTGGGAATTCAGTGGGGTTCATGGAGACACCATCATGGAGGCACTTCACTGGGAATTCAGTGGGGATCATGGAGAAACCATCATGAAGGCACTTCACTGGGAATTCAGTGGGGTTCATGGAGAAACCATCATGAAGGCACTTCACTGGGAATTCAGTGGGGATCATGGAGACACCATCATGGAGGCACTTCACTGGGAATTTAGTGAGGATTATGGAGAAACCATCATGGAGGCACTTCCCTGGAAATTCAACAGGGATCATGGAGAGACCATAATGGAGACACTTCACTGGGAATTCAGAGGGGATGATGTAGAGACCAACATGAAGGCACCCTCAATGGGAATTTAGTTGGGATCGTGGAGAGACCATCATGGACACACCTTCCTGGGAATCCAGTGGGGCTCATTGAGAGGCCTGTCAGTCAGACAGAGGGAAAAAAAGCAGGCAGTGTCCCTTAAATATTGGACTTTGTTTTCCTATGTGATGTGTGTGGTACATCTGTTAACATCTACAATAGATCCTTTGTCTGCTTGCCAATTGCGACCCCCCCTCCTCTTAACCACTTATTGTCACCTTATTCTAAACTCAGAGTGTGTAACACCCATCCGGCTTCCCTTACTGAATTCAGACCAGTGCAGGGTAAATGCTGACTACATTCTTAATACCATACTTTGCATGTATCACTGTTTTTCTTTTAAATTAACACCAACATTTTGTGCCCCAGTGAGGAGTTCATAATAGACGGGGATATGGCAGTTGATAGTGCTTAGCCCTTAAATCATGGATATCAGGCTACATGAGCAAAGTGAATTTAAACCAATAAGGGGCATAGAGGAGCACAAGAATCAACCCGTTTATTCTCACCATCTCCTCTTCCCCATTGATGACCACCAGGTGTGCCTTCTTTTTCTCACAGTATGCCTGGGCATGCTCCCAGGAACGTACACTCCGCGATTGGAAATAACAGCTGAAGCCGTAATGTATCCAGTCTTCACCACACAATGGGTCCACTGTGCCTGGGAAATGGGGAAAAGAAAGAGGGGAATGGAAAGAAAATATAGAGGGGGGGGGGGTGAGAGGGAAGGAAAGGGAGGGGGAGGGGGTGAGAAAGAAAATAAATAGGGAGGGTGGGGGGAGATAGCAAGAGGGGAGGCGGTGGGGGGGACAGAGAGAGGGAGAGAGAAAAGGGAGAAAGGAGGAGGAGGGAGAGGGGAAAATGGAAAAGAGAGAGAGGGGGAGAGAAAAGAGAGAGAGGGGGAGGGAGGGGGTTAGAGAGAGAGATGGGCAGAGAAAAGAGAGGGTGGAGAAAGAGAAGAAAGGGGAAATAGAGAGGAGGGGGAGAAGGGAAAGAGAGGGGCAGAGATAGAGAGGAGAGAGTGAGGGAGGAAGAGAGATGGGGGAGAAACAGAGAGGAGAGGGAATAAGAGATAGGAGAAAGAACGGGGGAATGGAAAAGAGACAGAGAGATGGGGGGGGGAGAAAAAAGAAGAGAGGGGAGAGATAGACAGAGTAAAAAGATAGAAGCAGAAAGAAGAGTAAAGAGTGGGGAGAGAGATGAGGATGGAAGAGGGAGGAGAGGATGACAGGGAGGGAGAGGGAGGGGGAAGAAAGAGAGAGGGAAGAGTAGGGAAGTAGGGGGTGGGGAGGGGAGAGGGGAATGGGGGAGAGGGGGAGAGTAGGGGGTGGGGAGAGGAGAAGGGGGAGAGAGGGGGGATTTGAAGACGGGGGGGGAGATAACGGGAAGAAGAAAGTGAGGGAGAGGGGGGGAGTAAAGGAGAGGGGGGGAGAGAGAGTGGAGGAGAAAAGCTGAGAGGAGAGAGAAAAGGAAGGAAAAGAAAGTGGAAATAGAGAGGAGAGAGGGGGTGAGAGAGAGAGGGAAGAGGGAGAAATACACAGTAGAGAAAAGGGAAAGGGGGGAGAAGGGAGAGAGAGGGGAAGAAACAAAAAGAGAGGGAAAGAGAGAGAAAGGGGAGAAAGAGAGGGGGTATGTAAAAGAGATAGAGAAAGGGGGAGGAGGTGTGGGGAAGAAGTAAAGAAAAAGAAGAGAGGGGAGAGATAGAGAAAAAGATAGAAGGAGAATAAGGAGTGAAGAGAGAGGGGGAGAGAGAGAGGGAGTGAAGTGTAGGGGAGAATAGGGGGAGAGGAGAATAGGGGGAGAGGGGGGAGAGTAGGGGGGAGAAGAGGGGGGAGAGAAGGGGAGGAGGGACGAGGGGGAGATAAGAAAGTGAGAGAGAGAGGGCAAGAGAAAAGAAAGAGGGTGGGAAAGAGAGGGAGAGAGCAAACAGACAAAGGGGGAGGGAGGGGAAGAGCAGGGAAGAGGCAAAAGAGAGAGAAAGTAAGAGAGAAAATAGAGAGGGAGGGAGTGAAAGAGAGAGAGATGGGCAGAGAAAGGAGAGGGGGGGGGGAGTGGAAATAGAGAGGAGAGAGGGGGATGAGAGAGAGGGGGAAGAGAGAGAGAGAGAAATGTAAAGTAGAGAAAGAGAAAAAGAGAAAAAGAGAGAAGGGAAAGAGATGGGGAGAGATAGAGAGAGAGTGGGGAAGGAAGAGAGATGGGGGAGTAACAGAGAAAAAAAAGAGAGAAAGAGAGGGGGAGTAGGTGTGGGGGAGAAAAAGAAAAAAGAAGGGAGGGGAGAGAAAGGAGGGAGGGAGATGGAGGGGGAAAGAGAGAGAGGGAAGAGTTAGGGAGAAGGTGGAGGGGGAGGGGAAAGAGAAGAGGAGGGGAGAGGGGGGTAGAGAAGAGGGTGAAGAGGGGAGATAGGCGGGGGGAGGGGGGATAGAAGGGGGGAGAAGAGGAGGGGAAAAGGGGGAGAGAAGAAAGTGAGGGAGAGAGGGAAGGAGAAGAAGAGGCAGAGATTAAAGAAGGGGGGGAGAGAGGGAGAGGAGGAGAAATAAAGAGAATAGCAGAGAGAAGGAGAGGGGGACAATAGAGAGGGAGAGGGGGAGATAGGGGAGAGGGGGTAGAGAAGGGTAAGAAAGGAGGGATGAGGGAAAGAAGGGGAAAGAGAGGGGGGAGAGACGGAAAAGAGAGAGTGAGGAGAGAGGAGAAATAGAGAGAAAAATAAGAGAGAGGGGTGGGGAGAACAGTTAGGAGGGGGGAGAGAAGGGTAGAGGGATAAGAGAAGGAAGGGTAAAGAGGGTAGAAAGAGAAAGAGGGGGGGGATAGAAAAGGGAAGAGAAGAGACAGAGGTGAAGATGGAAAAAAGAGAAGGGATAAAGAGATAAAAAGTAGAGGAGAGCAGAAAGGGAGGATGGCTAGTGGATATCAAGGGGTATTCTGGGAAATGAAGGTTCGGTGGGTCTTTGTAGCTGGAAGGCGATGAACTCACCATTTATTTTCTGGATCTTGGCTTTTATTTTGCTCACAGCTGATAAAATCCTCTGATTGTCACTGGAAAAGGATCCTGTAATAGAGAGAGATACACTGAATAATATTGGGGTTAGGTCACCAATATGATGGATGGAGGGTTGGGATGATCCTTGGAGATATTTCACAGAAAGAGCATCTGGATATACTCTCATATTTCAAAAAACCACACCCAATCTCAGGTAAGTCCACCACCCTACTTATGTAGACCCCACAATCAGCACCTGCTGAATAGGGATGATCGAACTTTTCAAAAGTTCGGTTCGACCAGAACACCCGAACTTCCCGAAAGTTCGGTCCGGATTTCAGAACCCCATTGAAATCAATGGGACCAGAACCGTTCGATCATCCCTACTGCTGAAATAGGGAAAATTAGCAGTTTTTACTAAGATGACGAAATTCCCCATATCACCCCCTCGGCATGCCCACCCCATCCTGCCATTACCTAATATATCAGGGGATAAATAACGCCTCATCATTGATGCACTCTCTGCCACTTTAGTTATCACTCTGGCAGCTGTAGAGACAAGAAAACCGGCATTAGTCTACAAATAAACCAAACTTAGCCATCAGCCAGCCCTCAGAACTATACATACATTCATCTTCCCAGACGCTATTGCTGGTATATACTGTATACGTTTAAAAGGCAAAGACTGAATGTGCAGTATATAGAGTCATTTCATCACAGTTTTTTTCCCTAAGGTCTGTGTTGACAGGCTTTGAGCTTAAAACGATGGAACCAGTTTAAAGTCAGATCATTCAGAATGAATTGGCAGGTGCATCTGACACAAGGTTGACCACCTTCTGACCTGCTATTGACCTGCTTCAAGCTGGTTTTGCATTGCTATAGGTCTGGCATTGTCAACTAAGGTTCCTCGTGAGGTTGCTAAGGGGTTCCTTGAGTTGCGGCTGACGGACCTCCGATATGACGGTGTCTTCATTTTTCCAGGGCAGACTCCATTTGGCAGAGCCAGCAGCATGACACCAGAGATCTTTTTATTTGTCTTTAAGGATGGCATTCTGCCCACCGCTGTAAGGGTTTCTAACTGACCATCAATGTAAGGAGAATTTTTCCCATCAGCCAATTAATTGGTTTTAGCAGGGGCTCCTTGACAACTCAGAATGATTTTAAGGGTTCCTCTAGGGTAAAGAAGTTAACCACTTTACCACCGGAGGATTTTGCTGTCTTACGTCTGGGCCACTTTTTGCGATTCGGCACTGTGTGACTTTAACTGACAATTTCGCAGTCGTGCAACGCCGTACCCAAACGAAATTTACGTCCTTTTTTTCCCACAAACAGAGCTTTTCTTTTGATCACCTGTGCGATTTTTACTTTTTGCGCTATAAACAAAAAAAGAGCGTTTATATTGAAAAAATAACAATATTTTTAAAAATTTTTTATATGAAATTCCCCCCCAAAAAATGTAAAAATCAATTTTTTTTAAAATTTTTGGCCAATTTGTTTTTTGCTACCTATGTTTGGTAAAAAAAAATAGCAATAAGCGTATTTTGATTGGTTTGCGCAAAAGTTATTGCGTTTACTAACTAAGGGAAAGATTTCTGTCATTTTTGGTGGGTTTTTTTTAACGCGTAATGGCGGTGATCTGCGATTTTTTTTGTGGGACTGCGACATTGCGGCGGACAGATCGGACCCTTGACTGACATTTTTGACACTTTTGGGGGTACCAGTGACATTACTGCAGTAATCAGTGCTATACATATGCACTGTTACTGTAAAAATGACACTGGCATGGGAAGGGGTTAAGTTTATTGGAGAGGGAGGGGTTAATGTATGCCTGGTGCTTACTAACGTGTGTGGGGGGGAGGTGACTGTGTGACACAGGGACAGATCGCATGTTCAGCTATGCTGAACACTGCGATCTGTCACTCCCTGTCACTGAGGAGATCCGCCCGCTCTGTTTACACAAGCGGGCGGATCTCCAAACTAGATTCCCCGACGATCGGGGAAGAGCAGCGGCGATCGCCGCCGCTTCTCCCCTGGCCCGACTCCCGCTGTGACTGAAAACACCGGGAGCGGGAGAGAGGGGAATGTCTGGTGATGTAGACCTACGTCGCCAGACGATAACGAGCCACTGTGCCGCAGTAGCAGCAGCACAGTGAGCAGTGGGGAAGTGGTTAAGTAAGTTTGCTATAGACCAGGGGGTCGCCAAAATTTCTAAACAAAGGGCCAGTTTACTGTCCTTCAGATTTTAGGGGGGCCGAACTGTTGCCAGTGGGAGTAGAAAAGGTCCCAACATGAGTGGGAATAAACAACACCCCATCCTTGGTGCCATTGGGAGGAATTGTGTCCCTATAATTGGCATCATTGTGCTACATCGTTGGTGTCCTTGGAAGGAATTGTGCTCCAACGTTGGTGTCCTTGGAAGGAATTGTGCTCCAACGTTGGTGTCCTTGGAAGGAATTGTGCTCCAACGTTGGTGTCCTTGGAAGGAATTGTGCTCCAACGTTGGTGTCCTTGGGAGGAATTGTGACCAATCGTTGGCGTCACTAGAAGGAATTGTGCACCTTCATTGGTGTCAGGGGGGGGGATTGTGCCCTATTGTTGGTATCTATGGGCGAAATAGTGCCAGATAAAAGCAAGCAAAGGGCCGCAGTTTGGAGCCCATTGCTTTAGACTGTTATGGGAATGCAAAACTTGTTTAACACTAATGGAAGCCGATCGATACAAGCACTAATTCTATGGTGGCCTGGAAGAATCAATATAAGGAGGCAGAGGCTAAACTATAAACACATTTCTGGTACCCTATAAAGAAATACATCTGCTGGGGTTTGGAAACTTCAAGGTTAAACCACCAATATAATCACTTGCTCTTCCTCCGAAACCAGAAAATAATTTTGACTGTGTTGTTGGCTTGGTGGTCCTCAGAAAAAGATAGAAAGGCGGCAGTGGCTGGTCATTAAACATGTAAGGGGATCTGTTTTTCTTTGTATCTCGCCCATAACCTCTGTGTCTCAGCAACTGACAGCACTTGCTGGGGTCAGCACTTAATAGGGTAAATTACAAGTTATAATTTATGCACCCCCCACTCTGGACATCTCCAGACCCCCACACCTACATTTGAAGTCCTTTATGAAGCTTTCAATGGTTGTCAGTTTCTCTGTCATCTGGAGATCTGGTGGAGGAGAACATTCATAGAATGAGATGATTTGGCCAATCCCTCATCAAGCATCACCCGTGCATTCCCCTTACCATCCTCATATAATTGGCTCAATCTGGAGTGTATTTCAATACTCAGGTTCCTCAGCTTCTCCTCAAGGTTGTGTTCAGTCTGATTCACCCCCCCACCTGCCCCAGACACAGAAAAAAAAAACAGTTTTAGTTTCAATGTCAAGGACCTTAAATTGCTCTGTGGATACCCCCCCCCCCCTCACATTCTTCTCCAACCCTCCACATTCCCATTCCAACCAGGAGATCCCACACTGATAATATGTATAAAGTAAACGTGTTCTAGGTGAGCACAATTATTACTTGCACAATATTGCAGAGATTTTTACTTTTCACCAGAATGAGAAAACAGAAACAAAATCCGGAAATGGGAACCTGGGACGGAAAGTCCCAGATGTTATTGTATTAGTACAGAATTATTGTAATAGTAAGCATTCTCTTATAAAGAACAAAAATAATCACATGACCGACAACGGAAAAAATACACGATTAAACAATTTCTCCTAGATGAAGTGTGGATATGGGAAGAACAGAAACTGTTTATTAAATAGCCGTTCCATCCTGAGTTCAAACTGACAAAGGTGATCTCATTATCCTATGTGTTCCCATATACTCAAGTATTTCTTATTGGTACATCTGCAAGAAACTCAGACATAATGTCCTCCTATAACATTGAACAGGTCAGTTAGTTTAGGGCGTTATTCCTTACATGTGTGAAGATGGGGTGCTGTTCGAACAGATATACATATTTTGCAAATGTTTTCCACATGGCACGACTTATGGCTTTAACATGATGACAGTTGGGTAAACTAGATACAATAGGGAAGGAGATGGCAGTGGTTGGAGGTGATGGCAGTTGGGTACACTAGATACAATAAGGGAGGAGATGGCAGTGGTTGGAGCGGATGACATTTGGGCACACTAGATACAATAGGGAAGGAGATGGCAGTGGATGGAGGTGATGACAGTTGGGAAAACTAGATACAATAGGGAGCAAGATGGAAGAGGATACTGTTGAAGACAGTTGGGTACACTAGTACACTAGATGCAAGATCAAAGAAGAAGGCAGTAGATAGAGGTGATGACAATTGGGTACACTAGATACCATAGGGAAGGAGATGGTAGTGGATGGAGATGATGACAGTCGGGTACACTAGATACAATAGGGAAGAAGATGGCAGTGGATAGAGGTGATGATATTTGGGTACACTAAATACCATAGGGAAGGAGATGGTAGTGGATGGAGATGATGACAGTCGGGTACACTAGATACAACAGGGCAGTAGATGGTGATGAAATTGGGTACACTAGATACAATAGGGAAGAAGATGGCAGTGGATAGAGGTGATGATATTTGGGTACACTAGATACAATAGGGAAGAAGATGGCAGTGGATGGAGATGATGACAGTTGGGTACACTAGATACAACAGGGCAGTAGATGGTGATGAAATTGGGTACACTAGATACAATAGGGAAGGAGATGGAAGTGGATGGAGGTGATGACAGTGGGGTACACTAGATACCATAGGGAAGGAGATGGTAGTGGATGGAGATGATGACAGTCGGGTACACTAGATACAATAGGGAAGAAGATGGCAGTGGATGGAGATGATGACAGTTGGGTTCACTAGATACAACAGGGCAGTAGATGGTGATGAAATTGGGTACACTAGATACAATAGGGAAGGAGATGGAAGTGGATGGAGGTGATGACAGTGGGGTACACTAGATACAATAAGGGAGGAGATGGCAGTGGATGGATATGATGACAGTTGGGTTCACTAGATACAATAGGGAATGAGATGGCAGTGGATGGAGGTGATGACAGTCGGACACACTAGATACAATATAGCAGGAGATGGAAGTGGATGGAAATGATGACAGTTGGGTAAATTAGATACAATAGGGGAGGAGGTGGTAGTGGATGGAGGTGATAATAGTTGGCTACATTAGATACAATAGGTAAGGGAGATGGCTGTGGATGGAGGTGATGACAGTTGGGTACACTAGATACTATAGGGAAGGAGATGGCAGTGGACGAAGGTGATGACAGTGGGGTACATTAGATACATTACAGGAGGAAATGGCAGTGGATGGTGGTGATGACAGTTGGGTACACTAGATACAATAGGGAAGGAGATTGCAGTGGCTCAGTGTCACTACTGGAAGCATGAGGCGATATCTGGACCCTATAGAGGTTGCACAGGCAGTCAAACTCCTCCAGAATGGCACATCAATACGTACCATTTCCCGAAGGTTTGCTGTTTCTCCCAGCACAGTCTCAAGAGCATGGGGGAGATTCCAGGAGACAGGCAGTTACTTTAGGAGAGCTGGACAGGGCCGTAGAAGGTCCTTAACACATCAGAAGGACCAGTATCTGCTCCTTTGTGCAAGGAGGAACAGGATGAGCACTACCAGAGCCCTACAAAATTACCTCCAGTAGCCCACTGGTGTGAATGTCTCTGACCAAACAATCATAAACAAGCTTCTTGAGGGTGGCCTGAGGGCCAACGTCCTTTAGGGGACCATGTGTTCACTGCCTAGCACTGTGGAGCGCAATTGGCATTTGCCATTGAACACCAGAATTAGCAGGTCTGCCACTGGCGCCCTGTGCTTTTCACAGATGAGGGCCTGGAGAAGCAATCGAGAAGGTTATGCTGCCAGTAACATTGTTTAGTATGACCGGTTTGGTGGTGGGTCAGTGATGGTCTGGGGAGGCATATCCATGGAGGCATGCACAGACCTCTACATGCTAGACAATGGCACCTTGACTGCCATTAGGTATCAGGATGAACTCCTTGGACCCATTGTCAGACCCTACGCTGTTGCAATGGGTCCTGGGTTCCTCCTGGTGCACGACAATGCCCAGCCTCATGTGGCGAGAGTATGCAGCCAGTTCCTGGAAGATGAAGGAATTGATACTAATGAATGACCCCCATGCTCATCTGACCTAAATCCAACAGAACATCCCTGGAACATTATGTTTCGATCCATCTGACTCTCCAGGTTGCACCTCAGTCTGTTCAGCAGATCAGTGATGCCCTAGTCCAGATCTGGGAGGAAATACCCCAGGACACCATCCGTTGTCTCATTTGAAGCATGCCCTGATGTTGTCAGGCACATGGGGGCCATACATGCTACTTAGTACCATTTTGATTTGCTGCAATGAAATTTCAGCAAAATGGATTAGCCTGCTGAATAGTTTTTTCACTTTGATTTTCGGGGTGTCTTTGAATTCAGCCCTCTGTCGGGTGATAATTTTAATTTCCATCAAACAATGTGGCATCCTTTCCTACCTAACACATTACCCAGTCCGTATCAATAGAGATCCTAACTAGGGATCGACCAATTATCGGCAAAGCTGATATATCGGGGGCCGATATACACTTCCCCGATATATCGAAATCAGCCCCTGAGGTTACCGATATTGCCGATATTTCGGGAAAGTGCATGTACCGAAGTGATGCCTGCAGCTAGAGGCATCACCCTGGTACCGGTGTCTATACCCGAGGGTCGACTGTCTTGTAATGACAACTGATGCGGCTGAGAAGCCACTCGGCTGTCATTACAAGGAGCGGGAGGGGACGTCCCCCCCCCTCCCTCCTGCTGCCTTCCACGGCTCACCTGGGTCTCCCATCCCACCGGGAGACCCGGGCAACCAGCCTACACAGCCACCGAAGACCCGATCAAAGCCGCATTTGGCTCTGATCGGGTCTCCATGCAAAAACCTGGAAGTGATGTCGTGACATCACTTCCGGGTACTATCACCAGATTGAAAAAAATGACAGCATTTAAAACAGCTAGGAGGGGTGTGGGGTCTTTTAGACCCCCCAGATCCTTCCACACGAGTACCTGTCAAGAAAAAAAAAATGTTAAATGTATGAAAATATCGGCGCATACCGGTCAAACACGATATGCATTGGCCAAAATATCGGTATCGGTTTCGGCAACAAAAAAATGATATCGGTCGATCACTAATCCTAACACAATACCTAGTCCATACCAGTATAGATTGTAACACATAACCCAGTCCATACCAGTATAGATCCTAACACATTACCCAGTCCATACCAGTATAGATCCTAACACATTACTCAGTCCATACCAGTATAGATCCTATAACATTACCCAGTCCATACCAGTATAGATCCTAACACATTACTCAGTCCATACCAGTATAGATCCTAACACATTACCCAGTCCATACCAGTATAGATCCTAACACATTACTCAGTCCATACCAGTATAGATCCTATAACATTACCCAGTCCATACCAGTATAGATCCTAACACATTACCCAGTCCATACCAGTATAGATCCTAACACATTACCCAGTCCATACCAGTATAGATCCTAACACATTACTCAGTCCATACCAGTATGGATCCTAACACATAACCCAGTCCATACCAATATTAATCCTAACACATTACCCAGTCCATGCCAGTATAGATCCTAACACATTACCCAGTCCATACCAGTATAGATCCTAACACATTACCCAGTCCATATCAGTATAGACCCTAACACATTACCCAGTCCATACCAGTATAGATCCTAACACATTACCCAGTCCATACCAGTATAGATATCCAGCATGAGATTTTTCCCCTTTTATATCTGATGTGTTTTCAAAGTGTTCTTTCATTTTTTTGAGCAGTGTACTAAACAGGAAGACAAATGTGTTGACTGCGCACTCACGTGTGATGGTGACGATGAGGATGATGATGATGAAGAGAAGTCCAGTGTAGAGTGCTGACAGGGAGATGAGGGTGGTGGAGGACCAGGGGATCTTTCCTTTCATGATGACTCCTAGTAAAAAAAACAGAGAAAAAATAGGTGGAAGTGCCACCATGGAGCCCTATAAATCTTGTGTGGGCCCCACATTTCATATTATTACTGAGGAACCATTTTAGGGAAATGACAACTATAAGACAGAACACTAACTTCTGACTTATCAAAGTAACTGTGACGGTATTCACCGTCACTGGGAGTGAAAGACAGAAGGAACACTGAGAAAATGGTTTGGATAACTTCAAATGGGAGAGTAATATTTATCAACATTATCTCTCAAGAACTATGAAGATGTAATCCCACTTTACACTGTGAGACCTATAGCCTGTTGCCATGAAGTCTGACTCCTAAATAATCATAGTAATACGTAGATGTGTATTCCATGAATTTCATTATAAGAGACGGCAGACTGTCATTGACAGTTTTGTCCTGTTGTCTATCTATTGAGATGGAATGTGGATTGTGTTAAGTCTGCCTGTCCCATTGTTAAATGTTAATGACCTCACATTGTTCTGTCCAGATGGCTAGATAATTAGCTCAGGTTAATTCTGTTTCTGTATACAATTCCATCTACATATGATAATGTAATAAGGCAACCCCTGATCTGTGTGTGGTAATTTGATCAGGAGGGGAAGGTCAATGCTGTATATAAATTCTGTGTGACTGTTCAATAAAGAGTTGTACTTCACCCTCAATCTAGAGTCCTGTCTCTTATTGGGGAAACCTGCTACAAGGGATTGCTATGCTCTTCATACTCCCTTGAATAATCACTAAGCTCTTGTAAGAGCTTGTTCCTGTTCCTGCTGCACTCTCTGGGGAAAGAGAGGTTCCCCCATTAGAACCTGGAGCCTTGTCGTAGGTCCAGGGTGGGTAGGAGACGGCGAGACTCCAAACAAGCTGCGGCGGTTCGTGGGGTCTGCAGTGGTTATAGTGTCTGGTGGAGTGCTTGGAGCCCTCGGGAAGCACTAGGAGCATCTGTCAACTGAGGTACCCAGTCGGGGTGCCAGTTGATCCGTTACAGTAACCCCCACTAACTCCAAGATCATCTTCTTTGCCTAAACTGGATCCTCAGTCCTCAATGCTGGGTGTAATTTTCGGTATCTGTTCTTATTCCATATGTATAGACTTTGCACAGTACCACTTCTGTCCTGTAAGTTGGATGTTTTTACCTTGCAAGCCATTTCCTCTGTTTTTAGGTGTTGTGTCTTCTTGAAAGTTTTGAAAGTTCTCTTGCTTCAGTGACATGATCTGGAAAAAGAGCACACAATAGTAGCTACATACTATATACAGAGAGACAGATCAATAAAAAGTCCCCCCCTCCCTCTCCCCTTCCCTGCCCCTCTCCCACTCCATCTCTTTAGTGCTGCCCCCAGTGGAGATGGCCTGTTTGGGTCCTTCTGTTTCTCACAGTGATGACTCGCCCTGTACCTGGACCCGACAATCACTGGCACAATGGATAACAGTGGAATTGGCTTTATTATATCTGGAATATGCCCTGAAAGGGAAACTTGGTTAAACATAGCAATGCAATTCTTATAAAGACAGCGTGTCACAATTTCAAATACTGGTACAGACAGACTGAAAGTACAGCACAGTATAAGGGAGGCTGCTCTATCACTTGGGGAAATTGGTCTAACTTTAAAAAAGCGACCACTGGTCAGTGGGGTATAAACTGTTGTCCTTCCGGCATTCGGGGCTTTTGAATTTTTTTTAGGGATATTCACACCCAACTGGGAGTGTTAGTAATCCCAAGGAGAAGAAGAAATCCCCCCAGCCTCAATGCTAAGGGCAGACCATTTATTAGGCTAGAGTAAACGTTCTGCCAGGTTGGTTAACCACTTGTACACTGTACAGGCAGAGTGACGTAGGACTACGTCGCTAGCCTGTGAGCCTCTAGGGGGCGAGCACGCGCCGCCGGAGGCACACTCCCGCCCCCGCTCGTTCCCTAACAAGTCCGTGCGTGTGACCGGCGGACCTGATGTCCGCCGGTCACTCGCGATCTCCCGCTGGAGAGGGGGAAAGGCAGGCGGCTGATGTAAACACAACCATCTGTCATTCTCCCTGGTGTAACTTCAGAGATCATACGATCCTGCTATGTAGGATCGTATGTCTCTTTGCTTACATCACTAGCCACACCCCTTTACAGTTAGAAGAATGCCCCTAGGGACACATTTAACCCCTGCATCACCAATAAAATTAACCCCTTCCCTGCCAGTGTCATTTTTACAGTAACAGTGCATATGTATAGCACTGATTACTGTAGAAATGTCACTGTTACCCCCAAAAGTGTCAAAAATGTCAGTCAAAGGTCCGATCTGTCCGCCGCAATGTCGCAGTCCCGCAAAAAAAATCGCAAATCGCCGCCATTACTCGTTAAAAAAAAAAACACCAAAAATCAAAGAAATCTTTCCCTTAGTTAGTAAACGCAATAACTTTTGCGCAAACCAATCAAAATACGCTTATTGCGATTTTTTTTTACCAAACATAGGTAGCAGAAAACAAATTGGCCAAAAATGTTAAAAAATTTTGATTTTTACATTTTTTTTTATTTGGGAATTTCATATAAAAAAATGTGAAAAATATTGTTATTTTTTTCAAAATTTACGCTTTTTTTTTGTTTATAGTGCAAAAAGTAAACCTCTCTTACCTTGTCTTTCTCTGGTCTCTTGTCGGTCTCACCCCCTCTCTCGTGTTTTTCTGGTCTTTTATTGGTCTCTCTCTCTCTTACCTTGAACTGTATTTTTCTGCTCTGTCAGTCTCTCGTTCTTTCTGATTTGGAACTCTTGTGATGATGATGATGAGACAGTAATTCTAATCTCCTATTTTTTGGGTTTTCCTTCCACTCTCCTATCTCCCCCCTCCTCCTCTTCCTATCTCCCGTCCTTCCAGGCAGATAGTTATCCTGTAGCTGGACACTATACTAATTTTTTACATCAATGCATTTCTATGATAAAAGACCATCTGTCACTTCTGACATGTAGCACTACCCCCCCCCCCCCCCATAGGGGCTCCTGGTAATAGCTGGTTCTTCCATAATAGTACAGAGGCTGCCCACTATCACAAGCAGCAATCAATGTACTTCTGCTCCTATAACTAAGTCTAAAGCATCTGTTTGCTTTTGGTGCCGCTCAAAGTAGAGGTGATAACATATCCCTGTGTCCCAGAACATGGGGTGCAGGTTTATCCTGATACCAATCCAGGGGGCTAGTAAATGTAAAGAGGAAAGGATCACCACTACTCCTGACCAGCCCAGGTGCATAAAAGGTAAAGAGCGGCCTCAGCTTGCATGCAGTGCCGGGAGAAGGTCATCCAGTGCCCATTACAAAGATGGCAAACTGCACCCACCATCCTTACCCCCTTCCAGCAAAAAAAATCCACTTCTCAGCAGAAACCCGCCTCTCTGTTCCTCCCATCCCTGCACAAATCCCTCCTCTCAGCACAAACCATTCCCTCCTTCTCCCTCCTCTCCCCCTCTCAGCTCAAACCCCCCATATTCCCCTTTTCAGCAATAAATCCCCCCAAAACCCCTCCTTCTTACAAAAATTCTCTTTAAACCCCCCTTCCCCCAAATCCCCCCTCCCAGCACAAACCCTCCCTTATAGCACAAAGCCCCCATCTCTGCACAAATCCCCCTTAGGACAAACCCTTGCCTCCACCTCCCCCTTCCAGCACAATTCCTGTATCTTATCATAAATCCTTCCTCATCTTCCCCAAAGCACAAATGCACCCCCCCCCCAGCACAAACCCACCCCTTCATCTCCCCCTTCACAACACAAATCCCCCCAGCCCAAAACCTCCACTCCATCTCCAACTTCACAGAACAAATCGCTCCAGCACAAATCCTCCCCTCCATGTGTCCCTGGCACAGCACAAATCCCCCCCACATATTTTTTCCCCTTATAGTATAAATCCTCCCCCACCCCAAACCTCTCCTTCTTACACACAAAATTTTTCCTCTGACAAATCCCCCCTACAAGCAGAACTCTTTTCCTAAACTAATCCCTAACTCATGCTTGTGGCTGTCCAAGCATACGGAGACTCCTTCCCAATTGTATCTAGTGTACCCAACTGTCATCACCTCCATCCACTGTCATCTACTTCCCTATTGTGTCTAGAGTAGTCAACTGTCATCACCTCCATCCACTGCCATCTCCTTCCCTGTTGTATCCAGTGTACCCCACTGTCATCACCTCCATCCACTACCATTTCCTTCCCTATTGTATCTAGAGTAGTCAACTGTCATCACCTCTGTCCACTGCCATCTCCCTTCCCTAATGTATCTCGTGTACCCAACTGCCATCACCTAATCCACTCCCATCTCCTTCCCTGTTGTATCCAGTGTACCCAATGTCATCATCTCCATCCATTGCCATTGCCTTCCCTCTTGTATCTAGTGTACCCAGCTGTCATTACCTCCATCCACTGCCATCTCCCTTCCCTAATGTATCTAGTGTTCCTAACGGTCATGACCTCCATCCACTGCCTTCCCTTTCCCTATTGTATCTAGTGTATCCAGCTGTCATCTCCTCCATCCACTGCCATCTCCTTCCCTATTGTATCTAGTGTACCCAACTGTCATCACCTCCATCCACTGCCATCTCTATTCCATGTTGTATCTAATGTACCCAACTGTCATCATCTCTATCCACTGCCATCTCCTACTCTATTGTATCTAGTGTACCCAACTGTCATCACCTCCATCCACTCCCATCTCCTTCCCTGTTGTATCTAGTGTATCCAGCTGTCATCACCTCCCTCCACTGCCATCTCCTTCCCTATTGTATCTAGTGTACCCAACTGTCATCACCTCCATCCGCTGCCATCTCTATTCCATGTTGTATCTAATGTACCCAACTGTCATCATCTCTATCCACTGCCATCTCCTACTCTATTGTATCTAGTGTACCCAGCTGTCATCACCTCTGTTCACTGCCATCTCCCTTCCCTAATGTATCTAGTGTTCCTAACTGTCATGACCTCTATCCACTGCCTTCCCTTTCCCTATTATATCTAGTGTACCCAACTGTCATCACCTCCTTTCACTGCCATCTCCTTCCCAGATTTCTCTAGTATACCCAATTGTCATCTCCTCCATCCACCACCATCTCTTTACTTATTGTATCCAGTGTTCCTAACTGTCATTACCTCCATCCACTGCCATCTGCTTCCCTGTTGTGTCTGGAGTACCCAGCTGTCATCACCTCAATTTACTACCTTCTCCTTCCCTATAGTTTCTAGTGTACCCAACTGTCATCACCTCCATCTACTTCCCTGTTTTATCTAGTGTATTCAAATGTCATCACCTCCATCCACTGTCATCTCCTTCCCTATTGTATCTAGTGTACCCAACTGTCATCACTTCTGTCCACTGCCATCTCCTTCCCTATTGTATCTAGTGTACCCAACTGTCATCACCACCATCCACTGCCATCTCCTTCCCTGTTGTATCTAGTGTACCCAACTGTCATCACCTCCATCCACTGCCATCTCCTTCCCAATTGTATCCAGTTTGCCCAACTGTCATCACCTCCATCTACTTCCCTGTTTTATCTAGTGTATTCAAATGTCATCACCTCCATCCACTGCCATCTCCTTCCCTATTGCATCCAGTGTACCCATCTGTCATCACCTCCATCAACTGCCATCTTCTTCCCTATTGTATCTAGTGTACCCAACTGTCATCACTTCCTAATTCTCCTCAGCAAAAAATAATTTTAATCCCTCCAAGCATTATCCCCCCCCCTTCCATTTCTAGCACAACTACTCTTTCTTCCCAGGCTCCTCCTCCTGTCCTGTCAGAAGACACAACATTGCTGAGAAGGAGCCTACAGGAAACGTCACTTGGCGATCTGACACTACTGTCGCTATAAACACATTCAGCCAGCTGGGGGAGATACTGACTGCTGCAATGTCGATGATCACTGTGCTGGAGACCAAGTAAAACCCAGCAGCTGATGTGGACAAGTGCTCGGTGCTAGCAATCTTCGACATTGTAATAGGCGAATGATACACCCTAAGCTATCACAGTGCACCCAGTGCAGATGCCTCTCTCACCCAACTCCTTGTCCCGAGCCTGCCTACATGTCGCGACCAAACCACACAATCTGATGCATTTCACCCTGCCCATTGCGGCTATTCATAGGATCTAAGCCCTGATGTACAGGGCAAAATGCATCAGTGTGTGTGGTTTGGGGGAGATATTTAGGCTTAGGTCAGTCTAGGGGATGTATTTTTTAAAAAAAATGTATTACATGAAGAACTTTAAACAGGAGAGGGGTTTGGGCTTGGGATACTTAAAAACGATCAGCAACAGCAATGAGAGGACATTCTTCTCTTTAGATAATTGTGAATATTGAACAGTCTGAGGCCTCACAGACCATGAGGCATGTTTCTTTGGCATCTGGTTCCATTACACCACTGCACAGCTATAGGTAACCAGTGCAGTCTCCAGAACACTGCACTGTAATGTGGGAACATGTGGGCGCGGTCGACTCGCCCAGTGCACATGGGGCGTTTTTGTTCTCTCTCACACTTCTCCTTCCTCTGGACTCTCCAGTGTATGTGCTTGCTAATGCTCATAACCAGGTGGGGCCACGTTCATGTGACATCAACATTATGGTGGCACTCCAGGTTAGAGGGGAGCTGTACACACCTGTGTCTCTGTATCATAACCTGAAGCTGTCATACAGGTGTCATGCACCTGCTCAGGATGTAACATTTTAAAGGAGACACCACAGAGCAGCGTCTCATTCCACCAGACCAGCTTAACTCTTCCACCTTTCTCCCAGTTATAAAACGTGGTCCCACCAAGCACCAGCACAGTGTCAGGGCCTACCTTGGTTGGAGTCTGTAGCG
Source organism: Pelophylax lessonae (assembly GCF_965119305.1). Classification (NCBI taxonomy): domain Eukaryota; kingdom Metazoa; phylum Chordata; class Amphibia; order Anura; family Ranidae; genus Pelophylax; species Pelophylax lessonae. The sequence goes on from NC_138771.1 coordinate 672,055,677, forward strand.
CAGCTATGTATGCTCACCCTTGCAGATATCCACAGTCCAAGGTGACCAGGTAAGAAAGCCACCTGGGCTGTGAATCTGTGCACGGGGGCTTGGCAGGAAAGGTGCTCCAATTAGCAGTACCTGCAGGAATACAAATGGAAGGAAAGTCCAGGAATAATTGTAGTCAATGGATGCCACAAGTCCGGATAAGGATCAGGAGATAGGAGGAAGATAAGGTCACAGGAACAACACAGAGGGGAGGTAAGGACAGAAGCCGGAGTCAGTCTGGAAAACACGCTCAGGAGACAAGAACACAGGAACTAAGTCTGTCAACCAGGAACAATGAACTGACACTGCTCTCAGGGAGAGGCAGTGTTTTATACCTTGCTTAAACTAGCAATTAGCTTCAGGTGGACAATGAGAGACAGGAGCATACAGGGGTAAAGTCCAGCCCCCTAGTGCTGCAGGCAATGCCAGATAAACAAGACTGGATCCATATGAGCTGAATTGTGGCTCAGAGGCAGGATAACAGGACAGAACATCAAAGCACCCAGCTTCAAATCCCCTGTTAGGTACTTAACAGCGGCCACGCCTGGCTTTCTGTAAGGCAGGGCGATAACCGTGACAAGCAGACACCATGTGCATGTGTGATTAACTGTTTTCTCTCCCGTACCATGTGGCTAGGTCCCTAGGGTCTCCGCCATGTGGATGCCATCTCGATTGCTGGGAAACCCATGCTTCCTTCACTATGCATGAGACCCATCACCCCTGTGGTTACCACTGTCTGGCTGTCATATCATCATGCTCTTGTCCTTGTTGCCCCTAGTAACGGCATGTCCCCACTTCATCCTGTTTGTGTATATGCATCCCTTTCAGTACCTTCAGACTAGGCATGACAAATCTTTACTGGAAACTCTCAGCATAACAGTTTAAAAACAAAGTGCAGCATTTTCCCTAAACTAATCCCTAACTCAGGCTTATGGCTGCCCTAGCGTACCTATACAAACAAGAGTCCATGAACAGCAGAGACCACAGTGGCAGATCTCCAGAGCTGGTGTTCTTCAGGGAGACCTGCAGGTCCCAGAAATCCCCCTACATGTGGAAGGTTCCTAGGCTCTCTCTGGCAGTTGCAGTAGCTTTATGATGTGGAAGAGATTACATGCTGTGTCCCGTCTGTGTCTTCGCTCACATGCAGACTGTCTGCCTGGGCAGAGCCCTCTTCCCTTTTATTATCAGCACAGGGAGAGAGGCAGAGCTTATTAGAAAGTGCAGGGAACAGGTTAACTGTTTCCCTCTCAGGCAGCAGCTGTCCATAGCTCCCAACTTTCCTTTATTTGGAGGGACTGTCCCTTATTTGGAACAAAGTCCAGAGTCTGCCCCTCTTTCGTCCTCATGCGTCCCTCATTTTGGTCTGATCTATATAGTTGTGTATAAAATGCATCTTTTATATTTCAAAAAGTGTTTCTCAGTGCTAAACCTTTCATTCAATTTCTAAATTGCTGAATTCGTCGAAAGTCCTGCATCCAGATGCAGCTTGTCTCCAGGTCTCAGCTCTGCCACCACTGAGACCTCACATTGCAGCCACACAGTCCATGGGCTGCCTATCAGGCAACAGCTCCCTGAGGCTTGGAACCTTCCTTGCTGCAGAATGAACAATCTCTCCAGGGCTCCAGACTATTCATTACCTCTCAAGCCACCTTCTGGGCACACTTCCCCAGGGATTGGCAAGGGCCGCTAGGCCATGATATATAAATATTCGGGCTGGTTATATGCATCGCCCTCCCTATTCTCTGGAAGCTTCTTCCACAGACAGGAGAAGCAATCAAACTCCCATCCTGTAAACCTCTGAACAGGCCAGGGTAAGCAATCACTGCTGCCTTGATTACAGAATGAGCCAAAAACGAAATTTACTTAACATCCTACGCTACGAGGGTGCTACAGACATTACAATTAAAATGTTCAGGGGTTAGACTGAACGTAAACACTATGTGATTTGCAGGATGAAAGCAGAAGTGATGTAACATTTTTTTTTTTCTTCCGCTGTGTGATAAGACCTCACTTTCGTCTTTAGCTGTGTGCTCTGCTAGTAGTACGGAGTTATGTTGGAGCTTACTGAGCTTCAACTAGGGCAAATTGTTAGTGCCACTTAGCTGGTGCCTCTGTGACTGTCTGTGTCAATTTATTTGCCATGTTGCGAGGTACAGTATTGTCCCTCCTAGATAGGTGATAGGCAGGTAAAATATAGTTTGCTCTGTCTGCTTATCAGGGGAGTCTGATTAGTAGTTAGGCCTGCTCAGTGTGCTCAAAGTGCGGTTCATGTAGGCTTAGGGAGTGTCTCCACTGTATCCAATGAGGAGGTTCATTGGACAGTGGAGGAAACCTGGCCAATGACGCACAGGCTTTTGTACCTGTCACAGTGGGTTGGCACCGTGAGAGGTGCATCATGGGATAGGGTATAAAAGCCAAGAGCATATGAGGCAGGGGGTCTTTGAGCGGGAAGCCAAGTCTCAGAAGGAGGGTGATGGCTGTCTCCTCTTCTGAAGTTGTGGAAGGTGGTCACAGGCAGTCAGCCTGGTGAACCGGAAAGTGTGGCTTAACCCAGAGGTCCAGTGGATGCTGACAAGTGGAGTTTGGAGGCAACGGTGACTTTGGAAAAACAGTGTCTGTGAGTACAGAGGAACTTGCCCAGGGGTCTGCCAGGAAGAGGACCACTCCAGAAGCTAGGTTCAGCAGATGGTGTCAGCACACAGGCATTGAGAGTAAAGGGGGTGCCAGTTTCAGAACCCTGAAGAGAATATTTACACAGGAACATTTAAAGTATCTTAACTTAGTGGCAAGGTAAAGCAGCCGCCTTGCCACATTCTACAGTAAGCTGTCCTTCAGACTGTGAATAGTTAATAGTTGGAGTATCCCACTCATCCCTTCTCCTATCCAAGTGCTCAATAAAACCACAAAAACAACAACCCCTTGACTGATTATTGACTGAGCCAAGAACTTCCATTGCTGTCTATCTGCTGTCAGTTGCTAAGGGTAACCCAGGGGAATCCAGAAAGTGTAATTCCCCAGCAGTCCTCTAGGGGGCAGTGCTACAGTATCAAAGGTTATATACAGATTCTGGGAAAACATTGTCTGATTAGCATAAGCACGGTCGACATGCTCAACTGACCTGAAAGAGACAAAAAGACATTTTGCAGTATTGTGACCCGGATTTTTTGTCTCAAATTCTATAACCCACCATCCAAGACTTATATTTGTCAATTCCCAGGACAATTCAGGCCATGTCGGATGCCAAAGGCAGTCCAGCACCATATTAGGTGCCAATTTCATTCTTTTACCATACAATGATGTAGCACACCCCCTTAAGGGCCGCAGATGACCTGGGATTGACCACCCTGCACAGCCAGGCAAACTGAATTTTCACAGGCACTGCAGAGTCAGAGAACAGCCCATGACTTTGTTTTTTTGTTATTTATTGAGGGATAATAACTTTGATAGGAGTGGGAGGTTATGGGATGCCCACCTGACTTCACAACAAACCTAACATCCTATATACAGTCTCTATATACAGCTCCTCTTCTTCCTCCAGCACTCACTTGCCTGCAGAACCCAGCTGCATCACTGTGAAGATCTAACAGTAACTCAGTCAGATTGAAGGCAAAGGCCCATTACAGGCAGGAGCCCCTGGCCCCCTAGCTGTGTAGCAGGAAAAATTACAGTGTCCAGCTTGCATTACTCTTCCTGTGGCTACCGATCTCAGCACCACCTCTTTGGGCACTGCCAACCCCTCCAGGCTAACTTCTCCCACAGCAGTCCTCCAGACTAACACTCACCAGCCCATCCAGCTGACTCTCAGGAGATCTCACAGACATGCTGACCTGCTCCTGCTGTCCTCTCTCCTTGCTCCCGTGCCTCCAGCAAGGGCTTCCTTCATGTGTTATGGCCAGATTCTTCAAGCACGCGAGCTCCAGGCCTGAGGTTACCACCCCCAAGACTAGGGGGCACCCTCAAGGACCACCACCAGTCTCCGCTGCACTACATCTCTATATTCCACCCGACTGCCCCTCCTCCATGACCAATGCCTATTTATGAGGTGGCCTTCTCGCTGCTCCCTTTACTGGGTATTGGCTGAGGTCCTCATAAATATTCCAAACAGCCCCTCTTAACCTCCACCCACTATGTCTAGAACATTCTCCAATGTCCTAGAAAACAGGAGAAGGCACCAAAGAGGCTGCTAGAATGAGTCATCCTGCCCTGAGTCACTGAACCCTGACCCATATTTACAGCTCTGGCTTGGCCCTGATGCCAAAATAAATTTTCCTACACAAAAGTGTCAGAGTTTTACTCCCTCATGGGATGTGTAGTTCCACAACAGCTGGAGGGCCGTAGTTTGAGTATCCCTGCACTAGAGGGTTCTACAATGATGATGATGATGGCTGATGATATTAGTGATAGAAGGAAGAAGTGGCATCCTTTAAATAAACCATATTATAAGTAGGTAACCGACAGATCACTCTCTTACCCTATAAAAGGAGTTTGGCCATTTTCCTGCACATTGGAACACCTCTTCATCTTCTGATCCAATATTAGAGAATTGTCAACCAGAGATTTTTTTCTTAGCAATTTTCTTCCCTGCACAAACTAGCCCCAACACTTATATTAAATGAGGGTTACAGAAAACAAAATTGTAATAAAACATAATTAGTGATGGGCTGAACACCCCCCTGTTCGGTTCGCACCAGAACATCTCGAACAGGGGAAAAGTTCTAGAGAACATGCGAACTCCATTAAAGTCTATGGGACACGAACATGATAAATCAAAAGTCCTAATTTTAAAGGCTTAAATGCTAGCTATTGCCATATAAAGTGTATGGGGGTTCGGGTACTGCCCTGGGGGACATGTATCAATGCACAAATAATTTTTAAAAACAATTGTTTTTACAGGAGCAGTGATTTTAATGATGCTTAAAGTGAAACAATAAAAATGAAAAATTCCTTTAAATATCGTAACTGGGGGGAGGGGGTCCCCTTAATGTGCCTGTAAAGTGGCACATCTGTACGATGTATGGAGCCTGCTGCAGCAATACTGACATTTCTAAAGGAAAAAAATGTCATTCAAACTTGCTTGCGGCAATACAGATAAAAAAACATTTAAAAAATGGCGTGCCCCCCCCCCCCCTCCCCTCAGTCAATACCAAGCCCTTCAGGTCTGGCACACAAAAATTAAAAAAAAAAAAAAAAAAGGTGTGGGGTCCCCCCTAATATCCATACCAGATCCTTATCAGATCAAGCAGCCTGGCTGGCCAGGATTGGGGGGGGGTGGTGGTGGGGGAAATGAGCGAGCGCCCCCCCCCCCCCCCTCCTGAACCATACCAGGCCACTTGCCCTCAACATGGGGAGAGTGCTTTGGGGGGACAAGGACCTCTTCTGGACAACCCTGGGCTGTGGTTGTCAGAGTCTGCGGGTGGGGGGCTTATTGGAATCTGGAAGCCCCCTTTAACCAGGGGGCCCCCAGATCCCTGCCCTCCCCCTATGTGAATTGATATACGGTGCATCGTACCCCTACCCATTCACCATTCACAGGCTGCTTGCTTGGGTAAAGGGTCTTGTATGGATTTCGGGGGGATCCCACGCCATTTTTTTTTTTTCAATTTTGGCGTGGAGTTCCTCTTAAAATCTGTACCAAACCCAAAGGGCCTGGAATGGGTTTTGGGGGGGACCCCACATCGTTTTTTATTTTTCTGTCATAGGGTTCCCCTTAACCACCTAAATACAGGGCACTTTCATCCCCTTCCTGCCTAGACCAACTCTCAGCTTTCAGTGCTCATTGGCGTCTATGGGAAATCTCGGCGAGCTTGGCATGGCACTGCTCACAAACTATAAGTGACAGGGACACAAAACTTGGGGAATACTGAGAGAAGACCCAGAACTACAACATACTGTATCTATACATTATAAAAGTGGGGCATGCCTGTACACTACACAGACTGCTCTAAACTAACTCAACTCACTATCAACTAACTACCTGCCTAACCTCTATTATCACACACTATACATGGCTGCAGTGTAACCAGCAGCCTTATATAGTGTAGGGCGTTGGCCTTTGGCCATTCATGGCTCTGACAGGACACTGTGCTGTGATTGGCCAAAGCATACAGGTCATGTGCATTCTTTGGCCAATCATCAGTAATTTATTCACTGCACCAGCGCAGTGCATCATGGGGCGCTCATTGGCGGTCAAACTTCCTGCCGAGCGCCCCATTCGTTCATGTGTTCAGCAAACACACGAACAGCTGATGTTCGAGTCGAACGTACATCAAGCCCATCCCTAAACATAATACATAATGATTTTTATTGTGTCAGAAGCCCTGCCAGTAATAATGTAGATGTTACAAGTAACACTAGGAAGGCCAGAGAAAGGGTTTCTCAGACCCAGCAGCCCCATGGAGGAGTCTATGTTGGAGAACTTTGAACATGACTTTAGTGAGGCTTTAGGCCTCGTGGTCATGGTCTTGTTCCCCTCAGCTCATCCAACCTTGTAGAGATTTAAGCCCCGTACACACGTAGCGATTGTCGGCCGTAAATATTCGGCCGCCGAACGATCGGCCGATTGTCGGCTTGTTAGTATGATGCTTCCGACAACCGACAGCGACTTTTCGGCCGAACAGAATCGGGTGTGCAGGCTATAACATTTTTGTTGGCCGTCACCAGAACGGCCGATTGTTCGCCAGTCAGTACAGAATTCGGCCGACAAACAGCAGATGAGCAAGACTGGGCATGCTCAGAGAAGAAAAAACACACGGAAAGTTAACCATCACATGACATCACTTCTGCAGTCGGCTGTTGTTGGCCGACAAAATTCGTGTGCAGTCTTTAGCACTTTTCAACCGACAGGACAGCACCGGACAAAAGACGGCCGATCGTTCGGCCGACATTCGCTACGTGTGTACGGGGCTTAAAAAGAATGTGTGGATGTGTGAAAGATATAGTGTACTATGTAGAAACAAGTAGGAGGGACTGTGGAGACTCAGGGTTATCTTACTCCTAGTGAGCTTGTTATGGTTAAATATTGAGAGCATCCTCTAGAACAGGGATCTTCAAACTACGGCCCTCCAGCTGTTGCAGAACTACAAATCCCATGAGGCATTGTAAAACTCTGACATTCACAGACATGACCAGGCATGATGGGAATTGTAGTTCCTGAACAACTGGAGGGCCATGGTTTGAAGACACCTGCGCTAGAAATTCGAAAGTCATGGAGGTCTACAGGGATACATCAGTGGGTGTGGCTGGTATTAATGAAGGGCATGTCATATGCTAATCAACTGTTTTGCATAAATGATCAAAGTGGTTAATATATCCTGAAAAGTAAACAAGATTAGAAAATTCCTTTCTGCTGTTAAGGTGCCTCGTAATTACATAAAATAAACTTGGATTGGGGTTGGCCTACAGATGGAAGAGTCTGCAATCAATCAGGGTTCCCATGTACGTCTTTGCTGCTGAGGCAGGGTGTGAGGAGGCTATGGTAAGAGTGGGAGTCTGAACTGCTGGGGACCAAAGTTAGACCTGATGTTTGACCTGAGGAACAGTAGAAGACTGTCCATTAAATATAACTCCCCACTAATACCACTTCAAGACACCAAATTTTTTGCACCAGGGGAAGGTAAGGAATATGGAAAATGGCTGGGAGAAGGGGATGTAAGGTTAAAGGATATTATGAAACAGGGAAAAATAATCACGTTTGAGGATTTAAAAAAGAGGAGGAACTGGAATCTCACTGAATGGAGGTACGGCCAGTTGAAGCACTTCGTCAATTCTCTCCCTCAACCGATTAGGGAGACAAATGAACTATTACCATTTGAACAGATTTGTATATCTGAGAAAACACGAAATAATATCTCAAATGTATACAAAATTCTGGGCAAAGGGGATGGTCTGGCACTACCTCCATTCGTGGATAAATGGGAAAAAGAACTGGGGGGCCACAGTCAAGGTTTTCAATGGGAAAAAAGTCTGAAATTGGTTCATAGCTCTGCAATAGATACGAGTATGGCAGAAACTAACTTTAAATTGATATCCCGGTGGTACAATACCCCAGATAAAATGGGAAATTACCACAGGGAGAACTCAAAAAACTGCTGGAGGGGATGCCAAGCTTTGGGCACAATAACGCACATTTGGTGGGAATGCCCAAAAATTGGCAAATTCTGGCAAGAAGTCTTAGCCGCTATTAAAGAAATTACCAACATAGATATTGATAAAGATCCTTGGGTCTGCTTATTCCATGGGACCAAAATGGCGATAAAACAATACAAAAAATCCTTGATTCCACATTTGTTGAATGCAGCAAAAAGCTTAATCCCCCTAAAGTGGAATGAGAAGGAACCTCCATCATTTAAGGAGTGGCTCCTACGAGTGGAGAAAACGAGAAAGTTGGAATCTTTAAGAGTATGGGGAGAAGATCAATATGAGAGCAGGATTGAGATATGGGAAACATGGCAAAAATATAAAGAAAGAAGGGACTGTTTCTAGTTAAAAGATAGGGTGGGCGCAGATAAGGGGAAAATAGGGGGGAGGGGGAATGGGGGGCCACTGTGGGATAAATTGTTTTGTCACGATGAATATGAAAAGACGTGTATTACTTTTTACCTTTGTAACTGAAAATCTTTAATAAAGAAATAAAAAAAAAAAAAAAGAAGACTGTCCATTGAGTTGGTCCAACCTAAATATCCAATCCAGCAGGAAGCCATGGTTAGAGTCATTTTGCTGGGCTAGGAGAGCAGACAGAACATTCTGGGAGGATCTGAGTCCCTAAAAGTTCTCCATGGAGACCATATTAAATACTCAATATACTGTATATGTAGCAACCATATTCCAAAGGGGATAGCGGTTGTATTTGGCCCTCTTAGCCTGTCTAGAGTTAAACAGTTACCTAGTTTCCCATAAGACTTACCAACCCACCAATGGTGACCAGTTGATTTACTTTCACACTGTTGAGTATTTGCTTGCAGATAATTTAGTCAGCAACTTTGAGGAAGAGAGGGCACAGTCCTGCTGGAATATTAAAGGGTCTATGATCTACAACAGGGATCCTCAAACTACGGCCCTCCAGCTGTTGTGGAACTACACTTCCCATGAGCCATTGTAAAACTCTGATATTCACAGACATGACTACAGCATGAAGGGAATTGTAGTTCCTGAACAACTGGAGGGCCATAGTTTGAAGACACCTGGTCTACAATGTCTTTGTATGATGGAGTATTAATGTAGCGGAGTGCCCATGTGTGCATCATGCTCAGATGCAGGAGAAGGCCCTTTTATCTCCATTTTCCACAACTCCCTGGATTCCTGTACATAGCAGTATGACTTCCTCAGCTTCCCTCCCTTAGCAGCTGAGAAGGGCCAGAGTTGATGAGGTAGAGGTAGCTGGGTAAGTGAATAGCAGCCAAATGAGACGGTCTCCGCTGTCAAAGCAGCTGAGGAGGAGCCTAATGGTAAGAAGCCTCTCTGAAAGATCCAGCCGATGTCAGAATCCCCTCCCAAATTGCTCCCAAAGTACTTCAGTTCCAGTGGGGCGACCCCCCCCCCCTGTGTCTTTGGGCCTTGGATCCCTACAACTGTTCATATGTGTTACCAGAGCTACTACTGTGACCGTCACTGAAAGGGGTGCCCTTTATAAAGATAATTGTAAGTATCTGTTTGTATTCTGAACCTTTTTACTGAATTTGTAATTCTCAGCTAGACTCCCTGTTGTTATAGAGTCTTATGGAGACAAATCTTTGCCATTCCGAACGTGTGTTGCAACATACAGTAGTTTCTGACTTTGCATATGCTTAGTAAACTGCAAGTTACAGTTACCCTCTGATCATTCTGGTGTAGCAGTATTTCCAGGCAATGGGCCTGATGTGGGTCTGCCATTGTCACCGGTGACACCTCCAACACATTTAAGTTGTGAATCCAGGCGTGAGATTGGAGACAATGACCATTCTGGCATCTTTGGTTTGTTTTGTTTATTTTATAATGGGGATGGGAGAAGGGAATGAGTGGGAAGCTCCTTTGGCTCAACTAGGTTTAACTGAGACACTGTACAGAAAAATGCCTGTTGGCGCTGTCTTGACGCCAGCTGGATGCCGACCAACGCTTCCTGGCGCTTGAAAATACTGTTATACTGAACTTGTGCTAGACTTGTTAACTCAGAAGATCCAGGGCGGTAATATACTTGACTCCTTAACTCAAAAGCCCTTCACTGACTGAGGTAGCTCCTTGTAACTGCTTGTGCTGCTGCAACTCTCAACTCTGTACACTGCACACTGTACACTAACTCTTCAGGGCCCAACTGCTGGCGCCCCCTTTTTACTTCAGGGTCCTCTGACTAGGCACCCCCTCTAACAGTTCAGGGTCCTCTGCAAGGCCGTCTTTAACACAGAGCAAAAGGGGCAGCTGCCCTGGGTCGATTCAGTGTTGTGGGGCCCAAAGCAGCTTCCCCTTGAGCCCACACTGCCTGCAAATAGTTAATAAGTGTTTTTGGAAGGGCCCAAGAAAATATTTTCCCAGGGTCCAATCAATATTAAAGATGACCCTGGTTCTCTGACTAGGCACCCCCTCTAATACTTCAGGGTCCTCTGACTAGGCACCCCCTTTACCGCTAGCTGACTCCTGGATCCCTGGGACCTTCACCGGAGTGGTGCCCTCTACACTAGGCAGACTCCCAGGGGCAGTTCACAGTACTCACGACCTTGGAAGGCTTTCCTGGAACTGAACCCCTCTTCCTCCACTGGTCCTTGGCACACCGGATCCCCTCTGCAGCTCAGCTCACTCTGTAACCCTCAGGTAGCCACCCGAGACTCCTTTCTGACAGGAGGAGAGACAGCCGTACTCTCCCACCTGGGACTCTGCTTCCCGCCAAAGACGCTGTGCCATGCATTCCCCTCAAACTTATATCCACTCCCAGAATCCTCTGTGGCAGAATCTGCCTTCTGGGGTAGATTCAAGCCCAAATTGTCTACTTATTGAGTTTCCTCCACTGCCCAATGGGAATCCTCTCACAGAGGCAGTGGGGAGACTCCCCTCTCAGTAACCACACCTGGGAGACATGACAGCCAGCTGAAATCATGGCCCTGCTGTTAGGCAGCCAAGGCCCACTATACTTTACCTAGCACCTACCTGGTAGGGTGCTACACTGGTAATAACACACATGGGTAAGTATCTGGCTGATTGGGTTTCCTCCACTGCCCAATGGTAATCCTCTCACAGAGGCAGTGGGGAGACTCCCCTCTCAGTAACCACACCTGGGAGACATGACAGCCTAGCTGAAATCATGGACTGCTGTTAGGCAGCCAAGGCCCACTATACTTATACTTAGCACCTACCTGGTAGGGTGCTACACTGGTAATAACACACATGGGTAAGTATCTGTCTGATTGGGTTTCCTCCACTGCCCAATGGGAATCCTCTTACAGAGGCAGTGGGGAGACTCCCCTTTCAGTAACCATACCTGGGAGACATGACAGCAAGCTGAAATCATGGCCCTGCTGTTAGGCAGCCAAGTCCCACTATACTTTACCTAGCACCTACCTGGTAGGGTGTTACACCGGTAATAACACACATGGGTAAGTATCTGGCTATGTAAAGTGTGGAGATTAAAGCTTCTGGAATGCAGCTGTAGACAGGTTTGCTAGGAGTTACACACATTTGGGAGCATTGCTCCTTACTTGTGACACAAGGAGTGTTAAATGAATTGCCAATACTGAGCTGCAGTGACCATCTTGGGGAAGACCATGAACAGTGCTCGGCTACGGAGTGTCTTATTGAGTCAATATGTATGCTAGACAGATTGTGATTGGCTGAAGGAGGATATAGGTGAAGGAGAAATGGACTGCTGTACATACTGGGACAACAAGAGCCTGCTGGGAGGAACTGAGACTGGTAGGTAGATCCCAAGAATATTGAGCCTGCATTATAGATTGGCACAGGGACTTGATACCCCAGGATTACTAGAGCTCTGTAGAGAGGAAAAGGTTTGTTCCTGGGCTCAATATAGATGTGGTGAGGACACTGTGAGGCACAGGCTGTACTGCAGGCTGCTTGCAGAACCTTTTGCTACTGCATCAGGAATGCTAAGAGGTAGAGTAGCGGACATCTTCTGGTACATGAGAATGCCGCTGTTGCTGCCGCCTGAAAGTTGGGGAGAACACTGTTGATGCTGACTTTGCTGTGCCAGCAAAGGAGAACTGAGGGTGACTCGCTCTGATAGTGTGCAGGAGGCAGCAAGCTCTATAAATGTATTGCCACAAAGAGTTCTTCCAGTGAAGTCTGCAATGACAACCTGTCCGCAACTTTACTTACATGAGTCCACTAAGGTCTAAATGTTGCCCTTTATTTCAGCTGAGTCACCAGTAGACACACAAATATTTGGCAATAGTACATCCCTAATCTCCTAAAAATGTCCATGTCACCCATCTGGTCCTGTCCAAATGAGAAGACTCTATCATAGAGGTACACCTGGTACTGTCCCAACGATAAGAGTATGAGAGTATGAGAGAGGTCCACCTGGTATTGTCCAAAATAGAAAAAACTCTTTTAGAAGTACATCTGGTTCTGTCCATATGAGAAGACACTATGAGAGAGGTCCATCTGGTACTGTCCAAATGAGAAGACACTATGAGATAGGTCCATCTGGTACTGTCCATATGAGAAGACACTATGAGAGAGGTCCATCTGGTACTGTCCAAATGAGAAGACACTATGAGAGAGGTCCATCTGGTGCTGTCCAAATGAGAAGACACTATGAGAGAGGTCCATCTGGTGCTGTCCATATGAGAAGACTATGAGGGAGGTCCATCTGGTACTGTCCAAATGAGAAGACACTATGAGATAAGTCCATCTGGTACTGTCCATATGAGAAGACACTATGAGAGAGGTCCATCTGGTACTGTCCGAATGAGAAGACACTATGAGAGAGGTCCATCTGGTACTGTCCAAATGAGAAGACACTATGAGAGAGGTCCATCTGGTGCTGTCCAAATGAGAAGACACTATGAGAGAGGTCCATCTGGTGCTGTCCATATGAGAAGACTATGAGGGAGGTCCATCTGGTACTGTCCAAATGAGAAGACACTATGAGATAGGTCCATCTGGTACTGTCCATATGAGAAGACTATGAGAGAGGTCCATCTGGTTCTGTCTAAAGAAGAGGAATCTATGAGATAGGTCCATCTGGTACTGTCCATATGAGAAGACACTATGAGAGAGGTCCATCTGGTACTGTCCATATGAGAAGACCCTATATGATTAGTCCATCTAGCACAGTCCATATGAGATCCATCTGGTCCTGTCCAAGCTTTTTTATTTTATTTTTTCTATTTATGGTTACATTTCATTTTTTATTATATTTTTTATCTTTTTTATTGTTTTGTTTTTAATTTTTTTACAGTTATGGTTATTTTTTTTTTACTTTTTTATTTTATTTATTATTTTTGGTTATGGCTAATTTTTAAAATACATTTTAATTTTTTTTTTCTTTTTAACTTTTTGTCTTTTTATTATAATTTTTTTAATAAGTTTATTGCTATCACAAGGGGTTAACCCACTCCTATATGATATGCATTGGGCAGGTGACAGGTATTCTTTATGGAGACATGAATGTACGGTGCTGAATAACTGTGGTGGGAGGAAGGACGGTGTCTGAGAGGAGGTCAGTGTCTCGGGGTGTGCTCAGAATCGCCTCGGTGCAGCTCTTGTCTAGAGGTCCGTCCAGCACACAGCATGATATCGCCATCCTCCATCTATTCATGGAGGGTCTCCTCCATTGTTCTGGTAATCAATGTCTTCCATCCTCTCTGCACATCCCCCCTCCCCCTCTCTCTCCTGCATCCTGCATCCTATCACACTTCCTAATACTGCCTCATCCTATAGAATGAAGAGGACCAGTCCGAGGAATGATCTCAGCTACAGGACGAAGGTGAGATGTCCTCTGAGAACCATGGTGTTTTCTGGGAGATGACAGAGCAACGCCCTGACTACTGCACAGCAACACCGTCCAGAGGTAAGTCCTTCCCCATCTACTGACACTACCAGGGTCTGTACACCCCATCTGCTGACACTACCAGGGTCTGTACACCCCATCTACTGACACTACCAGGGTCTGTACACCCCATTTGCTGACACTACCAGGGTCTGTACACCCCATCTGCTGACACTACCAGGGTCTGTACACCCCATCTGCTGACACTACCAGGGTCTGTACACCCCATCTACTGACACTACCAGGGTCTGTACACCCCATCTACTGACACTACCAGGGTCTGTACACCCCATCTACTGACACTACCAGGGTCTGTACACCCCATCTACTGACACTACCAGGGTCTGTACACCCCATCTACTGACACTACCAGGGTCTGTACACCCCATCTACTGACACTACCAGGGTCTGTACAGTGTATCTGTATATATATATATCCTAATATACTGTATTTGGAAATTGTGTGGTGGTCAGCTAGAGATCAAGCTTGGGTGCTCTCCAGATCAAACCTTGCACCTTACCGAAATTTTCTCCATGATCCTTAATGGTAATGCTCTTTAGAATGTGGAGCTCATCTATCTATCTATCTATCTATCTATCTATCTATCTATCTATCTATCTATCTATCTATCTATCTATCTATCTATCTATCTATCTATCTATCTATCTATCTATCTATCTATCTATCTATCTATCTATCTATCTATCTATCTATCTATCTATCTATCTATCTATCTATCACAGGTATCATGGCTGGAGTTCCGGTAGTCCCCCCCGGTCTGGAATATCTGCTCCAGGTGAGATGCTTTAGGAATTTCTTAGGATGTATTGTTTGTCTCTGTCATAGTTATGTAGCGGGGTCTTCCATTATACAAGTTCTAAAAGACTGCTGCTTGACATTTGAGAGGAACTCGGCTCCATCTAGTGGCCAAAAGGACACATTGCAGCGGCTATGGAATGTCTTTTGATGTTATTTTCCTTTCAGGAAGTTGAGCAGTCTTCATCGCCCATAGTGCTTTGAGAATACCAGGGTGCACTGCTGCACCGCACAGCCTTCTGGGGGAAGCTTTATAAAGGAAGGGAGGAGCCAGGCTCACTCTCTTGGGAAAGACACAGTGAGACAAGCAGGATGCCAGTGCTGTGGGCTGATGCTGTATGCTAGGCCGAAACTCCTGGGCCTTAAGTGACTAAGTTGCAGTGTTTCATCTCCAGTAGAGGATCCCTCCTGGAGGTCCCATCGATGTTCTACAGAGACCAGACTCATCCACCCCAAATACCTAGCGCGGCTGGTGACAGAGGCCGGAGACTGAGACAGCAGCGGAGGCTTCCTGGGAGACAGTCCTGTTGGTGAGAGGGCACCTGCCCAAAAACTGACTATATCTATCAAAGAAGTAACTTTAGTCAGGATTAGCCTTAGAGTAGTAGAAGGCAATATACCAGGTGGCCCAGTACATCTCTCACAGAAGTTTTACCGGCAATCCTGCACAGACACCCCGCGGTGATTACTAACTGTTTGCTGCCATTCTCTCTATTGATCACCCATCCTCAATGTGGATTACAAATTGCGAGTGCACCAACGTTGCTAGCGAAGATATAGAGAAGAAACAGCGGACTCAGATAGGTCTGACATTCTGATACTGTGTCTAACTGAATGCTGAGCCTTATCTCCAAAAGTATAATAGTGATTAAGATGGCGGTCCTATAGGCTCTGAGACATTTCCTGAAACAATTAATGTGCCCTTGAGGAGTGATATCACAGTATTTATCTTATCTTTGATTAATTAATTAGTATATCCTTTTACAAAGTCATATTTTACTGTATCGAAACTGTTTATTTGATTCACAGTAAATAACTTTCCTGTTTAAAAGCAAGCTTGTGTGTGGTCACCTTGTATTACCCAGAAGGACTGCAGCTGGAGAGAGGTAACAGGTCATTATTATTTATTGAAGTGTTATATTCCAATCTGTGTAGCCATTTGGTATTCCAGTCCTATTCTGGGTCAGTTGTGCCTAGGGAGGGTTCGAGCCAATTCTGTGGGTTGTTAGGCAGGACGTAGACCCAATAATCTAATCAGCAGCTCCTGCGGGGGTGGTGCTACACGTGGGGGCTCGTCCGGGATGATCTACAGTCCTGCAACACAACCCTCTCAGCCACAGAATCCCCCTCAACGCAGAAATGGATCCTACCGCTGCAGCCGAGTGGTGCAGGGAAGAGAATGTCGTAGTGGAAAATGGCCTGGTGGTTGAAATCAAGGGAGAGGTCTGGACTGAGGAAAAACTCCTCCCAGTTTTAAGGGCACTGTCCACAGACAGGAAATTCTGGGTGACTGACATAAAGACAGACACCACCGTTCCACACACGTATGCATTGTGTGAGTGGAGGAAGGGGGTCCCTGATTACTTTAAGGGAACCAGTGTAAAGACTACTGACCAAACAGAACTTTTCTTAATACATCCAGAAGTCCTTACTGAAGGTCCCTCATCCACCACTCCTGGGGGATCCAGCAAAGAAAAAGGTGTCCAAGAAGGGAGTCCAGAGTCACCACCTTTGTCTACCTTTAGCTCAGAACTGTGTGCTGTTCTCGGGGAAATCGTAGCAAAATGTAGTAAGGACTCCCCAAACTATCTGATGACTGAATATAGGAAGCTCAGGACATTCTCTGGGAAACAGCCTGTGCCTTCGACAGAAGATGGGTTTGAAGAGTGGTTAGATACCGCCACTCAGGCTTTGGAAGAGTGGGAGGTACCAGAACAGCACAAGAAACAGAGAATCACAGAAAGTTTAAAGGGACCTGCACTAGAGGCCGTACGTAATCTCAAGCTAAGCAAAAAGAACTGTACTGCACAGGATTATCTAGACATTCTACAAGATGTATTTGGTCGGACGGAGAACGTGGCTGAACTTCTTTACCAGTTAGACCACTGTTACCAAGAAGAGGAAGAGAAGTTGTCCGAATTTATTAGACGCCTAGATAAGATCATCCACCAGATCTTGATAAAGAAAGGGATAGACCCCCGGAAGGTAGATGAGACTCGTGCACGGCAGGTGCTGAGAGGGGCTCAACCCTTAGATCCCATTGCCATACTGTTGCGAACTCGCCAAGATGGTGGCATTCTGGAATACCCTGACCTGATCCGAATGGTCAGAGAAGAAGAGGTCATGTTAGACAACAAAAGGAAGAGTCGGCAGTTTGACTCAACTGCTCGTGTCAGAGTGATAAGTGCAAAAGAAAGTGACTCGCAAGTTGAACTCCTAAAGACCCAGGTGTCCCAGTTGATAGAAATGGTGTCCATCCTGACTAGTCAGGCATCTACTCTACCTGATGGGAACGTGTCAGAGAAGCCGGATAAACCTTCTAACCTTAGAGTAGACCCGGAACCGAGACCTAGGAGATCGCTAACTTGTTTCAACTGTGGGGGAGTAGGACATGTTAGAGGAGTATGTCCCAGCCCAGGAAATGTCGCCTCAGAACCTCGCAAGCCAGCGGAGAAACTTCAGAGGGCACCCGTGAAGGAGTCGACCGGGTGCCCGCCAGTTTCAAGGGAATCCAAGAGACTCAATGATTCAGGGAATCTGAGTCAGGGAGTCAGATCCAGGTACAACGCCCCTAGTTCTATACTCCAGGCTACTGAGAGAAGGAAAATCAATGCACACCGGGCCCAGAGGGGACTGAAGTCCAGAAGAAAAAAAAAGAAAAGAGCCTGGGTGCAGAGAACTGAATCAGACAACAAGGCCACTTCAAGAGAATTCCCAACTAACTTGGTCGGGCCTTCCCCTGTAGTCTCTGTCCAGGTAGAAGGAATTTACACAAGAGCCCTCCTTGACACTGGGGCCCAAGTGACTCTTCTGTATAGAGACTTCTATGATAAACACCTTACCCATCTACCTCTGCAGAAGTTGGAAGATCTGGAGATATGGGGTATCGGGACTCAAAGTTTTCCCTATGACGGGTATCTGCCAATCAAGTTGACCTTTGACCCATCAGTGGCTGGTGAAGCTGAAACCTTCGACACCCTAGCGGTGGTCTGTCCTCGTCCGCCAGGGGCCAACAAAAGCTCTCTCATCGTAGGGACCAACACTGACCTAGTAAGGCGCCTCCTGACACAACTGGTCCAGGGACAGGATGCTCCAGCGCCAAGGATTCACCCCATGCTACGGCAGGCCTATCAACGATTAGTATTGGAGCAAGAGACTCCTGCAGAAGGAGTTGGAAGACTCTGGAAGTTGGACAGAACGGAAAAGGTCTTGCAGCCAGGAGAGGTGGCTTGTCTGAAAGCTTCCGTTAAACTCACATGGAAACAGCCGGGCCCTTTTATCATCTTTGAATCAGGTCCACAGGAAGAGGAGAGAGGGATAGAAGTAATCCCTGAAGTGATCCCTTTGAAGGTGTTACAGAAAAACCATGGAAGGGTTTTAGTGAGTGTCAGAAACACCTCTACTACACCGGTGAAGGTACCGGCCAGAGTGCTGTTGGGCCAAGTTAACCCGGCTACCCCAGTTGTCCCATCTGATCTTAAAGAGGAGGGAAGGGGTGAAGATGTTATAGAAGAGCTCTGCTCTGGAAACGCTGCCCTCCCACCAGAATGGGTGAAGAGGGCCAAGGCACAACTTGCTGGATGGCGAGGAATATTTTCTAGGAATGAGTTCGACGTGGGATGCGCCAGGAGTGCCACTCATAAGATCCGCCTGAGTGAGGACAAACCTTTCCGAGAAAGAGTCCGGCGAGTTCCCTTAGGTGACTTAGAAGATCTACGTCAGCAGCTGGCGGAACTCAAGAAGACTGGGGTTATTCGAGAATCCAGGAGCCCATATGCTTCTCCGATAGTGGTAGTCCGGAAGAAAAACGGATCTCTGAGGCTTTGTATCGACTACCGAACACTGAACAGAAGGACCATCCCAGACCAGTATACCACTCCTCGAATCGAAGACGCCCTACAGAGCCTGTCAGGGGCGAAGTGGTTCAGTGTGATGGACTTAAAGAGTGGGTATTATCAGATCCCCATGCACCCTGAAGATCGGGAGAAGACAGCCTTCATCACCCCTGTGGGGTTCTTTGAGTTCAATCGCATGCCTCAGGGATTGTCAGGGGCCCCTGCTACCTTCCAAAGGCTGATGGAAAGGACCGTTGGAGATATGAATTTGATAGAGGTACTGGTATACTTGGATGATGTTATCGTGTTTGGCAGAACTTTGGAAGAACACGAGGAGAGGTTGGAAAAGGTCCTGAAGAGGCTACATGAAGAAGGCCTGAAACTTTCTCCTGAGAAGTGCCAATTCTATCAGTCCTCGGTCCATTACCTGGGCCACATCGTGTCTGAAGAAGGGGTGGCCACCCGAAGAGGCCCATCTGAAGATCTGGAGGAGAAGTGGCAACTGTTCTTACCAGCTAAATACAGGGAGAGAGTTCTGGCTGCTCTTCATGATAATCATGGCCATCTGGGACCTGAAAGAACTTTTCAGCTTGTCAGAGACAGGTTCTACTGGCCCTGTATGAGGGCCGAAGTTGAAGGATACTGTCATTCTTGTGTCCGATGTATACAAAGGAAGACTCTGCCACGTCAAGCAGCCCCAATGGGCCATCTGCAAAGCCAGGGACCCATGGAACTGGTGTGCATTGATTTCCTTTGCCTAGAGCCTGATCTGAGTGGCCAAGGGAATGTCCTTGTGGTAACAGACCATTTTACCAGATACGCCCAAGCATTCCCAACAAGGGATCAGAAGGCCTCTACAGTAGCCAAAGTTCTTGTAGAAAAGTTCTTTGTACACTATGGGTTACCACAACGCCTCCATTCAGATCAGGGAAGAGACTTTGAAAGCAGACTGATCAAGAGACTGTTAGATCTGTTAGGCATCCAAAAGACTAGAACTACTCCCTACCATCCACAAGGGGATGCCCAGCCGGAACGATTTAACAGGACTCTTTTGGACATGTTGGGGACTTTAAGCTCAGAGAAGAAACAGCATTGGGGCAAACATGTAGCTGCCATTGTGCATGCCTACAACAGTACTGTCAGTGATGCTACTGGATATTCCCCTTATCGTCTAATGTTTGGACGAGAGGCTCGATTGCCAGTGGATTTGGCCTTTGGCATCTCGCCCGATCACACCTCTTCAGCATCGCACAAGGGATATGTGGACCGACTGCGGAAGAGTCTGAAATCGGCCTATGATAAAGCTCAGGCCACATCTGATCAACGTGGACTGAGGAATAAAAGGAATTTCGACTTAAAAGTTCGGATCCAAGACTTGCAACCAGGGGACAGGGTATTGTTGAGGAACTTGGGTGTCCCAGGAAAACACAAGTTGGCAGACCGCTGGAAGTCCCAACCTTATGTTATCTGCAAGCAACTACCAAACCTCCCTGTGTATCAAATTCGGCCTGAAGGAAGTGTGGGTCCATTGAAGACTTGGCATAGGAACCATTTACTGCCTCTCTCTGAAGCAGTTCGCATGCCTCCTGTCGTAGATTCGCCAGAGACCCCTTCGACCTCTCGCCTGTCCAGACCAGTCACCAGATCTCAGTCGACACTCCCAGATGTGAGGGAGGGAAATTCTCCATCTGAAGATCTGGAAGATGAAGAGGAGGTACCTGACTGGATGTGGTCGTCTCAGTTACCAGAACCCACACCTGCCTCCCTGTCTTCATCCGAATTGGCTGACAGAGGAACCCTTCGGGCGGAAGCCCCCGAATTCATACCTTTCCACATGCTTCCAGAAGAAGTAGTTGATGATGAAGATCCTGAGGAGGAGGTTGCACCTTCCTCTGAAGAAGAACTGACCGCTCTTGAAGCATCAGATTCCTGTGTGTTGGAACATGAGGAGGAGGACATTGAAGAATCCCCAGAAGTGGCTGGTCCTAGTACCTCTGAGATCGTGCATCCCAAAGAACAGAGGGAAAGAAGAGTCATTCACCCGCCCAAAAGACTGACCTATGACCAATTGGGTGAATGCTCAGAAGAGGCTATCTTTACTTCCAAACGAACTCTTGATCAGCCTAGTTCTTCCACCGCAGATTTGGTGGAGGACAACCCTAGCTCACCCCCAGGCACATCTGTACAAGCCACTCAAGTGTCAGGGGTCTGTGAACAGAATTACCTTCCCTCCCCTGACAATTGGTGGGAGGTTCCTATGTCGAACCTGTGTTGTAATATGCAGTTGTTAAGTTTGAACTCTGCTTCTGAAAAGGAAGATGATTCCCTGTTATGCATATGTTAATGTTTTTTTTGTGTACTGCCAACATATGCACTGGAGTACATGCTGTTGTCCTCTTTGGGGACCAAAGTTTCTCAAGTGGGGGGAGTGTGTAGCGGGGTCTTCCATTATACAAGTTCTAAAAGACTGCTGCTTGACATTTGAGAGGAACTCGGCTCCATCTAGTGGCCAAAAGGACACATTGCAGCGGCTATGGAATGTCTTTTGATGTTATTTTCCTTTCAGGAAGTTGAGCAGTCTTCATCGCCCATAGTGCTTTGAGAATACCAGGGTGCACTGCTGCACCGCACAGCCTTCTGGGGGAAGCTTTATAAAGGAAGGGAGGAGCCAGGCTCACTCTCTTGGGAAAGACACAGTGAGACAAGCAGGATGCCAGTGCTGTGGGCTGATGCTGTATGCTAGGCCGAAACTCCTGGGCCTTAAGTGACTAAGTTGCAGTGTTTCATCTCCAGTAGAGGATCCCTCCTGGAGGTCCCATCGATGTTCTACAGAGACCAGACTCATCCACCCCAAATACCTAGCGCGGCTGGTGACAGAGGCCGGAGACTGAGACAGCAGCGGAGGCTTCCTGGGAGACAGTCCTGTTGGTGAGAGGGCACCTGCCCAAAAACTGACTATATCTATCAAAGAAGTAACTTTAGTCAGGATTAGCCTTAGAGTAGTAGAAGGCAATATACCAGGTGGCCCAGTACATCTCTCACAGAAGTTTTACCGGCAATCCTGCACAGACACCCCGCGGTGATTACTAACTGTTTGCTGCCATTCTCTCTATTGATCACCCATCCTCAATGTGGATTACAAATTGCGAGTGCACCAACGTTGCTAGCGAAGATATAGAGAAGAAACAGCGGACTCAGATAGGTCTGACATTCTGATACTGTGTCTAACTGAATGCTGAGCCTTATCTCCAAAAGTATAATAGTGATTAAGATGGCGGTCCTATAGGCTCTGAGACATTTCCTGAAACAATTAATGTGCCCTTGAGGAGTGATATCACAGTATTTATCTTATCTTTGATTAATTAATTAGTATATCCTTTTACAAAGTCATATTTTACTGTATCGAAACTGTTTATTTGATTCACAGTAAATAACTTTCCTGTTTAAAAGCAAGCTTGTGTGTGGTCACCTTGTATTACCCAGAAGGACTGCAGCTGGAGAGAGGTAACAGGTCATTATTATTTATTGAAGTGTTATATTCCAATCTGTGTAGCCATTTGGTATTCCAGTCCTATTCTGGGTCAGTTGTGCCTAGGGAGGGTTCGAGCCAATTCTGTGGGTTGTTAGGCAGGACGTAGACCCAATAATCTAATCAGCAGCTCCTGCGGGGGTGGTGCTACAGTTATATATAACAAGTAATGGACCAAACCGGCTCTTAACTCATGGGGGGGGGGGGTACAAACTTATTCAACCATGAAAATTTGTATCCAACTTTTACTCTAAAAATCAACAACCTTCTTGTTAGCCATTCACTCTATGACCTTTCCACTGGCCATGCAAACCTCTGAGCTTCAGCACTTTCCAAACTAACTGCCAAACACTTTCCACACTCCCCACCCCACTTCCCGCACTTGCCACCCCACTTCCCGCACTTCCCATTCCACTTCCCGCACTTCCCAGCCTACTTCCTGCACTCCCCACCCTACTTCCGGCACTCTCCACCACACTTCCCACATTCCCCACCTCACTTCCCACATTCCCCACCTCACTTCCCACATTTACCACCTCACTTCCCACACTCCTCACCCAACTTCCCACACTCCCCACCCCACTTCCCACACTCCCCACCCTACTTCCGGCACTCTCCACCACACTTCCCACATTCCCCACCTCACTTCCCACATTTACCAGCTCACTTCCCACACTCCCCAACTTACTTCCCACACTGTTCACCTCACTTCTCACATTGGCCCACCCCACTTCTGACACTCCCCACCTCACTTCCCGTATTCCCCACCCCACTTCTGACACTCCCCACCTCACTTCCCGTATTCCCCACCCCACTTCTGACACTCCCCACCTCACTTTCAACACTCCCCACCCCACTTCCCACACTCCTCATACTACTTCCCGCACTTCCTGCACTCTCCACCCCACTTACTGCACTCCCCACCCCACCTACTGCACTCCCCACCCAACTTCCTGCACTCCCCGCCCCACTTCCACACTCCCTACACCACTTACCACACTCCCCACTTCCTGAACTCCCCACCCCATTTCAAACACTCTGCACCCCACTTCCGCACTCCCCCACCTCACTTTCCACACTCTTCACTGAGAGCCAAACTTGACTGATAAGTCCTCCACTGTAACTCCTCACTTCTGACACTCCCCACCCCACCTCCCACACTCCCCACCCTACTTCCGGCACTCTCCACCGCACTTCCCTTATTTCCCACCTCACTTCCCATATTTACCACCTCACTTCCCACACTCCGCACCTCACTCTCAACACTCCCCACCCCACTTCCCACACTCCCCAACTTACTTCCCACACTTCTCACCTCACTTCTCGCACTGCCCACCCCACTTCCCACACTCCCCACCTCACTTTCAACACTCCTCACCTCACCTCCCGTACTACCCACCCCACTTCTGACACTCCCCACCTCACTTCCCGTACTCCCCACCCCACTTCCGACACTCCTCACCTCACTTCCCGCACTCCCCACCTCACTTTCAACACTCCCCATCCCACTTCCTGCACTCCCCACCCCACTTTCCACACTCACCACCCCCTTTCCCACATTCCTCACACTACTTCCCGCACTTCCCACACAACTTCCTGCACTCTTCACCCGACTTCCTGCACTCCCCACCCCACTTACTGCACTCCCCACCAACTTCCTGCACTCCCCGCCCTACTTCTCACACTCCCTACACCACTTACCGCACTCCCCACCCTATTTCCTTCACTCCCCACCCCATTTCAAACACTCTGCACCCCACTTCCGCACTCACCCCAACTTTCCACACTCTTCACTGAGAGTCATACTTGACCAATAAGTCCTCCACTGTAACTCCTCACTTCCGACACTCCCCACCTCACTTTCCGCACTTTCCACCCAACTTCTGACACTCCCCACTTCACTTTCTCCAAGGACACAACTATATACATCCAGTATACAGTATATACACTTCTCCTCTTCTACTTCCAGCACAGACTTGCGTGTAGAACTACAACTTCCAGGACCAGTTAGCACTGATAGTTTGATCCAACACAAAATCAGTCAGATCCAGAGTAAATGCCCTTTGCAGGCAGGGACTGTGGGCTCTTTGGTAGTGTAGTAGAAAAAAAGGTCTTAGTGCTTAGCTGTCCTGTCCCCGTGGCTACTGCTTTCAGCACCACCTCTTCAGGCACTGCCAGCCTGCCTGGCTGCAGCTGCCCCTTTCACTAGCCCTCTTGGCTAACTTCTCCACTGTCCTCCCAGACTGACTCTGCATACATCCCAGACTGCTTGCACCCAGTCCCTTCAGTCATGCCTCTCAGTCCTCTGACTGCAACACTCACCAGCCCACATGGCTGTCTTCCTCCCTGGAGACTTGTTCTCCTGCTGTCCTCTCCTTGCTCCCATGCCTCCTTGAAGAGGGGTCCCTCCCACACCCAAGCCCAGGCCTGAGGTCACCCCCCCCCCCCCCAGACTAGGGGCTTAATCTTAAAGGCCTCTGACAGCCTAACTCTCCATCTCCATCTTCCACCCGAACTCCACTGCACCAGCTGGGCTGACCCTGAGTATTTGAGGGGGCCTGCCCCCTGCCAACCCATCTGTTAGGGATTGGTCAGGGCCCTCAGAATACTCCAGGCAGCTCCTCCTCATCTCCACTCCCATCCTTCTGGAATCTTCTGCAAGTTTCCAGAAGTAGGGGGAGGTCTTAGAGATGCTGCCTGTGAGTCATACCAGCCCTGCCTGAGTCACTCTCCCGACCCAGATTAACAACACAGGCATGGCTGCCAGCAAAGCCTGAAAATTTGCCTATACTAACAAAAAAATCCTAACACTAGCACTCTAGCAATGCTAGTATCACTTTAACCCCTTCAATACTGGGCAATTTCACTTCCTTCCTGCCTAGGCCATATTTCAGCTTTCAGCGCTGTCGTACTTCGAATGACAATTGCACAGTCATGCAACGTTGTACCCATAAGAATTTAAGAACTAAGAACCAGCTGAAGTGTGGGAAGTATAGGAAGTGTGGCCATGGCTTCTCTGTACAGTGCAGATAGATCTCTAGTCTGATAGGTGATGAATAGGGTAGTGGTGGTGACCATAAGAGGGGAAATCAGCCATAAGGGTAGAGTTGTCTTTGAGGATATCCAGTTGGCAGTAGTTTTGGAAGGATGAACACTGATACATTTCATTCTTTTTTGTTTTACAGGTCAGTGAGCTCTATGTGAAACAGACATGTAAGTCGTTTTTTGTTAAAACAATCCGTAAACCATAATTCTAGTATGTAGTCCCCTTCCAATCTCTTCCATCTTTGCTACCCCCAACAAACTCATGAATCCTCTAGTGTTTATATTCCATGATGTCCGTGTAGCACCCTCCTAGGTAGGTGATAGTGAAGACATGGCTCGGTTTGGCGGGGGGTGGATGTAGCATCCTCCTAGGTAGGTGCTAGAGAGGGAGTATAGTTTTGAGCTCTGTCTGCTTACCAGAGGGGCTGCAGGTAAATCTATATTGCTCTCTGCCTACCAGAGAGCAGGATCTGTTAATGAGGTCTGCTCATTGTGCTCAGTATGCGATTCATTCAGTCTGAAGAGTGTTTCACGCTAGTCCAATAGGGAGGCATATTGGACAGTGGGAGGAAACCAGACAAATGGGTGCATGGGCTTTTGATACAGTCCTGGTGATTGGCAGAGGGCAGGTCGCCTCAGTGCATTCTGGGATACTGTATAGAAGACAGCAGCACATGTGCTGCGGGTCTTTGGCTGGAGAGCGGAGTCCGGGAGGGAGGGGGCGGTTGCCTCCTCCTCTGTAGAGGTGCCATGTGGTCACGGGAAGTCGTCTCCTGAGGGCCAGAGGAGTGGTGGAGAGGAGCTGAACCCAGAGGTCCAGGAGAGCTGACTGAGAGGAGAGACACTGGAGACCCTGGGATTACAGTATTGTGAGTACAGGTACCCATGTCAAGGGGCCTGACCTGAGGGGGGCATCTCCGCTAGTAGGACAGTCAGTGGACAGGTGTCAGCCGAAGAATTGAGAGAGGGTACTAGGGAGAGTGTCCTGAAGATAATTAGTTATTCACCAAGTCATCTCAAGGATAAGAGGCTTAATCCACATTTATCCGAAATGGCAGAATGAATCAATAGCCTGGCTGTACCAAATCTATAGTAAAGCAGAGAAGATAGAGGTTCTCAATCAATGTGAATAGTTAAAGTCGGAGTATCCCACTATTTCCTTCTCCTATATACACATTTTACAATAAACCACAAAAACAACCAAATACCCCTGGACTGATTATTGGAGTGTGAGCCAAGGAGAATCAAGGACTTGTCCTTACATTATGGCGGGGTGCTCATAACCAGGGGGAACCAAAAGAGTTAATATCAAGCAGTCCCTACGGGGGGGCAATGCTACATCTGCACCAGTTAAAAGAAAGAGCTCCAGTCTAAACAAACACCAATCTCCACTTTTGTAATAGAGCTGTTAGGATCATGAACCCAGGACAAGTCCTATGCAGGTCATACAAACATTAATTTATTACGTGGCAGCCATCACTTGTTTTATTTAGCCTCTTCCACCAGCAGAAAGGACTGCCAGAGGGGGGTGGGTAGATGATCCATAGTTGATATTATATAGAAAGCTTCCCACTCTATGATATGTTGAAATGGTGTGAATTGACAGGTGAATGAAGATGGCTACATAATGACAAAATGTATATCTGAAGATTACTGAAGTCACCTGTCCTGCCTTATAACTCTTCTGTCTTTTCAGGGAACAACACTTTTCAGAGCTACTGTACCTATGACTTGTATGACCCTGACGGCTATCTTCTGTATGAGGCCATTGAGCAGCAGGAATGTTGTGGTCCTCGCTTGGATTTAATGGTTAACAACACTCAGGGATGTAATGTCCTAAATATCCTTGTGCCTTCCAATTTCTGCAGCTGGGACACCGAGGTAAGCAGAAACAGTTGGATAGCAATATGAACTTGTCTTATACCAGTCTTCATAGTCTGTTCTTGAAGACATGGACCTCTAAGCCTTCTAAAAAACAGGGCACAGGTCTTATGGACTGGGGAGATATAAGACATGGACCTATAGGATTTAGGAAACAAGACACATGGACTTTTAGTACTGGGTGGACACAATACATGAACCACTAAACCTGGGGGAAGATACAAGGCATACACCACTAGGACTGGAGAGAGACCAGGCTCAGACCTCTACAACTGGGGGAATGCAAGCCATTGACCTCTAGGACTGGGGGGATACAAGTCATAGACCTCTAGGACCAGGATGATACAAGTCATGGACCACTAGGACCAGGGAGATACAAGGAATGGACCTCCAAGACTGGGAAAATTTGATACATAAACCACTAGAACTGGGGGACGATACAATACATACTCCACTAGGACTGGAGAGATACAAGCTATGGGCTTCTACGTCTGAGGAGATACAAGGCATGGAACTCTAGGACTCAGGAGATACAAGGCATGGACCTTTAGGACTGGGGAGATACAAGGCATGGACATCTATGACTGGGGTAGATCCAGTACATAAACCACTAGAACTGGGAAAAGATACAAGGCATACTCCACTTGGACTAGGGAGGTACAAGCTATGGGCCTCTATGTCTGAGGAGATACAAGGCACGCAACTCTAGGACTGAGGAGATACAAGGCATGGACCTTTAGGACTAGGGTGATACAAGGCATGGACCTCTAGGACTAGGGAGATACAAAGCATAAACCACTAGAACTGTGAAAAGATACATAGCATACTCCACTAGGACTGGGGAGATACAAACTATGGGCTCTATAACTGAGTAGATACAAGGCATGCAACTCTAGGACTGAGGAGATACAAGGCATGGAACTCTAGTACTGAAGAGATACAAGGCATGGAAATCTAGGACTGGGGAGATAAAATACATAAACCACTAGAACTTGGGGAGGATACAAGGCCTGGAACTCTAGGACTGTGGAAATTCAAGTCATGGACCTTTAAGACTAAGGAGATACCAGGCATGGCCCTCTAGGACTAGGGAGATCCAATGCATAAATCACTAGAATGGGGAGAAGATACAAGATATTCTCCGCTAG
Source organism: Pelophylax lessonae (assembly GCF_965119305.1). Taxonomy (NCBI): domain Eukaryota; kingdom Metazoa; phylum Chordata; class Amphibia; order Anura; family Ranidae; genus Pelophylax; species Pelophylax lessonae. The sequence goes on from NC_138771.1 coordinate 672,084,151, forward strand.
GAATGGGAAGAAATGAGGAATGGGAGATACAGGGCATGGACCTTTGGGACTAGGGAGGTGCAGTAAATAAACCATTAGGACTGGCAACATACAAGGCATACACCCCCAGGATGGGGGGGGGGGGGGGGCGGAGGCATGGGCATTTAGAATTGGAGAGATACAATTGCACAAACTACTGGGTCATGTGGGATAAAAGGCATGGGCCTCTAGGACCAAAAGACAAGGTACAGACCACTGGGATCAAGGAGGGATAATAGAGAACTAGAAGGGAGGAGCGATACTACACTGACCACTAATACTGGGATGAATCTAGACACAAAGCACTAGGACTAGGTAGATAAAAGGTATTATCCATAGGGGAGATAAATGGTGCACTGGCCCATCTGATTGAAGAGAGATACGGTTCAGTTTACAGGGGAGATGTACAGGGCACAGGCTACTGAGGCTGTGGAATCACATATTGAAGTTTTCTAGGACTTGGGAGATGGAAAGCATAGTCTACTAATCCTAGATAGATGGTGCTATCAGAACTGGTAATATACAGAGCACAGACCACTAGTACTGGGTAGATGGTGGACAGGAGCTGCCAGAACTGATATAATACAGAGGACAGACCACTAGGACTAAGCTGCTACAGGGCACAGATCTCAAGGAATGGTGACTTACAATGCACCCCACTTTACTAACCTTGAAACCTAGACCAATGATGACTGGTAAAGGACCCACCACACAGTCCCAATTCACTCAATGGAGGTTTTGTTGAGCTAACTCAGTCAAACATTTACATCACAACAATTTATTATTCTAGTTGCAGGTCTCCAGTTCCACTGGTGAGCTTCTCGGCTTTATAGATAAAAAGTGGAAAAGTTTCTCTTCAACCTTCGACATCTCAGACCCATCAGGACTCATTTATCTTAAAGTCAAAGGTCCGGGATGGGGCGAAAGTTTCATGTCTGACACCCATTATCAGGTAAATTTACCAACCAAAATGCTTTTTCTTTGATCTAGGATACTGTAAGGTCACTGGGTGATACAGGATGCTTTAAGGGGGTCTGTGGGCAGAGGGATTATCAGAATCTGGAAGCCTCCCTTAACAAGGGGGCCCCCAGATCCCGGCCCCCCCTCTATGTGAATGGATATTGGGTACATAGTACCATTCACCAAAAAAGTGTACCAAAAAACAGGAGACAGGTTTTTTAAATCCTTTATTAAAACATTATAAACAAAAAACCCAGTGCCCCTTGATGTAAATCCATTGCCAATCATGATACTCATTCACATGGGGGGGCGGGACATGGGGGCCCCCTTGTTAAAGGGGGCTTCCAGATTCTGATAAGCCCACTGCCCACAGACCCCCACAACCACGGTTGTGGGGATGAGGTCCCTATCTCCATCAACATGGGGACAGGGTGCTTTGGGGTGGGGCTCACTCATCCCCCCCTTTTCCTGACCTGTCGGGGTGCATGCCCAGATAAGAGTCTGGTATGAATTCTGTGGAGGACCCCACACCGTTTTATTTGAAATGTTGCCGTTTTTTTCTTTTTTTTTTTTTTTCAATATCTGGGTGCATTTGCAACCATGAGTCATTTTAAATGTGATTTGACTCATTTTTTTTTCCTTTGGAAATGTCATTTTTGCTGCAGCAGGATCTATACACATTACAGATACGCCACTTTACAGAGAGACTAAGGGGAACCCCCAGGCACTATATTTAAAGGACTTCATTTTTATTGTTGCACTTTAGGCATAATTAAAACCACTGCTTCTGAAAACTTGATTGTTTTGAAAAAAAAAAAAATAGCATTGAAACAAACACCGAGCAACCTGAAGCTTCAAAATTTGAAGCAGCACCAATTGGGAGGGTCATCAACTGATTGGCAGTAGCACTGGCACTGGCACTGGCGCTGGCTCAGGGGGAGAAGATTTTGACATTTTACAAGTACAGATCTCCATTAATTACTGTTACTATGCTTGTTTTTTGGGGTTCTTTTTAACGTGGCCCCTCCCTCCCATCGTCTAGGTGATATCGGGTGATAAAATGACACAAATTGGTGTCATCACACGAGTGTGGAAAGGTTTCTTCAAGGAAATGTTCATCAACAAGGACACCTACATCATCAGCTTCCCACTGGACCTCCATGTCACTGTGAAAGCCATGTTGGTGGCATGCACCCTGTTCATTGTGAGTTTGAGTCTGGAGAGGACACAGCAGGGAGTATACAAAAAAGTATTTTAATGCATCCCAAAAGGTGGGAATTGAAACAGAACACAGAAGTTTTCCTACATATTATTAGAATGTCATTGTTTAATGAACCCGGGGGCCCATCTTACTTTGTGGCTCCAGGTCCACATACAGTTAATAGAAAGCGCAGGGGTGAGGAGGGGATGGACCAGAAAGTTGTGTTGTCATTGATTATGTCTATTAGAGCAATGGTGTTCTGAGGATTGGAGGCACTCAGTTTGCTGCTGGGAGCTCCTTACAAGCTAAGCTAGCCCATTCGTTTCCTCCACACTTGTCAGTCTCTGCCTATTTTCATTTACTTTATGTGGAAGCCATCACCTGTCCAGGGGCTCCAGGGGTCCTCCTTTATTAGGGCTCTATACAATGGAAGATCTCAGTCTGGCTCAATGCCAATGTTTTTGGGGGTTCATGGGGTCCCTCTTCATCAAGGTTCTATACATTGATACCACTCAGTCTGAACCCGAAACCAAAAAGATCCAGGAGCTTCAGGGGTTCCTCTCTATCAAGGTTCTATAACTGGAAAAACTCAGCCTGGCCTCAAAGCCAATGCAGTCTGCAAGCTCCATTAGGGCTTTATACACTAGAAGAAAACAGTCTGGGCTAGAGGCCAGTGAGGTCCAGGTGGCTTCAGAGTCCTCCTTCATCAAGGCTCTATACACTGGAAGAACTCAGCCTGAACTTGAAACCAATGCAATCTTGGGGCTCCTGGGGTCACCCTCTATCAGGGCTCTATACACTAAAATAAATCAGTTTGGACTAGAGGCCAACAAGGTCCAAGAGGCTTCAGGGATCCCCCTTCATAAGGGATCTTTACACTGGAGGAACTCAGTCTTAAGTTGAAGCCAACACAGTTTTGAGGCTACAGGGGTCCCCCATTATCAGGGCTCCATAAACTGAAACAAATAAGTCTGGACTTGAAGTCAATGCAGTCTGGGGACTCCAGGAGTCCCTCTTCATTAGGGCTTTATACACTGTAAGAACTTAGTATGAGCTCAATGCCAACAAGGTTTGGGGAGGCATGAGTCCCTCTTAATCGGGGCTCTATACATTAGAGAAATAATTAAGGGCTCAAAGCCAGTGTGATCCAGGGTGCTCCTGGGGTCCCCTCAGTCTGGACTCAAAGCCAATGCAGTCTGGAAGCTCCATTAGGGCTTTATACACTAGAAGAAAACAGTCTGGGCTAGAGGCCAGTGAGGTCCAGGTGGCTTCAGAGTCCTCCTTCATCAAGGCTCTATACACTGGAAGAACTCAGCCTGAACTTGAAACCAATGCAATCTTGGGGCTCCTGTGGTCACCCTCTATCAGGGCTCTATACACTAAAATAAATCAGTTTGGACTAGAGGCCAACAAGGTCCAAGGGGCTTCAGGGATCCCCCTTCATAAGGGATCCCCCTTCATAAGGGATCTTTACACTGGAGGAACTCAGTCTTAAGTTGAAGCCAACACAGTTTGAAGGCTACAGGGGTCCCCCATTATCAGGGCTCCATAAACTGAAACAAATAAGTCTAGACTTGAAGCCAATGCAGTCTGGGGACTCCAGGAGTCCCTCTTCATTAGGGCTTTATACACTGTAAGAACTTAGTCTGAGCTCAATGCAAACAAGGTTTGGAGAGGCATGAGTCCCTCTTCATTGGGGCTCTATACATTAAAGAAATAATTCAGGGCTCAAAGCCAGTGTGATCCAGGGTGCTCCTGGGGTCCCCCTTCATGAGGGCTTTTAACATTAGAATAATTCTGTGCCGGACCCCGGTACTCATGAGGAGTATGTCTATTGTATAAGCTTCCCTTGCTTAGTAACAGAACGATCCATGACCCCGTAGCTCACCCAGTCACTTGTCGGGACTTAGTATAGGGTGGCACAAAACATAAAACTGTTTATTGAAACACAGGCACAAAGAGATATACACTCCGGGGACAATCCCCTCCTTTTTGCATAATGACACAGGACGGGGTAAACTGCACATCCAGTAACATGAGACACAGGTACATTAAAAATTACCAAATAATTAAATCAGTAACTGGGCACATAGACAGCCTTATCAGCAAGAAGGACTGTTGTGGAAATCCCACCAGCAACTAATAGCTGACAGAGATTTCATTAACCCGCAAGCTAATCCACTTAAACCTATAACATCCCACAATAGTTTGCTATCAAGGTGGAGTGGACCTAATACTGAAGCAATAGGTGGCCCAAATAACAATGGAAGAAAGACACTTAACAATAAAAACCCATAACAAATGCCCCCCCCCCCCAAACTATGCGGCAACAGTCTATGAGACAAACTCCTACAATATTAGAGCAGTCTGAAAAGGTGGAATTACTTCATTTTCATAGATTTCTAGAGGAATATTGTTGATAAATAATTCTGTCCCATTTGAAGGAGCCTCTCCAACTTTTAACATGAACCACACATATAAGACCCAGGGTAATGGGTAAAACAAAATGCTGAGTCCGGGGATTATTACATCCAACAGGGGCAATGAGAGTTGGTAAGGAGGGTATGTGTGGTTGTACTGGTAGTCTGGTTAGGGCAAACCAGACCAAGCTTCTCAGTCACCCTGTGCTACAATAGACACAGGTTGACTTACACATAAGAGGGGCTCAGTAAGCTGAAAAAGGAGTTTCCACACAGCCCCCCCCCCCCGCCCAAAGTGACTCCTGTCACAAATTCCATTTGGGCTTGAAAGCAATGTGGTCTGTGGGTTCAAGGGATCCCTCTTTATCAGGGCTCTATACATTAGAAGACTTAAGTCTGATCTTTAAGACAACATGGTCTGGGGGCTCCAGGGGTCCCTCTTCATGAGGGAGTTGTACACTAAAATAATTCAGTCTGGCCCAGACAATAAGGTGGTCCTGGGGGCTTCAGGGGTCCCCCTTCATCAGGGACCTTTACATTTGAAGTACTCAGCCTCTAACACGGTCTAGGGGCTCCAGACGTGCCTTTTCATCAGGGCTCTAGTCACTGGAAGTCTCAGTCTCCAGACTCAAAGCCAATGTGGCCTGGGGGCTCTAGGAGTCCCTGTGACGGTACTCATCGTCAGACAGATACTTTTTGGACACTGAGAATATGGTTTGGATTGCTTCAAATGGGTTCTGTGTTTACACTTATGATAATGTGTATTGAGATGTGATGTGGATTTTGTTAAGCCTGTCTGTTCCATTGCTAATTGTTAATGTAATCAGGCAACACCTGACGCGATGGGGTAATCTGATCAGGAAACGTTTGAATGGTGTTTTTGGGGAGGCAACCGCACAAGGAATGGAATGGAATGAAACCGTGACCCACACTGTGTTTGTGGGCTTCCATCAGTATACGGCTTCCTTCAGTCTTGAACATAGATATTAAATATTCCAGCCGCCCCCATACAAAGCTAGCCCACAACTTAGCTTGTACTGGACCCTTCTCTTTTTTATTTAACAGTCACACAGTTTATATACAGCATGGACATTCCCCTCCTGATCAGATTACCCCATCAGGTCAGGGGTTGCCTGATTATATTATCATAGGCAGATGAAATTGTATACAGAAATAGAATTACCTGAACTAATTATCTAGCCATCTGGACAGAAACAATATGTGAGTTCATTAACAATTACAATGGGACAGACAGGCTTAACAGAATCCACATCACACCTCAATACACAATACAACAAAACTTATGCGCTAAAACGAGGTAATCAACACCCTCAATTACAAAGGAATTGACTATTTGAAGACAATAGTGGGACACCACAGAGAAAGCAGCTGATTTGGCAGTGTCACCACATATCCAAATAATATTCAGAAGCAAAAAATCAGCGCTCTCCTCTTAAGATGAACCACTCTAGCTTTTTCAATGCAATAAAAACAGTGGTTGAATCTGGAATCAATATTCCTTAAAGGTCAGCTCACAATTGGAGATAGTATAAATCAAGATGGTATAAATCAAATAATTCTTCCAATCTTCATAAAAAACCTCAAAAAACAATTCAAAGGACGTAAAAGTGTAGTGGGTGATAATGGAAGAAATAAATCAAAAATAAAAATAAAATTCTATTTAAAACCGATGTGGAAAATTGTGAATGAAATAAAGTGCATAAATGTTGGTTTCCAAATAAATATAAAAACGTGTTAAGATGATATTCAATAAAAATAAAGTAATCTGTGTCAGTGTAAAACATATGTTAATGTGCAAATCTGAAGACGATATTCAGTGATAAACAACAATTTATACTATCTCCAATTGTGAGCTGACCTTTAAGGAATATTGATTTCAGATTCAACCACTGTTTTTATTGCATTGAAAAAGCTAGAGTGGTTCATCTTAGGAGGAGAGCGCTGATTTTTTGCTTCTGAACACCTCAATACACGTTATCATAAGTGTAAACACAGCCCCATTTCAAGCAATCCAAATCATATTCTCAGTGTCCATTATGTATCTGTCTTTTACTCCCAGTGACAGTGAGTACTGTCACAGTCCCTAATCAATAGGGCTTTACAGAGTAGAAGAACCCAGTCTGATCTTAAAGTCAATATGGTCCAGGGGTTCTAGGGCTCCCCCTCCATCAAGGTTCTATATACTTGAAAAATTCAGTCTGGAGTCAAAGCTAGCATGGTCTGGAGGCTCCGGGGGACCCTCTTCCTCACAGCTCTTTACACTAAAAGAACTCAATCCTGACTCAAAGCCAACATGGTTTAGAGTCTCCAGGGTCCCTCTTCTTCAGGACTGTATATACAGAAAGAACGCAATCTGGTCTCAAAGCTAATGTGATCCAGGGAGCTCCTGGGGTCCCCCTTCACAAGGGCTCTATACACCAGAAGAGCTAACTTTGGACTTGGAAGGATAGTAAATGCAATAATTCAGCTAAAATATTTTCAGCAGCAACCTACATGCTTATATAAGAGTAGAGACATTATAGCCATGGCATGAAGAGACTAAAAGAATCAAAAAGCCCTTCAACAGAATCAGTACATTATGGGGTCCTACGCCCACTCCATAGAAGCCATGGATTCCTTACACTGTGCTGATGATGGCCAAAAAGCCTGCAAAAGCCGTAGGCAGTTTGGAATAAAAGGCTCTATGACATTCTGCTATATCTGTACTGTGCACCAGCGGTTTTGGATGGGCATCTGGCTGATGAGGTGTAAGGAAATGTTCTGCATGGCTCCACCCACTTTCCTTATTTTTGGGATAGAATGGATATGTTATTATCTTCAGTTCTAAGCAGGCTTTTCTGTATTAATTGAAAAAAATAAATGAAAAACTATAAATTAGTGATGAGTGGACCTCCTTTGTATTTCAGGACCTTCTGAATGAGGAGAGCAGACGGAACCAAAGCTCCCAGTGAGCCTCCAGCTGAGATCATCCACTGCCTGCAGAGCCTTCATGAGGTGTGTCAGGTGGATAATGAGGATGAAGACGACATACCAAAGCACAGAAAGAGTAGTATATATTATTTATGGGTGATATCCCAGCCATTTACATCAAGGATGGAGCTCCAGCCAAAAGTTGTGTTAGTTTTGGGTGGAGTAGGGAAGTTTTGAGTGGAGTAGGGAAGTCTTTTCTTGCTGTCTGATTTTGCCCCTCTTGCTGTCTTGTTTATACTATAGAAAGTGAGGAGATAACATCCAAAAGGGGACCCCATGGTAAGAACATGACAGTGGAACTAATCTGGTCACATACAGTATCTCACAAAAGTGAGTACACCCCTCCCTTTTTCGTAAATATTTTATTCAATCTTTTCATGTGACAACACTGAAGAAATGACACTTTGCTACAATGTAAAGTAGTGAGTGTACAGCTTGTATAACAGTGTAAATTTGCTGTCCCCTCAAAATAACTCAACACACAGCCACTAATGTCTAAACCGCTGGCAACAAAAGTAAGTACACCCCTAAGTCAAAATGTCCAAATTGGATACAAAGGGTCAATATTTTGTGTGGCCACCATTATTTTCCAGCACTGCCTTAACCCTCTTGGGCATGGAGTTCACCAGAGCTTCACAGGTTGCCACTAGAGCCCTCTTATACTCCTGCCTGACGACATATTGGAGCTGGTGGATGTTAGAGACCTTGCTCTCCTCCACCTTCCATTTGAGGATGCCCCACAGATGCTCAATAGGGTTTAGGTCTGGAGACATGCTTGGCCAGTCCATCACCTTTACCCTCAGCTTTTTTAGCAAGGCAGTGGTCACCTTGGTGGTGTATTTGAGGTCATTATCATGTTGGAATACTGCCCTGCAGCCTAGTCTCTGAAGGGAGGGGATCATGCTCTGCTTCAGTATGTCACAGTACATGTTGGCATTCCATGTCCTTAGTCTGTTTGTCTTCAGCAAACTGTTTGCAGGCTTTCTTGTGCATCATCTTTAAAAGAGGCTTCCCTCTGGGACGACAGCCATGCAGACCAATTTGATGCAGTGTGCGGCGTTTGGTCTGAGCACTGACAGGCTGACCCCCCACCCCTTCAACCTCTGCAGCAATGCTGGCAGCACTCATACATCTATTTCCCAAAGACAACCTCTGGATATGATGCTGAGTACAGACACACAACTTCTTTGGTTGACCATGGCGAGGCCTGTTCTGAGTGTAACCTGTTCTGGTAAACCGCTGTATGGTCTTGGCCACCGTGCTGCAGCTCAGTTTCAGGGTCTTGACAATCTTCTTATAGCCTAGGCCATCTTTATATAGAGCAACAATTCTTTTTTCAGATCCTCAGAGAGTTATTTGCCATGAGGTGCCATGTTGAACTTCCAGTGACCAGTATAATAGAGTGAGAGCGATAACACCAAATTTAACACACCTGCTCCCCATTCACACCTGAGACCTTGTAACACTAATGAGTCACATGACACCGGAGAGGGAAAATGGCTAATCTGGCCCAATTTGCACATTTTCACTTAGGGAGTACTCACTTTTGTTGCCAGCGGTTTAGACATTAATGGCTGTGTGTTGAGTTATTTTGAGGGGACAGCAAATTTACACTGTTATTCAAGCTGTACACTCACTACTTTACATTGTAGCAAAGTGTCATTTCTTCAGTGTTGTCACATGAAAAGATAGAATAAAATATTTACACAAATGTGAGGGGTGTACTTACTTTTGTGAGATACTGTACATGTTACAGTCGGATTGTAAAATCTGATTAGGATGTGATTACACAGGGCCACCCTAACAAATCAAGGGACCCCAAACAGCCTACTGACAGCCCCCCCCTCCAGCCCCAAACCATACTAAACTCCTTCCCATGCCTAGCAAAAAGCACAAATGGCTCAGCTTGTTGGAGTAAATGGTGGGGTCTTTGTGTTGTTGTTGGTGAGCACCCTGTCAACCAAGGCCAAGAGGCAGAGCACCATGTCCACCAAGGCTAGAAGGCAGAGCACCATTCCCACCAAAGCTAGGAGGCAGAACACCGTGTCCACCAAGGCTATGAGGCAGAGCATCGTGTCCACCAAGGCTAGGAGGCAGAGCACTGTGTCCACCAAGGCTCAGAGGCAGAGCACTATGTCCACCAAGGCTAGGAGGCAGAACATCATGTCCACCAAGGCTCAGAGGCAGAGCAATATGTTCACCAAGGCTAGGAGGCAGAGCACCATGTCCGCCGAGGCTAGGAGGCAGAGCACAATGTCTACCAAGGCTAGGAGGCAGAACACTATGTCCACCATGGCTAGAAGGCAGAGCACCATGTCCACCAAGGCTAGGAGGCCGAGCACCATGTCCACCAAGGCTAGGAGGCCGAGCACCATGTCCACCAAGGCTAGGAGGCAGAGCAACAGGTCCACCAAGGCTAGGAGGCAGAGCACCATGTCCACCAAGGCTAGGAGGCAGAGCACCATGTCCACCAAGGCTAGGAGGCAGAGCACCGTGTCCACCAAGGCTAGGAGGCAGAGCACTGTGTTCACCAGGGCTAGGAGGCAGAGCACTGTGTCCTCCAAAGGCTAAGAGGCAGAGCACCATGTCGACCACAGGCTAGGAGGCAGAGCACCATGTCCACCAAGGCTAGAAGGCAGAGCACAATGTCCACCAAGGCTAGGAGGTAGAGCACAGTGTTTACCAAGACTAGGTGGCAGACTTCATGTCCACCAAGGCTAGGAGGCAGAGCACCGTGTCCACCAAATGTTAGGAGGCAGAGAACCATGTCCACCAAGGATAGGAGGCAGAGCATCGTGTCCACCTAGGCAAGGAGGCAGAGCACCATGTCCCCCAAGGGTAGGAGGCAGAGCACCATGTCCATCAAGGCTAGGAGGCAGAACACCATGTCCACCAAAGTTAGGAGGCAGAGCACCATGTCCACCAAGGCTAAAAGGCAGAGCTTCATGTCCACCAAAGCTAGGAGGCAAAGCACCATGTCCACCAAGGCTAGAAGGTAGTGGGAGAGGGCCCCACTCAGGTCACTGAAATTGGAGGTGGCCATCTTCTTACTAAGGTCAATGTGTTCTCATGTGGGTTTTCCCCATATGCCATTAGTTGGAGAACACCTCCCAGCAGCAGCTGATTGGTGAAGGTGTGACACTAGCAAGCTCAACTGTCTGCCTAAGTGGGATCACCTAACTCCTCTTCATGCTTCCAAGAAGCACAAATGGCCCACCTTGTTGGAGTAAATGGCGTGGTCTTTGTGTTGTTGTTGTTGAGCAATTCATCACAGTCAAAGAGCACCCTGTCAACCAAGGCCAAGAAGCAGAGCACCATTTCCACCAAGGCTGGGAGGTAGAGCACCATGTCCACCAAAGCTAGGAAGCAGAACCCTATGTCTATCAAGGCTAGGAGGCAGAGCAATATGTACATCAAGGATAGGAGGCAGAGCTCAATATCCACCAAGGCTAGGAGGCAGAGCACCATGTCCATTAAGGCTCGGAGGCAGAACAATATGTTCACCAAGGCTAGGAGGCAGAGCTCCATGTCCACCAGGGCTAGGAGGCAGAGCACCATGTCAACCAAAGGCTAGGAGGCAGAGCACCATGTCCACTAAGGCTAGGAGGCAGAGCACCATGTCCACCAAGGCAAGGAGGCAGTCCACCATGTTCACCAAGGCTAGGAGGCAGAGCACCATGTCCACCAAGGCTATGAGGCAGAGCACCATCTCCACCAATGGCTAGGAGGCAGAGCACCGTGTCCAACAATGGCTAGGAGGCAGATCACTGTGTCCACCACGGCTAGGAGGCAGCACCATGTCCCCAAGGCTAGGAAACAGAGCACCATGTCCACCAAGGCTAGGAGGCAGAGCTCCATGCCCACCGAGGCTAGGAGGCAGAGCACTGTGTCCACCAAGGCTAGGAGGCAGAGCACCATGTCCACCATGGCTAGGAGGCAGAGCACTATGTCCACCAAGGATAGGAGGCAGAGCACCATGTCCACCAGGGCTAGGAGGCAGAGCACTATGTCCACCAAGGCTAATAGGCAGAGCACCATGTCCACCATGGCTAGGAGGCAGAGCAATATGTCCACCAAGGCTAGGAGGCAGAGCACCATGTCCACCAGGGCTAGGAGGCAGAGCACTATGTCCACCAAGGCTAGGAGGCAGAGCACCATGTCCACCATGAATAAGAGGCAGAGCACCATGTCTACCAAGAATAGGAGGCAGAGCACCATGTCCACCAAGGCTAGGAGGCAGAGCACCATGTCCATCATGACTAGGAGGCAGAGCACCATGTAAACCAAGGCTAGGAGGCAGAGCACTATGTCCGCCAAGACTAGAAGGTAGTGGGAGGGGGCCCCACTCAGGTCACTGAAATTGGAGGTGGCCATCTTCTTAACTAAGGACAATGTGTTCTCATGTGGGTTTTCCCCATATGCCATTGGCAGGAGAACACCTCACAGCAGTAGCTGATTGGTGGAGGCGTGACACTAGCAAGCTCAACTGTCTGCCTAAGTGGGATCACCTAACCAGGTAGGGATAACTACCCATAGGCAGCCTCTGCCCAGCCCATTCCTAATCCCCTCTGCTGACCTCATGGGTCCCAGATCTGGTATGGAAGTATTACCTGTACCCCCCAGTCAGCAGCTCTTGATTCACCTACAATTAAGTATTTCAAAGGCTTCAATTCCTTCACGTTCCATCAGTAGTTGTAAATCTATAGAAGACCGCAGAGGGGTTGTACAATCAGACTGTGATGTGGAGGGCAAATTAATCCCAACACATCATTTTATCCTAAACTTGAAAACATTTTTGAAAAGAGTTCCACTTTATAACTAAAATAAATTTATAATCAAGATTTACACAAATGTATTGGAATATCATTTGATAAGTATTTATATGTATTTATTATTCATTTCTTATTTAATATGATGGCAACACTGTTACTATGAATGTATTTGTATTTCTTCCAATAAATAGACCTTTTGATATGAAAGGCATCCTTGCACTTGTAGATATTTTTTTTTCGACATGATGCAACAATATAATCACAGTCACAAAAAAGATCTGCCCAGATATTTGTATCTTCTGTGATCTAGATAAGAGATGTTTGTCTTCATAGATAAAAAATATTGGCATAAAAATGGCCCAGAGGATTAGATGATCTCCCCAGACTCTCCTGTGCGTATTTCATCGATCTGGCTGAGGTCAGCCTCTCCTGTCCATGTGTCTCCGATTCTGAATCATCTACTGGGTGCAACTGTTCTGCTTTTCTAGAGACCTTTATGAGACCTGCAAATACCAAGACACATAGCTAGCACTCGGGCTAAAACAGTCACAGCTAAAATTACAATCTACAACATGAACACTAGATGGCGGCAGACAGATAAATGACAATCTACAACATGAACCCTAGATGGCGGCAGACAGATAAATGACAATCTACAACATGAACACTAGATGGCAGCAGACAGATAAATGACAATCTACAACATGAACACTAGATGGCGGCAGACAGATAAATGACAATCTACAACATGAACCCTAGATGGCGGCAGACAGATAAATGACAATCTACAACATGAACCCTAGATAGCGGTAGACAGATAAATGACAATATACAACATGAACACTAGATGGCGACAGACAGATAAATGACAATCTACAACATGAACACTAGATGGCAGCAGACAGATAAATGACAATCTACAACATGAACACTAGATGGCGGCAAATAGATAAATGTCAATTTACAACATGAACACTATATGGCGGTAGATAGATAAATTACAATCTACAACATGAACACTAGATGGCGGCAGACAGATAAATGACAATCTACAACATGAACCCTAGATGGCGGCAAATAGATAAATGTCAATCTACAACATGAACACTATATGGCGGTAGATAGATAAATTACAATCTACAACATGAACACTAGATGGCGGCAGACAGATAAATGTCAATCTACAACATGGACACTAGATGGCGGCAGACAGATAAATGACAATCTACAACATGGACACTAGATGGCAGTAGATAGATAAATTACAATATACAATATGAACACTAGATGGCGGCAGACACATAAATGACATGAACACTAGATGGCGGCAGACAGATAAATGACAATCTATGATATTAACACTTGATGACGGCAGACACATAAATGACAATATACAACATGAACACTAGATGGCGGCAGATAGAAAAATTACAATATACAACATGAACACTAGATGGCGGCAGACAGAAAAATGACAATATACAACATGAACACTAGATGGCAGCAGACAGATAAATTACAGTCTACAACATTAACAACTTTCACCCCCTTTCTGCCCAGGCCAATTCTCATCTTTCAGCACTCTCACACTTTGAATGACAATTGCGTGGTCATACAACACTGTAAACAGATTACATTTTTATCATTTTTTTTTCCAAATAGAGCTTCCTTTTGGTGATATTTAATCATTACTGGGGTTTTATTTTTTGCTGAACAAACAAAAAAAAGACCGAAAATTAAAAAAAAAATTAAAAAAAAATGTTTTTATAGTTTGTTATAAAATTTTGCAAACAGGTAATTTTTCTCCTTCATTGATGTGCGCTGATGAGGAGACACTGATGTGCCCTGATAAGCACTGATAGGCTGCACTGATGGGCACTGATATGCTGCACTGATAGGCACTGATAGGCGACACTGATGGGCACTGATATGCTGCACTGATAGGCACTGATAGGCGACACTGATGGGCACTGAAAAGGCGGCACTGATGGGCGCTGATAAGGTGGCACTGGTGGGCATTAATAGGTGACACTGATGGGTGACACCGATGGGTGGCACTGATGGGCACTGGTAGGTAGCACTGAAGGGCACTAATAGGTGGCACAGATAGGTGGCACCCATGGGCACTCATTGGCACTAATAGGTGGCACTGATGGGTGACACTGATGAGCACTGGTAGGTGGCACTCATGGGCACTAATAGGTGGCACTGATGGGTGCCACTGATGGGCAATGATAGGCACTGGTAGGTAACACTAATAGGTGGCACTGATTGACACTAATAGGTGGCACTGGTGGGCATTGATAGGCGGCACTGATGGGCACTGATAGATGCACTGGTGGGCACTGATAGGTGGCACTGACAGGCACTGTTGGGCACTGGTGGGCACTGGTAGGTGGCACTGGTGATCACAGATGCTCCTCTCCTCTTCGGGACCGATGTCCCTCTGACAGCAGAGGTGATCGGCTTTTTTTTCTCCTCACCCTGATAGCGTGATCATGTGGTAAGGGGCCATGACCTGCCCCTTACTCTGATCTGTGATTAGTCTCATGGACTCGCTGATCAAAGAGTGAGCCGCGCGGAGCGCACAGGCAGCACATGCATGGGAGGGCGTACATGGATGCCCTCCTGGCAATTAAGGTCTGTGCTGTAGCCCTCTTTTGGCTATAGCTCAGACGAGAAGAGGTTAACATTAGATGGCGGCAGACAGATAAATGACAATCTACGACATGAACACTAGATGGCAGCAGACAGATAAATGACAATCTACAACATGAACACTAGATGGCGGTAGATAGATAAATGACAATCTATGACATGAACACCAGATGGCGGTAGATAGATAAATGACAATCTACAACATGAACACTAGATGGCGGTAGATAGATAAATGACAATCTACAACATGAACACTAGATGGCGGTAGATAGATAAATGACAATCTACAACATGAACACTAGATGGCACTCCCACCTCCACTAGGCAGCAGGGATGCCGATCCACAGGACTGGCGGCCGTGATTGCGCCCCTTCGAGCTCACACGCAGAAGCGAATGAATACACAAGTCAGACCCACATATATAAACGGTGTTCAAACCACACATGTGAGGTATCGCCGCGATCGTTACAGCGAGAGCAATAATTCTAGCCCTAGACCTCCTCTGTAGCTCTAAACTGGTAACCTGTAGATATTTTTAAAGCTTCGCCTATGGAGATTTTTAAGTACCAAAAATTGTCGCCATTCCACGAGTGTGCGCAATTTTGAAGCATGACATGTGGGGTATCTGTTTACTCAGCGTAACATTATCTTTCACATTATAGAAAAAAATTGGGCTAACTTTACTGTTTTTTTTTTAATGCGGTGAAATTTATTTTTTCCAAATAAAATTGCGTTTGAAAGACCGCTGCGCAAATACCGCATTGTATTCTCCAGAGTTTTTGCTAAAAATATATATATATATATATATATATATATATATATATAATGTTTGGGGGTTCTTTTCTTGCAAAAAAAACTGAGTTTACCTTGTAAACAACAAATGTCAGAAATAGGCCTGGTCCTTAAATGGTTAAGTGACAATAAATAAATAATAAATTAATAAATAAATAATACATACATAAATAAATAACAAATAAGTAATAAATGAATAAATAAATAACAATCTACAACATGAACACTAGATGGCAGCAGACAGATACATGACATCCTTGAACAATTCTCCCCAACTTCACTCATCGTCCATCACCCAGCATTGTGACCTCCGCATGGACCCATTTTGTTGATTTAAATGCAAAATGTTCCTCCTTTGTTCTGCAGAAGAATCATAAATTTCTCTGTAAACATTGCTGAGATGTGACCTGAGATGGCTTTCCTTCATGAGAACAACGACTAATATAAAGTAAATATGAAAGCCGGAACCTGTTCTTCTGAGTGATAATAAAATGTGAGGACACATCCTGATTATTGAGAAATCATAGACGACACATTGTCAGCGAATATTTTATCAATGTATTATTATTGGGATTGAATAAAAGAATCGTAGCGCAGAGACAATATTCAAAAGGTCTCATGAAATATATTGCAAATCACCCAAATAAAGTGTAGTACTGAAAACAGTCCACAGAACATAAAGTGACTACTCCCGCAGAATATATCTCAAATGTGGTCTAGAAAACACCAGTTCCTTTGACCATCAGATCATTGGTATAAGTGAACTTAGTCCTTCCTTATATGATCCTGTAGACAACTTTCACTAGGAAATCAATGTTCCGTGTGGTCTTGTAGGTTCACCTCTAATCCACCACCAAGTGCAGGGGGAAGGTAAGAAATGGCCACTCACCGGATCACCATGCCCATTTACTCTCATAAATGAGCCCACCTCACAACTATATATCCACCCGTGGCAGCAGGATAAGACAGAAACAGTAGGGGATAATCCGTGGTCCACTCCAATTATAGTCACTCACTCTTCCTCACATGTATGTGGAAATAAAAAAATGCCTCCACTAGTGCAATATGTCTGGTATCACTTTTACTCAAATAAAGATAAAATACAATGCACTCACTTGTGGTAACATATAGGTAAACACATCACTCTAATACAGTCACAGCGGTCGGCTTTCCCAGCTACACAGACATGGCTCCACGCCAAGCCAGGTAGTACCGGAAATCCTCCACGGCCGTCAGTCTCGATTGGGTGCGTCGTCTGGCCACGCCCCGACGCGTTTCGTCACTTCCTGACTTCAACTGGGGGCGCGGCCAGGACGACGCACATAGCCCATTTATGCTGCGCACAACGGCGCCGCATCCAATCACACGGCAAATAGGTTATCTTTATTTGAGTAAAAGTGATACCAGACATATTGCACTAGTGGAGGCATTTTTTTATTTCCACATACATGTGAGGAAGAGTGAGTGACTATAATTGGAGTGGACCACGGATTATCCCCTACTGTTTCTGTCTTATCCTGCTGCCACGGGTGGATATATAGTTGTGAGGTGGGCTCATTTATGAGAGTAAATGGGCATGGTGATCCGGTGAGTGGCCATTTCTTACCTTCCCCCTGCACTTGGTGGTGGATTAGAGGTGAACCTACAAGACCACACGGAACATTGATTTCCTAGTGAAAGTTGTCTACAGGATCATATAAGGAAGGACTAAGTTCACTTATACCAATGATCTGATGGTCAAAGGAAAGCTGGTGTTTTCTAGACCACATTTGAGATATATTCTGCGGGAGTAGTCACTTTATGTTCTGTGGACTGTTTTCAGTACTACACTTTATTTGGGTGATTTGCAATATATTTCATGAGACCTTTTGAATATTGTCTCTGCGCTACAATTCTTTTATTCAATCCCAGTATCAAATATATTCGTTATTTGTTGAAGTAGCAGCAATATTGGTTTATACTATTATCAGCAGCTTGCTGGTGCTTCCTAAAGCGCGGAGATAGTTCTACAGTTTGGGCGTAAGGCTGAGGATTATTAGTTATTGTATTATTATTGTTATTAGTTATTGCAATAAAGTATTATTATCATTATTATAGCGGATTTGTATTATTATTATTTAATTGTATTTTTATCATTATTATTATTATTATTATGATTATTATGATTATTATTATTTCATTATACATATATATATATATATATTATTATTATTATTATTAATAATAATAATATTTGTAATCACCATATGAAAGTATTTTGTAAAGTAACTATTTTAGTTTTATTCATACTTGATGTTCTGGATTTTTAAAATTATGTTTCATATGAAGATAGACATCGAAGAACAGACACAAGAAGATAAAAGTTGGATATTGCAGCTCAATGGTCCTTAGATGTGGTGGTTGCATTAATTTGCTTTTGAAAAAGAAAGTAGTTACATAGTTAGTGAGGTTGAAAAAAGACATCCGTCCATCCAGTTCAACCTATGATGTGTGTGTGTGTGTTTGCTTTTAACCGTACATTGTATACCCCTATATGTTGTACATTGTATACCCCTGTATGTTGTACATTGTATACCCCTGTATGTTGTACATTGTATATCCCTGTATGTTGTACATTGTATACCCCTGTATGTTGTACATTGTATACCCCCTGTATGTTGTACATTGTATACCCCTGTATGCTGTACATTGTATACCCCTGTATGTTGTACATTGTATACCCCTGTATGTTGTACATTGTATACCCCTGTATGTTGTACATTGTATACCCCCTGTATGTTGTACATTGTATACCCCTGTATGCTGTACATTGTATACCCCTGTATGTTGTACATTGTATACCCCTGTATGTTGTACATTGTATACCCCCTGTATGTTGTACATTGTATACCCCTGTATGTTGTACATTGTATACCCCTGTATGTTGTACATTGTATACCCCTGTATGTTGTACATTGTATACCCCCTGTATGTTGTACATTGTATACCCCTGTATGTTGTACATTGTATACCCCTGTATGTTGTACATTGTATACCCCTGTATGTTGTACATTGTATACCCCTGTATGTTGTACATTGTATACCCCCTGTATGTTGTACATTGTATACCCCTGTATGTTGTACATTGTATATCCCCTGTATGTTGTGGTCTTTAAGGTACCCATCCAATAGTTTTTTGAAACCATCGATGCTCCCTGCTGATACGACTGCTTGTGGAAGAGAATTCCACATCCTTACCGCTCTTACAGTGAAGAACCCCTTACGCACTTTAAGGTTAAACCGCCTTTCCTCTAGTTTTAGTGAGTGGCCACGTGTCTTATTGTATTTCCTTACTCTGAATAGTTTGTTCCTTATGCCAGGGTCGCCAGTACAGTATTTGTACATTGATATCATATCCCCCCTCAATCGTCTCTTCTCCAGAGAGAATAAGTTCAGTGCTTGTAGTCTTTCCTCATAGCTGATGTCCTCCATTCCCCTAATTATTTTTGTTGCCCTTCTCTGGACTCTCTCCAGTTCCAGCACATCCTTCCTGAGGACCGGTGCCCAGAACTGGACAGCATACTCCAGATGTGGCCGGACCAGAGTCTTGTAGAGAGGGAGAATAATCTCTTTATTTCTGGAGTGAATCCCCTTTTTTATACATCCCAGTATTCTGTTGGCTTTGCTTGCAGCGGCTTGGCATTGCATGCCACTTCCAAGCCTGTTGTCTACCAGTACCCCCAGGCCCTTTTCCATCCTAGACTCACCCAGAGCCCCCCCCCCCCCCCCAGTCAGTAGCTTGCTTTCATGTTTCTGACGCCCAAGTGCATTACTTTACATTTTTCAACATTAAATCTCATCTGCCATGTAGTTGCCCACCCCATTATTTTGTTCAGGTCCGCTTGTAAGGTTTCCACATCTTGCATAGAAGATATTGGCATGCTTAGTTTAGTATCATCCGCAAATACTTAAATAGAGATTTGCAGGAGGGACTTGATTCCTTATGTAAGAATAAGGAACTAGTCATTAGACCTGCGGATAAGGGTGGAGCTATAGTCGTCCTGGATAGATGCGATTATTTGCAGGAGATGCATCGTATCCTAGACAATGGCTCCACCTATTCCGTCCTATCAAAGGATCCTAAGGGTCTCTATAAACGAGAATTGGCGAGTATTGTAGACAGGGGACCTCAACTCAACATTCTTAACAAGAAGGAGTCATCTTTTCTTGTGCCGAAATGTCCGCGTACCCCTGTCATATATTACTTGCCTAAGATCCATAAAAGTCTGACTTCCCCCCCGGGACGTCCCATCGTCAGTGGCATCGACTCTGTGACGTCCCGGGTGGGGAAATACATTGACTTTTATTTGCAACCTCTAGTACAAAGGATGCCTTCCTATATTCGGGACACCAGGCAGGTTATCAATACTCTTTCCAACTTTACTCCTACTAGAGGCATGTGGATGGTGACGGCAGATGTGTCGTCACTATATACAATTATTCCCCATGAGTTAGGTCTGGATGCAGTCAACATGTATCTGAATAGGGAATCGGGCCTACCCAATCCACAGATTTCATTTATTATGGAACTGTTAGTGTTTGCAACTAAGCATAATTATTTTTGGTTTGGTGGACTGTTCTACCGACAAGATACTGGGGTTGCAATGGGCGCTAAATATGCCCCGTCCTTGGCCAATTTGTATATGGCCCAATGGGAGGAGGATGTCATCTATGGCCACAGCAGACCACAGTTGGTGCTGTGGGCCAGATATATAGATGACATCCTCCTCCTGTGGGATGGTCAAGAGTCAGATTTGATTGATTTTCTTGAATCCTTAAATAATAACACCAGAGGCATTCATTTAAATTACGAGATAAGCCAGAACAATATCACCTTTTTGGACTTGTCAATCTCGATTCTTAATGGCAGGTTCATTACAAAGACGCATTTCAAAGCCACCGACAGGAACTCGTATATCCCGGTGGACAGTTGTCACCATGAGTCCTGGTTGAAGGCGGTCCCCAAGGGGCAATTTATGCGTCTACGACGTAATTGTTCGGAACATGGTGAGTTCCTGGCTCAGGCACAGGTCCTCACAGAGAGGTTCCTGGAGAAGGGCTATGACCACGGTACTCTAATTGAGTCCTTGGAGACAGTCAGCAGGATGGACAGATCAGACCTGTTGAGGCCTAGTGTTCGGGAGGGAGGTGTTGATGTTAATGCCTGTCCATCTTTCATCACAACCTTCTCCAACCAACACATGGGCATTAAAAAAATCATTCAGCGTCATTGGCACATCCTGCAGAATGATCCCGTTTTGAAAAATATTGTGGTTGAAAAACCACGTGTCATTTTCAAAGGGACACCCAACCTTCGTGATCTGGTTGCTCCTAACATTATTGAGCCTCCGGTTAAACAACCTACGTTTTTAGAACAACTGAAGGGGTTTTACAAATGTAATAGATGCCAGGTTTGTCGATTGAATTGCATCAGAAAAAAGAACACAAAAGAATTTGTTTCTACTAGCAATGGTAAAACCTTTAAAATAAGCCCTTTTGTTTCTTGCACGACCACTGGGGTGGTATATCTGCTCCAGTGTCCGTGCGGGTTACAATATATAGGGCGGACCAAGCGCCCTTTGAGTGTTCGGCTCAATGAGCATATTGCTAACATTCGTAAAGGTTTTGATAGGCACTCGGTTTCTAAACATTTCTTGACAACCCATAACAAAGATCCTAGGAATATATTATTTTTGGGGATTGATAAGTTTACCCCCAATTGGAGGGGTGAGCCCCTAATACAGAGTATTTCCAGGATGGAGATGTCCTGGATCCATAGGGTCAGAACATATAAGCCCTATGGGCTTAATGTTGATACTGATGTCAACGCCTTTATTGACACAGCTTAGTGACCAAGGGATTTGATATGATGGGCCTACCCCCTTTTGATTTTAAACACCAGTAGGGAGGGACATCTTTTTTAATTCTTTAACTCATTTGGATTTTTATTAAACTAGATGCTAGTACATTTTGCACCTAATTATGTTTTAACCATTTATTTGAAGAGGTCTACACCATATTGGTGGGAGTTGGTTCTGGGAACACCTGTATTTACCATTAGGTGGTTCTATTGGACCTCTGAGTGGGCGTTTAAATTTTTGCCCCTTCTTTAAATTTTTGCCCCTTATTTATATAATTATAAATTTTAATTTACTTTGGATCGTGTGATTATGAAATTTGGCTCCTGATAAATGCCTATGATGGTCTGTGGCAGTTCTGTACAGGTGCTTGGTTTCCACACAACTTAGAATATTGATTTTAAGACGTCGCCTGTGCTTGTCAGCAGATGGCGCTATTTTTTTAATTTGATTACAAAACTCCATTTAGCTCTTGCTTTTTGAGTTAATTTCTGATATTTATGTTTTCTTGTATTATTTAAATAATTTTTATATGATATGGTATGTACGGCAGCAGCCTCTTCAGTGATTGGCATGGCAGCTGTCTTTTCCCTGATCCAACATGGCGGTTCGAGCCGCTCAGGTGGATCACATGGGGGACTTGTCTTCTGTACATAAGCGGTGGCGTCAGCGCGCTGCCCGTACCTTGAAAACGTCACATTTGACGAAACGTGCGTCGGTCGCGGCGTGCTGACGTCACCTGCTTGTGGGAACGAGTGTTTTATTAGGACGGGCGGAGGAGCCGACCGGCCGGCGGCTCGCCTATATCCTCGCTGAAATTTATCTCATATTCTGTAAGTTGCTGTCTTTTCTTTATTAAAAGTGTCTTTGGTAATGCACTATGTAGTGCTTTTGTTTTTTACACCATATGATACATGACCGAGTCAGCCCTAGAATTTTCTCCTGGTGACACCTGTTCCAAGGATTGGCTTCTGGGGAGAGTGGCTTAACCCATTGTATTCTGGGAGAACTTGTCATTATTTGGAGGGACCATTAGAGCTATTGGCTCCGGAGACGGGACGACAGATTGTGTGGCTCTCACTTATTCAAAATCTGGTAAGAGGCAGTGGTGTCGGGAGAGGTCTCTGTGTGTCACTTCCATTTCTAATTATCACCTTTAATTACATATTATCTGGTAAGGACTTGGGACTTAAGGTTACTGGTGCTTTCTACTATCAGCCATCTGGTGACGGTGTGCACTCCTCTGGGTGATGAAATAGTATTCAACGGTATTACGCTATGGACTGTATATTTTTTCTTTGCATATGATCACCATCTGTGGATGTGAGGACTATCTGATCACATCGATCGAAGGCTGAGTGTTTAGATCTGACTTGAGTTTTTGGGCGAACTCCATTCTGCTTTCTGGTAAGGAGATTTGAATGTTGGTTTAATCATCTGCCACTGGAATCGTTTATTTTGGACTGTGCCTTTCATTTGGATACGGACTTGTCACCATTGTGGACTATCATTAGTGTGCTTCATCTTACATTTATTTGTGGATTTAGTACCCATTAGTGCAACTTAGCCCTTACAAATACTGAGATTGTACTAGATATCCCCTCCTCTAGATCATTTATGAATAAATTAAACAGGATTGGTCCCAGGACAGAACCCTGGGGGACCCCTCTTTCCACACCCACCCAATCCGAGTACTCCCCATTTATCACCACCCTCTGGACTCTTCCCTGGAGCCAGTTCTCTATCCAGGTACTCACCCTATGGTTCATACCTATGTACCTTAGTTTTTACAGTAAGCGTTTGTGGGGAACGGTGTCAAATTCCTTTGCAAAGTCCAGATACACCACATCCACAGGCTTTCCTTTATCTAGGTGGCAGCTCACTTCATCGTAGAAGGTTAATAGATTGGTTTGGCAAGAACGGTTCTTCATGAATCCATGCTGATTACTATTAATAAACCAGTTTTCATTACTACAGTCTTGTATGTGGTCCCTTATCATCCCCTTCAATGTCTTACAGACTATTGATGTTAGGCTAACCGGCCTATAGTTAGCCGGGATATATCTTTGCCCTTTTTTTAAATATTGGTACCACATTGGCTTTTTTCCAATCAACTGGCACCATACCCGTCAGTAGACTATCCATAAAAATTAGGAACAATGGTCTGCTATCACCTGTCTGAGTTCTTTAAGGACCCTTGGGTGTAAGCCATCTGGTCCCGGTGACTTATTTATGTTTTTTTTTTAAGTCTAGTTCTGAGTCTGTCTTCTGTTAACCATGAGGGTGCTTCCTGAGGTGTGTTATTTAGTTTAGCATTACAAGCTGGGTTCATGTAGTCCCCCAATCTTTTTGTGAAGACTGAGGATAAGAATTGATTTAGCACCTTCGCCTTCTCTCTGTCCTCTGTGGCCAGATACCCTTCGTCATCTTTTATGGGGCCAATGTGTTCTGGTCTTTTTTTTTTTTTACTCTCTTCCGCTATATGTCTCTCGTATTCTATTTTAGCTGCCTTGATTTCGCCTTTACATTTCTTATTACACTCTTTTGTAATGTTGGAATGCTTCCAATGACCCCTCAGTCTTGTATTTTTTGAAGGCCTTTTCTTTAGTATTAATATGCATTTTTATGGGGGGGGGGGGGGGGGCGTGGCTTGCGCGCACACTAGATGGCAGCTTGAGCCGCTCGCTCTCTGGGACAGGCCGGGATAAAGACTAACAGCGGGGACATTGCGATCAGCACACAGCGATTACCTACCTCCACCGTTAGCTAACAGCCCTGGGAAGACGTCGAACCGCAAGAGGAAAGAAAATCGTGGTCCCACGAAGCTTACGGCCTTCTTCTCCAGACCGGCCTCACAGACAAGGGGGATCCAAGATGGCGCCGCCGCGTCTGCAGGCCGCAACGATCCGGCGGCATACACCGATCTCCCAGATGCAGATCTCCCACCATCAGCGGATGGCCCACCACCTCCTTTCCCTCCAGACTCCGCCATCGCGACACCGATCTATGGGAGCACGGCAAAAACTCGGATGAGGATGGATGATCCTGGCCATGTAGGCCGCGCAGTGAGTAACAGCATGTACTCCATCCACTCCCTGACAGACATGCAGTCATCCATATCAGCTTTTCCTACCACGGGGCAGCCTGTCCTGGACACTACCCTAAAGAGTATGCTAATTACTTTTCAATCTTCCTTGATGACTAATCTATCCTCCATTATGGATAGGTTTGCATGTGAAATGAAGAATATGGGGAGCAGGGTGCACTATATGGAACAGAGGATGGAAGAATGCACTGATACGGTTAATGAATTGGTGGATGCTTATACTGAACATGCAGAGGATAATGCTTGGATTAAAAACAAATTGGCTGATCTAGAAGATCGCTCTCGCCGAAATAATGTTAAAATCCAGGGCGTCCCGGAAGATGTTCCTCCTGCAGAGCTGCAGCAGTATGCCACCACCCTGTTCTCCTCTTTAGTACCTGCATTAACCCCTATCGAGCTCACAATTGACAGAATTCATAGATTGCCTAAACCCAAATTTCTGGAAGCATCAGTGCCCAGAGATGTTCTCCTGCGAGTTCATTTTTACCCTGCAAAAGAAAAAATCCTGCAAGCATCTAGGGCACTGGGCACACTCCCAGCTCCCTACACACAGATTCAATTGTTTGCTGACTTATCCCAGCACACGCTGCAACAACGCAGGCAACTCAAAACACTCACCAAGGTATTAGCTAACCACAAGGTCACATATAAATGGCGCCACCCGGCAACCCTACTGGTCACCTATAATGGGATCCCTCATACTATTTCCACGATGGAAGGCGGGATGAAATTACTGCACTCCTGGGGTATTATCCCTGACCCG
The DNA here is from genome assembly GCF_965119305.1 of Pelophylax lessonae. NCBI lineage: Eukaryota > Metazoa > Chordata > Amphibia > Anura > Ranidae > Pelophylax > Pelophylax lessonae. Next base: position 672,109,729 of record NC_138771.1, read on the forward strand.
CCGAGGGGAGCTCCAGAAACTCGGCGCCAGACCACATAACCCTCTCAGGGTCATCACCAATGCCGATCCAGACAGAGGTTTACTCCATGACTATAATCTGTTCCCCTTACTGAGCTACGCACGGCCCGGCCGGCCCACGTTCAATTGATGTTAGTGCCCTTGCACCTTTGTTTCCACCTACGGTGGATTTACCCCCCACTTCTGTCTATAAACCTTGCACAATAAGTCACTAATTTTTTTTTTGTATTTCTTCACTTTTCACCTTATAGAGTATGGTGGTGTTTTTTCCTTGATAAAGGCTATAAATGCCGAAACGCGTCGGTACCCCAGTTCTACAACCGGGAATCACCACTTCAATTCAATAAGTAATATGGTTCATAGTTGATTGTTAAAACCTGCATATGACCTTGTATCATATCACCAGTACAATTATCTTCTTTTTTTTTTTTGTTGCCTTGCCTTATCTATGTGTAAAACCTTTTTAATAAAATTGATATATTTTACTATTGCCTACACAATCCCACTTTTCTTTCTTTTTTGGCCTTTTTCCAATTTATCATAGGGATGACGGCAACATAACCAACTTTATCCTTTATATCTCTAAAAACTACCCCTAGTCTGACCCAGGATAACTCTTGCTGAATTTCCCCAGTTATCAGCTTGTCATCTATCATCTCTCCATTATTTTGGTTGTTTTGTTGTTCTCTTTTGTATTTGATTTCAGAAAAGTGTCAGAAGTTCCTGTTGGTCATCTCACCGAAGATCTTCTCTCTCATCACCGGATACCTCAGGGATACCGCACCTCTTATGGAAGTCACTGTGCTGTTGATCTACTCCTTGTCCACAAGCGGATCGCTTCCGAATCATCGGCTAGTTCTGCATAGGCACTAGTGCCTTCGGTTATTGTCCTTACTGGGGAGATCACCCTCTCCACACGGCACGCTCACCGGTACTTTTCTCATACTAGCACACATTCGGAGCCTCCTCTTCTGCCATGGCCCTTAACATAGTATCATTGAATGTGCGAGGACTAAACCACCCTGCAAAACGATTGTCATTGTGGTCTACGGCCACGTCTCTGAAAGGGGACTTACTTTGTATTCAGGAAACCCACTTCGCCCTTGATGCTACACCGCAGTGTACTCATAAAAATTACCCCTTCATGTACCTTGCATCTTGCAAGAAAAAACGGAAAGGTGTTCTAATTGCCATCAAAGACAATATAGACTTTCAACATCATGCTGATATCCTTGACCCCAAAGGCAGATTTATCATTTTACAGTGCACAATACTCGGCAAACGTTTCACCATCGTGAATCTGTACGCCCCGAATCAACACCAACTATCCTTCATTAAGTCAGTAGTGGCCAAAGCGAAAGCCCTAGCCTTTGGGAATCTCCTCCTGTGTGGGGATTTCAATCTAACACCCGACAGCACCATGGACTCGACAGTTAAACCTAAGCACCATAATACATCTCTGTCGAAATATCTTTGGTCTCAGGAATTGTATGATGTGTGGAGGTGCTGTCACGCGTCGGAGAGGGACTTTTCGTTTCTCTCCCCGCGTCACGGCACATACTCACGTATAGATTTATGTATATCAGACAAAAAAGTGTTGGAATGTGTATCTTCTGTGGAGCTTCACACTGCAACCTGGTCCGATCATTCCCCACTGACTATCACACTGACCCTCGGTCATCCCGCCCACTCTCCATTTATTTGGAGACTACATAACCATCTTTTGAAGAACCCGACATACTCGTCGGAAGTGCAACAACACCTACAGAACTATATGTTGGACAATATGTTAGAGGGATCGGACCCGGTGGTAGTGTGGACTGCCCACAAAGCAGTTCTGAGGGGGGTTTTAATGCAAATAGGAGCTAGGGAAAGGAGACGGAGGTCGCAGCGCCTGAACGATCTTACTGTGCAGCTTTCTGCCCTTGACTCCCAAAATCAGCAAAACCCCTCGGGGGATCTCACCAACCGAATTTTCTTACTTAGGCAGGAAATAAGAGCTATGCTTCTAGAAAAATTTAGCGACACTCTTAAGAAATGGAAAACGAATTCGTACTCTACTGGGCAAAAGGCCTCTAAAGCCATGGCCCTTCGTATCAAAGGACAGAGGATCAAAACTAGAATTCCATTCATTCTCCATCCCCACTCCAAAGAAAAACTACTCAAGCCTAATCTAGTAGCTAACGCATTTAGTGAGTACTATGAAACCCTCTACAATATCCAAGCTGATCCAGATAGCCATCAACCTTGCCCCGTGGATATTGCCACTTTTCTCAGCCATATAGATTTGCCCAATGTGTCTCCTGATACTTTAACAGTCCTCAACCAACCATTCAATGAATTGGAAATTGGTACCGCAATTTCATCCCTTCCTAACCTAAAATCCCCAGGTCCTGATGGATACACGGCGGAATATTATAAACGATTCTCCCACTTACTCACACCTTTATTAGTTAAAGTGTTCAACTCTGCTGCTACCTCCTCCTCCTTCCCAAAGGAAATGCTTAGTGCTATGATAGTGATGTTGCCTAAACCTGGGAAGGAGCCCAACCAGCCACAAAATTTAAGCCAATCTCACTCCTAAACATGGGCGCGAAATTGTACGCTAAAATAATTGCTACCCGGTTACTTAATATTTTACCAGAGATCATTCATAAAGACCAGTCAGGCTTTACTAAGGGTCGCCAAGCCTCTGATGCAACTAGGAGGGTTATTAATGCCATTCACCACGCTCGGACCACCGGAACGCCTTCTCTGCTCCTGTCCTTGGATGCAGAGAAGGCGTTCAATAGAGTCCACTGGGGCTTTTTATCTGCAGTCCTACACAAATTTGGATTTCATGGTTTCCTATATAGCGCCATAATGGCCCTGTACTCTAATCCTTCAGCAATGGTACGCACACCGGAGGCGATCTCCACCCCTTTTACGATCACCAACGGTACTAGGCAAGGGTGCCCGCTATCTCCCCTCATATTGAATATGGTTATGGAACCCTTAGCTGAACATATTCGATCCAACTCCGGTATCTCGGGAATAGAAATAGCGGGTACCCAACATAAAATAAGTCTGTTTGCAGACGATGTGATTCTCATGATCGCTAATCCAACTAGCTCTATACCAGAAATCCTGAAGATTCTTAAATGGTTTGGGGAAGTGTCCATGTACAAGGTCAATGAAACCAAGTCGCATATTCTTAATATTGGGGTGGATGCTTCCACCAGTGCTCTGTTACAACATCAGTTCCCTTACACTTGGGCAGAACACAGTCTCTCATACCTATGTATTAAGCTGACGGCAAACCCAAAAACACTCTTCCTACATAACTACATTCCAGCGTGCGACCGACTCCAAGCTGACCTTAAACATTTACAATCTCATAGCTTCTCATGGCTAGGGTGGCTATCAGCGTTTAAGATGATGCACCTCTCACAGTTACTTATATATTTATATAACAATCCCAGTCCCTAAGAAGTTTTTTTGCTCATTACAATCCCTTATCTCCTCCTATATCTGGCAGGGTAGAAAACCCAGATGTGCTCTTAGGAGACTCATTAAACCTCGATCTTAGGGTGGGGCTGGATTCGTAGATATCTATGACTACTATTTAGCCTCTATCCTTACCCAGCTCCGTGAATGGTTTGATCCCACCTCTCCTAATATATGGAGGAATATAGAGGCCTCCTACTGCATTAGATCAGATCTTCCTGCATGGCTCTTGGCAACGTCCCTGGGGGCAAAAATTCCGTCCCACTTTCTGCCTTCTATGGTGGCATCAGCTACCGCATGGAAATTGTTAATCACCCAAGAAGACAAGGGCCCAGATACTGTAGAACTCCAGATCCCTTTGACGGCCCTCCACTCATTGATGGCGGATTCACTTTATGGCAAAAACGGTGCATAACCAGTATTAATGATCTTTATGAAACTTCCAAAATGATTCCTTTCCCTACCTTACAGAATAAATTTCACCTACCCACCACTGACCTCTTCCTACACTTCAGAACGCGTCATTTCCTTTCTTCACTTCTGAGATGGCCATTAAATGTCCAGGCGCAGGCTTGGAATTATCTCAATTCTAGCTCAACCCCTAAGGTCAAGGGCATCACTACTTTCTACAATCTTCTCCAACAAAAATCGGTGTTCTCCAAGTCACTCCCCCACGTTCAGTGGGAGAGGGACTTGGGGAGGGAGTACACGGACAAACAATGGACAGATGCACTGAGATTAATATACTCATCGACTTGTAACTCCAACCTTTGGGAACTGACTCTGAAACTCTCGCTTTGTTGGTACCTCACCCCTGACAGGCTCTGTAAATTTGACATGAACAATGACAGTCAATGCTGGAGAGCATGTGGAGGAGTAGGTACTCTCTTCCACATCTTCTGGCAATGTCCCTGTATCCAACGTTTTTGGCAGGCATTATTCTCATTACTATCTGACGTAGCTCACACTCGTATCAACCCAGAACCGGGACTGGCCCTCCTCTCTATAGGAGGTGAGCACTTACACTATGATATCAGACACACAGTGACCCACTGCTTACTAGCAGCAAGACTACTCATAGATAGATCTTGGAAACAGGAAGCGACACCAATACTCAAAGGAGTGATTGATATGGTTTCCACCAATTTCTCCTATGAGAGGTCCTTATCCCTGAGAAACTACTCCACTGCCCACATGACTAAGCTTTGGCAACCTTGGATTTCTTGGCATAAGGGATAATCTGTTCACCCCAAATCTAATGATGTATTGCGAGTTTACTTGGCTGGGCCCTGGCGTCCCAGGCTTGGACACAGTGTGGATCCCATTGGCGGTGTCCTTTCCTGGGTCGTCCGGGTTTCGGAAGTCTATGATTTTCTAAAGGGGTATCTTATTGATATGTTATGCTTTTGGCGACATCTAGTGGCAGCTGGGATGTTTACACTTTGCATGGTATCTGGCTCCAAGTATATGAATGTATATGACCACAGGCATAATGCGTATGCTTACGCTTTTACTTATTGATATACATTTGACTACTGTTATGTTACTATTGTTGAAGGATAATTGTTTACTGCGATTGATGTTCACTTTTGGGAATTGTATTCCCCTGTTGTCTGTATTTTTGTGCTGAAACTTTAATAAAAAGATTTATACAAACAAAATATGCATTTTTATGTTGGAGTTTAGCCACCCCGGGTTTATTTTAGCTCTTTTAAACGTATTCCCCATTAGAATGCACTGGCCAATCCCTTTGTTTAATATGTATAGATAGCTTACACACAACCCGGAACCAACACTAGTTTGCAAGCAACCAAGCGCTTAGAGAGGATAACTACCTCTAATATAGTGTGATAACAGAAGCTGCTACTTAATAAAATAACATGAAATAGGAGAATATATGTAAATACAAGCAATATGTAGATACAAACAAATTCTAGTAGCGCAAACAAGAATGATAAGCTCACTCCCCAATCACATTCACTGAAAATTTGTAAAGACTGTAGAAATAAATATAAAATTATATACAAAAATATATAAAAATATATAAAAATAGTCCCAACATGGATCAGTCCACCAAAGCAGCGTTGGAAAACGTATGACAAATAACGATATTCACACTGATGTATCCCTTGAAAAATCCTAATCGGTGCAGGAATAAAGGATCACCTTGACCACCACCACTGTGCTCTGAAGGGGGGAAGGTAATGCACACTCACCGACTTCACTGGCCCAGTGATTCTCACCACTGAGCAAACAAGCCACAATATAGCCACTACCGCTCGGGACTCCGGATTGGGACCAATCAGACCAGTGACAGGCTCTGCTGCATCCACTTGGGGTTCCGGGATGGGGCCGATAATGGGCTCAATCAAGTACATTGAGTCCATTGTACTTGATTGAGCCCATTATCGGCCCCATCCCGGAACCCCAAGTGGATGCAGCAGAGCCTGTCACTGGTCTGATTGGTCCCAATCCGGAGTCCCGAGCGGTAGTGGCTATATTGTGGCTTGTTTGCTCAGTGGTGAGAATCACTGGGCCAGTGAAGTCGGTGAGTGTGCATTACCTTCCCCCCTTCAGAGCACAGTGGTGGTGGTCAAGGTGATCCTTTATTCCTGCACCGATTAGGATTTTTCAAGGGATACATCAGTGTGAATATCGTTATTTGTCATACGTTTTCCAACGCTGCTTTGGTGGACTGATCCATGTTGGGACTATTTTTATATATTTTTATATATAATTTTATATTTATTTCTACAGTCTTTACAAGTTTTCAGTGAATGTGATTGGGGAGTGAGCTTATCATTCTTGTTTGCGCTACTAGAATTTGTTTGTATCTACATATTGCTTGTATTTACATATATTCTTTGTTTAGTATGTTCTTGAAGCACTTCCATTTCTCCTCCGTGTTCTTTGTTCCCAGGGTTCTATCCCATTTTATATTGTCTAGCAAAGAGCGCAGTTTAGGGAAGTTGGCTCTTTCAATTCAGTGTCCTTATATTACCCTTGTGTTTCCTATTACTATGATTTGTACTGAAAAGTTTCCTAAGTTGTCCCGTATTTCTATATCCGTGAGCAGGTCTGTATTGTTGGTAATCAGTAGGTCAAGTACCGCATTGTTTCTTGTCGGTGCGTTCACCATCTGACCCATGAAATTGTCCTGCAAAACATTTAGGAACTGCCGAGCCTTGGCTGAATGCGCGGTTCCTTCTGCCCAGTCTATATCTGGATAATTAAAGCCCCCCATTATAATGACATTCCCATCCTTGCTGCCATTCCAAGCTGTGATAGGAGGCCCGACTCCCCCTCCTCCCTCTGGTTGGGGGCCTATAGCATACGCCCAATATTACTTTCCACATAGTGCCTTCCCTTTGAAGCTCTACCCATAGGGATTCTACCTCCTCCATAGCTCCATTTGTGATATCATCACTCATATTTACCTGTACACTGTTCTTAATATACAGACATACCCCTCCCCCTTTTTTACCTTCTCTATCTCTGCGATAAAGGGAATACCCCTGAATGGTCTCCAGCCAATCATGAGAGCTGTCAAACCAAGTCTCTGAAATCCCCACAAAATCTAAGTCCTCCTCGTACATCAGCAGCTCCAGCTCTCCCATCTTGTTGGCCAGGCTTCTAGCATTGGTATACAAACCTCGTAATTTTGTCTGGTTGCATACTATATCCTCGTTTGATGTTATCCTGCCAGTAACACACTTCCTGTCCCTGGGTGACAACGGTCACTCACCGTGCTGTATGGAGGAGCAGCGTTGTCACCCTGGGCTTCCCTCTTGATTTGAACTACAAATACCTCCCCCTCTCCTTGTATCCAGCACAAGGATGGGTTGTGCAGTTCACAGAAGAAAGCTGATAAAATAATTTGAAATTTCAATTCAGCCCAGTGGCAGTCATGGACACAGGATTTCTGGCAGGATCAACAGGTATATTAGAGAGGCAAATGGCAGGAGATGGCACTCGGTGGAGGACAACTCTGAGGCTGAAGTGTTGAAGTGTATGGTATGGACTCCATCCCCCCTGTACCCCAGTAATCTTGTCCTGTATACACGAGGCAGTGTTACTGAGCTGGTTGCTAGGATGCTGGTGGATGGGTTGCACGGTATCATTGGTCGCCTGAACTAAAAAAAAAAACAATGACACTGTGCAGGCCTGCCACCTGCACCACAACAACCAGTGATTCTGTGCAGCCCAGACGTGTACACCAGAACAGCTAATGTCACTATGCAGCCCAGACGGCTCCAGCATACCAACCAACCAATGACATTGTGCAGCCCAGCCGCCTGCACCGTAGCAACCAATGACATTGTGCAGCCCAGCCGCCTGCACCGTAGCAACCAATGACATTGTGCAGCCCAGCCGCCTGCACCGTAGCAACCACTGACACTGTGCAGTCCTGCCATCTCCATCATAGCAACCACTGATACTGTGCAGCCAAGCCACCTGCACATTAACAACCTTTCATATCATGCAGCCCTGCCACCTGCACCTTAACAGCCACTGACACTGTACAGGCCAACCTTAACAACTATTGATACCCTGCAGACCAGCCGCTTTCACCTTAACAACCAATAACACTGTTCAGCCCATCCACCTGCACTATAACAACAGATGACCTTGTGCAACTCAGCTGCCTGCACCAGAACAACCAATGACACTGTTCAGCCCAGCCACCTGCACCATAACAACCAGTGAGACTGTGCAGCTCAGCCGCCTGCACCATAGCACCCACTGACATTGTGCAGACCAGCCTCCTGCACCATAGCAACCACTGGCACTATTAAGCCCAGCCACCTGCACCATAGCAACCACTGACACTGTTCAGCCCAGCCACCTCCACCATAGCAACCACTGACATTGTGCAGCCCTGTCACCTCCACCTCAACAACCACTGACACTGTACAGCCCAGCCACCTGCACCACAACTACCAATGAAACTGTGCAGACCAGCCGCTTGCACCTAACAACCAATGACACTGTGCACTGCAGCCCAGCCACCTGCACCAACACAATCAATGACACTGTGTATCTTAGCCACCTGCACTATAACAACCAATGACACTGTGCAGTCCTCTAGGTGCCCGGTACATAGTGTATAAGTGTGTTGGTATCCATGTCTGCAGTATTGTGCTGTGCAGCGCACCTCATTACAACTCAGAGTGATTGTGTGTTATGTGCACCATAATGTGTGCCTATCACTGTGATGGGGTCCATAATGAGAAAAATAAGTCATTTGTTCAGCACACATTTTATAAAAGGCACTATAATATATAAAAGAGCACACAATTTGCGTATGCTATAATTTATTAGCAAGGTGGGATATGCATTACTTTATTGAACCTGTAGATGGCAGCAAAATGTTGCTATTCTTCAATGGCAGAAGAAGCATGTGACTCAAAAGGAGAACATTGGATACTTTGTAGAATGAAGTCGTTATATCTTTTATGATATTAGTTATTTATATTAGCCAGGCACTTCTCGTCCGTAGGACAATCTGGACTTGAAGTGGAGATATCGGGATGGTGTCTGCAGCCAGTGCTGGGACAAGGTCATCCAGCTTCCAGGGCAAAGATTCCAAACTGTGCCCCCCCCCTTCCCTTAGGGTTAGGGTCAGGGCACCCCCATCCCTGCAATAAACCACTTTCTGCCTGCGCTATAGCAGAAAGATGGCTACATCACTTCCAGTGCCAGGAGGGCGTCAGTAGACATCTTCCCATGATCGCGCTGCTCGGTCACCCCCTACGGTGCGCGGACGGAGCGCTCTGCGATAATCGAGTCCTTCGGACTCAGCTAATCACAGAACCGGGTAAAGGGCCAATCACACTGGCCCATTACCATGTGATCAGCTGTCAGCCAATAAGAAGTACAACAGAAAACAGAAGTAAATAGAAGCTAGTTACCGGCTTTTTTGTTCTGCTCACAATCATCATGATGAGAATAAAAGAAAGCCGGTAATCAGTTTCTGTTACAAGCACATTGGTCCCAAACTGTGCCAACCAGTGCCATCTACCAGTGCCCAACATTGCCACCTGCCCAACAGTGCTGTCAATTAGTGCCCACCAGTGCCATCTATCAGTGCCCACCAGTTCCACCTATCAGTGCCCAACAGTGCTGCCAATCAGTATCCACCAGTGCCATCTATCAGTGCCAATCAGTGTTACCAATCAGTGTCCATCAGTGCTGCCTATCAGTGTCACCTACCTGTGCCTATCAGTGTCCATCGATGCTGCCTATCAGTGCCCATCAGTGCCACTTCTCAGTGGCCTTCAGTGCCACCTATCAGAGCCTATCGGTGCCACCTATCAGTGCCCACCAGTGCCATCTATCAGTGCCCAACATTGCCACCTGCCCAACAGTGATGTCAATCAGGGCCCACCAGTGCCATCTATCAGTGCCCACCATCTTCTAGAGCCCAAGGCAGCATGCCAAATTGCAAGCCCCGCAGCCCAAAACGTATGATTATGTGTCAGCCCCTCTCAAAAATAAAATTGAGCACTAATCTGAATGCTTACCCCCTAAGCATAAATCTCCCCTCCACCCAGTACAAATCCAACCCCCCCCTCCTAAATCTCCCCTCCTGGCACGAATCTTTGCCCCCCAGGTCAGATCCTCTCTCTCCCCATATGCCCCTGGCACAAATCCCACCCCCTCCTAAAAAAAACTTCTCCTTCCTAGCACAAATCCTCTACCCCTCAAATTTCCCCTCCGAGCACAACCCCCCCCACTCCAAATCCCCCCTCCTAGCACAAATATGCCCAGTCATTCCTATTACCACAAATCCCCCCCCCCCACCCCCCACCATATTACCTTTTCTCGCACAAACCCCTCAAATCCCCCCTTCTAGCACAAATCGTCTTCACCCGTCCTCCTGCCAACACAAATCCCCACCAAATCACAACCCCCTAATTTCCTCTTCTAGAACAATTCTTACCCCCTGACACCCTCCCCCAAATTCACCCTCCCAACAGAAATTCCCCCCCCCCATCTCCTCATGGTGCCTCCCGACCTCACATGAGACCACAGTGCCCAGGGCAGCTCTCCCTTCTGCCCACCCCTTGTCCCGGCCCTGCCTATAAGGGACAGTCAAAGAGATCATTGATGTCATGGCATTGGCTCTGCCAAGGGACATGGGCCCCATAAAGTATGCAGGCACCATCAAATGGGGGGGGGGGGTAAATCAGCCAAAGCTCAAGGAACCCCCATCAACCTTTGAAGAAACCCAGTTGGGAATGTCTGAATCAGGTAAAACAATTTGTATCTACCTCAATTAATAAAGATTCTTTAGCAGTCAAGTAAACATTGGGACCTCCAGTCTTATAAGTCCTTTTGTGGCCATACTTCTGGGGTGAAAGTCCAATATTACGTTTCTCTTTGGCCCAGTTCTGATAAAAAAAATTTCTCCATAAAATTATCAGGAATAGTCTTGAAACCACATAAAGTAGGACCTGCTGTTCTTTTAATATGATAAATTAAGAAATGGCGAGGATTGGGGGGGGGGGGGGTAGCTATTGTCTTCATTACCCCGGATCTGTGCTCACCGAATACAGAGCTCATAGACCATACCGTTCCACCTACATACAATCCACATGGATACTATATACCATAAATGACTAAGTTGGTGGAACAGTTCATATGTTGGTGGATTTGACGGTAATTTCCTGTAGATCCTGCAAGATTTTTTGGTCATAGGTGATGCATAGATGAATATAAATTTGGACCAAACACTCGCTGTTAATAAGTTCGTTCAAACAGGAAACCGCTTCCTGCTGTCAATGGTTGCTAAGTACTTGTACCCACTCCTTCCCTGCCAACCACTGATGTCACCCGGCCTATTCCCTTACATAGCTAGGAGTCACCAAAACATAAGAAAAGAGGTGAAGACAGGGGGTGGCACCATTGCCTATATATGGATGCATTTTGGCAATACCAATGATGGGCAATGATGTCACCACTATCCCCGCCCCTCCCCTTATACTGTTGATGACAGTTTGGGGGGCTGTCATTCACGATTGCAGTTGTCATGTTTAGTCTTTGGGTTTATTTGTGCATTGGCAGACTCCAGGCATTGTGACTGATGTGAGTTTACATCAAAAATGTTTTTGTAGCAAAGGGACTGTAGAAGGGCATACAGGTAGTGAGCAAAGCCAACAAAAAAAGAATAAATACCATAACACTTCAACTTTATTATATTATATAAAATGTAAAATTGTACAATTTCTGCCCTCCCTGTTCTGGCCACCTAGGCTGAACCCCACACCTTTTTTTTTCAATTTCTTTTGCTTAAATCTGTACAAAAATTATTTGACCCTGAGAAATGCAGTGGATCCATAGTTGAAATCATCAATTATCATATGGCCAATGATGCCGCCCAGGCATATGCTATAATTCCCAGAATCAGATAATGTATTAAAATGAGGCATTGGGCACCCCTTAATATTCAAACCAGACCCTTACCTAAGCATGAATGTATTTGATCTACAGTATATCAATCATGGTGTCCAATGATGTAATCCATAGCAATCATGTCATCCATTGATGTAATCTATAGCATTCTCGATGTCCAGTGATGTAATCCATATCAATTATGGTGTCCAGTGATGTAATCCATATGAATTATGGTGTCCAGTAAAGTAATCTATATCAATCAAGGTGCCCAGTGATGTAATCCATATCAATCCTGGTGTTGGCGTCCAGTGATGTAATCCATATCAAGCATGGTGCCCAGTGATGTATTCCATATCAAGCATGGTGCCCAGTGATGTATTCCATATCAAGCATGGTGCCCAGTGATGTAATCCATATCAATCATGGTGCCCAGTGATGTAATCCATATCAAGCATGGTGCCCAGTGATGTAATCCATATCAACCATGGTGCCCAGTGATGTCATCTATATCAACCATGGTGCCCAGTGATGTCATCCATATCAATCATGGTGTCCAGTGATGTAATCCGTATCAAGCATGGTGCCCAGTGATGTAATCCATATCAACCATGGTGCCCAGTGATGTAATCCATATCAAACATTGTATCCAGTGATGTAATCCATATTAATCTTGATGCCCAGTGATGTAATCCATATCAATCATGGCGTCCAGTCATGTAATCCATATCAAGCATGGTGTCCAGTGATGTAATCCATATCAAGCATGGTGCCCTGTAATGTAATCCATATCAATCATGGCATCCTGTCATGTAATCCATATCAAGCATGGTGTCCAGTGATGTAATCCATATCAATCATGGCGTCCAGTCATGTAATCCATATCAAGCATGGTGTCCAGTGATGTAATTCATATCAATCATGGTGCCCAGTGATGTAATCCATATCAATCATGGTGTCCAATGATGTAACCAAAATCAGTCATGGTGTCCAGTGTTGTAATCCATATCAGTCATGGTATCCAGTGATGTAATCCATATCAATCATGGTACCCAGTGATGTAACCAAAATCAGTCATGGTTTCCAGTGTTGTAATCCATATCAGTCATGGTATCCAGTGATGTAGTGCACGTCAATTCTGCTGCCCAGTGATACAATTCCAGTCAATCATAACATCCAGCAATGTAATCCATATTAATAATGGTGTCCATCAATTCAGTCCACATCAATCATAACGTCCATGCCAATCATGGTGCCCACCAATGTTATCCACATCAGTAATGGTGTCCAGCAATGTAATCCATGTCAATCATGGCGAATTAAGTGCATCCAAATGTTTCAGATTTTCAGTTCTATTTTTTAGTAATGTTCAGGTTGAAGTTACGATTTTCCTGAATTTGCAGCAGTCTTGTTAGATAGCAGTGAAGAATGCTAAATGCAGAGAACAGATTCCACCTCCCACACTGCTCACCCCTCCCTTTCCTTAGATGAATAGTCCTGATAGCCAGCAGTCATATCTCACCTGTCCTACCTGCAGCTGCCTTCCTACAACCTTCCTCAGACTGCACTGACCTGTTCCTGGAGCGCAGTCCCACAAGATTTTCCTGGATGTAGGTCATGATACTACGGGACCAAGAGGAGGTCATGTAACCTTGGGGGAACTGAGAGAAAAGCAGAAATCATTCCGTCATCTTTCAGTCTAGTCCTTCTGAAAGGTAAATTGGCATTTACAGTTCTAAAATATTTCTCTTTCTGCAGTCTGTACCTCCTTTTTACATCACCGGCAAGACTAAACTTTGGGGTACCCCACTAATAACATGGAACCTTGGGGTACACCACGAATAACACTGAACCTTGGAGTACACCACTAATAACACTGAACCTTGGAGTACACCACTAATAACAGTGAACCTTGGGGTACACCACTAATAACGCTGAACCTTGGGGTAGCCCACTTATAACACTGAACCTTGGGGTACACCACTAATTACATTGAACATTGGGGTAGCCCACTAATAACATTGAACCTTGGGGTACAGCACTAATAACACTGAACCGTGGGGTAGCCCACTAATAACACTGAACCTTGGGGTACCCCACTAATAACACTGAACCTTGGGGTAGCCCACTAATAACACTGAACCTTGGGGTACCCCACTAATAACACTGAACCTTGGGGTAGCCCACTAATAACATTGAACCTTGGGGTACACCACTAATAACACTGAACCTTGGGGTACATCACTAATAACACTGAACCTTGGGGTAGCCCACTAATAACACTGAACCTTGGGGTACCCCACTAATAACACTGAACCTTGGGGTAGCCCACTAATAACACTGAACCTTGGGGTACACCATTAATAACACTGAACCTTGGGGTACACCACTAATAACACTGAACCTTGGGGTACCCAACTAATAACACTGAACCTTGGGGTATATCACTAATAACACTGAACCTTGGGGTACATCACTAATAACACTGAACCTTGGGGTACACCATTAATAACACTGAACCTTGGGGTATATCACTAATAACACTGAACTTTGGGGTACACCACTATAACACTGAACCTTGGGGTAGCCCACTAATAACATTGAACCTTGGGGTACACCACTAATAACACTGAACCTTGGGGTACACCACTAATAACACTGAACCTTGGGGTACACTACTAATAACACTGAACCTTGGGGTACACCACTAATAACACTGAACCTTGGGGTACAGCACTAATAACACTGAACCTTGGAGTACACCACTAATAACACTGATCCTTGGAGTACACCACTAATAACACTGAACTGTGGGGTACACCACTAATAGCACTGAACCGTAGGGTACACTAGTAATAACACTGAACCTTGGGGTAGCCCACTAAAAACACTGAACTGTGGGGTACACTTGTAATAACACTGAACTTTTGGGTACACCAGTAATAACACTGGACCAGTCCAGCTAAGGGCCACAGTCTTCCTCTTATCTACGTTCCGGTACCCTTTCTGGTCTATATATATTGTTATAAAAGAGCTCCAGGCACACCGGGCCCCTAGGCTGGGGTGGAGGTGAGTGTAGTGACATGTATTAGTATGCTGCAAAGTTTGGGTCTCGGCTTACCGCCATACTCTGTGCACTTATTCCCCATTCCTAGAGTACTCCATCCAATCTGCTTTCTTAGTGTTGGATGGTGTAGGGAGGGGTTAGAACTGCTGTCTGGTCTTTATTAATAATTAGTCTCCATGTTGTGTTCTGGTGACAACCTGTGTGTTACTGGCAGGGCTGGCCTGATCGGAGGCAGGAGAGCAAACTACCTCGGGGGGGGAAAGGTGTGGAGAGTTTTGCTTGTTCTGATTCTTTCCTGCTGTCTTCTGCACTCTGCTGACACAATAAGACTGGCTCCTCGTTTATAATCATTATGGCCCCAAAGTCTGTATGATGGCTGTCCCTGCACTTTATCAAAAACTTCTAATAAGTAGAGAGAATGATCATCACATGGACAGCCAAGCTCATTTGATTGCACTGTGCAGCGCCCTCTAGTTGTTGTGATGGGAGTCACTTTGGGCGGGGGGACGTGTGGAACCCAGCTTACCTTGTAGAGGTCAGGAAACTCCTTTTTCAGCTCCCCCAGTCCCCTCCTATGTGTCAGTCATTGTTCATTGGAGCACAGGGTGACAGAGAAGTCCAGTCGGGTCTGTCCTAACCAGACTCACAATACAACCACACTGGACTCAGCTTTTCATTTTATCCCTGTTATCATGGGTCTATGTGGGGTTTGTGTTGAAAGTTGGAGTGCTCCTTCACTTGGGACAGTAATATTTATCAACAATATTGTGACAGTACCAGTCCCATTTAGCATCTGTCCCAACTCCCTTTCCTTCACGGGGATACTGGCCTCCTGAACCAGCCAAGCTGTCGATGTTTAGAACATCGACATTGGACATAGCATTGCTGTCACTGGCTATACAGTATTTTGTTGCTCAGATATAAAGTGTGACCGCTATACCTTGTTCCTAAGGTACCCGGCAGCCACACTTCTTCCAGCTGGGCCTATGGGGTTAATGCCGATCACTAACACTACCCCACCCTCTTTACTGTGTGTATTATGCATGTTCCAAGCATGAAGACCAGAGGTAGAGTAAGAAGAGGATAAGTTTCCTTAAGTGTCCTTCCCACTGACAAAGTTGGCTGCGTGCTCAGTTTTTGTTTATAAGATTTGTTGAAATGTTTAAATTAGGGAATCGACCAATTATCGTCAAAGCCGATATATATCGAGGGGCGATATGCACTTTCCCCGTTATATCGGAATCGGCCATCAAGGTGGCCGATATAACTGATATTTCGGAAAGTGCTTGTCCTGGAGTGATGCCAGCAGCTAGAGGCATCACCCCGATACCGGCGTCCATAGCCGACGGTCGGCTGTCTTGTAATGACAGCCGATGCGGGAGGAGTGGGAGAGGACATCCCCCCCCCTCCCGCCACCTTCCGCACCTCGCCCGGGTCTCCCGTCCCACCGGGAGACCCAGGCAACCAGCCTGCACGGCTGCCAAAGACCCGATCAAAGCCGCATTCAGCTCTGATCGGGTCTCCATGCAAAAACCCAGAAGTGATGTCATGACATCATTTTTTTTAAATGTACGAAAACATCGGCCCATATTCCCGAAAACATCGGCCCGATACGCGATGACCAAAATATCGGTATCGGCAATGAAAAAATTATATTGGTTGATCTCTAGTATGAATGTACCTGTACCTCGTGTTATTGGATGTACAGTTTACCCGGTCATGGGCCTCATGTTATTGGATGTACAGTGTACCCGTCATGTGCCTCATGTTATTGGATGTAGAGTTTACCCCGCTCTGTGCCTCATGTTATTGGATGTACAGTGTACCCCTCCCTGTGCCTCTATGCCAACAAGGAGGGGGGATTGTCCCCAGAGATATGTATACTTGTGTCTGTTCTTCAATAAAAGTCTTATGCTTCTTACCACCCTACACTGAGTTACGGCTAGTGAATGGGTGAGCTAAGGGATCTTGGATCGTGTTGACTCCGGGCAAGGGAAGCTTATACGGTGGACATACTCCTCTTGCGTACGGGGTCCGTCACAGTTGTGTAGTGAAGATAGAGGCTTGTTAAAAGCCTTGGTGTGAGTCAGAGGGTTTACTTTAGGTCAGGCTGGAGGGCTCTACAGGTCAGGTCTCTGGTACTAGTCAGTTGCTAACTGCATTTGAGTTATTTATTGGAGTGGGATGGAGAGTGTACATGTTTCTGTTTCGGCCATAGACATGGCTTCCTCCAACTGCTTAGTAACGGCTTGCCGATTTGTTTATCATTTGGAGTAGGATGGGCTATTTGCAGCCACTTCCGGCTCCAGCTGATCATGTTGTCCCCGTTGCCTGGCTACTGCATGGTATAAATAAGAGCAGAGAGGACGTAATTGATGCTGCTCCTGATGACGTTGCATTGACGAAACACGTAGATCGTCATTACGTCACTTCTGCTTGTTTACTTCTGGTCCGTGAAACGCACGGCTTTCCGGAACCACTTTTTTTTGTTTTTATTGGCTCAAGCTTTCCTCTTCATTTGTAAGTATATACATTGCTATTGGAATAAACTATCTATTTTAATGGATTAACACTATGAGTTGTTTCCATGTCGGCATACTTGTTATTACGAGGAATGAATATCTAAGAGAATTGGCATCTGTTATCCATACATCCGAGGTCTTTACTACTGGGTGCATATAGGAGAAGCCATATTCAGTCTGTGATTAATGCTCACTACCCCTGTAGGGGTTCTTATCTCTGGTGAGTGCAGTCCTGGGAGACAAGGGGAACACGTGTGTATTCACAGTCACGGTTTGTCACTGAAGATTGACTAACCATCGACATTTTATCAATTTTTCATTTGGACTTTACTTATTTATATTTTCTGGTGAACTTTATCTAAGTTACGGATTTTTATTGATGGAGGGATTTTTTATGCACGTTTATATATGGAATCATTTTTCCACACTAAGTGCCGGTTCACACTAAAGCGGCACGACTTTGGGGGGCGACCTGTGAAGTCGCGTGCACCGCTGTGCACCGTGACTTCGGCGCGACTTGCACGGACTTCATACAATGAATGTCTATGCAAGTCGCTCTGAGGTCGCCCCGAAGTAGTACAGGACCCTTTTTCTAAGTCGGAGTGACTTGTGTCGCTCCTATTAGAACAGGTCCTGTAGCAGTCAATGGACCGCGACGGACCGCGACTTGTCAGGCTGACAAGTCGCCTGACAAGTCGCTGCAGTGTGAATGGGCTCTAAGGCTAGGTTTCCACTAGTGCGGCTACAAAGTCGTGCTACTTCTAGCACGACTTCGTAGCGAAAGTAAACTGCGGCTTCAGTGAGACTTGTCCCTCATATATAGAGGGAAGTCGCACTGAAGACGGCTCAAAAGTAGTACATGATCTACTTTTGAAGTCGCCGCAACTGAAGCTGCGGCAGTGGAAACGGGCCCCATTGAAAACAATGGCTTTTGACTTGCTGTGCGACTTGACGTGTCAAGTCGCACCACAAGTCGCACTAGTGGAAACCGAGCCTTATTGTCACCTTTTTGCCACTTAGTCACTTTATTGTCAAATCTTTTTTGCAGTTTTGTTTAAATTTTTTATTATTTTTTTTAATTATTAAGAAGTATTAGATATATTTTTCATATATACTGTATATATATTTTTGGACGCAAGCACTTTATTTTTTGCGCTTTCATTTTCTATTGTTCTTTTTATAACTAATATTTGTTGGATTTCAGACTAGAGGTTTCACATGTTCTTCACCTATTGCTTTTCCATATTCCATCCTGCCCCCTAGGCAGCGCCACCTATCCCTCCCTTTATATTTTTTTAATAAAAGTTTTATGCTTCTTACCACCCTACACTCAGTGGCAGTTTTAAGATGGTGGGGCGCAAGACCCCGCCCTTCCATTTTGACAACTCCCATTTCTCAGAAGCCCCACCCCTTATAGACTCCACCCATTTTGTCCCCTGCATTTTGCTTGCGTGAACAAATTCCCCCAATATATCACATATTAGGGGTCCATCAGTACTAGTATATCCCATAGTAGGGAGCAGGGGCCCTATTATGGGATATACTGTGAGAGACATCCTATTATGGGATACACTGACTGAGAGTGGCACAAACCCCACAGTACAGACCCCCCCAGCACAAACCCCTCAAGCACAAACCCCCTAGCACAAACCCCTCAAGCACAAACCCCCTAGCACAAACCCCACAGTACAGGCCCCCTAGCACAAACCCCACATTACAGGCCCCCTAGCACAAACCCCACAGTACAGACCCCCTAGCACAAACCCCACAGTACAGGCCCCCTAGCACAAACTCCACAGTACAGGCCCCCTAGCACAAACCCCACAGTACAAACCCCCTAGCACAAACCCCACAGTACAGGCCCCCTAGCACAAACCCCACAGTACAGGCCCCCTAGCACAAACCCCACATTACAGGCCCCCTAGCACAAACCCCACAGTACAGGCCCCCTAGCACAAACTCCACAGTACAGACCCCCTAGCACAAACCCCACAGTACAGGCCCCCTAGCACAAACCCCACAGTACAGACCCCCTAGCACAAACGCCACAGTACAGGCCCCCTAGCACAAACCCCACAGTACAGGCCCCCTAGCACAAACTCCACAGTACAGGCCCCCTAGCACAAACCCCGCAGTACAGGCCCCCTAGCACAAACCCCACAGTACAGGCCCCCTAGCACAAACCCCACAGTACAGGCCCCCTAGCACTAATCCCACAGTACAGACCCCCTAGCACAAACTCCACAGTACAGACCCCCTAGCACAAACCCCGCAGTACAGGCCCCCTAGCACTAATCCCACAGTACAGACCCCCTAGCACAAACTCCACAGTACAGGCCCCCTAGCACAAACCCCGCAGTACAGGCCCCCTAGCACAAACCCCACAGTACAGGCCCCCTAGCACAAACCCCACAGTACAGGCCCCCTAGCACTAATCCCACAGTACAGACCCCCTAGCACAAACCCCACAGTACAGGCCCCCTAGCACAAACCCCACAGTACAGACCCCCTAGCACAAACCCCACAGTACAGACCCCCTAGCACAAACCCCACAGTACAGACCCCCTAGCACAAACCCCACAGTACAGGCCCCCTAGCACAAACCCCACAGTACAGACCCTCTAGCACTAATCCCACAGTACAGACCCCCTAGCACAAACTCCACAGTACAGGCGCCCTAGCACAAACTCCACAGTACAGGCCCCCTAGCACAAACCCCACAGTACAGACCCCCAAGCACAAACCCCACAGTACAGGCCCCCTAGCACAAACCCCACAGTACAGGCCCCCTAGCACAAACCACGCAGTACAGGCCCCCTAGCACAAACCCCACAGTACAGACCCCCTAGCACAAACCCCACAGTACAGACCCCCTAGCACAAACCCCACAGTACAGACCCCCTAGCACAAACCCCACAGTACAGGCCCCCTAGCACAAACCCCACAGTACAGGCCCCCTAGCACTAATCCCACAGTACAGACCCCCTAGCACAAACTCCACAGTACAGACCCCCTAGCACAAACCCCACAGTACAGGCCCCCTAGCACAAACCCCACAGTACAGACCCCCTAGCACAAACCCCACAGTACAGGCCCCTAGCACAAACCCCACAGTACAGGCCCCCTAGCACTAATCCCACAGTACAGACCCCCTAGCACAAACTCCACAGTACAGACCCCTTAACACAAACCCCACAGTACAGGCCCCCTAGCACTAATCCCACAGTACAGACCCCCTAGCACAAACTCCCCAGTACAGGCCCCCTAGCACAAACCCCACAGTACAGGCCCCCTAGCACAAACCCCACAGTACAGGCCCCCTAGCACAAACCCCACAGTACAGACCCCCTAGCACAAACCCCTCAAGCACAAACCCCCTAGCACAAACCCCACAGTACAGGCCCCCTAGCACAAACCCCACAGTACAGACCCCCTAGCACAAACCCCACAGTACAGGCCCCCTAGCACAAACCCCACAGTACAGGCCCCTAGCACAAACCCCACAGTACATTCCCCCTAGCACAAACCCCACAGTACATTCCCCCTAGCACTAATCCAACAGCACAGACCCCCTAGCACAAACCCCACAGTACAGGCCCCCTAGCACTAATCCCACACTACAGACCCCCTAGCACAAACCCCACAGTACAGGCCCCCTAGCACTAATACAACAGTACAGGCCCCCTAGCACAAACCCCACACTACAGACCCCCTAGCACAAACCCCACAGTACAGGCCCCCTAGCACTAATCCCACAGTACAGACCCCCTAGCACAAACCCCACAGTACAGACCCCCTGACACTAACCCTACAGTACAGCCCCCCTAGCACTAATCCCACAGTACAGCCCCCCTAGCACCAATCCCACAGTACAGACCCCCTAGCACAAACCCCACAGTACAGACCCCCTAGCACTAATCCAACAGCACAGGCCCCCTAGCACAAACCCCACAGTACAGGCCCCTAGCACTAATCCCACAGTACAGGCCCCCTAGCACAAACCCCACAGTACAGACCCCCTAGCACTAATCCCACAGTACAGACCCCCTAACACTAACCCTACAGTACAGACCCCCTAGCACTAATCCCACAGTACAGCCCCCCCCTAGCACTAATCCAACAGCACAGACCCCCTAGCACAAACCCCACAGTACAGCCCCCCTAGCACTAATCCAACAGTACAGACCCCCTAGCACAAACCCCACAGTACAGCCCCCCTAGCACCAATCCCACAGTACAGACCCCCTAGCACAAACCCCACAGTACAGGCCCCCTAGCACAAACCCCACAGTACAGGCCCCCTAGCACAAACCCCACAGTACAGGCGCCCTAGCACTAATCCCACAGTACAGACCCCCTAGCACTAATCCCACAGTACAGGCCCCCTAGCACTAATCCCACAGTACAGACCCCCTAGCACTAACCCTACAGTACATACCCCCTAGCATTAATCCCACAGTACAGACCCCCTAGCACGCACCCCACAGTACAGACCCACTAGCACAAACCCCACAGCACAGGCCCGCTAGCACTAATCCCACAGTACAGGCCCCCTAGCACTAATCCCACAGTACAGGCCCCCTAGCACAAACCCCACAGTACAGACCCCCTAGCACAAACCCCCACAGTACAGGCCCCCTAGCACAAACCCCACAGTACAGACCCCCTAGCACAAACCCCACAGTACAGACCCCCTAGCACAAACCCCACAGTAAAGGCCCGCTAGCACAAACCCCACAGTACAGACCCCTAGCACTAATCCCACAGTACAGACCCCCTAGCACTAACCCTACAGTACAGACCCCCTAGCACTAATCCCACAGTACAGGCCCCCTAGCACAAACCCCACAGTACAGACCCCCTAGCATTAATCCCACAGTACAGACCCCCTAGCACAAACCCCACAGTACAGGCCCCCTAGCACAAACCCCACAGTACAGGCCCCCTAGCACAAACCCCACAGCACAGGCTTGCTAGCACAAACCCCCCAGTACAGACCCCCTAGCACTAACCCTACAGTACAGACCCCCTAGCACTAATCCCACAGTACAGACCCCCTAGCACTAATCCCACAGTACAGACCCCCTAGCACTAATCCCACAGTACAGACCCCTAGCACTAATCCCACAGTACAGACCCCCTAGCACAAACCCCACAGTACAGGCCCCCTAGCACAAACCCCACAGTACAGACCCCCTAGCACTAATCCCACAGTACAGACCCCCTAGCACAAACCCCACAGTACAGGCGCCCTAACACAAACCCCACAGTACAGACCCCCTAGCACAAACCCCACAGTACAGGCCCCCTTTCAATGTAGTGACCAGCGTACATGGTGCCCCCAATGCAGAGATAAGCGTGCGTGCATGCCCCCAATGTAGTGACCAGCATACATGGTGCCCCCAATGCAGAGATCAGCGTGCGTGTCCCCAATGCAGTGACCAGAATACATGATGCCCCCAATGCAGAGATCAGCATGTGTGCATGCCCCCAATGTAGTGACCAGCATACATGATGCCCCCAATGCAGAGATCAGCGTGCGTGCGTGCCCCCAATGTTGTGACCAGCTCATTGCCCCCAATGCAGAGATCAGCGTGCGTGCGTGCCCCCAATGTTGTGACCAGCTCATTGCCCCCAATGCAGAGATCAGCGTGCGTGCATGCCCCCTTCAAAGCTGTCAGTGACATGTGTTGGCCGAACGGGCCCCCCCTGAGGCATCACGAACTTACCTCGAGTCACGGATGGACCGGACCGGATGGCTGCAGCAGTGCTTCTTCTCTCCTGTCCCGACGGCGTCCTCGACTCCTCACACGGGCGCGGCGACGGCTCTCCTCTCACTGGCGGGCGGGAAGGTGAGGACGTGACGCCTGGGCGGTGCACCGCCCCCAGGCGTCCCGTCACCAGGTCCCGGGATGTCCTCCTGTGATTGGTCCAGGCTGGAGTCTGGACCATTCACAGCCAGGAGTCCAGTAAAGTGGGGAGTGTCGGGTCGCATTGCTCTGCGACCCGACACTCCCCCAGAAGGCCGCCAATTGGCGCCGCACGTGGGGTCAAAAACCCAACCCCCCCCCCCCCCATACCATACCCACCACTAGGTCTGGCGCCCCTAGTGTGCTGAAAATCTACTTTTTTTTTTTAATCTTTTTTTCCTTCTTCTTTCTTTTTTTTTGGGGGGGGGGGGTGGCGCCCCTGCGCCCCCTATCGGCCGGCCGCCACTGCCTACACTGGGTAAACTAAGGGATCTTGGATCGTGTTGGCTCTGGGCAAGGGAAGCTTATACGGCAGACATACTCCTCTTGAGTACGGGGTCCGTCACAGTTGTATAGTGAAGATAGAGGCTTGTTAAAAGCCTGGGTGTCAGAAGGTTTACTTTAGGTCAGGCTGGAGGGCTCTACAGGTCAGGCCTCTGGTACCTCCCCCTGGTTCTAGAAGCTTATAGAAGTTTGTAGAAATTAGTGGGCGGAGGCCAGAAGGCATACCTCCCAACTTTTGAACTTCCGAATGGGGGACACTTGAGGTAAGGGTCGACCAGCAAAATGTGGGTGTGGCCACACAGTCCTAACAAAGGGATAGGCTTAATGGGCATAATTAAGCAAAACCCAGACTTTCTTGTATAAAATATGCTGTGCATGCTTTGTCTGTGCATTCCTTAAAGAAGAACTTTATTAAAATAGTCAGGGACTGCATAGCAACCAGCAACTGTTGAGACAATGAACACTTTGGTGAGAAGTATACAGTAGTGTGTGTATATAGTGCAGGAGTGTGTAAGTCAGAGCACAGGGGTTGGTGCTGCTGTCAGTGTCACGTTTAAGATACATAACACAGGGGGAGGGGGAGGGAGAGGAAGGGGGAGAGAGAGAGGGGGGTGAGAGAGAAATAGGGGGTGAGAAAGAGAAAGGGATAGAGAGACAGGGGGGTAAGTAAGAGAGGGGGTAAAAGAGAGAGGGGGGTTGAGAGACAGAGAGAGGTGAAAAATAGAGGGGTGAGAAAGAGAGAGGGTGAGAGAGAGAGAGAAAGTGGGGGGTTAGAAAGAGAGGGGCTAGAGAGAGGGAGGTGAGAAAGAGAGGGGTGAGAGAGAGAGGGGATGAGATAGAGAGAAAGGGGGTGAGCGAGTGATAAAGATTGGGGAAAGAGAGAGAGAAAGAGGGGGTGAGAAAGAGAGGGGTGAGCGAGAGAGGGATGCGAGAGAGAAAAGGGGTGAAGGAGAGAGAGAAAAGGGGTGAAAAGGGGGGGCTATAAAGAAAGGTGGGGTGAGAGAGAGATGGTAAGAGAGAAAGAGGGGGTGAGAGAGAGAGGGAGGGCGAGAAAAAGAGAGGGGGTGAGAGAGAGGGGGTTAGAGAAAGAGGGGGTTTAGAGAGAGGGGGGATTAGAGAGAGGGAGGGAGGTGAAAAAAGATAGGGGGTGAGAAAAAGACAGGTTGAGAGAGAGAGGGGGGGGGAGAGAGAGAGAGAGAGAGAGAGAGAGATGGAGGTGAGAAAGAGGGAGGAGAGAAAGAGAAGGGGGGTGAGAAAAAGACAGGGTAAGAGAGAGGGAGGTAAAAAAAGAGAGAGGGGAGTTAGAGAGAGAAAGAGAATGGTTAAAGAAAGGGGGGGGGGGTGAGAGAGAGAGGGGGGTTAGAGAAAGAAAGGGTAACATAGAGGGGGTGAGAGAGAGGGAGAGGCTGAAAGAGAGGGGGGTGAGAGAAAGGGGTATGAGAGAGAGAGGTGAGAAAGAGAGGTGTGATAGAGGGAATGAGATAGAGGGGTGTGAGCGATAGAGGGAGGTGAGAAGAGGATAGTAAGAGAGGGGGGAGAGAGGGGTGAGAGAGAGGGGTGAGAAAAAGGGGGGACCCCTAGCCCTCGCCCTGTCTGCAGTCCCTATCTGTGGGAAGGTGTGTGTGATGGTTGGTATGGTACCTTCATGCCAGCAGGATGCCAGCATTGGACAGGACCAGTTCTCGAAGCTGGGTAAGGACAGGAGGTCACAGAGTTGCTCTGCTTCTTCCAGAGAAGAGAGAGAAGGGGCGAGAGAGAGAGAGGAGGGGTTAGAGAGAAAGGGGGGTGAGAGAGCGAGGGGGTGAGGGAGAAGGCGGTGAGACGTTAGAGAGAGGTGAGATAGAGGGGTAAGAGGGAGGAAATGAAGAAGAGAGTTAGAGAGGGGGTGACAGAGAGAGGAGTGAGAGAGAGAGAGGGACTGAGAGAGAGGGGGTGAGAGAGAGGGGGGGTGAGAAAGAAAGGGGGTGAGAGAGAGAGAGGGACTGAGAGAGAGGGGGTGAGAGAGAGGGGGGGTGAGAAAGAAAGGGGGTGAGAGAGAGAGAGGTGAGACAGAGGGGGGAGATAGAGGGAGGTGAGAGAGACCCCTAGCCCTGTCCCTGTTTGCAGTCTCTGTCTGTGGGAAGGTGTGTGTGATGCTTGGTACAGTGCCTTCCATGCCAGCAGGATGCCAGCATTGGGCAGGACCCGTTCTCGTAGCTGGGTGAGGACAGGAGGTCACAGAGCTGCTCCGCTTCTTCCAGAGAAGAGAGAGGGGGTGAGAGAGAGCGAGGGGGTGAGAAAGAGAGAGGGGGTGAGTGAGAAGGGGGTGAGATGTGAGAGAGAGATGAGATAGAGGGGTGAGAGAGAGAGGTGAGAGAGAGAGGTGAGAGAAAGGGGATGAGAAAGAGAGGGGGTGAGAGAGAGAGAGGTGAGATAGAGGGAGTGAGAGAGAGAGAGAGAGAGAGAGAGAGAGAGAGAGAGAGAGAGAGAGAGAGAGAGATGAGAGAGAGGTGAGATAGAGGGGGTGAGAGAGAGAGAGAGGTGAGATAGAGGGAGTGAGAGAGAGAGAGAGAGAGAGAGAGGTGAGAGAGAGGTGAGATAGAGGGGGTGAGAGAGAGAGAGAGAGAGGTGAGATAGAGGGAGTGAGAGAGAGAGAGAGAGAGAGAGAGGTGAGAGAGAGGGAGAGAGAGAGAGGGGTGAGATAGAGGGAGTGAGAGAGAGAGAGAGAGGTGAGAGAGAGGTGAGAGAGAGGTGAGAGAGAGGGAGAGAGAGAGAGAGAGAGAGAGGGAGTGAGAGAGAGAGAGAGAGAGAGAGAGAGAGAGAGAGAGGTGAGAGAGAGGTGAGATAGAGGGGGTGAGAGAGAGAGGAATGAGTGTGATATACTGATGAGCTCAAAAAGCACAAAAGACAGAGACAACAACCCAAAATCCAGATTGCCCCTGGAAATTTACCCATTGCAAGGTATATAAACTACAAAATGTCATCTTTAGTAATTAGTAGCTGGAACATTCAGGGTCTGAACGCTTCAGCCTTCGGATCCAAAGTAAACGATCCAGACTTCACACAAAGACTACATGAGACAGACATACAAATCCTCCTGGAAACATGGACTCGGGCACAGGACAAACCAACAGTACCTATCGGCTATAGGGAATTCTCTGTCCCCGCACAGAAGGATAAAACCATCAAACAGGGTCGCTGCTCAGGAGGAATACTAGTCTGGTATAAGGAGGAGCTACATGACAACATCAATGCAATCAAAAAAGGAGAGAGCCACATCTGGATCAGAATAAGTAGCTCCATCCTTGCCTCTCAGTCGAATATCTACTTATGTGCAGCATACATTACCCCACCAGAGTCCCCATATTTCAGACCAGATATTTATGAGGTCCTACAAGGTGAGGTAGCCCACTTCCAATCCCTGGGCCAAGTGCTCATCTTTGGAGACCTCAATGCTAGAACAGGAAGAGAAAAGGACTATACAAGTTCTGATGGCAACACGTACATACTGGGCCCTGCAAATTACGGTCATGAGTTGATACAGATACAAAGAAACAGCTATGACAGTACAATCAACAAAAATGGAAGAAAATTGCTGAATCTGTGCCGCAGTCTGGGGCTCTATATCCTCAACGGCCGTACCAAGGGAGACTCTCTGGGAAGGTACACATTAAACTCCCATGTAGGCAGCAGTGTGGTAGACTATGCCATCACAGATATGAACCCCACACTCATCAATGGCTTTACAGTCACCCCACAAACACACCTGTCAGACCACAACCAACTACTGCTATATATTAAATCGTCAAATAAACCATCTCCAAAATTCCACCAGGCTTCTCTGTGCAACCTGCCACCATCATTTAAATGGTCAAAACAGTCCGCCACAAAATACAGAGAGGTAGCTGACAGACCTGACATCAAAAAACATCTCGAAAACTTTCAAAACAACACCTATGAGGTCAGCCCACGAGGTGTGAACAAGGCAGCAAAGGACCTCCATAATATACTACACACCATAGCAGAAACAGCCCAGCTGAAAAAAACCAACTGCAAGAAAACATCCAACAAACAATCCAATAAATGGTTCGACAAAGAATGCAAAGCATTAAGGAACAACTTACGAACAGCCTCCAATAACAAACACAGAGACCCCGACAACAGCGACCTAAGGAATCTGGAATTCTGCAAGCACCTCCTCCAAGTCCACCGGAGCACCTCCAACAGTGCCTGCCGGTCTGAGCTGGGCAGATTTCCCTTACTTCTTGCAATACAGAAGAGGGCGCTATCATTCTGGGATCATCTACAAAACAGCAGTCCTGACTCGTACCATCATAAGGCCCTACTGACCAATAAGAACCAGCCCAAGCCTAGCGGTCTGCAACAACTCATCAGCGCCTTGCCCATCCCAAACTCCCAACAGTCTGGCCTGACAAAACCACAAATAAAAAACATAACAAATTATTCCGAAGAAAAATATGTTGAAGAATGGAGAAATGAAATTACAAACTCGAAGAAACTAACTGTTTACCAGTCGCTGCAGAGAGACTACAAACTGGCCCCATACCTGGAGGTGCTACAAGAGCCCAAAGACAGACAGACCCTGAGCCTGTACAGACTGAGCGCCCACAGCCTGGAAATGGACCTAAGCGACCTAAGGATAGCCCATGGCATTCTTCAGAAACAATACAAACAAACCCTTAAAGAGAAAAAGCAAAACTTCATTTCCAACAACCTTCAACAGTTAGAAGAGGCACTTCAGGAAAATTCTTTTTGGGAAATATGGAAGAATATTGGCTCAGCACCCAGGAAAAACAACCTCCACATCCAAAATGGTGACATCTGGCTCACTTACTTTAAGAACCTCTACAAAGATATCCCAGAAGAGGAGTTAACTGCAGAACAAAAAGACCTTATCAAAAGACTGCACGATATGGAGGAAAAAATCAAGGACTTCCAAAACCCCCTGGATGTACCAATTACACTACAAGAAGTAACAGAGAAAATCCAACACCTGCAAACTAAAAAAGCCAGTGGGATGGATGGAATCCTGCCTGAAATGATTAAACATGGCTCCCCAGACGTACATGCTGCAATATGTAAAGTGTTCAATCTGGTACTGAATGCCGGTCACTACCCTAAAATATGGAACCAAGGCCTCATAGCACCCATCCATAAGAGTGGAGACCAGTATGACCCAGCCAACTACAGAGGGATCTGTGTCAGCAGCACATTAGGGAAACTATTCAACAGTATCCTCAACAAATGGATCCTCACCTTCCTGACACAACACAACGTCCTCAACAGAAGTCAGGCAGGGTTCATGCCAAACCATCGCACTACAGACCACATCTACACCCTGCACAGTCTGATCAAGAACCACGTCCACAATACAAGACATGGGAAGATATTCGCCTGTTTTGTGGACTTTAAGAAGGCATTTGACTCAGTGTGGCACCCAGGCTTGTTCCTCAAACTATTGGAAAGTGGAATAGGAGGGAAAACATATGATGTCATCAAGAGTTCATATACTGAGAACAGCTGCAGCGTAAAGGTGAATGGAAGAAGAACAGAGCACTTCCGGCAGGACAGAGGAGTCAGACAGGGCTGCAGTCTAAGTCCAACCCTCTTCAACATCTCCACCAATGAACTGGCTGCAGCTCTAGAATCCTCTCCAGCACCTGGACTGACTCTGCATGACACCGAGGTGAAGTTCCTGCTCTATGCAGATGACCTCCTACTTCTGTCACCAACAGAGAAAGGCCTACAAGACAGCCTGGAAGTGCTGGAGAAATACAGTGCCACATGGGCACTACCCATCAACCCAAAGAAAACAAAAATCATGGTCTTCCAAAGAAAGAACACAAAGAGCCCTTCATTTACACTAAACAGCCGCACTCTTGAGGAAACTAACAGCTACAC
Organism: Pelophylax lessonae; assembly: GCF_965119305.1. NCBI lineage: Eukaryota > Metazoa > Chordata > Amphibia > Anura > Ranidae > Pelophylax > Pelophylax lessonae. The sequence continues at coordinate 672,139,371 of NC_138771.1, forward strand.
TTACCTCGGCCTAGAAATCAACCAATCAGGAAGTTTCAAGCCAGCCATAGAAGCACTAAAAGACAAGGCACGCAGAGCCTTCTATGCCATCAGGAGACAGCTGTATCACCTAAAACCCCCAGTGAGAGTCTGGCTTAGAATCTTTGATAGCGTCATCACCCCAATCCTTCTTTATGGCAGTGAGATTTGGGGCCCTGTCACCTACCCAGACCAATCCAAATGGGACTCAAGCCCGACAGAAATATTCCATCTGGAATTCTGCAAGCACCTCCTCCAAGTCCACCGGAGCACCTCTAACAGTGCCTGCCGGTCTGAGCTGGGCAGATTTCCCTTACTTCTTGCAATACAGAAGAGGGCGCTATCATTCTGGGATCATCTACAAAACAGCAGTCCTGACTCGTACCATCATAAGGCCCTACTGACCAATAAGAACCAGCCCAAGCCTAGCGGTCTGCAACAACTCATCAGCGCCTTGCCCATCCCAAACTCCCAACAGTCTGGCCTGACAAAACCACAAATAAAAAACATAACAAATTATTCCGAAGAAAAATATGTTGAAGAATGGAGAAATGAAATTACAAACTCGAAGAAACTAACTGTTTACCAGTCGCTGCAGAGAGACTACAAACTGGCCCCATACCTGGAGGTGCTACAAGAGCCCAAAGACAGACAGACCCTGAGCCTGTACAGACTGAGCGCCCACAGCCTGGAAATGGAATTAGGACGACACAGACAGACCTACAAGCCCAGGGAGAGCAGATTATGCCAGCAGTGTGACCAGGGGGTCCTGGAGGACGAGGACCACTTCCTGCTACAGTGTCCTAAGTACTCATCAGTGAGGGACACTCACTTCCAGAGACTCTCCGCTCTCATCCCGGACTTCAATTCTCTAGAAGAGAAGAGGAAACTCCAAATCCTACTGGGAGAAGAGGAGCCAATGGTGAGAATAGCTGCACAATATGTGACAGCGTGTCACAGACTGAGAGGGACATGAAAAACTGATGACTTAAAAATCCTTTACATAGACTCACCCCCCATTCCCCTTTATATTACCCATTACCCCCCCCCCCCCCCCCCCCAAACCAAACTGCTTTGGCAATGCTAAAATGTACTTGGTCCTGCCAATAAAGCTTATTTTGAATTTTGAATTTTGAATTTTTTGAGAGAGAGAGGTGAGAGAGAGGTGAGATAGAGGGGGTGAGAGAGAGAGGTGAGATAGAGGGGATGAGAGAGAGAGAGAGAGAGAGAGAGAGAGAGGTGAGATAGAGGGGGTGAGAGAGAGAGAGAGAGAGAGAGAGGGGTGAGAGAGAGGTGAGATAGAGGGGGTGAGAGAGAGAGGTGAGATAGAGGGGATGAGAGAGAGAGAGAGAGAGGTGAGATAGAGGGGATGAGAGAGAGAGAGAGAGAGAGAGGTGAGATAGAGGGGGTGAGAGAGGTGAGATAGAGGGGGTGAGAGAGAGAGAGAGGTGAGATAGAGGGGATGAGAGAGAGAGAGAGGTGAGATAGAGGGGATGAGAGAGAGAGAGAGAGACAGGTGAGATAGAGGGGATGAGAGAGAGAGAGGTGAGATAGAGGGGGTGAGAGAGAGAGAGAGGTGAGAGAGAGGTGAGATAGAGGGGGTGAGAGAGAGAGAGAGAGAGAGAGAGAGAGAGAGAGAGAGGTGAGATAGAGGGGGTGAGAGAGAGAGAGAGGTGAGAGAGAGGTGAGATAGAGGGGGTGAGAGAGAGAGAGAGAGAGGTGAGAGAGAGGTGAGATAGAGGGGATGAGAGAGAGAGAGAGGTGAGAGAGAGGTGAGATAGAGGGGGTGAGAGAGAGAGAGAGGTGAGAGAGAGGTGAGATAGAGGGGGTGAGAGAGAGAGAGAGAGAGAGAGAGAGAGAGAGAGAGAGGGAGTGAGAGAGAGAGAGAGAGAGAGAGAGAGAGAGAGAGAGAGAGAGGTGAGAGAGAGGTGAGATAGAGGGGGTGAGAGAGAGAGAAGAGAGGTGAGAGAGAGGTGAGATAGAGGGGATGAGAGAGAGAGAGGGGTGAGAGAGAGGTGAGATAGAGGGGGTGAGAGAGAGAGAGAGGTGAGAGAGAGGTGAGATAGAGGGGATGAGAGAGAGAGAGAGAGGTGAGATAGAGGGGATGAGAGAGAGAGGTGAGATAGAGGGGGTGAGAGAGAGAGAGAGAGAGAGAGAGAGAGGTGAGAGAGAGGTGAGATAGAGGGGATGAGAGAGAGAGAGAGGTGAGAGAGAGGTGAGATAGAGGGGATGAGAGAGAGAGAGAGGTGAGATAGAGGGGATGAGAGAGAGAGAGAGAGGTGAGATAGAGGGAGGTGAGAGAGGTGAGATAGAGGGGGGTGAGAGAGAGAGGGGGTGAGAGAGACCCTAGCCCTGTCCCTGTTTGTAGTCCCTGTTTGTGGGAAGGTGTGTGTGATGCTTGGTATGGTACCTTCCATGCCAGTAGGATGCCAGCATTGGGCAGGATCCATTCTCGTAGCTAGGCGAGGACAGCTGCTCTGCTCCTTCCAGAAGATCTGCTGCTGTGAGATGGAGCAGTCCCTGGCTACCTGCACTTCCTGCCCATTCTTTTTTTTTTTGGATTTAATCTTTGTTATTTAAGCATTGCTGTAAATTGCAAACACTGTATTACAAAAGGCCAACAGAAAAAAAAAAGAAAACATATTCCAGCAACACAGAGACAGTTACCAACATCTTCATATTTATCTTCAATAGAAGATCAAGACAAGCTATACCATACCTGCAATAACCCCCCCCCCCCCCCCTAACTGTGAAAAAAAAAAAAAAGGGTGGGGGTAAGCCCCCTCAAACCCCGGAAATCCCACTTTGAGGTCACCATGGAGAGGACCGGTCTCCCAGCCATGCACTCTTCTAACCATTAAGTAATAAGGCTCCTTCCTCAGATGTCATAAACCAATCCCATCCTCCCCATAGTAAAGTAAATTTCTCATGCTTATGTTTAGATGCCCATACTAACTCCCCCATCTTCCTGATTGCTTCTACTTTGCTCACCCAACTCGAACCCGTAGGAGGGGACTTCTGCTTCCATTTTAAGGGTATGCAGGCCCTAGCTGCACTGAGGAGATGGCCAATAATGCCTTTTTGAAACACTGATACCGGAAGGTCCGACATATTTAACCACTTGCCGTCTGCTCACGTTGAGCCTACTGCGGCAAAGTGGTTCGTTATCGTCTGGCGACGTAGACCTACGTCGCCAGACACTCCCCTTTCTCGGCGGCGCGCGCGCGCCGCCGGAGGCTCGCGCGCGCCGCCGGAGGCTCGCTCCCGCTGTATTCAGTCACAGCGGGAGTCGGGCCAGGGGAGGAGCAGTGGCGATCGCCGCTGCTCTTCCCCGATCGTCGGGCAATCGAGTGAGGAGATCCACCTGCTTGTGTAAAGACAAGCGGGCGGATCTCCTAAAAGACAGGCAGGGTCAGATTGCAGGGTTCAGCATAGTTGAACCCTCAATCTGTCCCTGTGTCACACAGTCACCTCCCCCCACACACACGTCAGTAAGCACCAGGCATACATTAACCCCTCCCTCTCCAATAAAATTAACCCCTTCCCTGCCAGTGTCATTTTTACAGTAACAGTGCATATGTATAGCACTGATTACTGCAGTAATGTCACTGGTACCCCCAAAAGTGTCAAAAATGTCAGTCAAGGGTCCGATCTGTCCACCGCAATGTCGCAGTCCCGCAAAAAAAATCGCAGATCGCCGCCATTACACGTTAAAAAAAAACCACCAAAAATGACAAAAATCTTTCCCTTTGTTAGTAAACGCAATAACTTTTGCGCAAACCAATCAAAATACGCTTATTGTGATTTTTTTTACCAAACATATGTAGCAGAAAACAAATTGGCAAAAAATTTAAAAAAAAATTTTTTGGGGGGAGAATTTCATATAAAAAAATGTGAAAAATATTGTTATTTTTTCAAAATAAACGCTATTTTTTTGTTTATAGCGCAAAAAGTAAAAATCGCACAGGTGATCAAATACCATCAAAAGAAAGCTCTGTTTGTGGGAAAAAAAGGACGTAAATCTCGTTTGGGTACTGCGTCGCACGACCGCGCAATTGTCAGTTAAAGTCGCACAGTGCCGAATCATAAAAAGTGGCCTGGATGTAAGACAGCAAAATCCTCCGGTGGTAAAGTGATTAATAAGAAGAGGGCTGGGTCATTTGGGATCATATGTTCAGTAAGTTTCTGAGTAATCCTACGGACCTCTGACCAGTAATGTATTAATCGGGGGCAAGCCCAAAAGATATGGAGCATAGTTCCCTCTGCACCGTTGCAGCGCCAACAACACTCTGAAAATTCTGGGTAGTATTTGTGCTGTTTGGCTGGTGTATAATACCATCTTGACAAAATCTTATAGCTTGTTTCCTGCAATTTAGTACACCTGGAAGACTTTAATGTTAGTGCAAGCATCTTCTTAATTTGGGCTGGCGAGAATGTTCTACTCATCTCAATCTCCCACTTACGGACCCAAGGTAAAACCGGTTGAATCTGAGGAATAACAAGTAGGCCATACATATAAGACAAAGTGCCCTTCTTCTGGCCTTGTCTAGTGCAGTAATCCTCAAAATCCGTAAGTGGTCGGACATAGGTACTTGGTGGCGAGAGCGAACTTAAAAAATAACGCAGTTGTAAAGCCTGCCATAATGCTAGAGCATAGGGACCCTGTGCCTCTGTCAGCTCTGATAACGCAGGCCATCGATCCCCTATCAGAAAATGTGTTACCTGGAAAATACCAGTTCTGCGCAAATTCACAAAATGACTAGATGTTAGTCCTGGCTCAAATTTAGGGTTACCTAAGATTGGGTAGAGTGGAGAATCCTTTGAGAATAACCTCTGTTTTTGACGAATTACCTCACACGATCTCAGTGTCGCACCTATCAGAGGATGTGCCTTTAACGCCGAAGGGCATTCCCTCCACATCCAGGGGGCCCTACTCAAAGCCACAGGGGTCTGTGCTTGTTCTATCTGCACTGATAATTTGGTATTAAAATGGCAGCCCCAGTCTACCACTCTACCTAGATGGACGGCTTGATAGTACTTCCTAATATCTGGTAGAGCGATCCCTCCCATTCTCTTCGGAAGGCTCAACCAATTTTTTGATATCCGTGGTTTCCCATGTGGCCAGATAAACTTTAAAAATACGGTATTTACCTGGTTAAAAAACTTCAGTGGAATCTGGAGCGGTAGAGTTTGGAATAAATACAAGAACTTTGGAAGAATGCCCATTCTTGTTCTCTGGCCCCAGTCAGTCTTCCTGTCCTGGGAGGTCTTCCGAGCTTTTCTCCCTACAGGACTATCAGTCCTTGCTGCCCTCACTGCTCACCTTCCCTATGGCCTCCTGGAGCTGGGTGCTGTCATCCTGCCCGCACCTTCGCTGTCATGATCCCTGCACCTGCTTCCACCGGACTCTCAATGACGAGGCCTCTATTGGCCAATTGGTCATTCAACCCCTGGGCCACAGAGTCTTGGTGGAGGGAAGCAGAGGGAGGCAGAGCCTCCAGCACTGACATTCATGATTGATCACAGGCAAATTAGGCAGCCGGGAGGCGACCCCCTAATTTGCCTAATTAAAGAGACGCCTCTGGCAGAAAGAAGTGAGCAGTGCCAGCTGAAAAAAAGCCCTGCTGGTGCCTGCACCAGCGTGCCCCTGCCAGGAAAGTCAGTGTAGCCATAGTGGGGCTCCACTCTGGGATATTGCTTTGATTGGTCGGGACTTACATCAAATCCCGGGACAGTCCCAGTGAATCCAGGACGGTTGGTGCCCCCCCATCAGTGTAGCCCCTGTCATTGTTCTGATCTGGAATTGTGAGGTGGGCTGGCGGGGATATAGGTGGAAGGTTGGGGTGGGAGTGGGGGTAAGGGGTGGATTGAGAAGTAGGGGCAGGAGAAGTTTTTGTTTGAAATAGAAGATATTGAAGTCTCTGGGGAGGGGGGAGGAGGGGGAGGAGGGGATAGGAGGGTTGTGGGAAGATTGCTTAGTGGCTGGAGAGGATCTCTAAAAACAATGCCTCAGGCTAGTGGGGGGTGAGGGCTGGGCTAGGGGATGGATTTTAATGGCTGGAAAGTGGGCGGGTCATAGGTGCTTCATAGGTGTGCCCTGACTTCCACATCATATAGGGGGGACCCTCATGCTCCTTCTGTTTGGTCGCACTCCCTTTAGTTGTTTTATCGATGTATTATAGTTTTTTTCTGTAAGTACAGCCAGATCCACTGGCATAGTTTGTCAAGTGTCTAAGTAAAGAGTATGTAAATGGACATTCATTGTATGCTCTACTTCCATTCAGAAATATTGCTTTTAATGAAGTAAGCTCCTGAAGAAGCCTGGTCTGCGCGAAACATGTCGAGCTGAACACCAACAACTGGATATCATCACCCCATTGCTGGTCACCCATGGGTAGTTTATTAGTAGTGATGAGCCGAACATCCCCCTGTTCAGTTCGCACCAGAACATCTCGAACAGGGGAAATGTTCTAGTGAACATGCGAACTCCATTAATGTCTATGGGACACGAACATGAAAAAGCCCAAAAAAGTGTATGAGAACCCGGGTACTGCCCTGGGGGACATGAATCAATGCAAAAAAAAAAAATGTTTTAAAACGATCAATTTTAATAATGCTTAAAGTGAAACAATAAAAATTCCTTTAAATATCGTGCCTGCGGGGTTACACAGACAGTTATCACAGGCAGGGAGGCATCGAGCAGCGGTGACAGCTAGAAGGAGAGGCAATAAAGCACACTGCCTGGCTTGGATGGAGTGTTGCTGGCAGAGGATGACACTGGCCAGATTATTTGTTTGCTGGGCTTGCAGAGGATGGCTAATAAACTACCCATGGGTGACTGTGCAATAGAGGCTCATAGGCAGGAGGTCGGAGCCAGAGGTTGGGGCAGAGCTGGGAGGTGGCCCACAAAGTGTGTCATCAGTTGCTTGGAGGCTGGAAATCCTAGCAACCAATGACAGTTTCAAAGATTGATGCTCTGCTCACAGGAATCCTTGCTTGGTGCCGTGTGTTAGAGCACACACTGCACCATTGAGGATACCACCAGCAGATCCGTGGCACCCAGGGACTTACTTATAATCTCAGGATGGTTCCCCGAAATCCAGGACCATTGGGAGGTATGCAGACGGTACGGATTTGAATATTTATGGGAATCTGACCAATCACTAGGCAGAAGGCCCTGGCAGGGTGGTTAGGTCAGCCCTTAAATATGGTAGAGCCTGGCCAGCAGGGGAGCCGGGTAGAAGATGAATGGTTGAGGTGCTGCTGTGAAGCCTGGGAGGGGGCCAAGAGACGGGGAAGGACAGCCTGCATAGCATGGAAAGGAACCAGCCCAGCAGAAGGCCTGAGAGCAGTTCTATCCATAGCAGCGGGACGTAAGTACATCTACATCTCCATGACCTATAAGGGAGATGTCTGCTAGATGCAAGTTTTTGACAAGTTTTCAAGGGACAGTTTTTAGTGCTTACCCAGTCCCTTGCCTTGGGATCAGATAAGGCGCTTTTCCACTGCATGGAACCAAACGGTTCGGTTCGGTTCGCTTTTGTGCTTTTCCACTGCATGGTACCGCATGGTACGGTGCTGGAACGGTTCGGTACGGTATGGCGGCGCTTTTCCACTACATGGAACCGAACGGTACGGCTCGCTTAAACAGTACCACCTCGGTTGTGGTTCCAAGAGGGCCGTACCGGTACCATATCCCACAATCCTTTGCATGCAGCCTTGACTGTTTGTCACTACTAGCCACTGATTGGTCAGAGAATCGTTGTTATCCCACCCACTTACTACTTTAGTGGAAAAGCAAACCGTACCGAACCGTTCCAACACCGTACCATGCGGTACCATGCAGTGGAAAACCAAACCGAGCCAAGCAGGGCTGAGTGGAGCCGAGCCGGTATTTGCAGTGGAAAAGTGCCAATATTGTAGCCTGGTGGGCTCTTTTTTTTTCATTAAGGGGACGATAGCTCCTACAAGTTGGGACTTTACTGAAAATCCACTCAAGGTATACCAGACACCTAGGAGGGGATTACTTTGCTAAAGTCTGTTGTTGTCAAGTATCTGTTGTTGCAGTGTGCCAGAGAAGGAAGCTGTCCTCGTTTTGTTGTTCTTTGAATCAAAATGGGCATCCCATAACCCTTCTGCCCTAACCAAGTTGAAATACCTAAAAAATCCTAAAAACCAAGCCCATGGACTGTTTCTTCTGTTTGGATGCAAGTCAGAAAATGCATGGTGACTGGACATGCAGACTATAGGGGGACCCAAAACTCGTTAGCTCCTTAGGGGGTAGTGTTACTACTGGGAGATCCAATCTATGATGACGACAGGAGAGCTGATCGCTCATGGCACTGAAAGAGTTACATAGTTACATAGTAGATGAGGTTGAATAAAGACAACAGTCCATCCAGTTCAACCTGTGTAGGTGTGTGTGGCTGTAATCATCTCTCATACCCCTGAATGTTCTGATCCTTGAGATGTACATCTAAGAGTCTTTTGAAAGCCACCATACTTCCCGCAGAAACCACCTCTTGTGGTAGAGAATTCCACAATCTTGTAGCCCTAACAGTAAAGAACCCCCAACGTTGCCTGAGGTTAAAACGCCTTGTAGTTAATTTCTAATGATGTCAAAAGAGCCATTCTCTAATGATACTAGGAGAGCTGATCTCTGATGACGCCGGAACAGTTGTGGAGTTGGTTGGTGCCTCAAACCAAGGGGGATTGGGACTTTGTTGGCAAGTGAGTTTATATACAAGGATGTAAATAACTAAAATTTATTTATTAGAAAAAGATTAAACAGAAAGTTGAGTTTCACATATAATTGTGCATTCATAAGTGTTGGGTTATAGACCCAAGGTGAGTAGGTGAATACATTTTTTTGAAAAGTTTTGTGACATTTGTGGTATGGTGACTTTATTAGGATATTTTTCTCTGTTCTTCCATGCTTGTTGAGCTTGGAATGTGGTCAGAGAGATTCCCAGTGGTTATCCTACTCGTTTCGGCTATATTGCAGCCTTTGTCAAGGATTATATATCACCATGTCTGAAATGGTAGTGAGATATTAGTTAAATATATCTATTTATGCAAACCACGGGTATTTAAACCGTTGGTGCTAGGTAATTTCTATATATTGTTCCAATCTTGTTCCAATCCCCTCCCTTATGTGGGATATGGATCCTTTCTGGTGCCATGAAGGTGATTTTTGGCATTTTGTAGCTATGGTTAAAGGCTACATGTCTTCCCAAGGGTAAGTAGAAGTTGCCTATTTGCATACTATAGACGTGTTTGTTGATTCTTTTTCCCATTTCTTGTTTTAGTTTTGCCCACGTAGAAGGCTCCTCTCTCACATCTTGTCATCATGACGTGTCAGCCTTTTTTCTTTCTTTAAATACATATTTGTACTGCTGTTAATACTAAATACAATCATATATGTTTATATACAAACATTGCGAACACACTGTTTTGCTATTGAAGTACATATTTCCTTTATTTTTTGTAAATACACTTTGTGAATGCCAACACCATGTAGGGGTTCATATGTCCCAACCTCGCACACGGCACGGAAAGCCCCTGTCTTGGACAGGGCCCTACAGGAGCAATAGGGGTACTACCATCCACACCCCGATTTGATCCCCTCAAGGGACATCAGCTCCAAACACTCCGAACCGAAAAAAAAACGTCTTGACGGTGTCCCGATGCGCTCGCAGCCTAGTGGCGCATGCTCAGTAGGGACGGAACCGCGTGACAAACGTTATGTCCAAGTACGTGCAGCGCCTAGTGCACATGCGCGGACGGACATAAATAGGCCGGGGAACCGCATCCATCCTCAGTTCCCTCACAGAGAGGGAGAAGGAAGGACGTAAGAAGTGCTGCCTGGGACCTACCGAGGAAACCTTTCAGCTAACCATGTGAGTCAACAGTGGAGTTATATCCACATTCCCCAAAAAAAGTTATTTTCACAGTATCTTATATGGATGAAAACTTATTTACTTTCTTCAAATATATAGAGATGGATATTTTTTTGATTTATTAATCCCTATATAGTGCCTTTTTGGCAAAAACGGGAATTCAGAGGCCCCCCATTTGGAGCTTCAAACAACTTAGCTGCATCTCTTTGCAGCACAAGTCCGTGAGTCTTAAATAATCCTTTTATATATATGGAATCACCCGTTATAAATATACACACATAACCACTGTAATTATGTACCATTCCAGGACAACACATCCACTGGTTCTCGCTGCGAATAAGGGACACAAGAACCACACATGGAACAGGCAAACAAAATAAATACATGTATGTGTGTATATATATATAAATTACCTAGCACTTTAAATACCCGTGGTTTGCATAAATACATATATTTAACTAATATCTCACTACCATTTCAGACATGGTGATATATAATCCTTGACAAAGGCTGTAATATAGCCGAAACGCGTAGGATAACCATTGGGAATCTCTATGACCACATTCCAAGCTCAACAAGCATGGAAGAACAGAGAAAAATATCCCAATAAAGTCACCATACCACAAATGTCATGAAAATTTTCAAAAACTTTTATTCACCTACTCACCTTGGGTCTATAACCCGACACTTATGAATGCACAATTATATGTGAAACTCAACTTGTTTAATCTTTTTCTAATAAATTAATTTTAGTTATTCACATCCTTGTATATAAACTCACTTGCCCACAAAGTCCCAATCCCCCTTGGTATGAGGCACTAACCAACTCCACAGTTTATATAAAGGGACGGAGGCAGACATACACCCCTTTAGCCCTCTAGAGATCAAAAAAACCCTCAAAAAGACGCCGGAACAGTTGACCTCTGATGACACCAGGAGAGCTGATCTCTGGTAATGCTGGGAGAGCTGATCTAAGAAACCAGGAGAACTGATCTCTGATGACACCTAGAGAGCTAATCTCTGATGAATTGGGGAGAGCTGATCTCTGATGACAGTGGGAGTGCTGATCTCTGATGACACTGGGAGAGCTGATCTCTGATGACAGTGGGAGTGCTGATCTCTGATGACACTGGGAGTGCTGATCTCTGATGACACTGGGAGAGCTGATCTCTGATGACAGCGGGAGAGCTGATCTCTGATGACACTGGGAGTGCTGATCTCTGATGACACTGGGAGAGCTGATCTCTGATGACACTGGGAGAGCTGATCTCTGATGACAGTGGGAGTGCTGATCTCTGATGACACTGGGAGAGCTGATCTCTGATGACAGCGGGAGAGCTGATCTCTGATGACACTGGGAGTGCTGATCTCTGATGACACTGGGAGAGCTGATCTCTGATGACACTGGGAGAGCTGATCTCTGATGACAGTGGGAGTGCTGATCTCTGATGACACTGGGAGAGCTGATCTCTGATGACAGCGGGAGAGCTGATCTCTGATGACACTGGGAGTGCTGATCTCTGATGACACTGGGAGAACTGATCTCTGATGACAGCGGGAGAGCTGATCTCTGATGACACTGGGAGTGCTGATCTCTGATGACAGCAGGAGAGCTGATCTTTGATGGTGCCAGGAGAGCTGATCTCTAATTGTGCTGGGAGAGCTGATCTATTACACCGGAAAAGCTGAACTCTAATGACAGCGAGAGAGCTGATCTCTGATGACACTGGGAGAGCTGATTTATGCTGGCACCGGGAGAGATGATCTCTAAGAATGCTGGGAGAGCTGATCTTTGATGACATCGGGAGAGCTGATCTCTGATGACATCGGGAGAGCTGATCTCTGGTGGCGCCAAGAGAGCTGATCATTGAAGACAATGGGAGGGCTGATGTCTGATGACACTGGGAGAGCTGATTTATGCTGGCACCAGGAGAGATGATCTCTAAGAATGCTGGGAGAGCTGATCTATGACACCGGGAGAGCTGATCTATGACACCGGGAGAGCTGATCTCTGATGACATCGGGAGAGCTGATCTCTGATGACATTGGGAGAGCTGATCTCTGATGACATTGGGAGAGCTGATCTATGATGGCGCCAGGAGAGCTGATCATTGATGACAATGGGAGGGCTGATGTCTGATGACGCTGGCACTGGGAGAGCTGATCTCTGATGACCCCGGAAGAGCTGATCTCTGATGGTGCCGGGAGAGTTGATTTCTAATAATGCTGGGAGAGTTGATCGCTGAAGACACTGGGAAAGATGATCTCTGATGGTGCCCGGAAAGGTGATCTGATGACGCAGGGAAAGCTGATCACTGATGAAGTTGAAAGAGCTGATCTCTGATTGCACTGGAAGAGCTGATCACTGATGAAGTTGGGAGAGCTCACCTCTGATGACACCAGGAGAGCTGATCTCTGATGACACCAGGAGAGCTGATCTCTGATGTCATCGTGGTAAAAAAAACCTGAACACCTAAGCCCAGTTTTTCTACTTTGTCATGTGTGTCAACTGTACATATCATTTTATCTGGGTAAATATTTTTTTTAAGATACATTTGGACCTTTATTTGGTGATGCATTTTAATAGATATCCTTGACCCTGAGCTTTGACCCCACCTTTTTGACCCCCAACTGGAACCTTGACCCTGACACGGATATAGATCAAGCCCTGATATAGCTATTTTATTTTTTCTTATTCAATCTGTTTATTGAAAAGCAGGTAGAACATAAACATCAGCAAAGATTGTACAATTACAGTAAAGAGTGGGATTTGCACCCACTTCAGGTACAATGTATATATCATGACAAATCAGAACATCGACATGTAACAGTAGCATATAAATTGACTGGTATCATCTGATGGGAATGGAAACCAAGGGCACCGGGCCTTGTAAGGTTTGAGCAGTATAAGCTAATAGACACAAAGAGTCCAGTCAATCCAGGGGAACTGAGGCACAAAATAGGCTCAATAAACCAAGTAACATTCACCAGAGAGTAAAGAGACACAAGCGGGAAGAAGGTAGGTAAGGGAATGAGGAAGAGGGTTGGGACTTCATCCAGTATGCCTGTGGGTAACTGGAATATCACAGTTCAAGAAGAGAAGAGCCAAAACCTGGCAATAAGAAATAATCAACCCATGGTTGCCAAACCTTCACAACCTGAGTCCAGTAGAGTCACCTCAATCTTACTGTAAATTGTGGTCTGTCTAATCCGGTTTTTCATCTCCAGGATGTATAATGTTGGGGTCTTCCTGGCCTTTCCAATAGCTTGTTTGGAGGCCATCAGGACCTGTAGTGATAGTTTCAGCTGGGCTCCCATGAAGCCAAGAGAGCAACGATCCAACAGTGGGACCTCCAGGTCTGGCACTACAGAGGTGTTAACTTAGGAAGGAACTATGTGGAAAAGTTCAGCCCATAAACGCTTCACTTGCAGGCAAAACCAGCAGATGGGTTCCCTATTCACCACAACCCCGAAAACACTTGGGAGGGGCGTTAGGTAAAAAATTTGGAGATCCTTGCTGGAACCAGGTACCAGCACATTAAAGAGGAAGTAAAGGCTGTTGTTTTTTTTCCCTTTTCTCTTACCTGGAAAGTAAAGATATGTGAGACTTACCTCCAAACTAAGCCCTCCTCGTCCCTGCTGGAGGCCGCATCCATCTTTGCCCGTCTTCTATCCGAGTCTGCGGACTCTGGCTGTGCTACTGGTCGGAGCCGCGTGACGTCACTCTGGTGCATGCGTGAGGGAGCTGCCAGTCACGGCACAGGGCTCTGAAGAAATGGCATGGGCGACTGTTCCTTCAGAGCACATACGCCGATGATGTCATAGTATACAGTAAATATCTCCTAAATTGTACATGTTTAGGAGATATTTACAGTACCTATAAGTAAGCCTTATTATAGGCTTACCTATATGTATAAACATTAGAGGGGGGTTTACAACTACTTTAAGACTTTATAATTGGTTTCTATATTTTCTTTTTTCTTTGTTTTCTACTCTTTTTCTTTTTTTTTTTGGCAGTACAATGTATTTTTTTCTTAAATCAAGAGGGGAAGAGTACAGGGATGCTTCAGAGTGACTGATTACTTTTTCTTTTGCAGTCCCACGGTGTAGTGAAACGCACTCACAAAACTAGAGCACCTGGTGCATAAAAGAATAAAGCACGCAAAAAAGTGCACAGGGTGCATTATGCCGTTGGCTGTTTAGGGGAAAGTTGAGAGAAAAATATCTTCCTATATTCATATGCTATATTTAGAAGGTTTTTTTTTTTTCTTTGCATTTTTAACTTTTTTAGAAAGGGATTTTTTTTGTTCTTTATTTTTGTATTTTTAATTCTTTATTTAGTAGGTGTTGTATTTTTTATTCTTTCATTGGAATGTGTGTTTTTTTTTTTTGTTATTTTATTTTTAATTCTCTATTTAGAAATAGTTTTTTGTACTTTATTTTTGTATCTTTAGTTCTTTATTTGGTAGGTGTGTGTTTTTTCTACTGCAATTTATTTTTTGTATTTTTAACTCTTTATTCAGGATTTTTTTTTGCACTATATCTTTTTTTTAATTCTTTATTTATTTAAAAGGTGTATTTTTTGTATTGTATTTTCTATTCTTTTTTTAAAAAGGTGTCTTTTTTTGTATTGTATTTTTGTATATTTGATTCTTTATTTAGAAACCTGTGTTTTGCGGACTTTATCTGTGCATTTTTTATTCAGTGCCGGTTCACACTTGTGCGATGCGGGAAGGCTGCGAATATGCAGCCTGTTCCCGCATCGCAAACGCACATCTGGCAGTTCACACTGCCATATGCGATACGCGGGGGTGTCAATTAAAAGTTAACGACTTTTAACAGTTTGATCGCATATCGCATATCGCAGTGCGATCTGCCAGTTCGCACAGAATCGGATCGCACAAGTGTGAACCACTGTGCGATCCGATTGTGAGGCGGCTAAAAAAATGCCTCATGTGCGTCTTTGCTGCGGATGCAGTGCGAATTCAGCCATACAAAGTGTCTCGCTAAAATTCGCACCGCACAGAGATCGCATGTAATTTAGGAGCAGTGCGCTCCGAATGACATGCGATCAGCGCATCCGCGGTAGTGTGAACCGGCTCTCATTGTTAGGAAGGATTTTTGTATTTGTTTTTTTGTTTTGGAAATATTATTGACTTCTTAAACATCATGTGGAGTACCGGCAGCCCGGCCCCATCTAGAGCAGTCAAGGGAAGAGTAGTGACCCCAATAAGATCTATGGTAGGCCCTATAGACAACTGAGTTTGTTTTTGCGTTGGGTACAAGGAGGTGAGGGGCACGATTTCCAGGGCCGTAGACCATTCCTCAGCAGTGGGGGTTCCTACAGTACATTTCAAGTCACTGAAATATTTTTAGGACACTCTATTGTCATTTATATCATTATGTACCATGACATCTGGGTTCTCCTTAACCCCACCCAACAATAGGTCATCCCTATCCACATTGTGCCTGGAAAACTGTTGGGTGTTCACAGTCCTGGTGACAGATTATCTTGTCCTAATAACGAAGTCCCCTATCGCCAGTATGTGTCCTTGCCTGTACACGTGCTCCCATGCTTACTGGAGCAGTCAGTACTTTGGCAGCTGCAGATTTATTCTGCTCCATCACTGTTATTCCTGAATTGATTTACCCAATATCATGCAATCGAGCATAATTACTGGGGTGTATGAACTAGCTTCTCTAACACTTTTCCCTCTACAACATCTTCTAACTGTACCCAGGCTACCTCTGGGTCCTGCACCTCCATGTCACCACTTAAATCTATACTGGCCCCATCACCCCACCAGGAGATGGGCAAGCTGGGGTCCAGTAGCAGATATGGAAGGTAGGGGTCAAGCAGAAGCATAGTCAGTAAATAAGCCAACAGTTTGTAACAAGTGGTTGCAGATCTGGATCAAGTGGAAGTGTAGTCAAGATTCAATCCAAAATTTGGTAACAGGTGGTTGGAGGTTGGGATCAAGCAAAAGCATACTCGGTAAACAAGCCAACAGTCTGTAACAAGTGGTTGCAGGTCGAGATCAAGTGAGAAACAATCCAAAGTTTGATAACAGGTGGTTGCAGGTTGGGATCAAGCGGGAGTGTAATCAAGAAACAAGCCAAAGGTCAGTAACCAGTGGTTGCAGGTCGGGATCAAGCGGAAGTGTAGTTGAGAAACAAGTCAAAGGTCATTAACAAGTGGTTGCTGGTCGGGATCAAGTGGAAGTGTAGTTGAGAAACAAGCCAAAGGTCATTAACAAGTGGTGACAGGTCGGGATCAAGCGGAAGAGTAGTTGAGAAACAAGCCAAAGGTCAGTAACAAGTGGTGGCAGGTCGGGATCAAGTGGAAGTGTAGCTGAGAAAAAAGCCAAAGGTCAGTAACAAGTGGTGGCAGGTCGGGATCAAGTGTAAGTGTAGTTGAGAAACAAGCCAAAGGTCATTAACAAGTGGTTGCAGGTCGGGATCAAGTGGAAGTGTAGTTGAGAAACAAGCCAAAGGTCGGTAACAAGTGGTTGCAGGTTGTGATCAAGCAGTAGTGTAGTGGAGAAACAAGCCAAAGGTCAGTAACAAGTGGTTGCAGGTTGGGATCAAGCAGTAGTGTCGTGGAGAAACAAGCCAAAGGTCACTGCCAAGTGGTTGCAAGTCGGGATCAAGCAGAAGTGTAGTCGAGAAACAAGCCAAAGGTCAGTAACATATGGTAGTGAAGGAGTGGCTCCTTCTGTAGTCAAATTAGCAATGATTGTTTGTTTTGGGCTGTTAAGGGTCTCACAGGCTGGGAGTTTGTTTGCTTCTCCCTGCCTCTGGAAGAAGCTTCCAGAGCTTATGGCAGGAAATTCAAATAGCCAACTTAAATATTTATAATCCTTTAGCCAATCCCAGAAGAGGAGCGTCTAGTAGGGGGCTGGGAAGATGATAATAGTCTGAAGTCCTGGAATTCTGGGTTCTTTCTTCCCAGGAGGGTTCCAGAGCCTGAGGGTAGCCCATGGACTGACGCCCCTCATGCTGTTCAGGAAGCCTCAGCCATGTCAGGGCTCAGGGCCTACATGGATCTCCTGAGAAGCTAATTGCAGGACCTCACCACAAGGGATCTGATCTGGAGAAGGACTGTCTCGCTTACAGGACCATGTCCAGAGGACAAAATGTACCTAAACCATGAATGTGCTAAAAGCAACTCAATAAAGATGAAACATTGTCTTATTTCTGCTTCTCCTGTTCTTCAGATTTTCATATTAAGAAGACTAGAAGCCCATCCACCACTTTATCAGGACATGATTAACTCAAAGGATTACCGGTCACCCTCTGCCCAGACTTTCACTTCCCAATCACCCTCTTGCCTATTTCCTTCATCCACAAGCTCAGTTTCACCTATCCCCCCTCAAAGGGACACTGATAGCTCTCTGAAGTGTCTTATCAATGACCGAGACCTGCACCTGTCAGAGCATCTGGGGGACGGCTGCTTTGGGGTAGTCCGGAAAGGGGAATGGAGGATCTCCAGTGAACAAACAGTGAGTATCTTTTTCCTTTTAACTCTGTTGGTCCTCTGAATTTTCAGCTCTCCTGTCATATTCTTTCTCCATCATCTACTACATCTTTACAGGTGAATGTTGCAGTGAAAACTCTCCGTGCAGATGCCAGCTATGACCCTGAAGTCCTTCAGGATTTTCTGCAGGAAGTGAATGCGATGTATGCCCTGGATCACCCACATCTTATCCGACTCTATGGAGTGGTTCTTACACAGCCAATGAAAATGGTGAGTGATTGACATTTGTCACAAACTGAGATGTAGACCCTCCTGCTTTCCTTGCTAGTGGAGTCTAAGGGGTAGCAGTGTTCTGCCTTGGCAGGAGTGAGGCTGGAAGCTGCAAGTGCAGAGAAGGTACAGCAGAAACTCAGACTGGAAAAACTTGGGTGCAGAAATAGTGAAGCCAAGATTGTGCTACAAGGCACCTGAGGAAACACAGAGGCACTTAGAGGGTGCAGCAGTGGTGTAACGTACCTGGTGGTCAGTGCCATCTTAAAAGCATTAAGGGGCCCCAGGCAATGCAGTGCACTGGGGCCCCACCTACACGATCACCCACAAGAATAAAAATGAAAATTATCGATAAGGCAATATTTATTGGTACAGTAGTGCCAGGCTAATGACAGCTTCCAAATTGGGTGGCTGGGTCCGGTGAACACACACATGGACGGGAGTCAGACCTGACTATACTGTGTGTGCCTGTTCCCATGGAGGCGGACAGACATTCCTACAGTTGTGGGCTTCCCCTCCACTGCCCAAGTGGCCTGACAGCAGGGCAGGGTGCTTGCCACCTGCTAAGTTCGGCGATGGGATGCACACGGGAATCTGGACTAATGCTTGGCTGGGGCTGGGTCTCTGAGCAGGTGGGTCCCCCCGGCCTAGGGGGGCCCCTGGGCAACTGCCCAGCAGGCCCATTCGGTAAGATGGCCCTGCTGGTGGTGGAGCCTGAAACATTGAGGAATGTCTCTCTTGCAACCCTGGCTCTGGAGTCCCTGGTAAGGTGACAGAGAACACTGGAGCTCAAAGTGGCACAAGTGCCCAGTAAGTCTCTCACTGGCTGGTGCTGCTGTGCATCTGGAAAGCAGATATACCATGACTGGACACGTTGGTGGAGGAACAGGAGCCAGTGCAGAATGCAGATAGGCTGGTGTGGATTCAGTATTGGCACAAGACAGAGTTGAACAATCCGGGTAAGCAACTAGCGGGCAGATCAGGTTCAGGAGGCAAGCAGTAGAGTAGTCAAAAGACAGGCCAGGATCGGTAACAGCAGAACAGATAAGCAGAAGCAGCAGGCAGAAGCGTATTCTAGGGACATGCCAGGGTCAGTACAAGTGGTGGTCAGGCAGAGTCAGAGGCAAGACCAGGTCAGAAACAGGAACATAATAGAACAAACAGCACTGACACACAGTGCACTTTAAATAGCCCTTCTGGAGCCAATGCGTGCACCTGCTCGCACACGCACACCTGCACCCGCTAACCAACCACGGGCAGGATTTCTCAGATCTGTGCATCTGCACACAGAAATGTTCCTTTCCTGCCAGGTGGTTGCACAAGGATCAGGTTTGGGTGCAGAGGAGACTTGGGCTATGGCTGCAGCAATGGCTGGGCTCTGGCTGCAGTGGAGACATTAAAGTGCAGGTGCAGCAATGGCATTATTAAAAAATAAAAGAACACTATCCTGGCTAGGGTAACTGTGGAAGAGCAAATTTCATCTACACAAACAGAAATTTAATCTACACAAAAAGGGTATCTTGACAAAAGGGAGATATGGGTGTCCCTCCCTCTGCAGGGTGGCATAGAATAAAGTCATGAGTCTGCCCCTCCTGCCCCTGATTGGTTACAGAGGTATGATGTGTATGACATTATAATAAGGACATTTTGTCTTTCTTTCTTGTGTCTCAGGTTACAGAGTTGGCCCCTCTCGGATCCTTACTCAGTCATCTGCACTCCTATAATGGCGTGTATTCTCTGCAGCTCCTGTGGTCATATTCCATCCAGATTGCCTCTGGGATGAGCTACCTTGAGACCCATAATTTCATCCACAGGGACCTGGCAACTCGAAATGTATTGGTGATCAGAGAACAAGTGGTAAAGATTGGAGATTTTGGATTGACAAGGCTTTTGGCGGCAAATGATGATCATTACACCACCTCTCCTCGCCGAAAGATACCCTTTGCATGGTGAGGGTGGAATTCAGCACATTGTTGGGTCATAGAGTGAAGGATCTAGCCTTCATTGTAAGGAGTAAGATGGTAACCAAATCTAAGGTTGGGTTAAGTTTGGAAAGTCAAAAACACTAATGAGCCCAATATTTTCCGTCTGGTTGGTAGGTGTGCTCCAGAGAGCTTGAAGTTTGGCAACTTTTCACACTCAAGTGATGTCTGGATGTTCGGGGTCACCATGTGGGAGATGTTCACCTATGGACAGGAACCCTGGTTGGGCCTAAATGGGAAACAGGTAATGGAAAGATCCTGTAGAGTGTCGCCAATCAATAGACGTGTGCTATTTATTTCATTACGAATCAAAATTCAGCTTTTTGGAGATTCGGATGTAATGAATCATTTTAACATAACAAATATGAGGAAACGTAATGATCAACTTAATGAAGAATCCAAAACAAGACACATTTTTCTGTGGCGCACATCTCTATCAATCATCTTCCCATCCTGAAGTTGGTAACGGTCTCTATTTCTCCAGATTTTAGCTGCAATTGATAGAGGTCACGAGCGGCTGGAGTGCCCCGAAGACTGTCCTCCTGCTTTGTACAATGTGATGATGAAATGTTGGGCGTACATACCGAAAGAGAGGCCAAACTTTATAACTCTCATCAGCCTTCTACAAGAGGTGAGTGATCTTCCAATTGTATCAAAGAGATCTATCTCACATATTGTCTTCTAATTCGAAAGGACTGTCTCCAATATTGTCCTGTAGGGCCAGGACAAGGGGTGCCTACAGGACAGTATGTGGACCCTACAGTGGGCATGACTGGCAGCTACCCTGGGCACAGTAAAGCAAAAGAATGGACACAGGGTGGTTACAGGCCATTCTACAGCATCTATTACTGGGGGGAAGGGGGGCACAATTCTGGATCTTTGCCCTGGGCACTGGATGACCCTGTGCTGGTTCTGCTGTTCTGTAGTGTATCCTCTGATGGATCCAGGGGGACCTGATGTTTGGATTCAGAAGATCCAACTCTGTAGTTGCTTTCTGCAGTGATCTATATGGACTATTGCCATTTTACCCTTCACTGTTATCTTTCATGGGTCCTAAAAGTTTGCTTTTAACATTAGTCTGTACTCTAATGTAAAATGCACTCAGGACATCTGTCTCCAATATTGCCCTCTACCCTGATTTGTGATGGATCTAGGAAGGCTTTTACTATCTTTGAACTCTGCTCCTCTTCTTCATGGGTCCAGGTGGTCTTACTTAAACACTGGCCTTTACTCTGATCTGTAAGACCGGGTTCACACATGCTGCGGGTCCCAGCAGGTGGTCTGGGGCGTCCCTATACACCGATTCAAATTTCTGCCTGCATTCGCACCTGATTCGGAGCCAAAGACGCACAGGACCCTTTTCAAGTGTGAACAGAGGCCGCCCCCAGAGCTATTTGAACTGGCTCCATTGAGAGCCGGTCACACTCTCCTGTCATGCGAATTGGATGCTGGGAAACCCACATCCAATTTGCATCAGTGTGAACCTGACCTAATGGTTTAGAAGTATAATTCCACGCTTGCTCTCTACTTTTATTTTTCATGAATCCTGGATGGTCTGTCTTTTACATTCGCTTTATCTCTGGTGTAAAAATTCTTCCTGTATACATGCTGTAGACTAATCGTCAACGGATCTGGGTTTTATATTTCTAACGTCTCCCTCTGCTCTGATCTTAAAGGTCTGTTGCCAATATTAATTTTTATACTATAACATTTTTAAGGAGGTGAAATATCCTCAGTCCACAGCACCACTCTGAACCCTCTCGTCTCCTTATCTACAAACTGACAAGGTACCCACTTAAGGAAGCCTATTTTCGCACATTATGATAGCCTATTTTCATATGGGCTACAGAAATATAGAGAAGGAAACATTACCTTTTATTCTTCTCTCCCTTTACTGAGATACTGATGTTATGCTGCACCATTTTCCTCTTCTTTCCTAAACTTCTATGCAGAGTGCTGAGAATCCTGGGAGTTGGAGTTTGAGATGGCAGTCATACTGTATAATGTGTCCAATGGACTCCTTAAACTACAGATTTTAGTAGGCACTGTTACAGACTAGAGCGTCCACTCACCCACTGCTTCCCACCACTGATCACTGAGGGCTTTCAGGGAGAGACTGAGGGAGACCCCCTTCTGCAGCAAGAGGTCACAGCAGCATCCCGAAGACTAGTGAGAGGGCTTTTTCGCCCACTGCTAATACTGATAGCAGGGACTGAGCTCTGAGAGAAGGACACCAACTGTACCCAATCCATACCGCTGTACCCAATCCATACCGCATCCATACTGCACCCTATACCGCACTTATTCCAAAACTAGACTTCACCTCTACCAACCCTACACTGTATTATACCAAACGTTTTCTTGCATCTGAACCACATCTACCTTGCACCTGTGCAAGACAATACCATACCTGTGATGTACTTGTACTGCATGTGACTGTCATTAAGTGCACCAATGCTCTTAAAGGGCCCCAACAATAGCAAGCTGAAGAGCATCTCAAAGAAATGCTCCTCCTGTAATAATTATTCTGCTAGTCCCCTTGGTTCTTCTGCCCCCTTCTCTGCCTCTGCCATCCTTCTTTTCTTTTAGAAAGTGTATGCCCAGTTGGTCTAGGACTATCATCGCTGCCATAAACAGTTTCTGGCAGTATAGTTCCACCACCCCATAGATTCAACTCTTCCACTGGTTATTGCTGCACTTGAAGTGGCCTTGCTACTGTTTATTCTGATCTGGATACCAAATGTCATCTTATGCCTAGTCCTTACTCATAATCACTTTCTATGCAGAATTGTGTTATAACCATTTTTAATCTTTTTTTATCCTCGCCTAGTTTCCAACCAGATTGGGTGACAATATATTATGTTTGCCTTTACTAATTGGTTCAGTGCCTGTTTTCTTTGATATAACACTACTATCTCGAACCAAGTATTACCTTCAGTGAGTTCCTGTGATATGGCATGTTTATACACTCAACCTGGTGTGTCAGGGAGGCTGGGGTTCTTGAAAAGTGTGAGGCAAAGAACAGAGCACCCATCCTAATCAGCTGCTCCTACGAGGGTAGCAGTTAATAGATGAATGAGAGCCACACTCCTATCTCTGCTCTTCCAAGTCATTTATTAAAGCATCCACAGTATAGCTACAGCCATAGTGTTTCCATCCCAGACCCACCTGTTTCCCCAACAAATGGCTTGATTACAAGGATGTGATCATGTCATTTGTTGATAAAACGTATTAAGGAGGTGGTAGTTCTGGGGTGAGGACACTACTGGCTGCAGCTATACTGTGGATGTTTGAATAAATTCTCATTCATTCAGCTAATTTCAAGGAGGTCTTTCATCTGTATTTTACATTCTATTTTTGGAAGAGCGCTTACACTAAATGCGATGATCTGAGATGTTATTTATGAAGAAACGGCAACCAAATTGCCATCTTTTGTTCGTCCATTATTTGATAGACAACTTCTTCCTTCTCCAGGTGAAACCTCTGGAGCTTAAGATTCTTAAGGAAGTTAGCAATCCTTTCTGGCTGCCCCTGAATCCTGGGGATGTTGTCTCCATCATTGAGGCTGGGTAAGAAAAAATGTATGTTCTCTACATCCATGTACAACCACCAACCATTCATCTCCAATTGTACACAGTTTATAACTGGTCATCATTTTATTTCTGCAATTAATTGTCTGTTTTTAATCAATTAACATCCATCATCAATATTTCTTCACCCCTTGCTGATCAGTCTTTATCCATCTATCTTTACCACCTGTTGCTTCCAATTATCCTTCTGCATGATTTGGAGTAGGTCGTGCCAGCAGCAGGCCAATCAGTCCATTTATTTGCTTTGCCATAGACCAGGGGTCTCCAAACTTTCTAAACAAAGGGCCAGTTTAGTATTCTTCAGACTTCATGGGGGCCAGACTGTGGCCAATACGAGTAGAAACTCAATGGTGTCAGTTGGAGGAAGAGTGCCCTTCATTGATGTCAGTGGAAGGAATAGTGCCCCTATCATTGGTGTCAGTGGGAGGAATAGTGCCCCTATCATTGGTGTCAGTGGGAGGAATAGTGCCCCTATCATTGGTATCAGTGGAGGAATAGTGCCCCTCATTGATGTCAGTGGAAGGAATAGTGCCCCTATCATTAGTGTCAGTGGGAGGAATAGTGGCCCATCATTGGTGTCAGTGGGAGGAATAGTGGCCCATCATTGGTGTCAGTGGGAGGAATAGTGGCCCATCATTGGTGTTAGTGGGAGGAATAGTGTCCCATCATTGGTGTTAGTGGGATGAATAGTGTCCCATCATTGGTGTTAGTGGGATGAATAGTGTCCCATCATTGGTGTTAGTGGGATGAATAGTGTCCCATCATTGGTGTTAGTGGGATGAATAGTGTCCCATCATTGGTGTCAGTGGGAGGAATAGTGGCCCCTCATTGGTGTTAGTGGGAGGAATAGTGGCCCCTCATTGGTGTTAGTGGGAGGAATAGTGGCCCATCATTGGTGTTAGTGGGAAGAATAGTGCTTCATCGTTGGTTTCTATGAGAGGAATAGTGCCTCCTTGTTCGTGTCAGTGGGAGAAATAGTGCCACATCCTTGGTGTCAGCTGAAGGAATAGTGCCCCATTGTTCCTGTCCATGAGAGGAATAGTGCCCCATCATTGGCATCAGTGGGAGGAATAGTGCACCGTCATTGGTGTTAGTGGGAGGAATAGTGTCCCATCATTAGTGACAGTGGGAAGAATAGTGCCCCATCATTGTTGTCAGTGAGAGGAATTGTGCTCCAACATTGGTGTCAATGGGAGGAATAGTGCCTAATTGTTGATATCAGAGGGAAGAATAGTTCCCCATCATTGGTATCAGTTTAGGAATAGTGCCCCATCATTGATATCAGTGGAGGAATAGTGCCCCATCATTGGTGTCAGTGGGAGGAATAGTGCCCCATCATTGGTGTTAGTGGGAGGAATAGTGCCCCATCATTGGTGTTAGTGGGAGGAATAGTGCTTCATCATTGGTATCAGTGGAGGAATAGTGCCCCATCATTGGTATCAGTGGAGGTATAGTGCCCCATCATTGGTGTCAGTGAGAGGAATAGCGCCCCATCATTGGTATCAGTGGGAGGAATAGTGCCCCATCATTGGTATCAGTGGAGGAATAGTGCCTCATCATTGGTGTCAGTGGGAGGAATAGTGCCCCATCATTGGTGTTAGTGGGAGGAATAGTGCCCCATCGTTGGTGTCAGTGGGAGGAATAGTGCCCCATCATTGGTGTTAGTGGGAGGAATAGTGGCCCACCCCACTTATGGTGTCATTTGAAGTAATTATCCCCCATTGTTAATGTCAGTGGGAGGAATAGTGCCCCAAGGGCCAGATAAAACCAAGAAAAGGGGCACCATTTGAAGAACACTGCCATAGACTCTAGATTAGGGATAGACCGAAATGTTTTTTTTCAGGACCGATACCGATATTTTGGTCACAACGTATCGGTATCGGACGACATGGGTCGATATTTTGTACATTTAAAGTTTTGAAAAATAAAGACAATTTTTGACACAAATCTGGTACTGAACATGTTAATTTTTGTTTAATGCTTAATGGCTGATTTGCTGGCACCCTGTGTTGGGTGGCTGGGTGGCTGGCACCCTGTGGTGGGTGGGTGGCTGGTACAGGGCTTGTGGGTGGCTGGCTGGTACAGGACCTGTGGGTGGCTGGCTGGCTCGCTGGTACAGTGCCTGTGGCTGGCTGGTACCGGGCCTGTGGCTGGCTGGTAAAGTGCCTGTGGGTGGCTGGGTGGCTCGCTGGTACAGTGCCTGTGGCTGGCTGGCTGGTACCGGGCCTGTGGCTGGCTGGTAAAGTGCCTGTGGGTGGCTGGCTGGCTGGTACAGGGCCTGTGGATGTGGGTGGCTGGCTGGCACCAGGCTGCTGTGGGTGAGTGTATGGCTGTGATAAACTCCCGCAAGACTAGTCCCAACTGCAGACGAGGCTGTCCAAGGCAAGGGAGGCGGCCTAAGAAGGCAGAATGACGTCACAAAAATATCTGCAATATCGGCCAGTTTTGGGGCAGATACCGATATATCGGGGAAAGTGCATATCGGCCCCCTATATATTGGCCTTGCCGATAATCGGTCTATCCCTACTCTAGATTGCCATAAATGGATTCCTAAGTGTTCCTGGAATTTAATCCTGGTCTTGGTCCTCCGTGTTTAAGATGCCTAGACCTGCTCCAGCATGAGCTTCTCAGATGGCAAATATATATATACTGTATCTCACAAAAGTGAGTACACCCCTCACATTTTTGTAAATATTTTGTTATATCTTTTCATGTGACAACACTGAAGAAATGACACTTTGCTACAATGTAAAGTAGTGAGTGTACAGCTTGTATAACAGTGTAAATTTGCTGTCCCCTCAAAATAACTCAACACACAGCCATTAATGTCTAAACCACTGGCAACAAAAGTGAGTACCACCACCATGCTTGCCTGTAGGCAAGACACACTTGTCTTTGTACTCCTCACCTGGCTGCCGCCTCCCGCGCATGACACCATCTGAACTAAATAAGTTTATCTTGGTCTCCTCAGAGCACAGGAGATGGTTCCAGTAATCCATGTCCTTAGTCTGCTTGTCTTTAGCAAACTGTTTGCGTGCTTTCTTGTGCATCATCTTTAGAAGAGGCTTCCTTCTGGGAACGACAGCCATGCAGACCAATTTAATGCAGTTTGTTGGTTTCTTCACCATGACAATGAGGTCACTGTACTCCAATGGCCTCCACACTCCACACTGCGCGATGTTATCATGTCACTATGGAGCAAAATCTCTGATGAATGTTTCCTACACCTTGTTGTATCTATGCCACCAAGAATGAAGACAAAAGGGGGTCCAACCCGCTACTAGCAACTTTACCTAATAAAGTGGCCGGTGAGTGGATATATACACTGCTCAAAAAAATTAAAGAAACACTTTGAAAACACATCAGATCTCAATGGGTAAAATAACATGCTGAGTATCTATACTGGTATGAACTGGGTAAGGTGTTAGGATCTATACTGGTATGGACTGGGTAATGTGTTAGGGTCTATACTGGTATGGACTGGGTAATGTGTTAGGATCTATACTGGTATGGACTGGGTGATGTGTTAGGATCTATACTGGTATGGACTGGGTAATGTGTTAGGGTCTATACTGGTATGGACTGGGTAATGTGTTAGGATCTATACTGGTATGGACTGGGTACTGTGTTAGGATCTATACTGGTATGGGCTGGGTAATGTGCTAGGTTCTATACTGGTATGGACTGGGTGATGTGTTAGGATCTATACTGGTATGGACTGGGTAATGGGTTAGGATTAGAGTTGAGCGGACACCTGGATGTCCGTGTTCGGTGGGTTCGGCCGAACTTGAAAAAAAAGTCCGGGTCCGTGTCCCGGACTTTTTCCGAACTTTACCCGGACACCGAACCCCATTGAAGTCAATGGGGACCCGAACTTTCAGGCACTAAAATGGCTCTAAAACACCAATGGAAAGGGCTAGAGTGCTGCAAATGGCAGCAAAATGTAGTTAAGAGCATGACAAGTGCTCTTAAAAAAAATCCCCTTTAAATTTGTATTTTTTAAATAGCAGATTAGCAATCTGTAGTAAAATATAGCTGAACGCTGCACACAACTGACTGATAAAAATAGATTTTTTTTCACCCTCCTCCTCCTTCTCCTCCTCAGTGGGCTCAAGTGAGGGCAAAAAGATCGTTCACTGCACCACCCCCCACACAGCAAAATCGATGTAGACTGTCCCTGCCTAATCTCTCCAGCCTGTCCCTAAAATGCTCAAAAAGATTGTTCACTGCACCACCCCCCACACAGCAAAGTCGATGTAGACTGTCCCTGCCTAATCTCTCCAGCCTGTCCCTAAAATGCTCAAAAAGATTGTTCACTGCACCACCCCCCACACAGCAAAATTGATGTAGACTGTCCCTGCCTAATCTCTCCAGCCTGTCCCTAAAATGCTCAAAAAGATTGTTCACTGCACCACCCCCCACACAGCAAAATTGATGTAGACTGTCCCCGCCTAATCTCTCCAGCCTGTCCCTAAAATGCTCAAAAAGATTGTTCACTGCGCCACCCCCCACACAGCAAAGTCGATGTAGACTGTCCCTGCCTAATCTCTCCAGCCTGTCCCTAAAATGCTCAAAAAGATTGTTCACTGCGCCACCCCCCACACAGCAAAGTCGATGTAGACTGTCCCTGCCTAATCTCTCCAGCCTGTCCCTAAAATGCTCAAAAAGATTGTTCACTGCACCACCCCCCACACAGCAAAATTGATGTAGACTGTCCCTGCCTAATCTCTCCAGCCTGTCCCTAAAATGCTCAAATAACTGTCCCTGCCTACACTCCGACCTGTCCCTGCATTCTTTTCGGGCACAATTTTTCACTGTCTGTTCCTAATCAGCAGCAGCCAGCACGTATGATGTGTGCTCTCTCCCTACACTACAGCAGAATGACGCGCCGCGCTGTGGCTCTCGAACTTATAAAGACATGGTCACATGCTTCAGATGGCCAATCACAGCTACTAATACATTAGTAGGCATGGCTGTGATGGCGCACACCAGTTAAACGCTTGTTGATTGGCATTAAAAGCGCGCCATTACATACAAAACAGGAAATACAATTACCGAACACGGAATTTAAACCCGAACATACAGTAAAGTTTTCGGGTCCGTGTTTGGGTAACAAAAATCCAATTATTTGGAACGAACACAAATAATACAGTCCGTGTTCGCTCAACACTAGTTAGGATCTATACTGGTATGGACTGGGTAATGTGTTGGGATCATTACTGGTATGGACTGGGTAATGTGTTAGGATCTATACTGGTATGGACAGGGTAATGTGTTAGGATCTATACTGTTATGGACTGGGTAATGTGTTAGGATCTATACTGGTATGGACTGGGTAATGCGTTAGGATCTATACTGGTATGGACTGAGTAATGCGTTAGGATCTATACTGGTATGGACTGGGTAATGTGTAAGGATCTATACCGGTATGGACTGGGTAATGTGTTAGGATCCATACTGGTATGGACTGAGTAATGTGTTAGGATCTATACTGGTATGGACTGGGTAATGTGTTAGGAAGGAAAAGATGCCACATTGTTTGATAAAAAAGAAAATGATCACCCTACAGAGGGCTGAATTCAAAGACACCCTGCAAATCAAAGTGAAAACATGACGCAGCAGGCTAATCCATTTTGCTGAAATATCATTGCAGCAACTCAGAATGGTCCTCAGTAGTTTGTATGGCCCCCCACGTGCTTGTATGCATGTCTGACAACATTGGAACATGCTCCTAATGAGACGACGGATAGAGTCCTGGGGTATTTCCTCCAAGACCTGGACCAGGGCATCACTGAGCTCCTGAACAGACTGAGGTGCAACTTGGCGGTATCGGATGGACCGAAACATAATGTTCCAGAGGCGTTCTATTGAATTTAGGTTAGGTGAGCGTGGGGGCCATTCAATGGTACCAATTGCTTCATCTTCCAGCACTGACTGCATACTCTCGCCACATGAGGCAGGGTATTGTCGTGCACCAGAAGAAACCCAGGACCCACTGCACCGTGTAGAGTCTGACAATGGGTCCAATAATTTAATCTGGATACCTAATGGCAGTAAGGATACCATTGTCTAGCCTGTAGAGGTCGGTGCCTCCCTCCATGGATATGCCTCCCCAGACCATCACTGACCCACCACCAAACCGGTCATGCTGAATGATGTTACAGGAAGCATAACGTTCTCCACGGCTTCTCCAGACCCTTTCATGTCTGTCACATGTTCTCAGGGTGAACCTGCTCTCATCTATGAAAAGCACAGGGTGCCAGTGGTGGACCTGCCAATTCTGGTGTTCAATTGCAAATGCCACTCAAGCTCAACTGTGTTGGGCAGTGAGCACAGGGCCCACTATAGGATGTTGGGCCCTCAGGCCACCCTTGTGAAGTCTGTTTCTGATTGTTTGGTCAGAGACATTTACACCAATGGCCTGCTGGAGGTCATTTTGTAGGGCTCTGGCAGAGCTCATCCTGTTCCTCCTTGCACAAAGGAGCAGATACCGGTCCTGCTGATTGGTTTGAAGACCTTCTACGGCCCTGTGAAGCTCTCCTAGAGTAACTGCCTGTCTCCTGGTATCTCCTCCATGCTCCTGAGACTGTGCTTGGATACACACCAACTTTCTGGCAATGGCACGTATTTACTGTATGTGCTATTCTGGAGGAGTCGGACTGCCTGTGCAACCTCTATAGGGTCCAGGTATGGCCTCATGCTACCAGTAGTGACACTGACCCCCTCTGTAGGGTACAGGTATGGCCTCATGCTATCAGTACTGACACTGACCCCAGCCAAATGCAAAACTAGGGAAAAACAGTCAGAAAAGATGAGTAGGGGAAAAAATGTGCTCAGGGTGAATCTGTTCTCATCTGTGAAAGGCACAGGGCGCCAGTGGCAGACCTGCCATTTCTGGTGTTCAATGGCAAATGCCAATCAAGCTCCATGGTACCGAGCACAGGGCCCACTAGAGGACGTCAGGCCCTCGGGCCACCCTTATGAAGTCTGTTTCTGATTGTTTGGTCAGAGACATTCACACCAGTGGCCTGCTGGAGGTCATTTTGTAGGGCTCTGGCAGTGCTCATCCTGGTCCTCCTTGCACAAAGGAGCAGATAGCGGTCCTGCTGATGGGTTAAGGACCTTCTACAGCCCTGTCCAGCTCTCCTAGAGTAACTGCCTGTCTCCTGGAATCTCCTCCATGCTCTTGAGGCTGTACTGGGAGACACAGCAAACCTTCTGGCAATGGCACGTATTGATGTGCCATCCTGGAGGAGTTGGACTGCCTGTGCAACCTCTATAACAGTGGTCCTCAACTCCGGTCCTCGGGACCCACTAACAGGCCAGGTTTGCAAGATAACTAAATTACATCACAGGTGATCTCATTTGCTGCTCAGTGATTGCAGTATTCTAGTCTGCATCTCCCTAAGGTAATACTTAAAATCTGGCCTGTTAGTGGGCCCGAGGACCGGAGTTGAGGACCACTGCTTTATAATGTCCAGGTATGGCCTCATGCTACCAGTAGTGACACTGACCCCCTCTATAGGGTCCAGGTATGGCCTCATGCTACCAGTAGTGACACTGACCCCCTCTATAGGGTCCAGGTATCGCCTCATGCTACCAGTAGTGACACTGACCCCTCTATAGGGTCCAGGTATGGCCTCATGCTACCAGTAGTGACACTGATCCCCTCTATAGGGTCCAGGTATGGCCTCATGCTACCAGTAGTGACACTGACCCCCTCTATAGGGTCCAGGTATGGCCTCATGCTACCAGTAGTGACACTGATCCCCTCTATAGGGTCCAGGTATGGCCTCATACTACCAGTAGTGACACTGACCCCCTCTATAGGGTCCAGGCATGGCCTCATACTACCAGTAGTGACACTGACCCCCTCTATAGGGTCCAGGCATGGCCTCATACTACCAGTAGTGACACTGACCCCCTCTATAGGGTCCAGGTATGGCCTCATACTACCAGTAGTGACACTGACCCCCTCTATAGGGTCCAGGTATGGCCTCATGCTACCAGTAGTGACACTGACCCCCTCTATAGGGTCCAGGTATGGCCTCATGCTACCAGTAGTGACACTGACCCTAGCCAAATGCAAAACTAGTGAAAAACAGTCAGAAAATATAAGTAGGGAAAAAAAAGTCAGTGGCCTCCACCTGTAAAACCATTCCTGTTTTGGAGGCCGTTTCATTGTTGCCCACCAGGTGCACCTGTTGTTAATTTTATTTATACCAAATCAGCTGAAACTGATTAGCAACCCCTTTGCTACTTAAATGACTAGACCAATATCCCAGGAGTTT
This sequence comes from Pelophylax lessonae, assembly GCF_965119305.1. NCBI lineage: Eukaryota > Metazoa > Chordata > Amphibia > Anura > Ranidae > Pelophylax > Pelophylax lessonae. The sequence continues at coordinate 672,170,898 of NC_138771.1, forward strand.
AACCACTTAAGCCCCGGAGGATTTGGCTGCTAAAAGACCAGGGGTTTTTTTGCGATTTTTTACTGCGTGAATTTAACGGACAATTGCGCGGTCGTGCGACGCTGTACCTAAACGAATTTGACGTCCTTTTTTTCCCACAAACAGAGCTTTCTTTTGGTGGTATTTGATCACCTGTGCGATTTTTTGATCATGCGCTATAAACAAAAAAAGAGCGTCAATTTTGCAAAAATAACAATATTTTTCACATTTTTTTATATGAAATTCCCCCCAAAAAAATGTAAAAATCTAAATTTTTAACATTTTCGGCCAATTTGTTTTATGCTACACATGTTTGGTAAAAAAAAATCGCAAAAAGCATATTTTGATTGGTTTGCGCAAAAGTTATCGCTTTTACTAACAAAGGGAAAGATTTTTGTCATTTTTGGTGTTTTTTTTTTTAACGCGTAATGGCGGCGATCTGCAATTTTTTTTTCGGTACTGCGACATTGCGGCGGACAGATCGGTTCCTTGACTGACATTTTTTGACACTTTTGGGGTTACCAGTGACATTACTGCAGTAATCAGTGCTATACATATGCACTGTTACTGCCAAAATGACACTGGCAGGGAAGGGGTTAACTGTATTGGACAGGGAGGGGTTAAGTGTGTCCTAGGGGCGTGATTCTAACTGTATAGGGACATTGCTATTGGTGTAAAAACAAAGATCAACGGTCCTACATAGTAGAACCGTCTGATCTTCATTTTTACACCAGGGAGAATGACAGGTGGCTTGTTTACATAAGCCGCTCCGCCTTTCTCCCTTCATCGGAGCGATCGTAGTGTGACCGGCGGACATCGAGTCCGCCGGTCACACGCACTGACTTGTCAGTGAACGAGCCGCGGCGGGCGCGCGCCCGCCATTGGCTCTCAAGTCAGTGACAGGCGAGTGACGTATCCATACGTCACTCTGCCTGGCCGGGGCTGACCGCCGCAGTATATAGTCGTGCGGCGGTCGGCAACCGGTTAATTGACTTGATGGTTTACTCTGATTAAAAAGCCTTCCTTTAATTTTTTTTCAACATATATATATAGATATAAAAACCAGCCAAATGTCATTTTTCAAATAAAATCAATTTTTAATTGTGTCTAATACATTATGTTCATATTATTGCTAGATGAGACTTTTCTAAATTTCTTCCTCCAGGTTAGACACCAACCTCTGGAGAGGACAGAGTCACCGGACTCTTAAGATTGGACCTTTTTCTCCTGCCTCAATCTGCCCAGAGGACTTTGCCAATGCCTGTACTTCTGTGCACTTGTCCAATCATCTGGAGAAGCTTTCTCTTAGGAATCATGACACACAGAAAGAGTAAGTCTCTTACTACCTCTGAGTAAAGGAAATTATGGTACTTCTCACTTAATAATGAGCTTTTATTTCTTTCAGCATGAGAGTCAGAGCAAAGGAGGATCAAAATTGTGGTTGTCAAGATAGAGGTGGAAAAACATTGCTTGGTAGACGTAAGTCTCTATATGTTGTATTAAATTACCCTTATCGCCTCCTCCTCAGTTCTGTCACACCTACCCCTAACATAGGTGGTCAGGCACTATAGCTGGCTCTGTGTTCTTCACCTATAGCAGCCCCCTTTCCCATAAAGCTAGCAGGCCTTCAAAGGCTTGGTTGCCCCAAGACCTTATACACAATTCTACAGTGCCTGCTTACCACGCCAAGGCAGGTATGAGTTAATATGTGATCCCAGAGCAGTGCTGCAGCGGGCCGTGTACAGGGCAGCACCTGAGGACAGCTGCATGACTATAGCAAAGTCCGGAGTCTCGGAGTCATCTGTTTACTTCTGGCTTATCACACACTGGATGTGAAGACTGTAATAGGAGATTTTGGAGCTCTTGTGGAGATACATTGCGATCATGACCCCCTATAATTAAGGGGTCAACTTCTTTTGGTAAGAAGTATTTTATCCGAGCACTGGGTGTATGGTGATTGGTGAAGGCATTTCACATCAAGTCCAATTGTATTTGCTGCTGGAACTTAAAGTTTGCACCGAGCACTTTTCAAGGACTATGTTTATTATTTTTATTATTGCTATATTCATTGGAATATTCACCTTTAAATAATTGGTTCATATGTTTATGTTATTTATGCATTAGCACTTTATTGTGAGTATACTGCTGAGCGCAATAACCCACATTCACTATCAGGTATGAGTTAATCACAGCAAACAGGTGCTTGCGGTTGGCAGACAGACAATGTGGTGCAATGACAGTTCGGGTTCAGGAAGGCAATGCTCAGAGAGTAGTCTGGGTCAAATCCATGGTCAAAAGGCAGGCAGAGTCCATGCCAAGACAGAAGCAATCCTACTGGACAAAATGATGTCCACTACCTACCTCCAGGCTTTGACGACTTCCTCTTACTCCCTTAAGGCCGGAACCAAACTCTTTCGATCCCAGGAGGCCCACAAGAGACCAGCAGGGCCTACTGGGCAGGGGCAGACTGGCAACTTTCAGCCCAGGGGGAAAGTACAAACCAAAGGCCCATGGTGCAGCATCTCGCTCCCCCTCCCACTCTCCCTCTTCAAGTCCTCCTCCCCTGACCCCCCTATTCCAGGCTGAAGCCCTGCTCCAGGTACTCTCTACTCAATCCTGAATCCAAGTTCCCAACCTGGCCAGCAGAGGGTGGTTGGGGGGAGCTGGGACAGTTAAGTTGGGGCTGGTCAGAGGAGGAGAGTCTCCAGTGGGGCACGGAACCGGCCTCTGCTCAGACAGCAAATTATCTAAAGGTCTGCACTGTCCTTGTCTTCAACCCGCACTCAGTAGGTCAGTGACGAGGACTTTTTACTTCTCTTCACCAGGAATCCTTTGGGCATGTCTGTGGCAAAAGCGATGCAGCCTTTTTACAGGACATCAGAGCGGCCCAGGGGGCAATTGCCTTCCTGCCCCCTGGCCCAGTCCTCCCCTGCTACTGGGACTCTCTCCAGAAACCCACAATACCCCACCCCTCCTCCCTCTGACCTTACCTTACCCTCCTCACTCCCCTTTACTCTTCACCTCCAGCTGTACCACACCCACTCTTAATGTACATTCCTTCCCACCCTTGTGAACAATTTCATCCTTCTGAGTTTTCCTCTACCACTCTAGACCAAGGCCAAGGTGCGACCTTGTCTACACCAGCCTACCCCCTCAAAAGCACATGAGATGGAATGGTTTCCTTACTACTTCATGGACCACCTCTATAGAACGATCCCTAACTTCAGATCAGATGCTGGCCACGCTACCTCTTCTAAGAAACAATTACTGATACGCCTTCCAATGAGTGGGCCCCTAACTCACAAATATTTGCAACCACTATTACTACCGCACAGACTTGTTTGGTCATCAACATTCTAGGCCTGTGGTATTCCTTTAACATTAAAATCCTTGCTTACGAATATTAGAAGATTATATATTGTTACTATCTTATTTTCTGTTATTTTTGTAAACTGTTTACAGCCTGTATTTATCCTTTGACGATATTCTGTTGAAATGCTTTTTTTTTTTCAAAATAAAATATTTGAACAAGAAAATCAGGCAAAAGTAAAGGTCAAGGCACAGTAACAAGGCAGGCAAACAGGAAGCTTGAAGCACAAATACAAACACTATCACAAACAACAAAAAAGTGCAAGATGACAAAGAAAGTGCTTAAGTTCACCTCCACCAGTAAAAGATGGCCACTCACCTCACGTTCCGACCGCTGTTTCACCAGTGGGTCAGAAACAACAGTTCCCCTCTGGGTATATAAGATGATCCTGGTATCTTATGAGCATTAGAGATCCTCTATCCCTCTTACTTCATCCAAGTAACACAACAAAAACCTTGATCTCTCTTGACACGCACGGGCATATGAAGTAGATATATGTAGGAAAGAAAGGTCACAATCTAGTGCTCTCCGTATAAAAAATATTTATTTGCATGAAAGTAAAATGAAACATGTGACGGACTCCGGACACCCTCACTGGGTATCTCCATCAAGAAGCTAAGCCTAAGCTCTGGAACACGAGATCTGTGAATCTGGCTTTAGTTACCCCAAGAACTAGACAATACCAGTTTTGGAGCAAACCAGAATAAGAACTGTTTATTGAAACACAGGCACAAAGATATTTACACCCTGGGACAATCCCCCCCCCCCCCTCCCCTTTAGCAGCTAATCCACTTACACATATACATCCCATAATAGGTTGATCCCAAGGCAGACAGAAACAATTGAACAATGGGATACAGGCACTTAACAATAACAAACCCCACCAGTGGCGGCCGGTCGATAGGGGGCGCAGGGGCGCCGCCCCCCCCCCCCCAATCTGCATCTGCAAAGAAAAAAAATTTACATTTAAAGCCCACTATGGGGCGCCGGACCTATTGCTGGCTATGGGGGGTGGGGTTTGGCATTTGACATTCCCCACTAGTCCTGTCCTGGCTGGGATTGGTTCAGACTCAAGCCTGGACCAATCATTCAGGACATCCCGGCTGACGTCGTCGTGGGGGCGGTGCGTGCGTCAGTCACTCACCGTCCGTCAACCTTCCCGCCGCCGCCAGAGCGAGGAGGAGCAGCGGCGCGTGGACGTCTCTCCAGTCCCGTCTTCAACAGCACAGCAGTCGGTCCGATCGAGTGAGTCAGCCAGAGCCAGCCCAAGAGCAGGTAAGTGATGAAGCAGCCGCTGCCTCAGTGCCTCCGTCTCTCTCCTCTCTCTCCGCTCTCAACCAGGGCAGCGGCGGGGACTGTAAGGTGTCCATGTGTCCTCCTGTGCACTCTGGTCTATGCATTGAAGGGGGCATGTACGCTGGTCACTGCATTAAAGGGGGCATGTATGCTGGTCACTGCATTGAAGGGGGCATGCACGCTGGTCACTGCATTGAAGGGGGCATGTACGCTAGTCACTGCATTGAAGGGGGCACGCACGCTGGTCACTGCATTGAAGGGGGCATGTATGCTGGTCACTGCATTAAATGGGGCATGTATGCTGGTTACTGCATTGAAGGGGGCACGCACACTGGTCACTGCATTGAAGGGGGCATGTACGCTGGTCACTGCATTGAAGGGGGCACGCTGGTCACTGTTTTGAAGGGGGCACGCTGGTCACTGTGCATTGAAAGGGGGCACGCTGGTCTCTCTGCATTGAAAGGGGGCACGCTGGTCTCTCTGCATTGAAAGGGGGCACGTTGGCATCTCTGCATTGAAAGGGGGCACGCTGGCATCTCTGCATTGAAAGGGGGCACGCTGGTCTCTGTGCATTGAAAGGGGGCACGCTGGTCTCTCTGCATTGAAAGTGGGCACGCTGGTCACTGTGCATTGAAAGGGGGCATGCTGGTCTCTCTGCATTGAAAGGGGGCACGTTGGCATCTCTGCATTGAAAGGGGGCACGCTGGCATCTCTGCATTGAAAGGGGGCACGCTGGTCTCTGTGTATTGAAAGGGGGCACGCTGGTCTCCCTGCCTCGAAAGTGGGCACGCTGGTCACTCTGCATTGAAAGGGGGCACGCTGGTCTCTCTGCATTGAAAGGGGGCACGCTGGTCTCTCTGCATTGAAAGCCCTTATACTTAACCACTTGCCGACCGCCGCATGACTATCTACGTCGGCGGTCAGCCCCTCACAGGAAAAGTGACGTAGATCTACGTCGCTCCCCTGTGAGGCTCTAGGGGGCGAGCGCGCGCCGCCGGAGGCACGCTCCCGCCCCCGCTTGCTCCCTAACATCTCCGCGCGTGTGACCAGCGGACCCGATGTCCGCCGGTCACTCGCGATCGTCGGGTGGAGAGGGAGAAAGGCAGGCGGCTAAAGTAAACAAAGCCGCTTGCCATTCTCCCCTGTGTAATGACAGAGATCATATGGTTCTGCTATGCAGGATCGTATTTCTCTGTTGTTACACGAAAATCCACGCCCCTTTACAGTTAGAATCCCGCCCCTAGGGACACACTTAATCCCTCCTTCTCTAATAAAGTTAGCCCCTTCCCTGCCAGTGTCATTTTTACAGTAACAGTGCATATGTATAGCACTGATTACTGTAGTAATGTCACTGGTAACCCCAAAAGTGTCAAAAATGTCAGTCAAGGGTCCAATCTGTCATCCCCAATGTCGCAGTGCCGCAAAAAAAATCGCAGATCGCCGCCATTACTCGTTAAAAAAAAACAACAAAAATGACAAAAATCTTTCCCTTAGTTAGTAAATGCAATAACTTTTGTGCAAACCAATCAAACTACGCTTATTGCGATTTTTTTTTTACCAAACATATGTAGCAGAAAACAAATTGGCCTAAAATGTTAAACTATCTTGATTTTTAAAATTTTTTTTTTTTTTGGGAATTTCCTATAAAAAAATTTTGAAAAATATTGTTATTTTTTAAAAATTTACGCCCTTTTTTTGCTCATAGCGCAAAAAGTAAAAATCGTACAGGTGATCAAATACCACCAAAAGAAAGCTCTGTATGTGGGAAAAAACATCAAATTTGTTTAGGTACAGCGTTGCACGACCGCGCAATTGTCCGTTAAAGTCAAGCAGTGCCGAATCGCAAAATAGGGCCTGGTCAGGAAGGGGGTAAAATCTTCCGGGGCTTAAGTGGTTAAAGATAGGTTAGCCCAAGGAGTCATTGATCCCCCTGTTCAACAGAAAAGTTCTTTATTCAATTCTATGACTGGGTTTCATGCTTGTGGTCGGTGTTTAGCGTGTTGTCGCAGCAAAGGAAATCTAAAGAGAAGGAAGGAATCTATATCTACTAGTACGGGGAAGAAGTATCAGATTAAAGATATGATGACTTGTCCCACCATTGGGGTGATATACATCATGGAATGTGGATGTGGACTCCAATATGTGGGGCGCACATCCAAAGCCTTACATGTTCTGGTTGGAGAACACATTAAAAATATCAGGAAAGGGGCGGTTACACATAATGTTTCTAAACATTTTAAATATGTTCACGATCAAAACCCTAGTTCACTCCGAATTTGAGTTTCGAGTATAGAAAAAGTGGAGCGATATTGGAGGGGAGGAACTTATATAAGGCAACTTAGTAAAAGAGAAACTTCTTGGATTTTTGAGACCAAGGTTCAGGGGGGTCTCAATGTAGATTTTGATCTCAACTTCTTTATTAGTGATAGGTGATTTTATTCATCCAGTTATTTTTGATAATGTTATTCAATAATATTTTTATTCCTTAGTTTGATTCATGTGTTGTTTGGTGGTAGCATCCGATAAGGGTGATCTGTGTTTACCATCTTGCCTATTATTTTATCATTTTTCATTGTTATTTTAATTTTATTTAAAAAAAATTATATTATTGTGTTTATTGTCAATGTATTTTGATTGGATATTATATGTTGAAGAGGTGGCTACGGAGTGTGTATTATCAGGTACATGTGCTCCGCCATTTTTTTTTAATTTTTTTTTATTCATTTAGATTATGGTTCTAGTTTGAACAGTGGTGTCCCCATTTTATTATTATAGTGACTCCCTTCCTTTGCCACGCGGTTTCTGGGAATATCCTGGGCAGGCGTGTGGCTAATGAAATGCTGGTGTGTGCATAGAGAATAAGGGATCATGGCAGTCTCAATAACAGCGGAGTGATGTCCTAGCTCCACCCCTACTGAAGAAGTCTAAGCCTTGATGTAACGCGTATAGGGGGTGGAGCCCATGATCTGACGTTACATCGCGGCCATCTTGCCCCCTATGAGACTTTACTTGTCCATCCAGCCCGCACTGCTATAAGTGCTTTCTTTTACTTTCATGCCATTAAATATTTTTTATACGGAGAGCACTAGATTCTGCCCTCTCTTTCCTACATATATCTACTTTATATGCCCGTGAGTGGTAAGAGAGATCGAGTGTTTATTGAGTCACTAGGAGGAAGTAGGAAGGATAGTGGATCTCTAACGCTCATACGATGCCAGGATCATCATATATCCCCAGAGGGGAACTGCTGGTTCTGACCCACTGGTGAAACAGGGATCAGAACGTGAGGTGAGCGGCCATCTTTTACTGGGGGAGGAGAGCACATGCACTTTATTTGTCATCTTGCACTTTTTTGCTATTTTGCACATTTTTGGAACTGCTCTTATGGACTTGATATTCAGTCACTTACGAATTTTTGGACCACACATAACAATAATTTTTTACATTTTTTATTCTTTGCAACTTTGTATAGTTAATTTTTTTCCCCCAAACATATAACTTTGTATTGTTCGTTTATTGTATTACGTGTTAATACATTTATTGTGTTATAGTACACTAAGTAGCGCAACACTTTTATTTTGATGACATGGTATTTGATGTTGTGAAAGCATTTTTAGTGATAGCAGCCACTGGGTGTACATACTTAGGATATGGCACTAGGATTGCGCTGATTTATTTTTTGATACTATCACAAACAAGGCGCTGAGGGTTTGGAAGGCTATAAACAGGTTTGGTCTCCACCCAGAGACTGTGTCTACACCAATCACCCTGCAGGTGGACAGACAGGGAAACCACCATCCTCATTCATTCTGTTAACTTTGGTCTTTTTTTATGTCATTCTTGTCTTGTCCTTCCTCTCACATTCTTGTCTATTGCACCTACAGGTGTGTCTAGAAGCATGGAAGCCATCCCTGACAGGGAGGTAAATGGCATGCCTCAGAGGTCGCTCACACCTGAGCCATGTGGGCGAGATATGGATTTCATATCACCACTGACCCGTAGGTCCAGTATAAGAAGAAGGAGTGACCATCCCCCACATCACGCAGTGGACAAAACCCACTGCTCAGGTCCTCCCAAAACAACAACCTCCAATGATCATTTTCTGGCTGTGCCCACCACCATGCATTGCCCCAGACGGTCCTCGACCTTCAATAGGAAAGATAACGTTTCATCTTCCCCAGCCTCGGGTCCAGGAGAGGCCCCGATTGTCCGTCGATTGACACAAGTATGTCCATCTCGAAGGTGCAGCAGCAAGATGACGCACAGCGAACTGCAGAGAAGGATCAGAGAGGTGAGGACACCGAGTGGTTTACATGTTAATAAAGACATTTTGCAAAACATTTTGGATGGGACGGAGGAGGAAATTTAGTTGAGGGGTGAAGTTTTCAGTTCTGGGATTCTAATGGCAAGAACCTCCCAATTTAACCCGATGTGCCTCCTCTGGCTCCTCATAGTCTCCTGTTGGACACATGACTGGAGGAGATCAAAACCAAGAAGTTCTATGTGTAAGACCTTAAAGTGGACAGAGAGATGGAGCAGAGGGGCACCCCTGCCTCTCCCCAGCCAATCTACATGGAGTAGGCCTTCATAGATATTGTTTTTCGTTTTTTAAGTAACCCCATCATTGAAGCATTCATTTAAATGATTGGGTGTCTTGGTGATCATCAGTACTTTGTGAGTAGTGATGAGCGGAATGTTATATAGGAGAGGGGATTTGGCCTAGGTTAGCCTTATCTGTGGATGTTCTTCATTGTTTGCCAATCCATAGTCAGACTGGCTTAGGCTGCTAAATGGTCCATGTATTCCCTTTTGAGGTGTTTTCCTAGTGCATGAACATGGGGAACAGCCATGGCGAGTGCGCTACATCGTCATAATGTGGACCCATTTATAGGGTCTACATAGGGCACCCTTGCCAGTCCGCTATGGTTCTGACAGATCCACAAATAATCCATCCAATCAAATGTGTGGAATAGCCAGATCAACATTGAAGTGAATTTATTCATGGCTGCTTCTCAACCACTGACCCAGAACAGCAGCCTCCATGTTCCTTTCGTTACAGGTACACTTTAAAATAAACAATGCATTTTGCAGGCACCCCTGAGTCCTGGCTGATGTGGACATCTAATGCTTATGATCTACTTTGCTGCAGGTGGAGGAGCAGGTCCATGGCGTGACGCCAGAAAAATGCCAGGAAGCGCTGCGTTTCTTCGGAGGAGACGTGGCGCGGGCCGTCCAGCACTTAAAGGTGACAGTTTCCTAATAAACCAACAAACTGCTTATATCAGAGATGAATGTGATTTGGGGGTGGCAGACAAATGTCTCATCTTCATCCATGGTGTTGGGCACATAGTTGTGTAATAAGAACTTCATGGGGCATGAATCCATTTCTCTTAATTACTGAGGTCAATTGTAGCACCATAACATCTGGGATGGGGGTGAGCTTCACACCATACACATTATCAACCAAATATCCAGACAACATCACACCCTTAATTACCTGATCCTGATTTTGGGTACCCAAAGATTCGGATTGTCTAGAGGTGGAACAGTTTTGGGGGTTTGTGAAAAAAGGTAAATCAGCGCAATTAAATATAAAGTGGTATAGTGTTAAGACCCAATAATTTGGGACACATAAAGAAAATACAGCAGCTATATAGAACCTCCTTCACTAACGGGAGAAATGAACTATAGACAAATATGTATACAGCGCTATGTAAAATCAAATAAAGTGGCAATGTGCATCATATAAATCAATAAACTCGCTTACAGTGCAATATATATTCCTCTTAGGTGCAATATATAATTTCCATTAAGTGCATTCAAAGTACAGTGCATAAGAGTCCACTAAAATATAAATATAAATATACGGTTATATTTATATTTTAGTGGACTCTTATGCACTTTACTTTGAATGCACTTTATGGAAATTATATATTGCACCTAAGAGGAATATATATTGCACTGTAAGCGAGTTTATTGATTTATATGATGCACATTGTCACTTTATTTGATTTTATATAGCGCTGTATACATATTTGTCTATAGTTTTGGGGGTTTGAGTACAATCTTAAGGGGGCCTCCTTCTGATGGCCACTTAGAACCTCTTTCTGAGAAAACTAGTTTCCGGCTGGCTACAATACTTTACTTTCTGCATCACTGACCTAGAACTAAAGATGGGCCGAACACCCCCCCCCCCCCCCCAGTTCAGTTCACAGCAGAACTCCAGAACAGGGGAAATGTTCTAACCCAAATGACGAAGCCATTGAAGTCTATGGGAGCTGAACAGGAAAGATCTAAAGTCCCAATCATGAAGGCTTATATGCAAGTAATTGGCCATAAAAAGGGTATGGGGGTCCTGGTACTGCCCTGGGGGACATGGATCACTATTTTTTTTTTAAACAATCCTTTTTGCAGTAGCAGTGATTTTAATTATGCTTAAAGTGCAAAGAAAAAAAAATGAAAAATGTATTTAACCACTTGCCGACTGCGCACAGTATATTTACTGCGGCAGTCGGCCCCGGCCAGGCAGAGTGACGTAGGTCTACGTCGCTCGCCTGTCACTCCTTCTAGAGCCAATAGCGGGCGGGCGCGCGCCCGCTGAGGCGCGCGCCCGCCTCGGCTCGTTCACGGAGGAGTGCGGGAGTGTGACTGGCGGACCCGATGTCCGCCGGTCACACTACGATCGCCGGTACAGCGGGAGAAAGACAGAGCGGCTTATGTAAACAAGCCGCCTGTCAGTTCTCCCTGTGTAAAAGTGAAGATCAGACGGTTCTACTATGTAGAACTGTTGACCTTTGTTTTTACACTAGTAGACCTGTCCCTGCACAGTTAGAATCACGCCCCTAGGACACACTTAACCCCTCCCTGTCCAATACTGTTAACCCCTTCCCTGCCAGTGTCATTTTTGCAGTAACAGTGCATATATATAGCACTGATTACTGCAGTAATGTCACTGGTACCCCCAAAAGTGTCAAAAATGTCAGTCAAGGGTCCGATCTGTCCGCCGCAATGTCGCAGTACCGCAAAAAAAATCGCAGATCGCCGCCATTACTCGTTAAAAAAAAAAACACCAAAAATGACAAAAATCTTTCCCTTTGTTAGTAAACGCGATAACTTTTGCGCAAACCAATCAAAATACGCTTTTTGCGATTTTTTTTTACCAAACATAGGTAGCGTAAAACAAATTGGCCGAAAATGTTAAAAAATTTTGATTTTTACATTTTTTTTGGGGGGAATTTCATATAAAAAAAAGTGAAAAATATTGTTGTTTTTGCAAAAATTACGCTCTTTTTTTGTTTATAGCGCGTGATCAAAAAATCGCACAGGTGATCAAATACCACCAAAAGAAAGCTCTGTTTGTGGAGAAAAAAGGACGTGAAATTCGTTTAGGTACAGCGTCGCACGACCGCGCAATTGTCCGTTAAAGTCACGCAGTAAAAAATCGCAAAAAACCCCCTGGTCTTTTAGCAGGAAAATCCTCCGGTGGTAAAGTGGTTAAATATAGTGCCTGGGGGGTCCCCACAATGTGCCTTTAAAGTGGCGCATCTGTAGCATGTATATAACATGCTGCAGCAAAAATGAAATTTCTAAAGAAAAAAAAAAAAAGTTAAATCCCATTTAAAATGACTTGCGGTTACAATTGCTGGGACCCAGCTATTAAAAAAAAAAAAGCCCATTCAGACCCATCGGGATTGGTTTGGATTTGGAGGGGAACCCTACACCATAATTTAAATAAAAAAACGGCTTGGTGTCCCCCCCAAGATCCATACCAGATCCTTTACTGGGCATGGAGCCTGGCAGGTTAGTAAAGTGGGGGGGGGGGGGAGAAGTGAGGGCATTGGAATTGGAAAGAGGGTTCTAACACCTCCACACACCATCCAAAACTAAAAAACATAGACATGTAGAGGGATAGAGAGGACAGGGACAGAAGAGAACAGGCAAGGAATCCTAAAAAGTTGACAATTATCACTGTAGTAATGATACTGCTCAAAGCCTAGAAGATAAGCACAATAATTTAAAAAAAAATCCAGATCTCATGAACCCTACATCAGTATGAATTAGCAGTGACACCACCAATTTCTCAGTATAAGGGTCTTCTCTCTGGGTGTCATGGAATACTTTCTTCTTGTTCCAGGTAGTTCATCTGTACAACGTGACCCGGTACAATAAGGAGGAGTGCCGCCAAATCCTGGAGAAATTCAACTGGAACCTGGAAGCTGCTTCCCTCCATATCATATACATAGGGAACCTCACTAAAGAGAATTAATGAAGGTTCTTCCCTTCGAGGAGAATTCCTGCCTGCCTAAGATGGTGCCAGGGGACATACCTTTAATCACCCACCGGCCACCGCTTTGAGAGCTGCTGGTTTTAACAGACTCTTTTTCCTTCCTACTGGTGATTTGCCTTTTAGCTGCACCCAGACAATGGTGACAGAGAGACTTCCACTCCATTGATCTACTTTTTGCTATTTTATTGGCTCAGTTTCATAAGGGGAGAGGATTTGGGGTACAGATTGCCAAAAAACAGCAACAAAAATTCTTTCTGCGTATTGGTATCTTTTAACCTTTTCCACAGGTCAGCTTAGAACTCTTTATGCCTCTGCCACAGGCTAGTGTAGGCCAGTAGGTAGGACCTCTCTCACAGTTTCACCTGAACAGGACTCTTCTTCAGGCTATGCTTTCTCTCCCAGAGACATGGCCATAAAGGCATGTACTGGACCTCTCAGCGGCTATACCTATCCCAGGCAGTAGGACTCTGGACTCACATTCTCCCCCAGGCAGCAGGCCTAGGAAGGAAAGATCTTCATCTTCTACATTACCTTCAGGCAAAATCTGGGAGGAAAATAACTTTTCCAGAAGTACATACTCTATAGCAGGAGTCTTCAAACTACGGCTCTCCAGTTGTTCAGGGACTACAATTTCCATCATGCCTAGTCATGTCTGTGAATATCAGAGTTTTACAATGCTACATGGGACATGTAGTTCCGCAACAGCTGGAGGGCCATAATTTGAAGATCCTGGCTTTATAGGAAGCAGCCTAGGAGAAAATAATCTTTCTAGAAGGTCTCCCCAAATAATTATTCCTTTCCCCAGCCCACATCACTGGCTTAAACCCCTCAATGATTGGCCAAGGTGGAAAAAATATTTAACCCAATCCATTGTATCTTCTTGCTCTGCCTACTGAAGAACGCTCTACAGTAGTATGCAGAATCATACAATGTCCTTGGGCTTAGGGAAACCCAATGAACTCAAATAATGTAAATAGGCAATACTCAGGCTGGCTATAGCTTAGTTGTCAAACAAAATTTGAATTAGGGACCCTCCAGCTTAAGGCTTCCCCTAGGATGGACCTTCCTGAACTTGATCTAACCCAAGACAGGTGGGAACAGTTCTTCTCTGTGATGCCTATGGATATTGGTTTCTGGACTGTGTATCTGAAGTTTCTTATGTACATTATTTCAATGCCTATATTTAGAAGCTGTATTAACTTATCTTTAAGTAAAAGAAGAAGAATTTGTCTTCTGGCTAGAGGTGTATTATTCAAGGAGGACACCTAAATACCTGAGTGATAGCTTGCAATGTGGATCTGTACACGGTTAAGCTGCAGGCGGCTGGGTGGGTGCTGTCTCATATTAAAACAACACCGGTGCAGGTAAATAGATTATGAATACAAGTAACAAATGTAAACCTGGCCAGGTCTGGAGTTGGTGTGGCTAAGAGAAGAGGTCATCCTCCTGGGGGTGACGAAAGGACCCCTCAATAGAACATGCATCAGGTGACCTGAGGCCCCCCTAAACCTTGCCAAGTCTGGAATTGGTGTGGCTAAGAGAAGAGGTCATCCTCCTGGGGGGTGAAGAAAGGACCCCTCAATAGAACATGCATCAGGTGACCTGAGGCCCCCCTAAACCTTGCCAAGTCTGGAATTGGCGTGGCTAAGAGAAGAGGTCATCTTCCTGGGGATGAAGAGAGGAACCCTCAATAAAACATGCATCAGGTGACCTGAGGCCCCCCGTCCCATAAGCCTCAGGTGTTCAGCTGGACTTTTTGGAACCTTAGCTGTAATCACAAGGGGAACACAAGGTCTTGTGGTGTAAGTAACACTCCAGGGTAAATGAAGCAGTCAGTGCTCCATTCAGTGGACCAGGGGGTTGCAGAGCAGGATTTCAAACCCACCAGCTGTACACATGGAAACAGAATAGGTTGGGGGGGGGGGAATATCCTGGAAAGTCCTGCTTCAAATCTCCCTTTTTATAAAAAGATGGGTTCAAAACTGCAATTTCTCTGTGTGTATTGGAGTAGTTCTCTTGTTTTTATTTTCTCTTTTATTTCACACATATGTATATATACTGCTCAATAAATTTAAAAGTACACTTTTTAATCAAAGTGTATCATCAAGTCAATTTAACTGCTGGGATATTGATCTGGTTAGTTAGGTAGCAGAGGGGGTTGTTAATCAATTTCAGCTGCTTTGGTGTTAATGAAATTAACAACAGGTGCACTAGATGGGCAACAATGAAACAACCTCCAAAACAGGAATGGTTTTACAGGTGGAGGCCACTGACTTTTTTCCCCCTACTTATCTTTTATTACTGTTTTTCACTAGTTTTGCATTTGGCTAGGGTCAGTGTCACTACTATTAGCATGAGGTGATACCTGGACCTATAGAGGTTGAACAGGCAGTCCAACTCCTCCAGGATGGCACATCAATATCTCCCATTGCCTGAAGGTCTGCTGTGTCTCCCAGCACAGTCTCAAGAGCATGGAGGAGATTCCAGGAGACAGGCAGTTACTCTAGGAGAGCTGGACAGGGCCGTAGAAGGTCCTTAACCCATCAGCAGGACCGGTATCTGCTCCTTTGTGCAAGGAGGAACAGGATGAGCACTGCCAGAGCCCTACAAAATGACCTCCAGCAGGCCACTGGTGTGAATGTCTCTGACCAAACAATCAGAAACAGACTGAGGGTGGCCTGAGGGACCGACATCCTCCAGTGGGCCCTGTCTTGGCACCGTGGAGCTTGATTGGCATTTGCCATTGGACAGAATTGGCAGGTCCGCCACTGGTGCCCTGTGCTTTTCACAGATGAGAACAGATTCACCCTGAGCACATGTGACAGACATGAAAGGGTCTGTAGAAGCCATGGAGAACATTATGCTGCCTGTAACATCCTTAAGCATGACCTGATTGGTGGTGGGCCACTAATGGTCCTGGGAGGCATATCCACAGAGGTACGCACAGACCTCTACAGGCTAGACAATGGCACCCTGACTGCCATTAGTTACTGGGATGAAATCCTTGGACCCATTTTCAGACCCTACCACCTACGCTGGTGCAGTGAGTCCTGGGTTCCTCCTGGTGCATGACAATGCCTGACCTCACGTGGTGAGATCATGCAGCCAGTTCCTGGTGGCTGAAGGTATTGATACCATTGAATGGCCCCCAGGCTCGCCTGACCTGAATCCATTAGAACACCTCTGGTATATTATGTTTTGGTCCATCCAATACACATCTGTCTGTTCAGGAGCTCAGTGATGCCCTGGTCCAGATCTGGGAGGAAATACTCCAGGACACTATTGGTTGTCCCATTAGGAGCATGCCCCGATGTTGTCAGGCATGCATACAAGCACGTGGGGGCCATACAAACTACTGAGGACAATTCTGAGTTGCTGCAATGAAATTTCAGAAAAATGGACTAGCCAGCTGCATAATTTTTTCACTTTAATTTTCGAGATGTCTTTGAATTACGCCCTCTGTAGGGTGATCATTTTCATTTCCATCAAGCGATGGGGCATCATTTTATTCCTAACACATTACCCAGTCTATACCAGTATAGATCCTAACACATTACCCAGTCCATACCAGTATAGATCCTAACACATTACCCAGTCCATACCAGTATAGATCCTAACACATTACCCAGTCCATACCAGTATAGATCCTAACACATTACCCAGTCCATACCAGTTTAGACCCTAACACATAACCCAGTCCATACCAGTATAGATCCTAACACATTACCCAGTCCATACCAGTATAGACCCTAACACATTACCCAGTCCATACCAGTATAGACCCTAACAAATTACCCAGTCCATACCAGTATAGATCCTAACACATTACCCAGTCCATACCAGTATAGACCCTAACACATTACTCAGTCCATACCAGTATAGACCCTAACACATTACCCAGTCCATACCAGTATAGACCCTAACACATTACCCAGTCCATACCAGTATAGACCCTAACACATTACCCAGTCCATATCAGTATAGATCCTAACACATTACCCAGTCCATACCAGTATAGACCCTAACACATTACCCAGTCCATACCAGTATAGACCCTAACAAATTACCCAGTCCATACCAGTATAGATCCTAACACATTACCCAGTCCATACCAGTATAGACCCTAACACATTACTCAGTCCATACCAGTATAGATCCTAACACATTACTCAGTCCATACCAGTATAGACCCTAACACATTACCCAGTCCATACCAGTATAGACCCTAACACATTACCCAGTCCATATCAGTATAGATCCTAACACATTACCCAGTCCATACCAGTATAGACCCTAACACATTACCCAGTCCATATCAGTATACTGTAGATATCCAGCATGGGATTTTTTCCGAATTGAGATCTGATATGTTTTCATATTGTTGTATAAAGTGTTCCTTTAATTTTTTTTTTGAGCTGTTTATATATATATATTGAATAAATAAGATACGCTGGGCCCAAAAGCGGTTACCTATCAACGAGCAAAAGAAATGGAACACCCTCTCTCTATAGAGGAATTGCAAACCACCATAAAACAAAATGAAAGAAGGCAAAATCCCTGGGCC
Organism: Pelophylax lessonae; assembly: GCF_965119305.1. Lineage (NCBI taxonomy): Eukaryota > Metazoa > Chordata > Amphibia > Anura > Ranidae > Pelophylax > Pelophylax lessonae. The sequence continues at coordinate 672,188,433 of NC_138771.1, forward strand.
CAATGGACTCACCCTGCAGTACTATAAATGCTTCTCAGAGATTTTATCGTCTTAGCTACTGTCAACTTTCAATGCCATTTCCAACCCCCAGACCTCTTCAGGATGAATGTTAGAAGCCCAAATAACTGTAATATCAAAAGATGGCAAGGATCCCACACGAGTTTCAAACTAGAGACCTAAATCCCTGCTTAATGTGGATATTAAGCTATATGCGAAGATACTAGCCAACAGATTGCTCCCGCTTATACCCAACCCTATCTTTCTAGGCCAAGTAGGTTTTTGTACCAGGAAGGGAAGCCATTCGTGCGTAACTCTCCATCGCTGGCTTACTACAGCTAATACTCAGGGCTTCTTCCTCTCCCTTGACGTGGGAAAGGCGATTGACAGGGTGGCTTGGGACTATATGCAAGAGGTCCTAAGAGTTATTGAACTTAAACCTCGCATGTTTGTTCATATAATGGCATTATACTCTACTCCCTCAGCGAGTGTATGTTGAATGCCTTTACCATAAGCCATGGAACACAACAAGGCTGCACCTTATCTCCCCTATTCTTTGTCTTGACACTAGAACCCCTCCTTAGTAGATTGAGATCTAACCCTGACATTAAGTGACTGACTATAGGAGACAGAAACTCTTGGGTCGCAGCCTTCGTAGATGACATTCTCCTCTCTTCTAAGTCACCTCGGGTTTTCTTATCCAATTTACTGAAGGATATAAAGCAATTTGGAGGTCTGTCAAACCTCAAAATTAAAGTTTCCCTCATTCCACAGAAAGTGGCCCACTGTCAGGATTCCTTCCCATTTCTATGGAAACAGGACACCATCACATACCTTTGTTATCTAGATTACATGTAAACTATCAGACCTTTACAAGCGTAATTTCCAAGTGGCCGTAAGACCCAAATGGATTTGAAGAACTGGGCAGGCCTTAATGTTTCGTGGTTCGGCCAATCGGCTCTGGTCAAAATTATCATTCTTCCACGCTTGCTCTACCTAATGCAGACTATTCTGATCAAATGTCCAACCATCCTTTTTTTGCGCTTTACAAGAAGGCCTAAATATACAAATATAAATCTCAGCACTATAGACAAAATTTAGCAAAATTTTTGCATAAACTTATATGATGTGTTAAAAAAAAAATATTAACTTCACTGCTACCACCATGAATAAATAATATAATCAAAAATAAAAGTAACAGTGTAACACTTAGAAGGTAGCACTGTGAGATAAAACACACAAAATGTATAATATGTGCTACAAAGACATAAATAAAAACACACCCAGTGCTGATCTGTGTGTGAAAGCTATAGATATTCATGACTTTTCCTCCTTGTTCCAAGTTTCCACTTTAAAACACCACTTCACGTGTAGTAAGTGATCCGGCTGCCAATAGAAGGCACACTCGCCAACTATTGTTGCCTTGCATTCTCATGGTCGGCACACCCGCTTGTATATAAAACAACTCCAGGGCAGATGTCTGAGCTATCGCTCACCGCATCGTAATGGATCAATTGTCATGCTGGATTGAGAACTGGCTACAGGGGCGAGTGATAAATGGCGAGTACTCGGAATTGTCCGGTGTGGTAAGTGGGGCCCCCAAAGTATCTATCCTGGAAGCAATTCTGTTTAATCTATTCATAAACGACCTGGGCGAGGCTGAGCTGACGAGAGGGCTCCCCTTACACTTCTTGTTCTGCTTCCCTTGGGGATGATGACAGGGGCAAACAGGGCACAGAGTGGCATGGGTACCTGTAGGAGATCCTGTTTGAAATATCTTGGAAGCAGAGCTGGAGCAGGCCAACTGGCAGTAGGAAAATACTGGATCTCAGATGCGTGGTCAGACGGGCAGAGGTCAGCAACAACCCGGCAGCAGGAGTGCAACTTCAGAAACCAGAAGCAGAATCAGAACCAGGCCAAGGTCAGCATCAAGCAAGCAGAAGATGTCCTGAATTCTGCAGTTTTCAGTGCTGTCACATGACTTCAATTCCTCTTCCTGCAGAGTCCTAGAGCACCAAGTGGGTGTGGTTACTGAAAGCTAGTGGCATCTGTTTATGAATACAATAAACAGAATTGGTTTCAGGATAGATTCTTGGGGGACCCCACTTACCACACCGGACGATTCCGAGTACTTACCATTTATCACCACCCTTTGGACTCGCCCCTGTAGCCAGTTTTCAATCCAGCATGACAATTGATCCATTACGATGCGGTGAGCGATAGCTCAGACATCTGCCCTGGAGTTATTTTATATACAAGCGGGTGCGCCGACCATGAGAATGGAAGAAAATGCAACAATAGTTGGTGAGTGTTCCTTCTATTGGGAGCGGGATCACTTACCACACGTGAAGTGGTGTTTTGGAAGTGGAAACTTGGATCAAGGAGGAAAAGTCTGGAATATAAACATCTATAGCTTTCACAAACTTTTAACACGCAGATCAGCACTAGGTGTTTTTAATATATGTCTTTGTAGCATATACTGTATTTTCTGGCGTATAAGACTACTTTTGAACCTCAAAAAAATCCCCAAGAAATGGGGGGTCGTCTTATACGCCGAGTATAATATCTCCGAGAATTTGTAAAGGAGAAATAACCGCGCTAAGGTAAACAAAAGAAATCAGAAAGCAGCGACTTCAAGTGCGACTACACCCTTAAATAACATATAGAAAAATAAGTCGCGCTGCGTGATACGGGTAAACAAATAAATGTCCAAACAAATGAGTGTCCCAAATATCAACTTGAATGACGTTGGAAACAGTGAGTAACTCCACAGTCTCTTTAGGAAATGCGCTTACCAAATAGCCACTAAAAATCAGCAAGATTCATGAGCCAAGATGTAGTCACAGATCTGGGAGATTGGAGTGATCAGAGTCCTCAACGAATGGTGTTAGTGGTGTACATAAAAAAGAAAAAACTTGCATAGTGTGATACCGTACAAATAATGATCAAATCATGAATTCCACCACCAAGGGAAATCCCTTAACAATTGTGCAGCAGCTCACCAGATAGAAGAAATAGTAGTCAGTGAATAACCCAGTGTCAGGGAGCAAGATAGGAAAAGGAACCACCACCAATTGCTAAGCCTCTTACCAGAGTTAAATTTAGTTTATGCAGACAAGGTCAATCCAAAAAGAACCAAGAAGCCAAAAATGTCACTCAAATGGCACTGCAAGCCTCTTACCAGAAGAAATAATCTGTGCAGTATGATCTCTTAACGCATTCCCATCACAGGTATAGCTTCATGACCAAACGGCATCGATACTGTTGCTGTAAACTCAGTGCCAGAGTGTAATGCACCAGCCAGAGTAAAAGAGAAAGCGCCAATAGTGTGATACAATCTTGACAGATTTATTAAATAAAAGGAATACACTTACAAACGAAGAAGATAAAATCGTGAAGGATGGGAAGCCGCCGGCCGGACGGCAAAGCGCATCCGTTCCTAGGATAACTTCCGGGATGACGTCAGCACGCCGCGACCTGACGGCGTTTCGTCCAAGAAGACGTTATCAAAGGTGACCTTTGATAACGTCTTCTTGGACGAAACGCCGTCAGGTCGCGGCGTGCTGACGTCATCCCGGAAGTTATCCTAGGAACGGATGCGCTTTGCCGTCCGGCCGGCGGCTTCCCTGAATCTTGCTGATTTTTAGTGGCTATTTGGTAAGCGCATTTCCTAAAGAGACTGTGGAGTTACTCACTGTTTCCAACGTCATTCAAGTTGATATTTGGGACACTCATTTGTTTGGACATTTATTTGTTTACCCATATCACGCAGCGCGACTTATTTTTCTATATAATATCTCCAAGGTAACCTAAGTAGAAGTATTTCCGGTAGATGTAATCTCTCAAGACGCTGGCTGTGGGAATCCTGTACCGGTATACCGCATGTACCGTAGCTTCGGCTACATACAGTGTACTGCGCTGAGCCAATCAGGGAGAGCGATGTATTCTATTATTGAATGTAAAGCCTGCTTGGATTGGCAGAGTAACATCAGCCCGCCTCTCTGACTCTGCCAATCCGAGCAGGCTTTGCATTCAATAATAGAATACATCGCTCACTGTGATTGGCTCAGCGCGGTATACTGTATGTAGCCGAAGCTACGGTACATACGGTATACCGGTACAGGATTCCCGCACAGCCAGCATCTTGAGATTACATCAACTGGTAATACTTAGGGTACCTTGGAAATATTATGAGAGATTACATGTATTACAGTACTTGGGGTACCTTGGAGATCTATGAGAAATCTGATGTTTTTCAATGGTGTTGCCTTGCTTCAGAAGGGGGGGGGGGGTAGTCTTATATGGCGAGTATAGCCCAAAACCTATGCTTTAACTTGAAAATTAGGGGGGTTGTCTTATACTCCCAGTCGTCTTATACGCCGGAAAATACGGTAATATAAATATTGTGTGTTTTATCTCACAGCGCTACCTTTTAAGTGTTACATTTTTGATTACAAGAAGGCCTGCCTGACATTTATCTGGAGAAACTCCCCCCCCACTTATTAAATACGCCTGCCTTACATATCCAAAAGCTAAGGGGGAATTGGTTTGCAAGCTCTTCATAAGTATTATCTCGCTTGACACTTCACGAGAATTATAAATTGAAATATTCCTAAGTCTAGGAAGGTATGGGTGGCCCTAGAGAACTCTTTTATGCATATCCCATGACACACATTCCCATGGATATCTCACCGGCACTGGCCACAGGAGCTCATGACGCACCCCTTCACATATCCCTCTATTGCAGCTTTTACACAGGCAACGAAATCCACAACATTCTCCTCAGTTCCAGGGCCCTTGACCAGGTTAAGGGTAAACCCTGAGTTTCCCCCAGGTGAGTTAAGCTCCTTTCTACAACTTGAATCGCCTCATGATGATGTCATCGCACACTGATTCTTCTCAAAAGGAACTCCTCTTTCCTACAAGAATCTAATGTCCACATTGCGCACTGGAACTTTTCTCTTCTAGACGTCTAGACAACTACGACACTTTCTTTCAACCCAAAAGTCAACAACCATGTGGACAAGGCAATTTACACCTTTTCAAATCCCTATGCACATGGAAACCACCGTAAAGACATTTAATATCCTACATACCTGTATATACCATACTCCTAGAAGATTATCCCCCAGTTCTGAATCCTTCACAGATGTCCTGAGAGAGGGACCTCCAGATGACCCTCACCGATGCAAAATGGGATACCATCCATGAGTGCACAGACAAGAGCACTCTGAACGTAGTGATCCAAGAAAACTGCTATAAAATTGAAACCAGATGGTACAGAACTCCATCTCGCCTCCACAAATTTCCCTCACCATACCCAACACCTGCTGGAGACGTAGGAAAGCAGAAGGTACTATGCTCCACATCTGGTGGGAATGTGATCCACTCCAACCTTTTTGGAGGGAAGTTCATGATCTCATCACACATGTTCCCACATTCACTTTAGACAATTTAGACACCCCCACACAATTTCTTCTACACCATACAACCTTGACTAAAAAAAGACTACCACAAGTCACTGGCTATGCACATGGTGAATGTGGCAAGACTCTGCATTCCTGTACATTGGCATTCCACACGCATCCCTATGATCGGAGAATGGATTTCCAGGCTCTCTCAGCTAGAGGTGATCGAAGAACTAATTCATATCTCCCAAGAGCGGATACAAAAATTCACGAATACATGGATGTGTGAATTCACTTTTTAAACCAATAAGCATTCATTCGTATGTTCCTTAAAGTGATTGTCAAGTCTTTTTTTTTGTTCCTAATAAAATAACAAACATATTATACTTCTCTCCTCTGTGTAATGGTTTTGCACAGGGCAGATCCTCCTCTTCTTGGGTCCCTGGCGGGAGCACCTGGCCCCTCCCTCCTGTTGAGTGCCCCCACAGCAAGCAGCTTACTATAGGGGCACTGGAGCAGCTCCATCTATCCATTCAGACATGCAGCTGCCATTTGGCCCCGCCCCCTCTATCTCCTGTTGGGCTAACTGGGTTTGATTTACAGCAGCCGCTGCTGTGTCTCAGCCAATCAGGAGAGAGAGTTCCGGGCAGCTGAAGCACTCGTAACAATCGTTGGAATAAAAAAAAAAAACCCCACTGTGAGGACTTGCAGGTAATATAACCAAATGTGCAGAACAATTTAAAAAAAAATATTCAGGTGCATCTCATAAAATTAGAATATCATTAAAAAGTTAATTTATTTCAGTAATTTGAATCCAAAAAGGGAAACTCATATATTTTCTTTTCAATAATTTTTTAGTGATTTTACAAATAATAAGATAGAAATAGCTATTAGTTAGGCCAACATTGCCAAGTACATTTCAAGGAGCTAGTACAAAAGTGTTGACTTTATCATGAAGAATTCCAACCATTTTCTCCTGGGCCATGATCTAGGAGCCTGTGTATTCCAGAATCCTCTAATTCAGGGGCAAGACCACTAAGTGTGGAAAAGGGAGCCCAAGTGATTGCAGCCTCTGCACAGTGGGGAGGAATCTGGGTAGATCTTAGCTAGTTGGGTGCTAAACTGGTACCAATGCTTGAAAATTTACATTTGCCTCCACCAAGGAGGTGTTTAGAATACCTTTAAAGGGACAAAAATATTTTTGGTACCACTTTTTAGGTTCCCATTCTGCCTCCAAATCTTCCTCCCAGGACTTGGCATAAAATGTTTTTTCCAAAGCCTTGAACAGGGAGGAATAAATAATGGAAATACCTCCACTCTGATCCATGATATTCGCACACCATTGTTTATAATTTGTTAGTCTGGGGCAGGGGTCTGCAACCTTTAAGACAAAAAGAGCCACTTGAACCCTTTTCCGAAGGAAAAAAAAAAAACTAGGAGCCGCAAAACCATTGCAACATTTAAAACAAATATAACACTGCATATATGCCCCCTTTCAAAGCAGTGACCAGCGTACATGCCCCTTTCAATGTAGTGACCAGCGTACATGCCCCTTTCAATGCAGTGACCAGTGTACATGCCCCTTTCAATGTAGTGACCAGCGTACATGCCCCTTTCAATGTAGTGACCAGCGTACATGCCCCTTTCAATGCAGTGACCAGTGTACATGCCCCTTTCAATGTAGTGACCAGCGTACATGCCCCTTTCAATGTAGTGACCAGCGTACATGCCCCTTTTAATGCAGTGACCAGCATACATGCCCCCTTTCAATGTAGTGACCAGCATACATGCCCCTTTCAATGGTAGTGACCAGCGTACATGCCCCTTTCAATGTAGTGACCAGCATACATGCCCCTTTCAATGGTAGTGACCAGCGTACATGCCCCTTTCAAAGCAGTGACCAGTGTACATGCCCCCCTTCAATGCAGAGACCAGCGTGCGTGCGTGCCCCCTTCAAAGCATCACTTCACCTTCCTGCCGTCACCGTGCCTGGCGTGCTGCTTACGGGAGTCGAGTCTCGGTCGGACGTCAGCTTCTTCTTCTTCCTCGACCTGCATTCGCGCCGCTGCCCTCCTCTCTGACGGCGGGCGGGAAGCTGACGTCGGGACGGTGCGTGACTAATGCACGCACCGCCCCCCACGCGACGTCACCCGGGATGTCCTCTATGATTGGCCAGGACAGCGCCACAGTGGGGGAGTGTCGGGCGCATTGCTATCGGTGGCTCTGCGTGACGCACAGTGCGCCTCCTCCCCTCATCCGCCCCGGAGCCGCGGCAAAGGTTTAATAGAGCCGCATGCGGCTCCGGAGCCGCGGGTTGCTGACCTATGGTCTGGGGGGTTCCGGCTTATTGTGCCATAGAGTCTGAAGGAAGTGAGTGATTTGGGTTAGCCTGAACCTCTCTGGGGGCATTCCAAGTTTGCTTACACAATGACTTACAGATAAGGGGCTCATTGAGTTAAACAAATGACCTATCCTAAATAAGCCCTTGTTAAGCCACCATTTGACATTTTGGATATCAATCCAAGTTGTGAAACAAGTGAGCTAAAGGGTGAATTTCCAAAATCAAAGAGGAGTGTTTATTAAGAAGATAGCAGAGGATCAGGGCGTGGGATAGGGTGGGGGCTACAGGGGCGTAGCGTGGGTTGTCAGCACCCAGGGCAAGGCAAGTAATTTGCGCCCCCCAACCCGACTTTGAGGTCACAAAAGTGTGAAAGGGGCCTTCAGTAATCAAGGTATAGTGTGCCCCCTTTCAATGCAGGGTGACCAGCGTGCCCCCTTTCAATGCAGAGTGACCAGCGTGCCCCCTTTTAATGCAGAGAGACCAGCGTGCCCCCTTTCAATGCAGAATGACCACAGCATACCCCCTTTCAATGCAGAATGACCAGCGTGCCCACTTTCAATGCAGAATGACCAGCGTGCACCCCTTCAATGCAGAGAGATCATCGTGCCCCCATCAATGCAGAGTGACCAGCGTGCCCCCTTTCAATGCAGAGAGACCAGCGTGCCCCCTTTCAATGCAGAGAGACCAGAGTGCCCCATTCAATGCAGAGTGACCAGTGTGCCGTGCCCCCCTTCAATGCAGAGAGATCAGCGTTCCCCTTTTCAATGCAGAGAGACCAGCGTGCCCCCTTTCAATGCAGAGAGACCAGCGTGCCCCCTGTCAATGCAGAATTACCACAGTGTGTCCCCTTTCAATGCAGAATGACCAGTGTGCCCCCTTTCAATGCAGAATGACCAGTGTACCCCCCTTCAATGCAGAGAGATCATTGTGCCCCCATCAATGCAGAGTGACCAGCGTGCCCCCTTTCAATGCAGAATGACCAGCGTGCCCCCTTTCAATGCAGAATGACCAGCGTGCCCCCCTTCAATGCAGAGAGATCATCAAGCCCCCATCAATGCAGAGTTTCCACATGCCCCCTTTCAATGCAGAGAGACCAGCGTGCCCCCTTTCAATGCAGAGAGACCAGCGTGCCCCCTTTCAATGCAGAGAGACCAGCGTGCCATGCCCCTCTTCAATGCAGAGAGATCAGCGTTCCCCCTTTCAATGCAAAGAGACTTACCTGCAGCGGCAGCTTCTCCTCAGTTTCCCGAGTCTCCTCGAGTCCTCCCACCTCCTCCTCGGCCAATGGCATGCATTTGCCTTTCGGCCAATCAGGAGGAGGATCCGTGTGACAATAGCAAATTTTTTATTCGCTATTGTCACACAATAGGTGGGCTCGGGGCGCACTGCTCTTCGCCCCGGGTCCACCCTTTTTTGAAGCCTATTAGAGCCTCTGGCTCTAATCAAGTGATTAAAAAAAAAAAACACTCTGTGACAGTGCCAGGCTGCTGACTCAATCGCTGCTAAACTGACTGAGAAGTGAGGAGAGGTGGCATAGGCGGGGCTTGGCTTTCAACACCACCCCACCCTACACCAATGGACAGGTGAGGCACAGTCCAGCCCTGCCCCGACCCACCATTTTCAGCCATAGGGCGGCCATGCTGGACATCTCCCAGCCTAAAGATGGAGGCAGCTGCAGACAGTGTGTGAACTGTGTATGTCAGAGTCAGACAGACAGAGTGACACTTGCGAATGCGCCTCCCCAGATGTTGCGCCCGGTGCAGCCGCCCCCCCCCCCTGCACCCCCCACGCTACGCCACTGGGGGGCTAAAATCAGAGGTCTGCGTCTGGAAGGGGTCCAGAGAAAAAAGTCTATCGTATAGTCAGGAGCAGCTTGTCTTTCCATTAGGAGCCAATCTGGTTTGGGGCTCCGAGAGTAGACTTTGAAGAGCTGAGCTAGCTGTGCTGCCCGATAATACCACCACAGATTGGAAAGAGACAGACCTCCTTGCTTTTTGGATCTAAAGAGAGCCTCCTTAGAGCAGCGACGACCTTTAGATCTCCAAACATATTGTATTATTTTAGACTGGAATAGAAGCAACAGAGTTTTCTTGATCGGGATCGGTAGAGACTTAAATAGATATAGGAGATGAGGCATGAGTGTCATTTTAAAGGAGTTTATCCGGCCTAGTCATGAAAGGTCATGTCTGGACTAGGAAGAGAGGTATGTCTGTAATTTTTTAAACTTTTAAGGATAATTAGCAGAGTATAAAAGATCGAACCTAGGAGTCAAATTGAGGAATGGCATAGATGAGGAGCTCCAGGTAAAAGGGAAGTGATCCTGCAGGCGCTCAATCAAGGAGGGAGGTATTGAGACATGTAATGCCAAAGATTTGGAGACATTCACTTGGAGACCCGATACCAGACCAAATTGATGAAGTAGTTTAAAGGAGATGTACAGCCAAAGCTTGTTTTTACATCTATGGATCTCAGGAGTGCAGTTCGTTCTGCACTCCTGTGACCCATTTTCAGCAGAGAGCAGACTTCAGCCCATCACTAAAGTCAGTCAAGGCACTGCGTCATCATGACCACGGAGTCGGGATCCGCCAGGTGCCTGGACAGACACTTGGCTCAGCCTCCCAGCAAGCCGCTGAGAGCCTGAGCCAGCCGCTGCCCCCCTCTCCACAGTCCAGCGCTCCAATGAGCGAGGAGGGGGCAGAACAGAGAGCTGTGACTGACAGTCAGCAGATCTCTGCTTGGGAGCTGTCAGAACTTAAGCGATTGGCGGTATTCAATAGCTCTGTTCCTATGTGCAGAGGCGCCGGGGGGACAGATCCAGCATCGGAGCGATTCTGCATCCGCCTAGGTAAGTATAGCTTTGGAAAAAAGCCAAACCTCATACTTCTCTTTTAAATATATTTGGGGTTGAAATATTCCATGAAGGGCGTCTCGTCCATATAGTGAGCTCCCTTAACTGCTTCCCCTTTAAGTGAAAAACACTAAAAACAAAAATAATAAATTTAAAGCAGGTACTGGTAAGCGATAATGGCTAATGTAGATATAATGGAAAAAACACATACAAATGTGTCAATAGGATGAACACAACAATACACTATTGCAATATAACCAACAGAAATTAATAAATGTGAAGCTTTCACAGTCCATATACAAAGAAGTCGTCTTAGGAGGAATAAATTAGTGCACAAATTAGTGCACAATAAATGCTGTCACACACAGCGTGCCTTCTTATTTTGATTCAAGTGCTCCACCTCGTGATAAGACTCATAAACATGCTCACCAGAAGCCTCAGGTCCCAGGGACCATACAGTGTTATCAGCAATCAGGACACCTGGATGGGTCTGTACCTCTCTAATCCCTCCCGGATAGCCGATGTTGATTATATGGAGGTAAAACAGAGACACCCATAATAGTGCAACACTGTTTTATTAAATATTAAAATGCCACCACACACACATCAATAGTTAGGCTTACATAGAATGCGCCCTGACCGTCACCAGCTCAAATCGCATAGCAATTGCATCCCCTTTCCTCAACCATGTAATGGGCTCACCCCTCTCTAAACGCTCCGAGAAGCCAGCCGGCATGCGTTCCAAGGAGTCCAGTGAAGTGACCTCACTGGTTAGTAAGGAAGTGTAGACAGGCGGACATCAATGCATTTTGCCCTGAGATTTCCTAAAGACACCATACGGTGAAATGCATTGATGTCCGCCTGTCATCTGCTGGTATTGGTTCACTGTGTTTTATCAAGTCCAAAGTCAGCGCAGCCCTCTAGCAGGAAATTCTAGAGCACTTAATGCTTCCCTCTGCTGACTAGCTTTATGGAGATGCTAATTTCATTTTCCAGAAGGACTTGCCACCCGCCCACACTGCCAAAACAACCAATACCTGGTCACATGATCATGGGATCACTGTGCTTGGTTGGACAGCAAACTCGCCTGACCTAAACCCCATAGAGAATCTGTGGGTTATTGTTAAGAAGAAGATGAGAGACCCAACGATGCAGACGAGCTGAAGGTCGCTATCAAAGCAACCTGGGCTTCAATAATGCCTCAGCAGTGCCACAGGCTGATCACTTCCATGCCACGCCTCACTGATGAAGTACTTCATGCAAAAGGAGCCCCAACCAAGTATTGAGTGCATACTATACTGTACATGGACAGACTTTTCACTAAGCCAACATTTCTGTATAAAAAAATCCCTTTTTTAAATTTTTTTTTATTGGTCTTAAGTAATATTCAAATTTCCAGAGATAATGAATTTTGGGGTGTCACTAGCTGTAAGCCATAATCATCAAAATGAAAAGAAAGATATGCTTGAAATATATCACTCTGTGTGTAACACATGTGTATAAAATATATGAGTTTCACTTTTTTACTTTTTGATGATAATTTATTTTTCGTTCAGAAAGGGAAAATCGGCGCTCGATCTCTAGAAATGGTGAACCAAGATGGATGAAGTTGTTAATAAACACTCAATAGAAGTATAAACGGTATCCTAAATGTGGTGAAAGAAGATGAATAAATATGTGATATAATAAATAATAAGTAGAATTCCGACTTAAATATCCCAACATATAAATGAATGGGGAGAAGAAAAACATCCAATAAATCAAATAAAATAAAACGGTGGAAACAATTGGGTAATAAATGAATGTGAATGTGCCAAATACACCAAAATGTTTGTGGTAATAATGATAAGTAATCCACTATGTAAATAAATATATATAATCATGCAAGTATAATAACATAAGCATAAAAAGTGCCACTATGCGTGATAAATAAATATATTGCAATAAATGTCCATGTGCAAACACAGTGTGCACCCAGCAATGTGCTGACAATAAGAACAAAAAGAACAGAAGGTGAATCTTGTGACTTTTTTTTACAAAACTTCAGTGACTCTTGTGGTTCCCCTTTAAGTGAGGGCAATGTGCTGCCAACGTGAGCTAATCCTTAATCAAGTGTAATGGCCGCTCAAATCCATTAACACTCAAAAGAGTGTTTTGGTGTTGAAAATCACCAGGTAGGGCATCAGGGTATTCTCCAGCGTATGGGGCTTTAGATTTGGACAGGTCCCTCCTTTAAGATAGTACTGTCAGTGGTGTGGTATTTGGCTGCCTCCTTATGGGATGTGGTGGATCGGGTATTCTTCTTAGGACACTCGCTCATCCGGGGGCAATGATTAAAGGGGTCTCATAGTGCAGTAAGCTTAAAACATTTATTGAAAAAAAGCACTAAAATAACTTACAGTATGGTAGAATACAGCAAACAAACCGCTGATGCGGTATACTAAGATACTTCCAGTCTCGGCCGTAGACCGGAAGTGACGTCACCCGGCTCCTCCCAACGCGTTGCGTCACTGAACACATGATTTTCTCAAGGGTAAGGCCGCTGGGTGACAGACTCCGGGCTATATTGCATCTTGGTAACCAGGGTAACCAATCAATGTAATGCCGCCATATAACAGTTAAATCATACGATGCTGAAGAGGTCAAATGGCCAAAATACATTCAGATACTCCCCCCAACATAAATGTTAATGGGAGGAAATGTATTTTTTGTATAAAGGTGAAAATAAACAGTTCTTTACAGGTCATAAATTGGCAAAAAAATATTGTAAAAATGAGAGTGATTCCAGCTTCCCGCATGCAATTCCTACGGAACAATCGTTGTGCAAATGTATTGATTCCACATTAGAAGTGTGTCACCACCGTGTTATATGCATAGGGTTGGCCGCTTACCAAATTGAATGATCCCACCAAGAGATCATATGCGTGTATATGAATTCGCCTCTGAAGTCAAGTGGTTAGCCAGCTTCATGAAGCAAACTCTGGCTCGTCCAAATAGACTACCACGCATTGCTGCAACATATCACAAAATACATCATTGATGAACTCCTGGAAGACAGCGGGCGCATTGCACAAGCCAAAGGGCATAACCAGAGATTCGTAATGATAGGTTCTGGTATTAAACGCAGTCTTCCACTCATCGCCTTCCTTGATCCTTACAAGGTTATATGCGGCCCTTAGGTCAAGCTTGGTAAAGACCGTTGCTCTCTTGAGGCGGTCGAACAATTCAGTAATCAAAGAGTCAGGTATGCATTCTTGACCGTGATGCGATTGAGACCCCTATAATAAATGCAAGGTGTCAACTCAACCCCCGTCTTCTTTATGAAGAAAAAAAGTAACCACCAAACCTGCTGCCCAGTAGAGGACAACTTTGATTAGCGGTTTATCTTTACAGGAAACAGGGATGAGGAAATTCCACCTAAGATATGCCCCGACAGGACCTTAGGTGCGAGCGTTTCCCGGACAGGTAGAACAAGATATCAGGAAATGCCCACCAAGGCCACAATACAGGCACTGGCCCTCCCTCCTCCTAAAGGCCCGCTCAGCTACGGAAAGGCGAGCTGCATGGGTTCACAGCCAGATGCACCATCCCCCATGCTGGTTTCCAGGCTCGATACACATATATAGGTGTGATAGGAGCGGAGACATATGCCTGTTAATTATTTCATTAGCGCAAGCATAGTGTTCTGCTACTTTCACACCTATATATGTGTATGTGTATATATACATACATGTGTGTGTATATACCCCTATACAGAAGTTCAAATGTTTTGCCTGCCTCCAAAGACCCCAACAAAATGCCCAAAATGGGCATTTTTTGGGGGTCTTTGGAGGCAGGCAAAACATCTGAACTTCTGTATAGGGGTATATATACACACACACTTATATGTATATATATACACATGCACATATATAGGTGTGAAAGTAGCAGAACACTATACTTGCGCTAATGAAATAATTAACAGGCATATGGCTCTGCTCCTATCACACCTATATGTGTGTATGTGTATAAATACATATAAGTGTGTGTGTATATATACCCCTATACAGAAGTTCAGATGTTTTGCCTGCCTCCAAAGACCCCCCATCAAAAATGCCCCAAAAAAAGGCCTGCAATAACACACCTGGGCGTTTTTTTTTGGCGCAGGCATTTTTTTGGGCATTTTTTTGGGGTCTTTGGAGGCAGGCAAAACATCTGAACTTCTGTATAGAGGTATATATACACACACACTTATATGTATTATACACATACACACATATAGGTGTGATAGGAGCGGAGCCATATGCCTGTTAATTATTTCATTAGCGCAAGCATAGTGTTCTGCTCTTTTCACACCTATATATGTGTAGGTGTATATATACATACATGTGTGTGTGCATATATACCCCTATACAGAAGTTCAGATGTCATGCCTGACTCCAAACATGTCCTCAAAAAAACCCTATAAACGTCTGCAGCAAAAAGCAGGCTGACAGGCGAGAAGCCATATCGCTGTTCTATAAGTCACCTAAGAGAAACAATCTTTTCTCTATAGCGGTCACCCTGAAATGGAAGGGTTTTGTCACCCTGCCATAGCAGTCAGTGTCAGTTCACCCTACACTACACTACGGTCACCCTGGCACTTAACATTTTCCCTACAGAAACTAGATTTTTTAATCTAACTAAAGTGGAAAATAGTACCCTAACTACACTAGATATCCCTTTCCTCACACTAATAATTGCTAAATTACACTTTTGAAGCAGAAGTAACAGAACTGCTTCCACTCTCTTCCACATCCCTGTATTAAAATGCTAGGAATTTGGCAGGGCTATCTTATATACTGGGGGGCGTATTCACTAATGATTGGCCTCTGGACCCCCTAGTCACTCCAATCACATTCCTAGCATTCTCCTGCCCCCTCAATTGGCTTTTACTGATGGTTCTGGTCCAATCACGGGCTTTTAAAGCCCAGTTCCTGTCCCATTGCATTTTGGTCGGTTCTGGTTGCCGAATTCCAAACTTTTTCAGAAATTTCGAACACCCAATGTTCGGGTCGAACCGATGGTCGACCCGAACCGTTCAATCATCCCTATGCATAACCATTCAAGAACACGTGCACTTGCCAAGCCTATCGCTAATGTTGGAGCCAATGGGACTATTTAAGCTGCAGTAGTTCTATTAGCCACTGTTGTCTGATCTACAGTTGGTACCCGTGTTCCTGTATCTATTCCTGTGCTTCTTTTATTGACCCGGCTTGCCCTGACCTCACTTGAATGCTTCCTGCCCTGACCTAGGCCTGTCTCATGATTTGCTCTGCCTTCTACTCATCTGCCTGATTCTATGTTGCTGACTTCTGTTTGTAACCTGACCATTCTCTGCCTGCCGTTTAAGCCTGTATCTGACCATCTGTTGCTGACCTGGCTCATCTGATCTTGTGTCCAGGTATCCATCCGTCCTGCTATGCATGCTACATGGTCCCTGCTGGTCCTGCACCTGCTGTCTGCACTACCTGCCAGCTACCTGTCAAGCACCTGCCGCCTGCTGTCTCTGCTGCCATCTGCTGTTCCTGCAATCTGTCCTGTCTCTGGTGACGCACCTGCTACCCACTGCAGCAGCTGATGGACATTTTACAGGCACTCATACCTCGCAGGACTCTCACGCCCACTGGAGCAACATCAGTGGTCTCAGAGCCAGGGCTGTATAAGAGGTCTCCCACTTCACATCAGGCTCTGCCACAAGGTATGTGTCATTGGCATTGAATTTGCAACCATTTTGGAGCTTGGCATAGAACTTGGAACCACCATCAGATGGGGGGAGGGGGGTCAATTAGACACAGTTTAACCACTTCTCACCCACCATATAGCAGAATGACGGCTGCATAGTGGTTAAGTTACCCTTGCTGGGCGTCATATGACGTCCAGCAGGATAAATTGCTCACGCATGCCCACAAGGGTGTACAGAGCAGTAAAGAGCATATGACATAGGCTTTTTTGTACCCAGACATTGTAACCAGGAAGTGCTGTTTATCGGCTTTCCTAAGTTTGGGCTGACAAGGCGCGAGTAGAGGAGAGATGATCGGCAGCTCTCCTGACGGGGGGGGGGGGGGGGGGATGTGTCTGTGCTGATATTCAGGGCATTGATTATCAGTGCAGAGCCATCAGGGTTGCCAACCTGTGCCCACCAGGGATTCCAACCCATGCCACTAGGGATGCCAACCTGTGGCCACCAGGGATGCCACTTAGTGCTCATCAAAGATGCCAATCAGTGCCTATTGGAAAATGCTGTCAGTGCCTCCTCATCAGTGCTGCCTATAAGTGCCATCTATTAGTGCCCATCAGTGCCGCCCATGGGTGCCCGTCATTGTCCATCAGTACCACCCATCAGTGCCGCCTATCAGTGCCCATCAATGTCACCTATAAGTGCCCATCAGTGCTATATATCAGTGCCTATCAATGCCACCTATCAGTGCCCATCAGTACCGACTATGGGTGCCCATCAGTGGCACATATCAGTGCCTATCAATGTTGCATATCAGTGCCCATCAATGCTTTTTCGGTCTTTTTTAATTGTTTAGCAAAAAAAAAAAGAATTGTGGTGATCAAATACCACCAAAAGAATAAGAATTTTGTTTGGGTACAGTGTTGCATGACTGCACAATTGTCATTCAAAATGCAACAATGCGAAAAGCTGAAAATTGGCAGGAAGGGGGGTGAAAGTGCCCGGTACTGAAGTTGTTAAGAAACCCCCAACAACCTCTGAAGGAACCCTAGTTGAGAATGTCTGAATTAGATAAAACATTTACTGTATATCTTCCTCAAATAATGTCATCTATATCTTTGCTGCCACTCGTTACCAACCTTTGAATTGTTCTTCAACTACAATTCCACCCGATCTCAACCTGTAAGCTTTTGTTACTGACCTTTGGCTTGTTTACTTATTATGTTTCTGCTTGATTCGTACCTGCTATTCCTGCTACTGGACCCCAGCTTGCTCACCTCCTGATGGGGCGATCCTGAGGACCGTGACCTGGTCCTAACTAATCTCCACCTTCAAGAGTGTTAGGGGATTCCCCATAATTCTAACCAGACCCCTATCAAAACTTGGATGGATGTAATCCATGTCGATCATGGTCTCTAATGATGTAATCTATATCAGTCATGGCGCACAAGGATATAATCCATCTCCACCAACAGTTTGTGTTTACACAGTGTCAACCTGCACCTGCCTACACATGTCAATCACAGCCTATAGTGAAGGGAATCCTATCACTGTCATTGATTACATTTGGTTGCTAACGTTGCCTGAATTAAATGCACCCAAATATTGCAGATGTTTGGTTCTATAATTTGTGGAAACAAATCTGCATTGATTGGTCCAAATTTACAATTATCCTTAACTTGAACTGCAGCCCTAATAGATTTCAGTGAAGAATGCTAAATGTAGAGAACCAATTCCCCCTCCCTTACTGCTCACCCCTCCCTTCCATAAAATGAATAGTCTTGATAGACAGCAGCCATATCTCACCTCTCCTACCTGCAGCTGCCTTCATACAACCTTCCTCACACTGCATACACCTGTTCCTGGGGAGCATTTCAACAAAAATAAGATTTCTCTGGATTTAGGTCATAATACTGTGGCACAAAGAAGAGGACATGTGACCCTGGAGGGGCTAAGAAAAAAAACAGAAAACCTACCGTCATCTTTCAGTCTAGTACTTCAGAAAGGTAAGTTGGCATTTAGAGTTCTAAAATATGTATTTTTCTAGATTAACAACACTGAACTTTGGGGTGCATCACTTATACCACTGAACCTTTGGGTACATTACTGATAACACTGATACTTGGGGTACACTACTAATAACACTGAACCTTGGAGTCCCCACTTATAACACTGATCATTGAGGTACACCACTAATAATACTGAACCTGGTACCTGGCTAATAACACTGATCCTTGGGGCACCCCACTAATAACACTGATCCTTGGGGTACCCCATTAATAACACTGAATCTTAGGGTACCCCCACTAATAACATTGAACCTTTGGATTACCCCAATAGTAACACTGAACCTTGAGGTACACCACTAATAACACAGAACCTTGAGGTACACCACTAATAACACTGAACCTTGAGGTACACCACTAATAACAGTGAGCATTGGAGTACACCACTGATAACACTGATCCTTGGGCTACCCCACTAATAACATTGAACCTTTGGATTACCCCAATAGTAACAGTGAACCTTGAGGTACACCACTAATAACACTAAACCTTGAGGTACACCACTAATAACACTGAACCTTGAGCTACACCACTAATAACAGTGAGCATTGGAGTACACCACTGATAACACTGATCCTTGGGCTACCCCACTAATAACATTGAACCTTTGGATTACCCCAATAGTAACACTGAACCTTGAGGTACACCACTAATAACACTAAACCTTGAGGTACACCACTAATAACACTGAACCTTGAGGTACACCACTAATAACACTGAACCTTGAGGTACACCACTAATAACACTGAACCTTGAGGTACACAACTAATAACAGTGAGCATTGGAGTACCCCACTGATAACACTGAACCTTAGGGTACCCCCACTAATAACATTGAACCTTTGGATTACCCAATAGTAACACTGAACCTTGAGGTAAACCACTAATAACACTGAACCTTGAGGTACACCACTAATAACACTGAACCTTGGGGTACCGCACTAATAACAGTGAGCATTGGAGTACCCCACTGATAACACTGATCCTTGGGCTACCCCACTAATAACACTGAACCTTGGGATATCCCACTAATAACGCTGAACCTTGGGGTGCACCACTAATAACATTGAACCTTGGGGTGCACCACTAATAACACTGAACCTTGGGGTACACCACTAATAACACTGATCCTTGGGCTACCCCACTAATAACACTGAACCTTGGGGTACACCACTAATAACACTGAACCTTGGGGTACACCACTAATAACACTGATCCTTGGGCTAGCCCACTAATAACACTGAACCTTGGGATATCCCACTAATAACACTGAACCTTGGTATTACCCCAATAATAAGACTGAATCTTAGGGTACACCACTAATAACATTGAACCTTGGGATTACCCCAATAATAAGACTGAATCTTTGGGTACACCATTAATAACACTGAACATTGGAGTACACCACTAATAACACTGAACCTTGGTATTACCCCACTAATAACACTGAACCTTGGGGTATCCTACTAATAACACTGAACCTTGGGATTACCCCAATAATAACACTGAATCTTTTGGTACACCATTAATAACACTGAATCTTGGGGTACACCACTAATAACACTGAATCTTGGGGTACACCACTAATAACACTGAACCTTGGAGTACACCACTAATAACACTGAACCTTAGAGTACACCACTAATAACACTGAACCTTGGAGTACACCACTAATAACACTGAACCTTGGAGTACACCACTAATAACACTGAACCTAACCCTAAAGATCAAGGTGGTCTGGCTGTCCCACACCTACAAACGTACTTTTTTGCTGCACAATTACAGCACTTTACAGGCTTGGACTTATCCGCTATAACAGACTTTTCCAGAGACTTGTTGATCTGCCTATCTACAGAATACTCAGCTCTGTCTCACAAGGAAATGGGTTTTCCTGGTGCCTATCCATGGCAGCATACGTGTGATAGCTCACAGGATGATCACATTTAGCGTAAATCATAGGAAAACAAGGCACGATGGGAGCACAAGAACCCTAAACTTCAGAAGAGCAAACTTTTCTGAACCGTGCTCAATACTAGAGAGCATCAACTGGGACCTAACCCTAGAAACACTGAACATGGAGGAGAAATTGGAATGCTTTAGGAACATATTAAACAAAGGCATCACACAGTGTATTCCAAAGGGAAATAAATATAGAAGAGCCAAGGTCAAACCGGGGTGGCTAAACCGTAAAGAAAAAATTCATATTAGAGAAAAAAATGGCCTTAAAGAAATATAAAACGGAGGGGGCACTGTCAGCTTTCCAACAATACAAGGAATGTAACAAGAAATGTAAAAACGAAATCAGGGCGGTTTATAAAGCCTGCGAGAGACACATAGCAGAGAAGAGTAAAAAAAACCCTTAGAAATTCTTTAGATATATTATTAGTAAAAAAACGAGGTCAGAGTACGTTGCGCACATAAATAACGATGAAGGGAGGATGGTTACAGATGACACAGAGAAGGCAACTGTACTAAATGCTTTCTTCTCCTCCGTTTTTACACAAGAAAAGGAGGGGTATACTGACATGACAGTATTGTTAGCAGCACATCACAGGACGTACTGCTGTGGCTAAAGGGGAGTACACACTTGACGAAAATCAGACGAAATATCCTCCGATTTTTCTCTCTCTTGCTCAGCGTTCACAACCATTTTTAGTTGACAGTGCATAAATGTTCTCGTCTGACGATAAAAATTTTGGTGTTTGTCCCTCCGTTTTTTTTTATTTGAAAATGTCGGCATCGGCTGCTGAAAGTTGTGTACACACTAGGCGAAAATCGTACGATTTTACCTCGAATGAGAACTTTCAGCAGATTTTCTACTAGTGTGTACCCCACTTAACGGAGGCTGGAATCAAGGAAAGATTTGTTAAGATTAACACAAATAAATCACCAGGACCAGATGGCTTACACCCGAGAGTACTCAAGGAACTCAGTCGGGTTATATCTAAATCGCTGTTCATAATCTTTGCGGACAGCATACTGACAGGAACTGTACCAGTTGACTGGAGAAAAGCCAATGTGATACCAATATTAAAAAATGGACAGAGACATATTCCGGGAAACTATAGGTTGGTCAGCCTGACATCAATAGTATGTAAAGTATTGGAGGGGATGATAAGGGACTATATCGAAGAATTTGCTGAGGACAACAATATCATTAGTAGTAATCAGCATGGGTTTACAAAGGGACATTCTTGCCAGACCAATCTGTTAACATTCTAAGAGGAGGTGAGCTGCAGTCTAGACAGGGGGAGTCCTGTGGATGTGGTGTATCTGGATTTAGCAAAGCCATTTAATACAGTTCCCCATAAACACCTTATCTACAAGCTAAGGTCTGCAGGCATCGACCACAAGGTTGGTACTTGGATAGAAAACTGGTTACAGGAGCATGTCCAAAGGGTGGTAAAAATTAAGGTGTACTCAGACTGGTCTGAAGTGGTAAGTGGGGTCCCCCAAGGTTCTGTCCTGGGACCAATTCTGTTAAATATATTCATAAATAATATAGAGTACGGGATTATTAGCTTAAGCTCGGTTTTAACGGATGACACAAAAATGGGCAGGGCAATAACATCACATCAGGATATAGAAATCTTACAGAATGGCCTGAACAAAATAACAGAGTGGGCAACTAAATGGCAAATGAGGTTTAATGTGGAGAAATGTAAGGTAATGCACTTGGGGGCTAAAAACATAAATGCATAGTACTCACTAGGGGGGGGGGAACCTCTGGGGGAATCAAAGATGGAGAAAGATCTGGGGGTCCTAGTGGAAGATAGACTAAGCAATAGCATGCAATGTCAAGCTGCAGCTGCCAAAGCTGGCAGAATATTAGCATGCATAAAGAAGGGAATAATTTCCAGAGATAAAACTATAATCCTGCCACTTTATAAGGCTCTAGTCCGGCCCCATCTGGAGTATTCTGTCTAGTTCTGGTCGCCAGTCCTCAGGAGGGATGTGCTGGAACTGGAGAGAGTCCAAAGAAGGCCAACGAAACTACTTGGGGGATTGGAGAACCTTAATTACGAGGAGCGCTTACAAACACTTCATTTATTCTCCCTGGGACCAATTCTGTTAAATGTATTCATAAATAATATAGAGGACGGGATTATTAGCTCAAGCTCGGTTTTCATGGATGACACAAAAATGGGCAGGGCAATAACATCACATCAGGATATAGAAATCTTACAGAATGGCCTGAACAAAATAACAGAGTGGGCAACTACATGGCAAATGAGTTTTAATGTGGAGAAATGTAAGGTAATGCACTTGGGGGCTAAAAACATAAACGCATAGTAATCACTAGGGGGGAACCTCTGGGGGAATCAAAGATGGAGAAAGATCTGGGGGTCTTAGTGGAAGATAGACTAAGCAATAGCATGCAATGTCAAGCTGCAGCTGCCAAAGCCGGCAGAATATTAGCATGCAAAAAGAAGGGGATGTATTCCAGAGATAAAACTATAATCCTACCACTTTACAAGACTCTGGTCCGGCCACATCTGGAGTATTCTGTCTAGTTCTGTTCACCAATCCTCAGAAGGGATGTGCTGGAACTGGAGGGAATCCAAAGAAGGCCAACTAAACTACTTGGTGGATTGGAGAAATTTAATTACGAGGAGCGCTTACAAGCACTTCATTTATTCTCCCTGGAGAAGAGACGCCTAAGAGGGACATGATAGCGATTTGCAAATACGTCAATGGTGATCCCAGCATAGGAAAAAACGATTTAGTCTCAGGGAGTGTAAGAGGACACGTGGCCACACAATGAGATTAGAGGAGAGGCAGTTTAACCTTAAGCTGCATAGGGGGTTTTTCACTGTAAGGGCAGTAAGAATGTGGAACTCTCTTCCACAATTGGTGGTATCAGCGGGGAGTATCAATACTTTTAAAAGACTCTTGGACATGCATCTCAAAGAACACAATATTCAGGGATATGGGAAATGAATATCATCACTGACACACACATACCTGCTAGGTGTAACTGGAGGGACTGTTGTCTTTAGTCAATCTTAACTACTATTTAACTATGCTACCATCTGCATAAAGACTCCCTCAGCAGAGAGCAAGCCAATTGCTGGAAAGGAAGAACAGAGAGGATAAGCTGGTACTTTGTGTTCAGCCTAAGGCTTTGCCCCTGCTGGCCATTCTCTTTAAGGTAAGTAAGTTTACCATCAATGGAGAAGAACCAGAGGAGCCAGGTAAGAAACCAGAGCAGGCTCTAGATAAGAAAGTTGCCACAGCATTTCCTCAGTCGGAAGAAGTTGCCTGCATGGCCTTCCAGGGACAGGTTCTTTTTGAGACAGTCCAGGTCAACAGCATTAGAGATGCGGCTGAAGTTGAACACTTGTCAGTACTAGTGGAAGAAGGCTACAGTACAGATTGCAAGGTCTTTTTCTCCTTCTAATTGTTAAGCGTCTTTTCTCCATTTGAGATCTCTAAATATCCTCTGAAGGTTTTCAGGGTCAAGGTGCTTTCTGCCCCAATTGTGGTGGCAAACAGTTCGCTGTCCAACAGCCCATGGTGGCATTATCTGGTATGCATCTTGAAGCTTTAAGGGGTTCAGATGCTAGTTTTCCATAGAAAACAACAACATTTTCATTGCCTCCCTTCGCCTGGGACACTTTTTGGCTTGGTGGACATCAAAGATAATTTATGTTACCATCTGGTAGTGGGCTCGGGCGTGTTCGGGATCCTGGTCCTGGCCTCGGGGGGGGGGGGGGGGGGGGCTGCGCAGTTGGTTGTGGGTGGTGGGGCATTTCCAGGTCCGCAGCTGTGCGTGCCAGGGAGTCTTATTGCCTGTGGTTTGCAGTGTCAGCTTCCTGGTGGGGTTGGGTGGGTGGGTTGGGGCTGGGGTCCTGAACGCACCTGGGCCAATCTCTATTCCCATACCTTGCTTTTGGACCCATGCACTACCATACTGGGATCCTGCCCCTTGTCTATTGGTCAGCACCTCATGTATTAGGATTCTGGACTCAGTACTAGCCTCATTACCTTTCTGAAATATTCTCATAGAGATCCTTAGATGGGGAAAAATTGGTGCAGGCTCTATTAAGCAACCTGACATGGTCCTCCAGACATTCCAGTAATTTGGATAGGTTCATACACATTCTGGTCTCAGATTCAAGCTGTCTGTACCAGGAGCGATCTGGATCTTCACTTTTGTAAGACAAGCCTAGAACCTGAGGGTAGCCTCATGTAAGGCAATTTCTTTGGCCTCTTTTCACCCAAGGCTTTTACAGGCCTCTATTCTTTGAGGAACAAGTTGACTCAGCCTTCGGTCAGGTGGTTTCCCTAATGCTAAGGCTCAGGGATCTGGCTCTTGTGCAAGTAATTCTTCTCTTCCTTTTTTAATGAATCCCCATGGAAAGACAGCTCAGACAGTGGATCATTCTGGGGAAGAAACCTAGACACCCTTGATATCAAGGGGCTTGGTTGTCTTTGGCGTCTTGTTTCCCAAAGTAACATCCAGAAGTGCTGGATTGTTTTATATAATCTGGATCCAAGTAGACAATGCCGTAGAGGTGGCATCCTTCAATTTTCAGGTGGATTCAGGGTTTTGCAGTAGCAAAAGGCTAGATTGGTATCCTTGGCAAAACATCAGTCTCCAGCCTTTTCCGGCATGAGCATTCCAGGTATACATCTTGGCAGGCAAACTGCAACTGACAGCAGTGCCTAAACCTATGAGACAGATTTCTATCACTGGAGCTATTCCTGGAGGTGTCCCAGGTAGCCAACTGCCGGAACCCTGAGTTCAAACTAAAGGCTAGGCAGTTTTGGCTCATGTGCATTGGTCCTCTGATAGGATGCTCCTGTGAATTTCAGTACTTTCTTCCCTTGTTTGTCTCACATGTTTGGAATAGAGAGCATTCCTTTATTCCAGGCAGATGTGGTACGCCAACCTAAAGGGGTGCCCGACAGTTGCTTTAAGGAATCTACTGGATCAGAATCCTCTGTTTCTAAGGAATGTGTTTTGCCATCCAGCTTCAAGTTACCTTTGACAGCTTGATAATTGAAGCTCAAATTATCCCAGCATCATGGAGTCTAGGAAACCCTTGATGCTAAGCAGGAAGGTCTACTTCTTCATGTTAAATCTATTGCTGGACATGTGGTGATTGCTTATCTTGGTGTAAGCCTCAGAACTTTCTCCCCAAACGTTTCTTCACTGGACAAGTCCTCTCCTGCAGTTAGGGCCCAAGTCAGCATTTAGCTCTTAATATTGCTGCCCATGTGACTTTGTGGGATCTTAAGTAGTTCACTCGTAGCCTTCACTTGGAGAGTTGATTGTTCAAGACTGGTGACTTTAACTGGCATGGAACCTTTCACAGGTTTAACATAAGACAAGGTTGTTAGAATCCAGTTATCCATCTTGCTCCATTTAGTTTCTGTCTTCTCAAACAGGACATCTTTATTCAGTTCTTTGATCTGCATCCAGTTAACCCAAAGGAATTTTCTGTCTCTTGGTTGGTTGTGGTCATGTTGGAAAATTTATCTCTCATCCTTTACTTTCCTCTTATATTTCAAGATGGATCCTGCACTGATGCTCTGTTTTTCTTACTCCATCATGTCAAGTTCACCATCAACCAACTCCATGGTCTAGGGTTCAGGTTCCATGCTGTCCTGACAAGATGCGCTCTACTAAATTTATGAATGCATCCTTAGCATTTGACTGCAGACTACAGTTTCTTAGATCGGCTAGGCTACCACCTAGACTTCTATCCTCACTTTCCCTGTGTTCTACCAGGGGCTTGGGGTGATTGTAGCCTGATTAACGCACTTTCTGCTGGAGCATTTGGGTGTTATCCGTGGTCTTTTTTCCATCTGCGTTGTAATTTTTGGGGCAGGCTTGGTGGGCATGTCCTTTTTGAGGGTGTGCACTACAGGGGCCTGTCCTGGGGATTTGCATAATGATGCAAATGGGGAGGGTATCACGGATAGTGCTCAATTGTTTTTCTACCAGGCAGACATTCGCCCTTATTTGAAGCCAGCTTCTGGTATAAGAAATATTGAGGAAGCTTTTCAAGCTGCAGGAAGTTCACAGCCTTGCTGTTGTCATGGCATCAAGATTGCTTTGTCCGACTTGGGTAAAGTACTTCTTCAATACATCCAGATCAATGATGGCACACTTGCAAATAGGTATTAGCAAGCCAAAATAGCTATACCTAGCTCCTTAGAAACCAAGAATGGTAGAAGGCTCCAGCGCACAATTACCTTGCAGTTCCTAAAGTTAATTCTAAGGTCCCACTATATGGCCAGGCTGCAACCACCGAAAATAATTGCTGTACGTTCCTCCAGCAACAGCTGAACATTGTGAACACCTTATGGAGAGATGTCAGACAACATGACAGGCAGAGGAGCCAATCCGGTTCCATTTTGGCACATTTTTTTTCCTGCACTATTGATGGGCTAGTAGTCTTTACTACACCTGTCTTTGGCAGGAAGCCAGTAGCCTACTCACTTTCTTATGATGGAATTTTCTGAAGCTTCCCACCCTGATAGCTTGTTTTTGATCTATCACACGTATGCTGCCATGGAAGCACCAGGAAAGCAGAAAATTGTATCATACTTACTGTGATTTTCTTTTCCTGGAGCCTATCCATGGTAGCATACCGTACCCACCCAGTTTGTTCCTAGCGATGTACAGGGAATGAGCTGTTTTGTGGGTGTTAACATTTTATAGCTATGCACTAGTCCTATGGGCGGAAATAGGCGGGGTTACTATCACACGTATGCTGCCATCGATAGGCACAAGGAAAAGAGAATTATGGTAAGTATGATACAATTTTCTGTTTTCCTACTACCCCCTCCCACTGTCCCACTGTGCAGCTAATGAGGAAACCATTGAGAAATACAACGCAGAGATTGGGTTTAACAGGGTTCCTTTCCAGAACGCCTATTTGGGGTAACCGATTTTACACGGAACTGACTAAACATAGAGCAGGGGTCCTCAAACTTTTTAACCACTTGCCTACAGTGCACTTTCACCCCCTTCCTGCCCAGACCGATTTTCAGCTTTCAGCACTCTCACACTTTGACTGAGAATTACTCATGCAACACTGTACCCATACAAAAATTGTGTCCTTTTTTTCACACAAATAGAGCTTTCTTTTGATGATATTTGATCAATACTGGGTTTTTTATTTTTTGTGCTATAAATAAAAAAAGACTGAAAATATCGTGAAAAAATGCATTTTTCTTTGTTTCTGTCATAAAATGTTGCAAATTAGTCATTTTTCTTCACAAATTTTGGCCAAAATTTATACTGCTACTTATCTTTGGTAAAAAAAAACCCAAATAAGTGTATATTATTTGGTCTTTGTGAAAGTTATAGAGTCCACAAGTTATGGTGCTATTCATTGAAAATTGATCACACTTGATCACACCTGATGTACTGAAGGCCTATCTCATTTCTTGAGACACTAAACGGTCAGGAAAGTACAAATACCCCCCAAATGACCCCTTTTTGGAAAGTAGACATTCCAAGGTATTTAATAAGGGGCATGATGAGTTTTTTGAAGTTGCAATTTTTTCCCACAATGCTTTGCAAAATGAAGATTTATTTTTTTTTATTTTTTATTTTTTACAAATTGCCGTATTAACAGGTTATTTCTCTCACACAGCACATGTATACTTGCAACTACACCCCAAAACACATTCTACTACTCCTCCTGAGTATGGCGATACCACATGTGTGAGACTTTTTCACAGCCTGGCCACATACAGAGGCCTAACATCCGAGTAGCAGCGTCCGGCATTCTAGGAGCACAAATTACACATATCATTTCCTGACAACCTATCGCACTTTTGAAGGCCCTGGAGCACCAGGACAATGGAAACCCCCATAAAATGACCCCATTTTGGAAAGCAAACAGCCCAACGTATAATTTTTGAGGCATAATGAGTCTTTTGAATATGTCATTTTTTTCCACAAGTTTTTGGAAAATGTGGAAAGAAAATGAAAACACATTTTTTTTTACACAAAGCTGTCCATTTATGCAATATTTCTAACACATCGCATGTACATAGCAAAACTTGCACCCCAAAATACATTCTGCTATTCCTCCTGAGTATGGCGATACCACATGTGTAACACTTTTTCACAGCCTGGCCACATACATAGGCCTCACATCCAAGTAGCGCTTTACACAAAGTTGTCCATTTATCCACTTTAAGACTGGGCCTATTTTTGACACTTGGTGTTTACTAGGGATGATCGAACTTTTGAAAAGTTCGGTTCGACCAGAACACCCGAACTTCACGAAAGTTCGGTTCGGATTTCAGAACCCCATTGAAATCAATGGGACCCGAACTTCTGTAATCAAAAAACACCATTTTTAAGCCCTAAAACCCAATAAATGCCCCTAAAAAGTGCCTAGGGTTCTGGGTCATGCCCCAGGGACTATTAATCACACAAAAAAAAGTTCTTAAAAATTGTCGTTTTTGATAGATAGCCAATTATTGAAAAAATAAAAAAAAAAAAAAAAAAAGAGATTTCTTTGGATTTAGTGTCTGGGGGGTCTAAAAGTTGTACCTGTGAAGTTTCAGCTCTGTAGCATGTCCAGAACCAGAATTACAGCATACCAAACCTTCAAAAATGACTTTTTTGCTTAACCGCACCTTTCTTTTGCTCCTAATCAACGGCTCAGCCAATGTGTATGATGGGGACATAATGCAGTGCACTGGGAACAAGATTAGAGGTTTTTTTGGAAAAAGGTGCTGTCTCTTTAAATGTGCATATAATTAACGGGTGTATTTCCACAATGGGGCTTTTATTACCAAATGTTTCAAGAAGTCCAAAGATGTATGTAATTGCACTTTATTTCATGTAAAATGGTGTTTGGTGCACTTTAACTTGAAATCTCACAAGAAACAGACATATATGCACGGATACATTGAGGGTTAGGGGGAGGGGCCACAATGTAGTGCAGAGTGAACAAGATTAGAGATGTTTTGGATGAATACTGTTGTCTCTTGACTTTGAATAGAAGTAAAGGATGCTTAAAAATTGGGCATTTGGTGGTGCGGACGATGCCTTGACACCATATCCCTATGAAAGTTCTGGTAATGAAAGCAATAATTGCCTTTGTAAGGAAAAAAATTACAATGATATGCATCTGTGTGACAGGTGCGCAAAAATTGTTGTTTGGGTGTTGGCGGAGCCATACCACTGTAAGCCCAAAGAGCTGGTGTTGAAGAAGGCGTAAAAATTATGAAGGTGTGCACCTGTGGAACAGGTGCGCAAACATGGTAGTTTTGGTGTTGGCGGAGCCTCCCCACCATAACCCCAAAGAGCTGGCTTTGAAGGAGGCCCAAAAATTGTAAAGGTGTGCACCTGTGGAACAGGTTCGCAAACATGGTAGTTTTTGTTTAGCATAGCCTCCCCACCTTAACCCCAAAGAGCTGGTGTTGAAGGAGGCCCAAAAATTGTAAAGGTGTGCACCTGTGGAACAGGTTCGCAAACATGGTAGTTTTTGTTTAGCATAGCCTCCCCACCTTAACCCCAAAGAGCTGGTGTTGAAGGAGGCCCAAAAATTGTAAAGGTGTGCACCTGTGGAACAGGTTCGCAAACATGGTAGTTTTTGTTTAGCATAGCCTCCCCACCTTAACCCCAAAGAGCTGGTGTTGAAGGAGGCCCAAAAATTGTAAAGGTGTGCAGCTGTGGAACAGGTTCGCAAACATGGTAGTTTTTGTTTAGCATAGCCTCCCCACCTTAACCCCAAAGAGCTGGTGTTGAAGGAGGCCCAAAAATTGTAAAGGTGTGCACCTGTGGAACAGGTGCGCAAACATTGTCGTTTTTGTTTTAGCATAGCCTCCCCACCTTAACCCCAAAGAGCTGGTGTTGAAGGAGGCCCAAAAATTGTAAAGGTGTGCACCTGTGGAACAGGTTCGCAAACATGGTAGTTTTTGTTTTAGCATAGCCTCCCCACCTTAACCCCAAAGAGCTGGTGTTGAAGGAGGCCCAAAAATTGTAAAGGTGTGCACCTGTGGAACAGGTTCGCAAACATGGTAGTTTTTGTTTAGCATAGCCTCCCCACCTTAACCCCAAAGAGCTGGTGTTGAAGGAGGCCCAAAAATTGTAAAGGTGTGCACCTGTGGAACAGGTGCGCAAACATTGTCGTTTTTGTTTAGCATAGCCTCCCCACCTTAACCCCAAAGAGCTGGTGTTGAAGGAGGCCCAAAAATTGTAAAGGTGTGCACCTGTGGAACAGGTGCGCAAACATTGTCGTTTTTGTTTAGCATAGCCTCCCCACCTTAACCCCAAAGAGCTGGTGTTGAAGGAGGCCCAAAAATTGTAAAGGTGTGCACCTGTGGAACAGGTGCGCAAACATTGTCGTTTTTGTTTTAGCATAGCCTCCCCACCTTAACCCCAAAGAGCTGGCGTTGAAGGAGGCCCAAAAATTGTAAAGGTGTGCACCTGTGGAACAGGTGCGCAAACATTGTCGTTTTTGTTTTAGCATAGCCTCCCCACCTTAACCCCAAAGAGCTGGTGTTGAAGGAGGCCCAAAAATTGTAAAGGTGTGCACCTGTGGAACAGGTGCGCAAACATTGTCGTTTTTGTTTTAGCATAGCCTCCCCACCTTAACCCCAAAGAGCTGGTGTTGAAGGAGGCCCAAAAATTGTAAAGGTGTGCACCTGTGGAACAGGTGCGCAAACATTGTCGTTTTTGTTTTAGCATAGCCTCCCCACCTTAACCCCAAAGAGCTGGTGTTGAAGGAGGCCCAAAAATTGTAAAGGTGTGCACCTGTGGAACAGGTGCGCAAACATGGTCGTTTTTGTTTTAGCATAGCCTCCCCACCTTAACCCCAAAGAGCTGGTGTTGAAGGAGGCCCAAAAATTGTAAAGGTGTGCACCTGTGGAACAGGTGCGCAAACATTGTCGTTTTTGTCATAACCAAAATGAGGTTCTGTGAACGTAAAGAGAATGAGAGGAGGGTTTGAGGGTGGCACCATGGTCCAGGCTTAAACTGAGGCTCAACTGCCACATCACAACGATAGCCTAGTCTACAAGGTCTGCATCAGGTGCATCAAAGCTTGATATCCACGACTGATTCATCTTAATGAATGTCAAACGGTCGACTGAGTCGGTGGAGAGTCTAGTTCGATGGTCTGTGACGAATCCTCCTGCTGCGCTGAATGCCCGTTCCGATAGGACACTGGAAGCAGGGCAGGCCAACAACTCCATGGCATACTGGGCCAGTTCTGGCCAGTGGTCTAATCTTAAGACCCAGTATGCCAGTGGATCGGATTCGTCACATGAAAAGCCCTCTGTGTCACTTTGTGCCCTCACGTAATCGTCCACCATGTGATGCAGACGCTGTCGATGCGATGTGGCAGCTGAGAGGCCTGGGCGGTGAGGACTAAAAAAAGACCGAAAGGCATCCGTCAACCGCACGCCTTCTCCAACGCTCCTCTCGTGACCACCAGTAGAATCCATGGTAGGTTGTCCCCGCCCCTGCACCCTACGGGAGTCGGGGAACATGTTCACCAGATTCCTCTTGAGACTGTCCTCAAGGGATTTGATCCTGTGGACTCTATGGGTGGATGGGAAAAGCTCCGAGACTTTACACTTGTACCGGGGGTCAAGTAGGGTGGCCAACCAATAGTGGTTAGTCTCTTTAATGGCCTTGATTCTGGGGTCCTTTCGCAGGCTCTGGAGCATGATGTTTCCCATGCGTCGCAAATTAGCGAAGGCCTGAGAAGCTGACTCCTCGGGGTCACTCATAACGACATTATCTTCAACGGGCTCCTCCTCCTCCCAGCCACGTACTACTCCAAAGTGTCCCGAGGGAGTCAAACTAGGCCTTGCAGATTGCCGCATGTCTTCCTCCTCCTCCTCCTCAAACCCTGCAAAAGTTCCCGCAGAATCGTCCTCCTCCTCCTCTTCCACCCCTGGATCCTGCTCGGGCCTCTGGGAGCTAGGCATAATGGGGTCAGGATTCTCAGGATAAAGGGGGCCTTGAGAGGCAAGGAAGTCCTCCTCTTCCTCCTGCTGCTCTGCCTCCAGTGCCCTGTCCATAATGCCACGCAGAGTGTGCTCCAACAAAAACAGTACCGGTAGGGTGTCACTGATGCATGCGCTGTCCCGGCTGACCATCCTTGTGGCCTCCTCAAATGGCGAGAGGACAGCGCATGCATCCTTAATCAAAAGCCACTGCCGTGGTGAAAAGAAGCCCAGGCGCGCAGAGCCAGTGCTGGTGCCGTACTCGCATAGGTATTCATTGAGGGCCCTCTGCTGCGTGTACAGGCGCTGCAGCATAGCCAAGGTGGAGTTCCAGCAGGTGGGCATGTCACAGATGAGGCGGTGTACCGGCAGGTGAAACTCGCGCTGCACTTCGGCCAAACGTGCAGTGGCACTGTACGACCGCCTGAAGTGACTGCACACCCTTCTTGCCATCCTTAGCACATCCTGCATTCCCGGGTACGAGTTCAAAAACCGCTGTACCACGAGATTCAGGACATGCGCCAGGCATGGCACATGGGTTAACTTTCCCTGACGAAGGGCGGCCAGGAGGTTTGACCCATTATCAGTAACCACCATCCCTGGCTGCAGCTGGCGTGGTGTCAACCACCTCTGGGCCTGTGCCTGCAGAGCCCCAAGAATCTGAGGGGCAGTGTGCTGCCTGTCCCCTAGACACACAAGCTGCAGCACTGCGTGACACCTTTTGGCCTGAGACATAGAATAGCCCTTTGAACGTTTACGTGGTATCTCATCATATTCAAAGGACCATTCTGCAGAGGAGGGCATGGAGGAGGTAGAGGAGGAGGAGCAGGAGGGGGTAGAAGTGATCGATCTACCCGGATCAGCGACACCACCAGCTGTTTGCAGACGTGGGGGCAACACTGGCTGCAGCACCGAGCCCTGGCTACAATCCCTTCCACTGGCAAGCAGTGTCACCCAGTGAGCAGTGACAGAAATGTACCGTCCCTGCCCATGTTTGCTTGACCAAGTGTCAGCCGTCAAGTGTATCTTACGGCTGACTGACTTGGCCAGGGATGACACTACATTGCCTTCCACATGTTGGTATAGGGATGGCAGGGCCTTACGGGAAAAGTAATGCCGACTTGGCACCTGCCACTGTGGAACTGCACATTTTGCGAAGTCACGGAAGGGAGCAGACTCTACCAGGTTAAATGGTAATAGTTGCAGAGCCAGTAGTTTAGCCAAACTACTGTTTAGACGCTGGGCATGTGGGTGGCGGGGAGTATACATTTTTTTTCGTTCCAGCATGTGTGGAATCGAAATTTGGCGTCTAGATGATACAGCTGGTGGTGTGCTGGAGGTAGATGCGACACTGCCTGCTATATCATCATCCCTGCCAGTGGAGGCTGCCAACAGGTGACGAGTGACTATAGCAGGGCCAGGAACAGACTGATGTGCAGGTGGAGCAGGTGGAGCAGATGGAGCATGAGGAGGAGCGCGAGGAGAACTAGGAGGCCGACTGACCAATCTTTGGCCCTTTTGTGGGTTCTTTAAATGCTCCTGCCAACGGGCCGAGTGGTGGGTTGTCAAATGCCTGTTTAGGCAGCTTGTACCCAGGTGGTTGACATTTTTGCCACGTTTTATACCCTTCTTACAAATCTTGCAGAT
The DNA here is from genome assembly GCF_965119305.1 of Pelophylax lessonae. NCBI lineage: Eukaryota > Metazoa > Chordata > Amphibia > Anura > Ranidae > Pelophylax > Pelophylax lessonae. The sequence goes on from NC_138771.1 coordinate 672,222,372, forward strand.
CGCAACTGTTTTATCTGCATGGGATGTCTCAAAAAAGGCCCAGCAAGATGAGGTGTGTATAGTGGCCCGGGAGACAACAGGTGCGGCCTTAGATGGAGTAGGCCGTCTGCTCTCCGCTCTTGCTTGCTCTGCCTCCTCCTCAACCTCAGACCCAACATCTGACTCCATCAAAGACTGAGCATCAGGCCTGGCCTGGGAGACAACAGGTGCGGCCTTAGATGGAGCGGGCCGTCTGCTCTCCCCTCTTGTTTGCTCTGCCTCCTCCTCAACCTCAGACCCAACATCTGATTCTATCAAAGACTGAGCATCAGGCCTGGCCTGGGAGACAACAGGTGCGGCCTTAGATGGAGCGGGCCGTCTGCTCTCCCCTCTTGTTTGCTCTGCCTCCTCCTCAAACTCAGACCCAACATCAGACTCCATAAAGGACTGAGCATCAGGCTGGAGTAGATGGCCGACACTGTGGTCAAACAGCTCAGCTGACTCCTCTGCCATGTCTGAAATTGGGTCTAAGGGAGGACATGAGGTGGACATGGACTCATCTGTATTTGTTCTGACAACTGCAGAAGACTGACCACTTTTCTCTGCCTGGGTCACTGTAGTTGCAGATGATGCCGATGATGAGGGTTTGTTCATATAGTCCACCACCTCCTGTACATACTGTGGACGTATAGCTTGGCCACTGCCGGAGAACAATCCAAATGGTGGCCTGGCTGAGGACTGACCACCACGTCCACCCCTGCCTCTAGACACCCTAGAAGCTGTGCCCCTTTCCGCAGCAGGGCCACGTATGCCTTTTCTTGGTCTACCAGGCATATTTGTCACTGATGCGTTGGCAACTGTGTGCGGTGAAAAACGCACACTGCTATGCGACCCACAGTTGTCGCTGGATACAGCACAGCAGTTGCGGTTCACGCACAGTAGCAAAGCCTTTTGCACAGTGGACCTAACGCTTTGAACAACAGGCGTTAGGTTGTCACTGATGCGTTGGCAACTGTGTGCGGTGAAAAACGCACACTGCTATGCGACCCACAGTTGTCGCTGGATACAGCACAGCAGTTGCGTGTCACGCACAGTTGCAAAGGCTTTTGTACAGTGCACCTAACGCTTTGAACAACAGGCGTTAAGTTGTCACTGATGCGTTGGCAACTGTGTGCGGTGAAAAACGCACACTGCTATGCGACCCACAGTTGTCGCTGGATACAGCACAGCAGTTGCGGTTCACGCACAGTAGCAAAGCCTTTTGCACAGTGGACCTAACGCTTTGAACAACAGGCGTTAGGTTGTCACTGATGCGTTGGCAACTGTGTGCGGTGAAAAACGCACACTGCTATGCGACCCACAGTTGTCGCTGGATACAGCACAGCAGTTGCGTGTCACGCACAGTTGCAAAGGCTTTTGTACAGTGCACCTAACGCTTTGAACAACAGGCGTTAAGTTGTCACTGTATTTTGCTGCCTAGCAAGCACGTATACCTGCTGTGATACAGCAGCACTGTGCCACGTGCTCACTAAACAGAACCCTCACACTTTCCCTACAGAAACTAAATTTTCAAATCTAACTAATGTAGTACAAAGTTCCCTAACTACACTAGATATCCCTTTCCACTAAATAGAAAGCTCCATACAGCAGAAGACTGACACTGTCCCTTAAGTTTTTTTTTTTTTTTTTTTAACTCTAAGAACCAGCACAATCGCTGTATCTAACTACACTGGCTGTAAGCTAAATACAATTCTGCTATATGGAGCTTTAGAACCACTCGATATGTAGGAAATGTAGTGTAGCAAGCAGGAGTCAGACAGAACTGCTTCAACTCTCTTCAACAGGCTCTGGATAACTGTGCTAGGGGTTAGGCGGGGCCATCTTATATAGTGTGGGGCGTATTCACTCCTGATTGGCCTCTGGTCCCCGTAGTCACTCCAATCACGTTCCTAGGAGACTCCTGCCCCCTCATTGGCTTTTGCAGACGTTTCTGGGCCAATCACGGGCTTTTAAAGCCCAGTTCCTGTCCCAGTGCATTTTGGGCGGTTCTGGTGGCCGAATACCGAACTTTTGCCGCAAAAAGTTCGGTATTCGGCCGAATATCGAACATCCAATGTTCGGGTCGAACCGATGGTCGACCCGAACCGTTCGATCATCCCTAGTGTTTACAAGCTAAAATCATTTTTTTTGCTAGAAAACTACTTTGAACCCCCAAACATTATATATTTTTTTTTAGCAGAGACCCTAGAGAATAAAATGGAGATCGTTGCAATATTTTTTATCACACCATATTTGCGCAGCAGTCTTCCAAATGCGATTTTTTTGAAAAAAATTCACTTTTGTGAACTAAAAAATAAGAAAACAGTAAATTTAGCCCAATTTTTTTCCATAATGTGAAAGATAATGTTACGCTGAGTAATTAGATACCCAACATGTCATGCTTCAAAATTGCGCATGCTCACAGAATGGCGCCAAACTTTGGTACTTAAAAATCCCCATAGGCAACATTTTAAACATTTCTGCAGGTTACTAGCTTAGAGTTACAGAGGAGGTCTAGGGCTCAAATTATTGCACTCGCTCTAACGATCGCGGCGATACCTCACAGGTATGGTTTGAACACCGTTTACATATGTGGGCGGGACTTGCGTATGCGTTTGCTTCTGCGCGCGAGCTAACGGAGACAGGGCGCTTTAATTTTTTTTTTCCTATTTATTTTATTTATTATTTTTTTATTTTTACACAGTTTAAAAAAAAAATGTTTTGATCATTTTTATTCCTATTACAAGGAATGTAAACATCCCTTGTAATAGAAATAGGCATGACAGGTCCTCTTTATTGTGAGATCTGGGGTCAAAAAGACCTCACACCTCACAACTACACTAAAAAAGAAAAAAAAAAAAAAATTGTTGAAAGAGGAAAAAAAAAAAAGCAAAAAAAAAAAGCGGCCCTTTAAACCGGTTGCTAGGCAAAGTCTTTTGACGTAGCTCCGGTCCTCCAAGACCATAGAGTTGAGTGAGGGCCATCTTGCCCTCACTCGACTTCCTGTCTCTGAGGATCCGGGACCGGATAGTTTTCCCCGCTGCCGGCGGGTCCGGTAAGCTGGGAAAACGTCTGGGACGCGGCAGGAGGGGGGGGGGGGGCACCTCTTCCCCTGCACCGTAAGGGTAATTCCGCGGCGAATCCTCCACTGGGACCACCCTTATCTGAAAGCCGACCGCCCGCCGTTTCAAAAAATACCGGGGTTATGGGGGCTATCTGCTGCCATAACCCCAGTATTTAGCTTTTAATGGCCGACGCATATAGTCGTTAGGCGGGCAGTAAGTGATTGCATGTATATGGCAAACAGGTGACGATGACTGACGGGGTGACAGGTGACGATGACTGATGGGGTGACAGGTGACGATGACTGATGGGGTGACAGGTGACGATGATTGATGAGGTGACAGGTGATGATGATTGATGAGGTGACAGGTGACGATGATTGATGGGGTGACAAGTGACGATCACTGATGGGGTGTCAAGTGACGATGACTGATGGGGTGACAGGTGACAGTGATTGATGGGGTGACAGGTGACGGGCGATGGTCACTGATGGGTGACAGGTGACGGGCGATGGTCACTGATGGGTGACAGGTGACGGGCGATGGTCACTGATGGGTGACAGGTGACGGGCGATGGTCACTGATGGGTGACAGGTGACGGGCGATGGTGCATTGCTGATGGCAGTCTCTGGTGACCGGTGAACTTTAGGCTACGTTCACATGTGAGCGCAGCGATCGCGGGCAGAATCACTGCGATTCTGCCCGTGATTCAGAAATCATTGCAAATTGCGGGGCGCCTGTGTGTTGCCCGTGATTTGCAATAGCACCCCAAATGCTGTGCGATGTTGCTGCGATTTCCGCCTGCCGAATTGCGGTAACATCGCGCAAACAACGAATGACGCTTCAAAGAAACTCTTGTACCTTTTTTGGGCGTCATGCGATGTTTGCGCGATGTTACCGCGATTCGGCAGGCGGAAATGGCGGCAACATCGCACAGCGTTTGGGGTGCTATTGCAAATCAGGGGCAACGCACAGGCGTCCCGCGATTTGCAATGATTTCCGGATCGTGGGCAGAATCGCGGTGATTCTGCCCGCGATCGCTGCGCTCACATGTGAACGTTATGGGTGTCAATTTCTGGGCACTGATGAGGTGACTGTTGGGTGACAGGTGACATTGGGGGGGGGGGGGCTGAGGACTGTGTGGGGGGACCTTTATTAGTGTGATTTTTACTTTGTGACATGTGTACAGAGCAGTAACTCACTATTTCTAGCTCTGCTCCCCTCACACTGGAACCTGTATGAGGAGAGAAGAGCTAGTAACACTGAGTTACTGCTCTTTGTTTACATTTTGTGATCGGCTGTGAATGGATTCACAGCCGATCACATAGTAAACAGTCACTGTCACTGACTGTTTACTACTGCCGGTGACAGCTGTGTTCCTACGGAACACAGTGCCACCGACATGACCGCGCTGCGCGCTCCCGATCGCGCATGCACGGTCATCTGGTGGGCGCCTTCATTGTGATCGGCTGTGTCATTGGAACACAGCCGATCACGTGGGAAACAGCCACGCCCATTGGCTGTTTCCCCCCTGCCGGTGACGGGGGGTGTCCCGGGGACACCCCGACACCGGCAGTGCAGGGCGGCGCGCACGCGATCGCGCGCCTGCCCTGCTTAAAGTGCCGCCGTCATATGACGGCGGCCCAGGATAATGGTCGCTCCGCTCCGCCGTCATATGACGGCGGGCGGGCGGCAAGCGGTTAAACAGGGGGCCAGTTCACCGTCCCTCAGACACTGTTGGGGGCCAGACTATAGTTTGAAAAAAAAATATGAACTAATTCCAATGCACATATTTTTTATTGTTTTATTTATATAGTGGCGGCTGGTGCTCAAAATTTTTGGGGGTGGCGCAAACAGAAAAATGTAATAGGCATTGCTTTGCGGCAAAAAACACTGTAAAAAATTGCGTGACTTTGAGGTCACAAAAGTGTGAAAGGGGCCTTTAGTAATCAAGGTATAGTGTGCCCCTATCAATGCAGAGTGACCAGCGTGCCCTCATCAATGCAGAGTGACCAGCATGCCCCCTTTTTAATGCAGAGTGACCAGCATGCCCCCTTTCAATGCAGAGACACCACAGCGTGCCCCCTTTCAAAGCAGAGAGACCAGCGGGCCATGCCCCCTTTCAATGCAGAGAGACCAGCGTGCCCCCTTTAAATGCAGAGACCAGCGTGCCCCCTTCAATGCAGAGATCATCATGCCCCCTTTCAATGCAGAGACCATCGTGCCCCCTTTCAATGTAGAGACCATCATGCCCCCTTTCAATGCAGAGACCAGCCTGCCCCCTTCAATGCAGAGACCAGCCTGCCCCCTTTCAATGCAGAGACCATCATGCCCCCTTTCAATGCAGAGACCATCATGCCCCCTTTCAATGCAGAGACCAGCCTGCCCCCTACAATGCAGAGACCAGCCTGCCCCCTTTCAATGTAGAGACCATCGTACCGTGCCCCCTTCAATGCAGAGAGACCAGTCAGTGCACTTACCTGCAGTGGCGGCTTCTCCTCAGTCCCCTGGCGTCTCCTCGAGTCCTCCTGCCTCCTCCTCGGCCAATGGCATGAGCTTGCCTTTCGGCCAATCAGGAAGCGGGTCTTGGACCCGCTTCCTGATTGGCCAGGAGGAGGATCTGTGTGACATAAGCGAATTTTCATTCGCTATTGTCACACGAATGGGTGGGCTAGGGCGCACTGCTCTGTGCCCGGGTCCACCCTTTTCTGAAGCATATTAGAGCCTCTGGCTCTAATTAGGTGACTCATGAAAAAAAAAACATGAATGATACATCCCGGCAGGCGGGCCGGGTTCAGGACCCTGGCGGGCCGCATGCGGCTCGCGGGCCGTAGTTTGAGGACCCCTGACATAGAGAATACTCTGTGTGGCTGAATGCCCTAGTCATATACATGTCCCAACTGTCTGACAATTCCGGGCTGAAATCATATGACCAGTTATTGGCAGAATTTCCATTGCTAAAGAATTACCATGATCAGTACTTACAGCTGTGTCACGCTGTTGGTAGTCAAAGCAGATGCTCCTCCATGCACTTGACTGATTCATCTTTTCTTGAGTCCATTTTTATTGATGCAGAGAAAAAGGGTATTATAGCTAGGATTTATGCACATCTACTGACCTATATTCAGGCACCTGACCTTTTGCCCTGTCGCTGGGAAATGGGAGAGAGATGTTGGGACTTTAGATGGGAAAAAATGGAAACAAATACTTGAGGCTGGTGTCGGTGTCAGCAGCTGAATAATGATCCCTTCTGTTTATCCTACATTGCACATATAGGACTTCAGTACAGCTTCACTAATGGGGTAGATAAGAATCCCCCCATCTGCCCTAAATGTAGATTCATTCAGGGGATTTCATCTATATGCTATGAAAATGTCCTAAATTAGTGAGATATTGGAATCAGGTTGTGTCCATTATTAACCAGGTTTATCAAGTTCAACTGGCAGGGATCCACTGACGTGCCTGCTGGGAAATCTTAATGAGGAGTTCTATTCCCCTCCAGTTTAGCTCTTATTCGGCTTTTTTTACCTAGCTAGAAAACGAATAGCGAGTAAATGGCTCTCAGCACAATCTTCAACGATCACACAGTGGATCCAGATCATACCATACCATACTAGTTTGTGAAAGAAACACGTACTTTCACAGGAATTCTCTAAAGAAATGTATAAGTATCTGGCACTGTTGGCTAAACACACCAGGGGTAGCACCTCCCCCCCCCCCCCCCCCACAACTTGTCCTTGATAGATTGTTACAGACATAGTTAAGTTTAGAAATAAGGTTTCCTTCACTCTCTCTGCTGTTCCACCCTATAGTTATAGTATTCTAGGCTGTTCAGTTGTTTGTTTTATACCTGTTTTATGGGGGGGGGGGAATGAAAAAGAAAAAAATATATAGATTTTTTTTGTACTATAAGTATGAAGTATTATCCATTGGATAGAATACCTGATCTATCTACAGACAGTTATGCCATTGGTGTGGAGATGATATACATTGATATGTAGTACCTTTTATTACTTGCGCTTAATTTATAAAATAAGGTCTGCAGGTATCGACAGCAGGGTTTGCTCGTGGATACGGAGCTGGCTAAAAGGGCGTGTCCAAAGGGTGGTGGTAAATAGCGCATACTCAGACTGGTCTGAGGTTGTAAGCGGGGTGCCCCAGGGCTCAGTCCTGGGACCAACCTTGTTCAATTTATTCATAAACAGCATTGAGGATGGGATCAGTAGTTCGTTATCAGTTTTTGCAGATGACACAAAATTGGCCAGGGCAATAACTGCACAGCATGAAGCAGATATCCTACAGAATGACCTGGACAAAATAACGGAGTGGGCAACGACATGGCAAATGAGGTTTAACGTGGAGAAGTGTAAGGTTTTGCTTACTTGGGGACTAAAAACATAAAAACACAATACACGTTAGGAGGGGAACCCTTGGGGGAATCAAAAATGGAGAAGGATCTGGGAGTCTTGGTTGATGATAGATTAGGCAACAGCATGCAATGTCAAGCGGCAGCTGCCAAAGCCAACAGAATATTAGCATGCATAAAGAAAGGGATGTATTCCAGAGATAAGACTATAATCCTTCCACTTTATAAAACTCTGGTCTGACCGCATCTGGAGTATTCTGTCCAGTTCTGGTTGCCAGTCCTCAGAAGGGAAGTGTTGGAGCTGGAGAAAGTCCAGAGAAGGGCAACTAAACTAATTAGGGGATCGGAGGACCTTAATTATGAAGAGCGTCTGCAATCGCTTGATTTATTCTCCCTGGAGAAGAGACGCCTGAGGGGGGACATGATAGCAATTTATAAATATCTCAATGGGGATCTCAGCTTAGAAAAAAAGCTATTCAGTCGAAGGGATTGCATGAGGACTTGAGGGCATACAATGCGATTAGAGGAGAAGTGATTTAACCTCAGGCAACGTGGGGGTTTCTTTACTGTTAGGGCTACAAGATTGTGGAATTCTCTTCCACAAGAGGTGGTTTCTGCGGGAAGTATGGTGGCTTTCAAAAGACTATTAGACGTACATCTCAAGGATCAGGGCATTCAGGGGTATGAGAGATGATTAGGGTCACACACACCTACACAGGTTGAACTGGATGGACTATTGTCTTTATTCATGAAAAATAGTGATTAAATGTTGCGCTAGACAAGGAGAAGGAGGGAGGAAGAAGCGGGAGGAGAGGCCTGCTCTGCGGATTTGCAGCCATTTCACGTTTGGGGCTTCCCGATTCCATTGCTGGAAGGGAGTGCAGGAGAGCCAGGGCGGCGGGGGGGGGGGGGGGGGACACAGCCCAGACACCGGGCACCCCCCATCTGTCATCCCGATCATCCCCACACCCCCACTGCAGAGATGATGCCACAGCCTATAGTAATTGAGCCTGCTATCTTGCTGATGAGGAAACAATGATAAGGACAGCTTGGAGCCTCTATTGGAGATCAATGCTGAATATGACCCCCTGTAATTAAGGGGTCATATGTCTCTGGTAAGGAGTATTTAATCAGAGCACTGGGTGGAGGTTTATTGGTGAAGGCTTTTTTACATCAAGTTCAAGTCTTTTCAGATTGCTGAGACATCACTTTGCACTGAGCACTTTAAGGACTACAATATTTATTTATTTATTTATTTATTCACATGAATCACCTAAGAAGGACTGTATTGTTTATTTATTTATATATATATATATATATATATATATTTATCACTAGCTGATTTTTGGTTTTACCTGAATATTGCATTGTTGCTATTTATGGTACAATATCAGCCCTATAAGCACACAAGCACTTTTTTGTGAATTTTGATTGCTGAGCGCAATATATATTTCCTTTTGTTCATAGAATATCCGTATAGGCTTTATTAATGTTTTGTCCCCAATGTCGTCTTCCAGATGATAACCTGTGTGTCAGGTTGTGACAAAATGTCACTGACAGGGCTGGGCTGACCTAGAGGCAAGAGAGGCAACAGCCTTGGAGGCTAAAGTGTGAAGGGTGTTGCTGGGTTGGATTCTCTCCAACTGCCTCCTGAACTTTGATGACTGTTTACACAAGTAGATTGGCTCTTCATTCATAATCATTGGGGCCCCAAAGTCCATATATTGGCTGTCCCTGCACTTTATCGAAAGTACTTGAAAGCAGAGTACAGAGGATAGTCATCACATGGACATTGCAGCTTCTTTGATTGCACAGGTAGAGCTAATCTCTAATGATGTTAGGAGAGATAATCTCTAATGAAGTTGCGAGAGCTAATTTCTGATAAAGCTTGAAAAGCTGATCGCTGATGACATCAGGAGAGCCAATCTCTGATGGTGCCAGGAAAACTGATCTCTATTGAAGCCAAAATGGCTCATCTCTGATGACGTTGGGAGAGATAATCTCTGACACTGGGAGAGCTTTTCTATGATGACACCAGGCGAGTTGATCTCTGATGATGTCTGGAAAGCTGATCTCTGATGACATCATGAGAGCCAATCTCTGATGATGCCAGAAGAGCTGATCTCTAATGAAGCAAGGAGAGCCGACCACTGATGAAGCCAAAAGAGCCGATCACCGATGAACTTGGGAGAGCTGATCTCTGATGACGGCGGGAGAGCCAGCCTCTGATGAAACCGGGAAAGTTGATCTCTGATGATGTCTGGAAAGCTGATCTCTGATGACATCATGAGAGCCAATCTCTGATGAAGCAGAGAGAGCTAATCTCTGATGATGCCAGAAGAGCTGATCTCTGATGAAGCAAGGAGAGCCGACCACTGATGAAGCCAAAAGAGCCGATCACCGATGAAGTTGGGAGAGCTGATCTCTGATAATACCAGGATAGCTGATCTCTGATTACTCTGGGAGAGTCAACTTATGACACCTAGAGAGCTAATCTCTGATGACTGGGAGAGCTGATCTCTGATGACACCAGGTAAAACAAACCTAAACACCTAAGCCCAGTTTTGCTATTTTGTCATCTGTTATACAATTGTACATATCATTGTATCTAGGTAAAAAAAAATAAAAATCACGGTACATTTAGGCCTTTATTTGGTGATGCATTTTAATAGATTTTCTTGAACCCACTTTTTTGACCCCCATCTCTGACCTTGACCCTGACACTAAAATAGATCAAGCCCTGATCCAGCTATTTTATTTTTTCTTGTTCAATCTTATTATAAAAAATCAGGTAGAACATAAACATCAGTAAAGATTGTAAAATTACAGTATAGAGTGGGATTTGCCCCCACTTTAGGGATATTGTATATTGTGACAGATCTGTACATCAACATATAACAGTAGCATATAAATTGACTGGTATTGACTGATGGGAACGGAAACCAAGGGCACCGGGCCTTGTAAAGTTTTGGCAATATAAGCTAATAGACACAAAATAGGTAATCCAGGGGACCTGAGGCACCTAATAGGCTCAATAAACCAAGTAGCATTCACCAGAGAGTAAAGAGAAACAAGCAGGAAGAAGGTAGATAAGGGAATGGGGAAGAGGGAAGAAGGTCCACTTCCATTACTGGGTTGGGGCTGCACCCAGTATGCCTATGGGATACTAGAAAATTAGAGCTAAAACGTGTCGGTAAAACATTATACACCCATGGTTGCGAAACTTACCAATATATAGGGACTGAGCCCAGTAGTCACCTCAATCTTACTGTAAATCATGGTCTGTGTACCTGGTTTTTCGTCTCCATAATGTTCGGGTCTTTCAGGTCTTTGCAATAGTTTGTTTGGAGGCTGTCATGGCCTGTAGAGAGATTTTCAGCTTGGCTTTCGTGAAGTTCAGAGAGCAATGATTCAACAGTAGGAACACTGGGTCTGGCGCTGCAGAGGTTTTTTACCTACAGAGGAAAATGTTAACCGAAAAATGCTGCACTATCAGGCAAAACCAGCAGATGGGAGAGTGTGTACCCTATTCACCACAACCATTACCAGTACAAATTTGGAGATTTTTCTTGGAACCAGGTACCAGCCCATTAAGACTTTTTAGTTGACTTCTATATTTTATTACCTTTTTTATTTAATTTTTTTCATTTTGTTTTCTACTCTTCTTCTCTGGAAATACAATGTGTATTTTTTTCTCCATTTAATGGTCTCCATGCTGGGGCAAACTATGGAGTGCGCTTCCGGTACAATATGAGTTATAATGTACATTAATTTCCACGCTAAAGAATGGTTTTAGGTTGTTATTATTATTATTTTTTGGAAATTTTGGTTCTGTACTTATTATGACCAAATCGGAATAATCCAACCCACCATTTTGTCTTTGGACCAAACATGGTAATGTTAAGGCTGTTGGCCCTGCCAATAAACGCATGACATGCATTATTCATCCATCTCAGCTCCTGGGGTGGGCCATTTTGCATCTTAACCTTGGATGCCGCAGGAGCTTCTCCTGGTACCGGTCAATGGGACTGGAAGGGAGGGTAAGTCTTTCTAACTGGAATCAATTACAAGCTAACAGAGGTTTGAACCCTCCTACACTACATGCAACTCACTGATTTACAAATTGTAGCTAGAATTCTTATTTCATGTGCTGTTTAGTTCTGCTATTTAGTTTTTTTCTTTTTGTCTTACTTTTTTTATTTTTAACATGAGTTTCAATGTATTTTACAAAAACGATAGTACTACAATGGAGACCGTTCACCTTCAGTTTCATTCTAAGAAGAAATTAAGTGACTTTGACAAAAATAGATTTTGCCGTTGGCTGTTTAGGTGAAAGTTGAGAGAGAAAATAAAATCGACTCCTATTCTTATCAAAAGCTTTTTTTGTATTTTTAATTCTTTATTTACAAATTGATTTTGTTATACTTTGTTTTTGTATTTTAAATTCTTTGTTTAGTAGTTTTTTTTTTATCTATTGGATTTTTTATTCTTTATTTGCAAGGTGTGTTTTTTCGTTTTGTATTCTTAACTTTTTACTTAGTACAGTAATTGATTTTTTGTACTTTATTTTTTAATTCTTTATTTAGAAGTTGTGTTTTTTTTTTCTCTGTTGTCTTTTTTATTCTTTATTTAGAAGGAGTCTTTTAGTATAGTTTTGTATATTTCATGTGGGTTTTGTAGACTTTATTTTTGCATTTATTTATTCTTTATTAGAAAGGTGTTTTTTTTTGTATTGTATTTGGTATTTATTTTCTTGTTTTTAAAACGATATTGATTTTTTTTTCACAATATAAGGCTTTATTCAATAAGAAAAAAAATTACAACATTGTACTGAAAGAAAATAGTGAACATGTAACACAATAGTAAAGTGCAAATAAATTCAACCAAAATTGTCGAATAACCTTTAGAGCCGGTTCACACTGAGGCAACACGACTACTTACTACTTCAGTGGCGACTTGTGCAGTCCCGTGCACCACGACTTCGGAGCGACTTGCAGGGACTTCACAAAATGGAAGTCTATGCAAGTCGCTCCGAGGTCGCCCCGAAGTAGTACAGGACCCTTTTTCTAAGTCGGAGCGACTTGTGTTGCTCCTATTAGAACGGGTCCTGTAGCGGTCAATGGACCGCGAGGGAGCGCGACTTGTCAGGCTGACAAGTCGTCTGACAAGTCGCGCTAGTGTGAACCGACTCTTAACATCAAGATTAAACAAATATAATGAGCTTTCGACTCCAAGGAAGGGGAGAAGGTGAGAGTGCAAAAACATCACATTAGTATAAACTCCCATTTACATGTTATGAGTATATCTTGATAGTAGTCCAATACTCCAGTGCAGTATTTAGAGGATGAACATAGAAAAGAGGAGAAAGTTCATCTCCTATTTAGAAAGGAAACAAGGAAGAAGTTAAGATTAGAAGAAAGAAGAAAGATAGTAAAAGAGGGAGGAAAGAGGGGCGGAAAATGGAATAAGAGGAAATTATAGGGGAAGTGGGGGGGGGGGAAGGAATGATGGGAAATTATGCTTTCCAGTCATAACCTGCTAATGAGTCGTTTGTTAGGGCTTTGTGTCCATTAGTTCTTGATATTCTTTTGAGACTGTAAATAATTACCAGGGGAACCATAGCCTTTGAAAGAGATCATTTTTTTACGTTCTAATTGCCAAAGTCTCTTCCATCTCGTAAATGGACCTCACCTTAGTGAGCCATTCCGGGATGCTAGGAGTTTTTTTGGAGTTCCAGTGCAGGGGTATCAGAGCTTTAGCTGCATTAAGGAGATGTCTTGTTAGTGAACGTTTATATTTCCGGTAGGTAAGTTGGTTGAGATGTAGTAGACAGCACGCCGCATCCAATTTTAATTTGGTTTCGGTGATGTGACGTATCCAGCTTTTGACCTTTTCCCAGTAGCTTTTGATATGTGTGCATTCCAACCAGATGTGTAGAAATGAGCCTCGCGAAGAACCACATCTTCAACATCTATCCGAGCACTGACCAGACCATCGGTGAATGAGAACAGGCGTGCGGTACCATTGTGTTTAGATTTTATAAGAAGTCTCCTGTAATCTGGTGCTAAGTGAGCACTTTTGGGAGAAGTAACAAACCTTTTCCCATTGTGCTGAAGTGATGGAGCGCCCTAAATCCTTTTCCCAGATTTTTTTATATGGATCTTCAAAATCCGAAGGCGCTTCGATGAGCAATTTGTATGATTGGGAGGATGCTCCATCAATTCTGTCGCCGCGAAGGCACTGTTTTTCAAATTCGGTCAATGGTCTACTGAGTAAGTCTTTGTGTTTAAGGTGTAAAATAAAATCTCGTATTTGTATGTAGTTCCAATACTGTAAAGGCGTTTTGCTCGACCAGATATCTTTCAAATCTACATAGGGTCTGATGTTGGAGTTGTTGAAACAATGCATAATGAGTAGTGGGCGCGCTGTGTCTTTTTTGAGTTGTTAGTATAGAGCGGTTATTGACACCAGGTTGAAAATCTGGGTTATTTAAGAGTGGTGTAAGTGGGCTTGGAAATGTGGATATGTTATGTTTATGTGCAACATTTTGAAAAATGTTCAACAATTACTAGTTGGTCTACTTCTTCTCTATACTCTATCTTCTAACCTATCTCTATACACTTTACCTCTTCACCTCACCCCCCTGCCCTGTTCTACCCTTCCCTCCCCCCCCCCCTCTTCTCCAATTGTAAAAGATGGCATACTCTCATTTAGGTAAGACACCATTTCTCATATCTCATTATGTTAATGGCCTTAATTTGCCGGAAAAAAGGAAACGTTTGTTATATGAATTGAAACAAACTAAGGCCCCGGTGGTCTTTCTTGATTGTTTAACTATTGACTGCCAGTATCTAAAAAACTTTAGAAATCTCCACATCATATGGATAAGAGTCCCTGCAGCCCCGTCTCATCTAGAGCAGTCAGGGGAAGAGAAGGGCCCCCAAGTTAATCTATGGTAGGCTCTATGGACAACTGAGTTTGTTTTTGTGTTTGGTACAATGAGGTGAGAGGTATGGATTCCAGGGCCATAGACCATTCTTCAGTTGTGGGGTACCTACCTATTCCTACTATTTGGCTTCACTTTTTTCCATGGCATTGGTAGGACTTGCAGAGAGAAGGGTATTGCAGATTTTGGCAATGAGACCTCCCCTATTGACATCCCTCTGTGCTATCATAGTGATCAGGACCAATCGAGAGCAGAAAGGAGGCGCACTGTGCATTTGGGACTGTCTAGCATGTCTTAATTACAAGTACTGGAAGATGAATGCTATGGAAAGGAAAATTCCTTTTGCAGGGTACGAGTGGTACAGTATCTCTGTATTCATTAATGCAAGCACCTATTTCCGTAGACGACTGTTTAGTGGAAACGCGTCACAGAGGAGCGCCGCATCGTCATTGCAAGTTGCCGAGGACCGCACTGCAGGCGGCCACGGCCTCTCCAATATCGGTATCGGTTTCCTGTGTCCATTAGTTAACATCTAACTGTAAGTGCACTGGATACTTTTGTTTTAATAAATTGTCAAAGGTACTGCGCTATGGTCTGTTTCTGTTTCTGTGAGATACACATGGAAGCCCTCATCTGTGCGGAGAGTAACACCCAGAACAAGAGTGGACCGGGATTGGGTTGAGACACCGAAAGATCAGTGAGACAGTCGCCTTTTGGTTTGAGCGATCCGGTAAGAGGCCACACTTACTATCTGATTATTTCATGGTGACCTCCCTGAATTCCCAAGACACTACTGGGCCGGTTATCCGTCCTTAACCTCTTTTCTCTATGGTAAGGGGCTAATCCCCACAAAGGTGGTGGAACCCATCTGCACCCCACGGATCTAGAGGAACCCACAGAGTGGATTTTACTTTAGCCTGTGAGGGGACGATTGGGACTTTATGCACTTTTATATGTATATGGACTATACACTGAGGTGGCAACCATTGAAATATTGGACACTTTTTCTTTGAATTACTTGTGCACTTTGTTGGTTTATGTTGGTATCACATTATCCATTTATCATCACCTATTCACCATAACACACCCAAGTATATGCACCAGGGTGCATAGTATTTACTGTACACCCATTCAAGTGCACATCAATTTTGGAAACACATCACAGGTATATGGGGGACACTCATTATAGTGTCACACCTTTTCCTGATTTGTGACACTAGTGAATTTTAGCGCACCTGATTTCTTTTCTACACAATTTTATCACCATTTGGTTCGAAGGTTGCAGCTATTCACACTACTGATCCTGCGCACTTATTTCATTTTATACACACCTGAATATGACCTGATATCGGCAGAGTTAAAACTAAGAGAAGGAACCATTCTCACCATTTTCTCCCCCAACAGATCTGCACCTTCCAAAATTTAGATGTAGTCTGTCCCTACAGTAGAGCCAGTAGCAAACTGAAAAGTCCACCTAGTTCTTCATAAACCCAACTTTCTCCTTCTTACACCAGTTTATTCCATTGCCTCTTTGGTGTGGCCCCTGGCATAAGAAGTTTTTCTGAAAATACTACATTAGGGGTCCTTTTCTTCAACTTGGTACCCAAGTCACTGAAATATATTTTTTTAGGATGCTCTATTGTCCTTCATATCATTATGTACCATGGCACCTGGGTTCTCCCCAACCCCACCCAACAATAGGTCACCCCGATTCGCATTGTGCCTGGTAAATTGTTGGGTGATCACGGTCCTGGTGACAGATTACAATGTCCTTTGAATAATGGAGTCTCCTACCACTGGTATCTGTTTATCTTTGCCCATACGTACATGTGCTCCCATCCTTAGTGGAGCAGTCATTCCCCTGGCAGCTGCAGGGCATATTGTGCTCCATCATCTTTATTCCTAAATGGATGTCCCCAATATCATGCAACCGGGCATAACTACTGGGGTGTATCAACTCAGGTCTAGCTTCTCTAACACTTTTCCCTCTACAATATCTTCTAATGGTGACCCAGCTACCTATTTCTGGATCCTACAACTCATGTCACCACTTAAATCTATACTGGTCCCATCGCCCCACAAGGAGGTGGGCAAGCCACAGTCCAGCAACAGATATTGCATGTAGGGATCAAGTTGAAGTGTAGTCAGTAAACAATCTAACAGTTGGTAACAAGTGGTTGCAGGTGGGGATCAAGTGAAGGTGTAGTTGAGAAACAAGCTAAAGGTCGGTAGCAAGTGGTTGCAGGTCGGGATCAAGCAGAAGTGTAGTGGAAAAAAAGGCAAAAGAAAGTTGAAGTTGAAAAAAAGGTTGCAGGTAGGTAACAGGTGGTATGGCCGCGCTTTAGCTTTGAGCTCTTTTATAGGCAAGGGGAGGGGGCACCCGGTTATGTCACCAGATGGCACTGCCCCTTCTGACGTCATGTGGCGTCGTGTGACATCATTAGGGGCAGTGCCACTGGGTGACGTAACCGGGTGGCCCCGCCCCTTGCCTATAAAAGAGCTGTCAAAGCTGAAGAGCAGCCATACAGCGGGTAGCCTCAGAAGAGGCGGAATAGTTTTTAAATTTTTTTCTATTTTTTGGGTCCGGCGGGTGTCGTGATTGACAATGGATTTACATTGAGGGACATTATTTTTTTTATTTTTGTTTTTGAATAAATGACTTGTCAAAAACTGTCTTATGTGTTTATTTTTTTGTACACTTTGTTTGGTGAATGGGTAAGGGTACTTGGTAAAGGGGGCTTCCAGATTCCGATAAACCCCCCCCAACCAGAGCCCCCACAACCACAGCCCAGGGTTGTCTGGAAGAGGCTCTTGTCCCCATCAACATGGGGATAAGGTCCTTCGTGGGGCACCCCAAAGAACCCTCCCCATGTTGTGGGCAAGCAGCCGGCATGGTTCGGGGGGGGGCGCTCGCTCATCCCCCCCTTTACTGGCCTGCCAGGCTGCATGCTCGGATAAGGGCCTGGTATGAATTTTGGGGGGGGGCCCACGCAATTTTTTTATTACATTTTGGCATGGAGCTCCCCTTAAAATCTACACCAGAAGCAAAGGGCCTGGTATTGATTTGGGAGGGACCCCATGCGTTTTTGTTTTTTTGATTCTATCATAGAGTTCCCCATAACCACCTAAATACAGGGCACTTTTACCCACTTCCTGCGTAGACTGATTTTCAGCTTTCAGAGTTCATTGGCATCTATGGGAAATATTGGTCAGCTTGGCATTGCATTGCTCCCTGTTGCACTGCTCCCTGTCTTTAACATTGGCATCTATGGGAAATCTTGGTCGGCTTGGCATGGCACTGCTCCCTGTCTTTAACATTGCCGTCTATGGGAAATATTGGACAGCTTGACATGTCACTGCTCACAAACTATAAGTGACAGGAACACAAAACATTGGGAGCACTGAGAGGGGACCCAGGACTACAACATATATATACATTTTAAAAGTGGGGCATGCCTGTACACTACACTGACTGCACTAATCTAACTCAACTCACTATCCACTAACTACCTGCCTAATCTCTATTGTAACACACTATACAGGGCTGCCATATAAGCAGTAGCCTTATATAGGGGGGGGGGGGAGTTGATGTAGCCCCTGAGCCATGATTGGCTAAAGGCATCCTGCATTTGGCCAATCATGGCTCTGACAGGACATTGTGCTGTGATTGGCCAAAGCATACAGGTCAGGTGCATGCTTTGGTGAATCATCAGCAATCAATGCACTGCAACAGTGCAGTGCATTATGGGGCGCTCATCGGAGGACAAACGTTCCGCTGAGCGCCCCATTTGTTTGTGTGTTCAGCAAACACACGAACGGCTGATGTTCGAGTTGAACTTACATTTGACTCAAACACAGAGGTAATCCCTAGCCAGGATCAAGTGGAAGTGTAGTTGAGAAACAAGCCAAAGGTTAGTAACATATAGTAGTGAAGGAATGGATCCTTCTGTAGTCAAGGGAGCAGTGATGGTTTGTTTTGGGCAGTTCAGGGTTTCACAGGCTGGGAGTTTGACTGTTTCTCCTGGCCTCTGGAAGAAGCTTCCAGAGCTTAAGGCGGGAGATTCAAATAGCTGGCTTAAATATTTATCCTGCTCCAACTAATCCCAGAAGAGGAGCATCCAGTAGAGGGTTGTAAAGATTATATATAGTCTGAAGCCCTGGAATGCTGAGTTCCTTCTCCCCAGGAGGGTTTCAGAACCTTGGGGGCTGCTGCCGTTGGCAGCCTATGGAACGTGCAGCTGTTCTGGAAGCCTCAGCATTGTCAGGGCTGAGGGCCTGGATTGATCTCCTGAGAAGCTGATTGCAGAACCTCACCACAGGGGATCTGCTATGGGGAAGGACTGTCTCACTCACTGGACCATGTCTGGAGGAAGCTGAAAGGTGGCAGCTGTCCTGGGGACTTTTGAGTTATAACCCTGGATTGATCCCTGTGACTGTGCAGTGTTCTGGGAATTGCATTGGCTACCAGTAATTGTTCAATGGTGCAAGGTAATCAGACACCAAGGAGACTTGCCTCATGGTCCCCAAATGTAAGGCCTTAGACTGTGCGTTATTCATAGTTACCTAAGGAGAGGACTGTCCTCTCATTGATGCTACTGAGCATTTTGGAGTAACCTCTCTCCTGTTTAGGATTTCTTTAAACAATAAATCCTAAAAAGACATCCCCTGGACTGTGTTAGGAGCTGGTGTGAATGGACTGGTGCCTCCAGTGGTGTGCAGCCACTGCTATCAGAGAAGGACCAGTTATCACCTGCTGTCCCTATGAGGGTAGTAGCAAGACATTTGCATCATCTTCTCCAAACAAAATCTGCCCAAACCATGAATTTGCTGAATGCAACTCAGTGGAGACTAAATATTGTCTTATTTCTGCTTTTCCTGTTCTTTAGATTTTTACATTGAGAAGACCAGAAGCCCATCCACCACTTCTTGAAGACATGATTAACTCAAAGCGTTACCGGTCATCCTCTGCCCAGTCTCCCACTTCCCAATCACCATCTGGCCTATTTCCTCCATCCCTATCACCCACAAGCTCAGTTTCACCTATCACCCCTCTAAGGGACACTGATAGCTCCCTGAAGTGTCTTATCAATGAACGAGACCTGCACCTGTCAGAGCATCTGGGGGACGGCTGCTTTGGGGTAGTCCGGAAAGGAGAATGGAGGATTTCCAGTGAAAGGACAGTGAGTATCTCTTTCCTTTTATCTCTGTTGGTTCTCTCAGTTCTCTGCCCTCCTGTCTTGTTCTTTCTCTATCATCTACTACATCTTACAGGTGAATGTTGCAGTGAAAACCCTCCGTGCAGATACCAGCTATGACCCTGCAGTTCTTCAGGATTTTCTGAAGGAAGTGAATGCCATGTACGCCCTGAATCACCCACATCTTATCCGACTCTATGGCGTAGTTCTTACACAGCCAATGAAAATGGTAAGTGACTGACATTTGTCACAAACTGAGATGTAGACCCTCCTGCTTGCCATGGGAGTGGATTCTAAGGGACAACAGTGTTCTGATTTGTCATTAGAGCTTAGATTTAGCTGCAAGATACTGCTGGAGGCAGGAGTGAGGCTAGGAGCTGCAAGTGCAAAGAAGGCACAGCAGAGGCTCAGACTGTGAAAACTTTGGGTGCAGAAATGGTGAGACCAAGATTGTGGGTGCTTCTGAGGCTGCAAGGCACCTGAGGAGACACAAGGGGCACTTAACAGGTGCAGGGGTGGTATAATGTACCTGGTGGTGGAGCCTAAAGAGCAGGGGAAGGCCTCTCTTACAGCCCTGGCTCTGGAGTCCCTGGTAAGATGACAGGGAATGCTGGAGCTCATAGTGGCATGAATACCTGGTAAGTCTCTTGCTGGCAGGTGCTAGTGTGCATCTGGAACACGGGTATAACATGACCAGACACGCTGGTAGAAAAACAGGAGCCAGTGAAGAATGCAGATTGGCAGGTGCAGATGCAGGATAGGCACAAGACAGAGTCAGACAGTCTGGGTCGGCAACTAGCGAGCAGATCAGGTTCAGGCAGGAGAGTAGTCAAAAGGCAGGCCAGGGTCAGTAACAGCAGAACGGACGAGCAGAAGGGACAGGCAGAAGCGTATTCAAGGGACAAGCCAGGGGTTGGTATGGGCGGCGTTCAGGCAGAGTCAGAGGCAGGATCAGGTCGGCAACAGGAACTGGTAACAGGAACACAGGAATGTAATAGACCAAACAGCACTGACACACTGCACTAGTACAGTGTAAATAGCCCTTCTGGCGCCAATACACTCTTGCGCACGCACCCGCGCCCCCTTTAACCCCACTTTCCCGGCAGGGGAAAGTGGGTGCAGTCAAAGGCAGAGTCAAGGGTGGGGGGGCGGCAAAATTAGATTTCGCCTAGGGTGTCAAAAATCCTTGCACCGGCCCTGGCTGCAGAAGGACCAGGTTTTTGTGAAGAGGAGATTTGGGCTATGGTTGCAGTAATGGCTGGGCTGTGGCTGCAGGGGAGACATTTGAGTGCACATGCGCAGCAATGGCATATTTCAAAAAAGAAAACTATCCTGGCTAGGGTAACTGTAGAGGAAAAAATTTAATATACACTAAGGGAAATGGCATCTACACAAAAGGGGTATCTTTACAGAAGGGAGCTATGAGTCTCAATCCGAATTTCAAGGTGGCATAGAAGAAAGTAATGAGTCTACCCACCCTGCCTCTGATTGGTTACAGAGGTAGGATATGTATAACATTATAATAAGGACATTTTGTCTTTCTTTCTTGTGTCTCAGGTTACAGAGTTGGCACCTCTTGGATCCTTACTCAGTCACCTGCACTCCTATAATGGGGTGTATTCTCTGCAGCTCTTGTGGTCATATTCCATCCAGATTGCCTCTGGGATGAGCTACCTTGAGACCCATAATTTCATCCACAGGGACCTGGCAACTCGGAATGTATTGGTGGTCAGTGAAAAGGTGGTAAAGATTGGAGATTTTGGATTGACAAGGATACTGGCAACAGATGATGATCATTACACCACCTCTCCTGGCCAAAAGATACCCTTTGCATGGTGAGGGTGGAATTCCGCACATTGTTGTGTCGCAAAGTGTAGGATCTAGCCTTCATTGTAACAATTAGGATTAATTTGGGGCTAATATCAAATGAGCAATGGGAAGAAGCATATCAGGTGGTGGGGTACTTGCTCTTTAACCACTTTCCCACTGCTCACTGTGCTGCTACTGCGGCACAGTGGCTCGTTATCGTCTGGTGACGTAGACCTACGTCACCAGACATTCCCCTCTCTCGGCGGCGCGCGGCGCCGGAGGCTCGCTCCCGCTGTATTCAGTCACAGCGGGAGTCGGGCCAGGGGAGGAGCGGCGGTGATTACCGCCGCTCTTCCCCGATCGTCGGGGATCGAGTGAGGAGATCCGCCCGCTTGTGTAAACAGAGCGGGTGGAACTCCTAAGTGACAGGCAGGGACAGATTGCAGGATTCAGCATAGCTCAACCTGCAATCTGTCCCTGTGTCACATAGTCCCCTCCCCCCACACACATTAGTAAGCACCAGGCATACATTAACCCCTTGATCACCAATAAAAGTTAACCCCTTCCCTGCCAGTGTCATTTTTACAGTAACAGTGCATATATATAGCACTGATTACTGTAGTAATGTTACTGGTAACCCCAAAAGTGTCAAAAATGTCAGTCAAGGGTCCGATCTGTCCACCGCAATGTCGCAGTCCCACAAAAAAAATTGCAGATCGACGCCATTACTAGTTAAAAAAAAAACAATAAAAATGACATAAATGTCCCGTTAGTAGCTGCGATAACTTTTGCGCAAACCAATCAAAATATGCTTATTGTGACTTTTTTTACCAAAAATATGTAGCAGAAAACAAACTGGCCTAAAATGTTAAAACATTTAGATTTTTACATTTTTTGGGGGGGAATTTCATATAAAAAAAATGTGAAAAATATTATTATTTTTTCAAAAGTGTCGCTCTTTTTTTGTTTATAGCGCAAAAAGTAAAAATCGCACAGGTGATCAAATACCACCAAAAGAAAGCTCTGTTTGTGGGGAAAAAAAGATATCAATTTAATTTGGGTACAGCGTCGCACGGCCGCGCAATTGTCCGTTAAAGTAACGCAGTGCCGAATCACAAGATATGGCCTGGTCAGGAATGGGGTAAAACCTTCCGTCTTAAAGCGGTTAAAAATACGCTCATTGAGAATTTTTTTGTCAAAGACATGTAGCTAAATACATTTTGGCCTAAATATATGACAAAAATTGAATATATTGGATATTTTTTTAACTGTCAAAGTAGAAAAATATTGTTATTTTTTCAAAATTGTCGCTTTTTTTATTAATATCGCAAAAAAAATCGCAGAGATGATCAAATATCACCAAAAGAAAGCGCTGTTTGTGGGAAAAAAAGGACGTAAATTTTGTTTGGGTACGGCGTTGCATGACCACGCAATTGTCAGTTAAAGTTGCACAGTGCTGAATCGCAAAAAGTGTCCTGGACGTAAAGCAGGAAAATCCTCCGGTGGTAAAGTGGTTAAATGCAGCACAGAAGTTGTCACAGCTGTATATTCTTTTACGTGCTCACTATACTCCCCTGAAGCTGAGCAAGATGAGATATGATATGGAGTCACACTGTCCTAGGTGCAAAAGAGACCATGGGGACTTGATCCATCTGCTATGGAGATGTCCAAAACTCCACCTGTACTGGAGCCAAATCATAAATACCCTAAACATGATATTTAAAGTAAAAATCCCAATAGATACTATATGCTGTCTACTGAACATCCTAGAAGGTGTTATAGAGGAGGAGCTGTGGGAGGGGCCCTTTTCCATGCCCGGAGGTTAATTCTAGTAATGTGGAAATCCGCTGATCCCCCCACTACTTTTCAGCTCAGCAGATCACCGATCATCATCCTCCATAAACTCTTATAACCGAAATGGATGTAAACTTATCAGATGCAAAACATTCCCTACTCCTCCACAAGTACCTCGTGAAAAAAAATGAAGGGGGATCCAATAGTGTAATACGTCCAAAACCAAATGTATTGATAAAGAATAGACAGGTACTCACATAATGCTTGAATGAAAACAACATGGAATATCCAAAATGGCCGTGGCGGAAGCGTGCTTACGTGCGTCATACATTTCTGACGCGTTCCGTCATCATAGACGTTGTCAAAGGTGTTATATCTTTCACTTGGATGTTATAAGTTGCACTTGGTAAAAACTGAGTCTGTCTTCATTTCAGGCTACAAAGTCTGTGTTGATGAAGATTGTTGGTATGCCCGAATTAACCATAGAAAATGAAGATATGTCTTTAACCACTTAAGCCCTGGAAGATTTTACCCCCTTCCTGACCAGGGCCTATTTTGCGATTCAGCACTGCGTGACTTTAACGGACCTAAACGAATTTGACGTCCTTTTTTTCCCACAAACAGAGCTTTCTTTTGGTGGTATTTGATCACCTGTGCGATTTTTTGATCATGCGCTATAAACAAAATAAGAGCGTCAATTTTGCAAAAATAACAGTATTTTTCACATTTTTTTATATGAAATTCCCCCCAAAAAAATGTAAAAATCAAAATTTTTTAACATTTTCGGCCAATTTGTTTTATGCTACATATGTTTGGTAAAAAAAATCGCAAAAAGCGTATTTTGATTGGTTTGCGCAAAAGTTATTGCGTTTACTAACAAAGGGAAAGATTTTTGTCATTTTTTTCTGTTTTTTTTTTAACGGGTAATGGCGGCGATCTGCAATTTTTTTGCGGTACTGCGACATTGCGGCGGACAGATCGGACACTTGACTGCCATTTTTGACACTTTTGGGGTTACCAGTGACATTACTGCAGTAATCAGTGCTATACATATGCACTGTTACTGTAAAATGACACTGGTAGTGAAGGGGTTAACTTTTTTTTAGAGGGAGGGGTTATGTGTGTCCCTAGGGGCGTGATTCTAACTGTGATTGGCTGTGGCTTGAGGTGTAGGAACAGTGATCAACGGTCCTAAATAGTAGAACCATATGATCACTATTCCTACACAGGGGAGAATGACAGGCGGCTTGTTTACATCAGCCGCCCGCCTTTCTCCCTCTGCACCGACGATCGCTGAGTGACCGGCGGACATCGGGTCCGCCGGTCACACGCGCGGGGGGGGCCCGTGACCGTGCGGGAGCGCGCCTCTGGCCGCGCGCGCTTGCTTCCCAGAGCCTCACAGGCTAGTGACGTACCCATACGTCACTTTGCCTGTGAGGGGCTGACCGCTGCAGTATATGTACTTGCGGCGGTCGGCAAGTGGTTAACAGTTGCATAACAATTGCTGCACTTCTTGTGGATTATTCGTTGGGTTGAACTACAATAGTATAATTTCTGATATATATGTAATGTTTTGACCGTATACAGATACCAATATTTTCATGACATCTATGCCCAAAAATGTAACCCTAAAAAATAAAAATAAGGGGAGGGTTGCCAATGTACTGTGATTGTATTATATTGTATTGTTACATTAGGGGTTGAGGTTAAGGTTGGATTATGTTTGGAAAGTCATAAACACTAATGATTCCATTATTATCCCTCTGGTTGGTAGGTGTGCTCCAGAGAGCTTGAAGTTTGGCAACTTTTCACACTCAAGTGATGTCTGGATGTTCGGGGTCACCATGTGGGAGATGTTCACCTATGGACAGGATCCGTGGCTTGGCCTAAATGGGAGACAGGTAATGTATCGATCACATATGTGTGAGTGAGTAACTCCTACACTACCAAGTGATAACTCTCAAATTATAAAAATAAACCTAATAAAAAAAATCAACTAACAATCCGTAGGTTGCTGCATGCACAAAATTGTGTTCAAACAATTCATAATTAAAATACAATAAAAATGTGCCACACTCCCAATCTCCAAAAAATATTAATGTGCAATATCATACAAAACAACGAAATACCAACTGATTAACAAGAATGTCCTTCATACACACTCACCGGCCACTTTATTAGGTACACCTTGCTAGCAGCGGATTGGACCCAATTTTGCCTTCATTCTTGGTGGAATAGATACAATAAGGTGTTTGAAACGTTCCTCAGAGATTTTGCTCCATAGTGACATGATGGCATCACGCAGTTGCTTCAAATTTGTTGGCTGCACATCCGTGATGCAAATTTCCTGTTCCACCACATCCCAAAGGTGGTCTATTGGTTGGAGATTTGGTGACTGTGGAGGCCATTGGAGGACAGTGACCTCATTGTCATGGTGAAGAAACCAGTGGTGAGATGATTGGAGCTTTGTGACATGGTGCATTATCCTGCTGGAAGGAGTCACCAGAAGATGGGGACACTGTAGTCATAAAGGGATGGACATGGTCAGCAACAATTTTCAGGTAGGCCTTGGCGTTTACACGATGCTCAATCAGTACTAAGGGGCCAAAGTGTACCAAGACCATACATACCATTACACCACCACCACCACCAGCCTGAACCATTACCCCCACACCATTATACCGTCAGCCTGAACCATTACACCCACACCATTATACCGTCAGCCTGAACCATTACCCCCACACCATTATACCACCAGCCTGAACCATTACCCCCACACCATTATACCACCAGCCTGAACCATTACCCCCACACCATTATACCACCAGCCTGAACCGGTGATATATCACAAAGTAGAGAAAGTATGGGTTTTCAGGGCCCAATTGAAAAAGGAAAACCAAGAATCCATAATTTATAAAAAATTGAACATTTTATTTATTTTGATCATAAAAGTGTAATGTAGTACATGAGGGATTACTAGAAGAAAAGAAACGAATCCCCCATATATTCACCAAAAACATTAAAAACCACAGCACAGAAATATACCCCTCGTGGGGGGCTAATAAATGCTTCAAGCTGATGTTGGTGCAAGAAGTCTCTGTTGATATTCGGTTTGAGGGTCCCAATGAGGTCCCGGTGATACAAGGCAGGATGGATCCATGCACCAAATTCTGACCCTACCATCTGAATGCTGCAGCTGAAATCCAGACTCATCAGACCTGGAAACATTTTTTCAATCTTCTATTGTCCAATTTTGGTGAGCCTGTGCCAATTGTAGCCTCAGTTTTCTGTTCTTATCTAAGAGTGGCACCGGGGTGGTCTTCTGCTGCTGTACCCTTCTGGTTCAAGGTTGAATGTGTTGTGCATTCAGAGATGGTATTCTGCATACCTTGGGTGTAATGAGAGGTTATTTGAGTTACTGTTGTCTTTCTATCTTCTGGAACCAGTCTGCCCATTCTCCTCTGACCTCCGACCATTTCCTCCACACAACTGCCGCTCATTGGATATTTTCTCTTTTCCCCACCATTCTCTGTAATCCTGAGAGATGGTTGTGTGTGAAAATCCCAGAAATACTCAGACCAGCCCGTCTGCCACCAACAACCATGCCACGTTCAAAGTCACTTCAATTCCCTTTCTTCCCAAAATTCTGATGCTCGGTTTGAAGGTCAGCAAGTCGTCTTCACCACTGGTCCAAATCGTGGTGTGGGGGTTGTTTTTCAGGGGTTGGGCTTGGCCCCTTAGTTCCAGTGAAGAGAACTCTTAAGGCATCAGCCTACCAAGACATTGTGGACAATTTCATACTCCTAACTTTGTGGGAGGAGTTTGGGGATGGTCCTTTCCTGGAAATTCTGAAGAATTATTTGATATACTTCCCAATTTTTTTTTTAGTTTTGGTGCAGAATGAGTAGTTTCATCAAATTCTTTATTATTTTC
Source organism: Pelophylax lessonae (assembly GCF_965119305.1). Classification (NCBI taxonomy): domain Eukaryota; kingdom Metazoa; phylum Chordata; class Amphibia; order Anura; family Ranidae; genus Pelophylax; species Pelophylax lessonae. The sequence goes on from NC_138771.1 coordinate 672,249,495, forward strand.
CAACTACTCATTCTGCACCAAAACTAAAAAAAATTTGGGAAGAATATCAAATGATTCTTCAGAATTTCCAACGGAACGATGTGCCAGAAAGAGACATCAGAATCGTCGCTGTCCTCACTTTCCGTACCTGGTGACAATTTTTCCCACGAATCGCTATCGCTCAGTTCTTCAAGTAACTCGCTTAAGTTTCGCTGTCGCTGTTTTCCAGTTTGTCTAAAAGCGCTTTTAGCTGTCGCTGTTTTCCAGTTCGTCTAAAAGCACTTTTGCGCAAAAAGAACACTTTTTGAACGCCATGGTCATTCTCTATTTTCCAGGCACAAAGAACTGGAAAAGCATAGGCAGAGCACTGGAAAAGCACAGGCAGGGCACTGGAAAAGTCACCAGGTGAAATCCTGTGGTGAAATGGGATGATACAGTGTAATCCGTTAGGATAACAGCTTTCTATCATCTCATTTGGTATATTTACATTTTTGAATTTGCCGCCATTTCCACCCCCCTGCATCACAACGCTCGCAGGGAAGGGAACCGGAAGACCGGTGCCGGCATCGGCCAAGCACACAGCGGGAGGATAGCAGGAGGATGGCTGGAGGATGACGGGGGATCGCAGGGGAAGGTAAGTTTTATTATGGGGGTGACTCAGGGTTACCGCTTTTGGTACTCTATATTAACCCTGAGCCACACTCGGGAATACCGCTAGGGAAGTTAAAGTGTTAAAGCCACTCTAAAACTAAAATCCCTCCATCTAAGCTCTGCAAAGGACATGGCCGACAGCGGCTGTAAAATGAATGGGAAGTGACGTCACCCATAGACTAAAGCCCCGTACACACAAGTCAAAATTCGGCCGGGAATTTTCGTCCGATGACCGATCTGCCGATTTTCGGCTTGTTAGTACGATGCTTCCGACAACCGACTCCGACTTTTCGGCCGAAAAAATTCTGGTGTGCAGGCTATAAAATTTTTGTCCTCCGTCAAAACACGTCCGATTTTCGTGCAGTCAGTACAGATTTTGATGGGGAAAAATCTTATGAGCAAGACTAGGCATGCTCAGAGATGAAAGAACACAAAGAAAGCAATCCAACACATGACATCACTTCTGAAGTAGAATTCTGTCATGCGGGAAAATTTGTGTGCAGTCTAGGCACAATCCAACCAACAGACACCACTCTGGACAAAAGACGGACGACCGGTCGGCGGAAATTCATTGCGTGTGTACGAGGCTTTACTATAGGACTTCGATTGTCAGCTGTGTCCTCTGCACCCGCCTACACAGTGAAGCCGCGACTGACAGCTCAGCGTGGGATCGGGTCGAATCGGCTTCAAAAAAGGTAAATATACTGATTTCTTCTTTACAGGGCTAGATAGGTTAGTGTTAGATCCTGGAGGTCTATAGATAGTGGGAGTTTAGTGTTAGGACGGACTTCTACTTAAACGAAGAATCCAAAACGAAACAAAACCAATGTTTCTGTGATGCACATCTCTACCAATTACCTTCCCATCCTGAAGTTGGTAACGGTCTCTATTTCTCCAGATTTTAGCTGCAATTGAAAGAGGTCATGAGCGGCTGGAGTGCCCGGAAGATTGTCCTCCTGCTTTGTACAATGTGATGATGAAATGTTGGGCGTACATACCGAAAGAGAGGCCAAATTTTACCACTCTCCTGAGCCTTCTACAAGAGGTGAGCGATCTTCCAATTGTATTAAAGAAATTTATCTCACATATTGTCTTCTAATTTGAAAGGACTGTCTCCAATATTGTCCTGTAGGGCTGGGACAAGTGGAGCCTACAGAACAGTATGTGGACCCTACAGTGGGCAAAAGAATGGACACAGGGTGGTACACCTATTCTACACCATCTATTACCGGGGGGGGGGGGGGACACATAATTCTGGATCTTTGCCCTGGGCACTGGTCAACCCTATCCTGGTACTGCTGTCCTGTAGTGTATCCTCTGATGGATTCAGGGGGAGCCAATGTTTGGATTCAGGAGATCCATCTCTGCTATCGGTCTCTGCACTGGTCTGTAATGGATCTAGAAAGACTTTTACAGTTTTTGCCCTCAACTCTTATCTTTCATGGGTCCTACTAAAAATCTGTTTTTAACATTGGTCTGTACTCTAATGCAGGGATTCCCAAACTACAGCCCTGCAGTTGTCTAGGAACTACAATTCCCATCATGCCTAGTCATGTATGTGAATGTCAGAGTTTTACATTGCCTCATTGGATGTGTAGTTCTGCAACAGCTGGAGGGCCGTAGTTTGGGAATCCCTGCTCTAATGTAAAATGTACTCAGGACATCTGTCTCCAATATTGCCCTCTACTCTGATTTGTGATGGATCTAGGAGGACTTTTGCTATTTTTGCCCTCTACTTCTATCCTTCATTGGTCCTGCTGGTCTGTCTTAAACACTGGCCTTTACTCTGAACCGTAATGGTCTAGAGCAGGGATCCTCAAACTACGGCCCTCCAGCTGTCGAGGAACTACACGTCCCATGAGGCATTGTAAAACTCTGACATTTACAGACATGACTAGGCATGATGGGAATTGTAGTTCCTGAACAAGTGGAGGGCCATAGTTTGAAGACCCCCGGTCTAGAGGTGTATTTCCACACTTGCCCACTGCTTTTATTTTTCATGAATCCTTGATGGTCCGTCTTTAACATTGGCCTTTTTTTCTGGTGTAAAATAGATCCTGTAGACAATAATCTTCAACAGATGTGGGATTTATATTTCCGTTTCTCTCTGCTCTCATCTTGAAGGTCTATTATCAATATTACTTTTTATATTATAACAATTTCAAGGAGGTGAAACATCCTATGTCCACAGCACCACCCCAAACCTGCTCTCCTGGTCTTTATTGCAAAAAAGACCCCTTATGTCTCATGGTTTGGTCATATATGTTTTTGTTGTTGACTTAGATTTTGTTTTACTCTATAGACTCTGGTAAAAATTCATGCATATTTCTCCTGAAGAAGCGGCCTAGTTCGCGAAACATGTAGAGAAAACTGTGGAGATATTCCGACTACTCTCCACATTTGTGTCAATTTTAGTTGTCATCAACTGTGTCAATTATATGTAATCCTGTCATAATTGTTGTTATCATGTATTCTCTGATTTTATATTCAATAAAGATATATTTTTTATAAAAACAATGATATCTAAGCTACATTTAACCTAAAGGTATTGGTACCCCAAAATCCAGCTTTCTTCCCACTCCCATTCCCCCTTCCCAGTGAGTTCCTCTAGATTTGGGGAGATTGAGGACTCACTTATCCCTTTACCCCATTTTTTGATATACAGAAAAAGTTTAAACTGGCGACGTGTGAGATCAGGTGGCTTGTGGTTCAGGAACGCAGAAGCAGGATCAGGAATAAGGGATGTGTGGAAGATAGTAGATAAAACCTGATACACTGCGGACCAAAAGGCACCTATCGTGGTTAATCTTTTTTTTTTTTAAGCTAAATTGTGTTGTTATCTTTCTTAATCCATGTTATGCTTGCCTCATTACCAACCATATTGGGTGAAAAAATATATTAGGTTTGTGTTTACTACCTGGTTTTGTGCCCATTCTCTTTGATATAGTATTACTACCAGGAGCCAAGTATTACCTTCAATCATTTCCTGTGATATTTTATTAATGTACCCTCAGCCTGGTGTGTCAGGGAGGCTGGGGTTCTTGAAAAGTTTGAGGCAAAGAACAGAGGACCCATCCTAATCAGCGGCTCCTAAGAGGGTTTCGCTTCATAGATGAATGAGAGCTGCACTCCGATCTCTGCTCTTACAAGTAATTTAATCAAACATCTTTATTATAGCTGCAGCCATAGTGTTTCCATTCCTGAAGCACCATCACCCTAACGTGTTTCACCACGTGTTTCGATGTGATCAAGCTATTTGTTGATAAAACACATTGTGGTTCTGGGGGGAGATACTGTGTCTGCAGCTATACTGTGGATGTTTGAATACATTATTTTTCATCCAATTTCTAGGAGGTCTTTCATCTGTATGTTATGCTTTATTTTTGGAGGAGAGCTTACACTTATTACGATGATCTAAGACAGTGTTTCTCAACTCCGGTCCTCGGGGCACACTAACAGGCCAGGTTTGCAAGAAAACTGAAATACATCACAGGTGATCTAATTTGCTGCTCAGTGATTGCAGTATTCTAGTCTGCATCTCCCCGAGGTAATACTTAAAATCTGGCCTGTTAGTGTGCCCCGAGGAACGGAGTTAAGAAACACTGATCTAAGATGTTACTTATGAAGAAACTCAAATTGTCCTCTCTTGTTAGCCCTTTATTTGATAGACAATGTCTTCCTTCTGCAGATGAAACCTCTGGAGGTTAAGCTTCTAAAGGAAGTTAACCATTCTTTTCAGCTGCCCCTGGATGCTGGGGATGTTGTCACTGTCATTGAGGCTGGGTAAGTTAAAAATGTATGTTCTCTATGTCTATGTACAACCATCAACCTTTCATCTCCCATCGTACATGGTTCATAACTTGTCATGATCAGGGGTCAGGCTCAAAGACCAGTTTCTATAGCATTAGCTTGCATTTCACCGACCAGCAGGATAGGTACATAGGCAGTCACCCTGGGGGATGACATGGGCTCACCTGAGGTGCAGAGTCTAAGTACTAATTGGTGTTCACCAGAGCTCCAGATGGTGAAGATGGATTTTGCTGCGTGTTAGTACCAGGTTGTGGGCCTCAGGATCACCCCACCAGAAGGTGAGCAAACCAGGGTTCAGTAGTGGATAAGCCGGTAAGGATCAAACAGAAGCTTAGTCCGTAAACAAGCCAAAGGTGAGTAATGAGTAATTACAGGTTGGGATCAGGCATAAGTGTAGTCAAAGAACAAGCCAAGGGTCGATAACAGGTGGTAGCCGAATATGGGTGGCAGCAGCTAAAACAAGAACGAGATACTGGCTGAAGAGAGTACAATAATCTGGTAAACAGGATGTGCAGTGACATGCCTTGAATCAGGAAGTTCATGGGAGGAGCAAAGAGTTCAAGATTCAGCAGAAGTCAAGGCAAAAGGCAGGGTTATCCAATGAATCAGACAGGGTGCTGTCCAGCAACTCAGGTAGCTCAGCAAAAAGCATCATTGCCAGACACAGTAGAGGTTCTAGGTTAAAGATCAGGCACTGACATAACTGCTCATCATTTATCTTCTGCAATTAATTATCTGCTTTTCAAAATTAACATCCACCATCAATATTTCCTTATCTCTTGCTGATCTGTCTTTATCAATCCATCTTTACCACCTGTTACTTCTATTTACCATTCTTTATCCATTGTCCATTTATTTCGTCTGGAAGAGGTCGTGTAAGCAGCAGGCCAATCAGTGCAGGCTTTTATTTGCTTTGCCATAGACTCTAGTTTGCCATAAGTTGATTCTAAAGTTAGGTTGCAACCTTTTCTTCAAGCCTAACCTGAACACTTTAATGGCGCGTGGCAATTTTTTTTTCTTTTTGTAGTACACAAAACAAATGAAAAAGGAAATGTAGTACAAATGGATTTAAAACCTGTATCTTTTTAAAAATTGTGCTGCACCAAAATGCATAGTATTTTGCTACCAAACGTTTTGCCGCAGGTGAATCAGCGCAAAAGCAAGGTGTGTGGTTGTGCCAATAAGATTTAATGGCACCACTGCACACCTGTGAAAGGGCTCTGCGTGTTTTTGTGCATTGCAGGAATGCACTCAATTTTGCGCACATTCCCCCCTTACAACTGGTGTACCCATCAGAATTCCCCTATACATCAGGTGCCCTCATCAGAGTTCCCCTATACACCAGGTGCCCCCATCAGAGTCTCCCTTAGATCAGCTGTCCCCATGAGAGTCACTTCACACATCATAATTCCCCCCCTACATCAGGTGCCCCCAGGTGTCCCCCATTTACACATCAGAGTTGTCCCCCCCCTCCTTTCCCTATGTGCTCACAGATAATAAACTGCAAAGAAAGTCCCTCCTTCCTCTTTCTAGTCCCCAGACAGACTGTCTTTACTTCACTGCAGTGCCACGCTGAGACTCAGGTGAGTTCTTAGTCTCAGTGCAAGCTCTCTATTGGCCACTGCAGACTGGAGGGCGGAGAACATCTAATCCTCTCTCCAGCTATCTTAGGGAGCCACAGTCCGGTCTAAATAATGTGTCCGGTCACTGAAAACCGGAAGTATGATTCAAAACCCGGGCTGTCCTGATGAATCCCTGACAGGTGGCAACCCTATTCCTAAGAGTTTAATTCTGGGCCTGGTACTCAATATTTAAGATGTCCAGGACTGCTCCAGCACAAGCTTTTTAGATGGCAACTACAGTGTGTGTGTATGTATGTATATCAGACCCTGTCCTTTTCAAATTAGATTCATTTTTAATTCTTACTAATACTTTTATGTTCATAGTATTGGTAGATAAGACTTTTCTAAATTCCCTCCCTTAGGTTAGACACCAACCTCTGGAGAGGACAGAGTCAACGGACTCTTAAGATTGGACCTTTTCCCGCTGCCTCAATCTGCCCAGAGGACTTTGCCAATGCCTGTACTTCTGCACACTTGTCCAATCATCTGGAGAAGCTTTCTCTTAGGAATCATGAAACACAGAATGAGTAGGTCTTTTACTACCTCCAAGTAAAGGAAGTCAATGTACTTCTCACATACTGTACTTATGAGCTTTTTATTTCTTTCAGCATAAGAGCCAGAGAAAAGGAGGACCACAGGTTTGGTCATGGGCAAGATAGAGGTAGAAAAGGAATGCTTAGTCGAGGTAAGTGTATATATGTTGTATTAATTAACCACCTCCTCCCCTCTTCTTCACCTCAGTTCTGTCACAACTACCCCTAGCATAGGTGGTCAGGCACTATAGCTATCTCTGTGTTCTTCACCTATAGCAGCCCCCGTTTCCATAAGGCAAGCAGGCCTTCAAGGACTTGGTTGCCTCAAGGCCTTATACACAACGCTATAGTGCCTGGCTACCACACCAGGGTGTGTGCAGGTTAAACACAGCAAACAGGTACTTGTAGTTGGCAGACAGGCAGAGTGGTGCAATTGGAGTCTGGGTTCAGGCAGGCAATGTTCAGAGAATAGGATAAGGAGAAAAAGAGGTGCCTCTGAGTGTAGACTTGTAAACACATTTATTTAATAAAAGTATGCACTCACATCTAAAAATCAGCAGGTACGCATAAAAGACCCTCCTGGAGGTTCCAAGATAGGTGGGTGGTAGGTAGTGTCATCCAGTCTGTACAGCCATCCTGCTGGGACTGACTCCTCTTCACCGGGGCCGGCAGTGACGGCGGAGTAGGGGCGAGAGCGAGGCTCGGAGTCCGGCGATGGAAGTGAGGCTTGGTCAGCAGTCGTATGTGGATGACGTCACTGGAGGTGCGACGCGTTTCTGAGCATGCTTACTGCCGGGGGGACGCTCCTTCTTCACAGCTTATGCGCCTGTTACATGTTTGGTTTTTCCAATGTTCAGAGAATAGTCAGGGTCAAATCCATTGTCAAAAGGCAGAGTTCAGAGAGTAGTCCAAAGTCCCATCCGAGGTTGATAACAAGGAAATCCAATCTAGCTGGAAGGATGGGGATAAAGTGAAGGCAAAGGTCAAGGCATGGGAACAAGGCAGGCAAACAGGGAGCTTGAACCCCGAATGCAAACACTATCAAAAACATAACACTGAGGGTTTGGAAGGCTATAAACAGGTTTGGTCTGCACCAAGAGGCATTGTCTAAACCAATTACCCTGCAGGTGGACAGTCTGACAGGACAGGAAGAGTGCAACCCAGCCAAAACCATGATGCTGGATTGAGACCAGCAGCTGCCATGGAACGGGAGCGTTACATGCTCCTGAAAAGTTAAAATACATTACACATTTTAATCTTCCAACCATCATCATTATTTCTATTTACTTAGGTCTTTTTTTTTTTTTGTCATTCTTCTCTTTTCCTTCCTCTCACATTCTTTTGGATTGCACCTATAGGTATGTCTAAAAGTATGGAAAACATTCCTGGCTGGGAGGTAAATGTCAAGCATCATGGGCCGCTCACACCTGAGCCATGTCAGCAAGATTTGGATTTCATAACACCTCTGACCCGTAGGTCCTCTATGAGAAGAAGTAGGCAGCTCCCACAGCATTTAGTGGATAATCCCCACTGCTCAGCTCCTCCTAAAACAACATCTTCCAATGATCAGTTTCTGGCTGTGCCCACCACCACGCATTGCCCCAGACGGTCCTCGAGCTTCAATAGGAGAGATAAAGTTTCGTCTATTGCATCCTTGGGTCCAGGAGAGTCTCCAATTGTCCGTCGACCTTCACAAGTATGTCCATCTCGAAGATGCAGCAGCAAGATGACGCAAAGCGAACTGCAGAGAAGGATCAGAGAGGTGAGGACACCAAGTGGTTTACATGTTAATAAAGAAATTGTGCAAACATTTTGGGTGGGCAGGAGGAGGGAATTTGATTGAAGTGTGAAGTTTTTTTAGCTTTTCAGTTCTGGGGTTCTAGTGACAAGCACTCCCCCATCTCTCCTGATGTCCCTTTGCCTCCTCTGGCTCCTCATAGTCTTCTGTCAGACACGTGACTGGAGGAGATCAGAAACAGAAAATTGTATGTGTGAGAGCTTAAAAGTGGACAGATGGAGCTGAGGGGCACCCCTGCCTCTCCCCAGCCAATCTACATGGAGTAGGCCTTCATGAATTTTCTCTTCCTTTTTAGATGTAACTCCATCATTGATTCCTTCATTTAAATGATTGGGTGTCTTGGTGATCCTCTGACTTCAGTACTTTGTGAGTAGTGATGAGCGGAAAGTTACATAGGAGATGGGATTTGGCCCAGGTTAGCCTTACATGTGGATGTTTTTTATTGTTTGCTTATCCATTGTCAGGCTGGCTTAGGCTACTAAAATGGTCCTGCCTTCCCTTTTGAATGGAGTAATAGGTGTTTTCCTAGTGTATAAACAGGGGCACAGCCATATGAGTGTGCTACATCGTCATAATGTAGACTCATTTTTAGGGCCTATAAAGGGCACCCTCACCAGTCCACTTCGATGCTGACAGATCCACAAATAATCCATTCAATTAAATGTGTGGTATAATCAGGTCTTTGTTTGGTTTTGGGATTAGAGACATGTTTGCTAATAGCATTTCCTCTGGAAAATCATTTCCTTGTAGTATATGAAAAAAAAAGCGGTGTTCATTTTGGGGTAAGGGAAGTAGAGAATGTCTTATAATATAGAGAAGAGTAACCATCTGGGCCAGGGACCGAAGATTTTTTAAGAGTTTTAATTGAATTTCCTACTTCTTCATTGGTGATTGGGGCATTTAAAGAGTCTAGCTGAGAGGGGGATATTTTCGGGATAGGTACATTATCGAGCCAAGTTTTAGAGATTGAAGAAATGGTGAAGTGAATTTATTCATGGCTGCTTCTCAGGCACTGACCCAGAACAGCAGCCTCCATGTTCCTTTCATTACAGGTACACTTTAAAATAAACAATGCATTTTGCAGGCCCCCTGAGTCCTGGCTGATGTGGACATCTAATACTTATGATCTACTTTGCTGCAGGTGGAGGAGCAGGTCCGTGGCGTGACGCCAGAAAAATGCCAGGAAGCGCTGCTTTTCTTCGGAGGAGACGTGAGGCGGGCCGTCCAGCACTTAAAGGTGACAGTTTTTTTAATAAACCAACAAAATGAATGCGAATTGGGGGTCGCCGATAAATGTCTCATCTTCATCTGTGGTGTTGGGCTCAAAGCTGTGTAACAAGAACTTCATGGGGCATGAACCCATTTATTTAATTACTGAGGTCAATTGTAGCGCCATAACATCTGGGACGGGGGTAAACTTCACACCATACACATTATCAACCAAAAATCTAGACAATTTTGCACCCTTAATTAACTGACCCTGATTTTAGGTACCCAAAAATTTGGATTGTCTAGAGCCAGAACAGTTTTTTCGGTTTGAGTACAATCTTTAGAAATATTCCCTGGGGGCCATGGGGAACCTTCTTCCGATGGCCATTAAGAACCTCCTTCTGAGAATACTAGTTTCCGGGCTGGCTACAATATTTTCTGCTTCATTGACCTAGAACAAGCATGGAGATCAGGAAAGTCTTTTTCCCTCATCTTTATACTTGGCCAGGTCAGTAACTGAAGCCAATGGATCAGCATAACAGCCTGGAAGGTGGCATTTTTACAATAAGAGGTTAGAAATGGAAACTATCCCAGATGGGAGCTGAAGATTTACGAAAGATAATGAGGAATTTTAAGCGGAGTTCGGTATACATAAAGACCCTTGTCGGGAAAACTGTTTTCCAGATAAGCTTCTTGCTGGCTGGACTGGTACAGCTCTTCACCATACTGTGTGGTTTGGAGATAAGATGTCAGCACCACCACTGTGACCTTCCAGGCCATTACTTTAAATAAATTATTAAAAGGAGAGTTTATTTATTTTTTTATATTATACAGGATCTTTAGTCTTTAAGCTTGGGTTATATGCAGCTATCTTTCCGGTGATTGGACACTGGCAAAAAAGAAAGCTGCAGAGACTTCCGTAATATAACCCCTTCCACTTCCAGCCAACCCTTTTTTTTTTTGCTAGTGTCCAGGTAATGGACTTCTTCTCTGTACAGAGAGAACCCTACTTTTTATGTAGAGGTTTTTTTCTCTTAAATATTCTTTTGTCAAATTCCCAACTGCACCATAGCCACTGCAGCTGCCTTTGCAGCTTTTGATATGGTTGAGTCTTGGAGGACTATCCCTGGACTCCTCATCAGAAAGATGTTGGGCTGACCCATAATATCCTTTGGGCATCGGATCTTGCATGGGAACTCACTTTTGCACATGATGCATCACTAATAATCTAAAAAAGGTAAAAAAAAAAAAAAAAAACCTATATAAATAAATTAATAATAAATTAAGTGCTACATACAAAAGTGGGATATTAATTATAAATTATCAAAAACTTCCTTACAAACCAAAACTGTATAAAACAATGATCAATGAAAAAAAGGGCGTTTTGATGAAAAAAGAAATGCAAAAAAGTGTAAACATTAACATAAATCCACTTCCAGTGTCCAAATTAGGGCCCTAAAGGCCAAGAAAATATCTGTGTATATATTGGGCACATAAATCCGGCAGGCAGTGTTCCCGGGCCACCTCACAACAAAAGTGCCACCTTCTAAGAGCCGGTTCACATTGCCGCCACTTGTCAGGCGACTTGTCAGCCTGAAAAGTCGCGCTCCCTCGCGGTCCATTGACCGCTACAGGTCCCGTTCTAATAGGAGCGACACAAGTCACTCCGACTTAGAAAAAGGGTCCTGTACTACTTCGGGGGGACCTCGGAGCAATTTTCATAGACTTCCATTATGTGAAGTCCCTTCAATTCGCTCCGAAGTCGTGGTGCATGGGAATGCAAAAGTCGCCCCCGAAGTAGTAAGGAGTCGTGTTGCCCCAGTGTGAACCGACTCTTACTGGATCTCAATATTTTCAAAACAAAAGAGATCAGTAGTGCTTGGACATCTACACAAAGTCACTCCAGAGCACACTGGCACTTTTAGGGCACTTCCAAACCTTCACTGAGTACCAAGGGTCAACAGCTCTCCTTAGTGATAGTGGGAAGAGAAGAACAAAGGACTATAGAGTAGTGTCGCCAAAACATCCAATGTATTGCATATATATTACACTCACAAGTATCACAAGGTACAGTATATAAAAGCATAAAAACGAATCTCCGTTGTACACCAGCGGGCATGATGACGTCATAGACCGCTTGCCCTTCCCAATGCATTTAGTCTGCAAATGGGAGTCTTCAGGGGACAAACAACGAGTTATATTTTCCTGTATCTGGGATATTAGGTGCAGTGTTTCCCTATTGGACTAAGCGCACACAAATATTTGCTTTTAAATTATGCATCACATTCAGTTAGCCGCAGCGTGCTACACAGGTCCATGGCCATAGACTGCCAGGGACAGAGCCCTATCCCTGAAGACCCCTTTGGGGGATACCCATAATGTAGGGTGAAGGCAGGATGGGGTCCTGGTCCCCTAAATCCTGCCAGGCGTAAAGTAAAAGAAGCAGGACAAAGGCAGAAAAATAATTGAAATTAAGGTTCTAACTTGTCCACACACCATCCGAAACTAAAAAAACGCAGAAAAGTAGGATAGTGAGGAAAGAGACAGAGGAGAACAGGCAAGGAATCCTGAAAAGTTGACAATAATCATTGTATTAATGATAGTGGTCAAAGCCTAGAAGATAAGCACAATAATTAGGAAAAAAAAAAACAATCTCATGAACCCTACATCAGTTTGAATTAGAAGTGACACCGATTTCTCAATGTAAGTGTCTTCTCTTTCTGGGTGTCATGGAATACTTTCTTCTCTTTCCAGGTAGTTCATCTGTACAACTTGACCCGGTACAATAAGGAGGAGTGCCGCCAAATCCTGGAGAAATTCAACTGGAACCTGGAAGCTGCTTCCCTCCATATCATATACATAGGGAACCTCACTAAAAAGAATTAATGAAGGTTCTTCCCTTTGAGGAGAATTCCTGCCTGCCTAAGATGGTGCCAGGGGACATACCTTTAATCACCCTCCGGCCTCCGCTTTGAGAGCTGCTGGTTTTTAACAGAATGGTTTCCCTTCCTACTGGTGATTTTCCTTTTAGCTGCGCCCAGACAACAGTGACATAGAGACTTCCACTCCATTGATCTGCTTTTTGTTATTTTATTGACCTGGTTGCATAAGGGGAGAGGATTTGGGGTACAAGTCAGGTTAGAAACTCTTTATGCCTCTGCCACAGGCTAGTGTACATTCAGTAGGCCTGTAGCTAGGACCCCTCTCACAGTCTTGCCTGCACAGGACTCTTTTACAGGTTATGCTTTCTCTCCCAGAGACAGGGCCATATAGACATATACTGGACCTCTCAGCGGCTATACCTATCCCAGGCAGCAGGACTCTGGACTCACAATCTCCCCAGGCAGCAGGACTCTGGACTCACAATCTCCCCAGGCAGCAGGACTCTGGACTCACAATCTCCCCAGGCAGCAGGCCTGGGAAGGAGATATTCATATTTTTACAATACCTTCAGACGAAGTCTGGGATAAAAAAAAAACCTTTGCAGAAGTACATACTCTATAGGAAGAAGCCTAGACGAAAATAACCTTTATAGAAGGTCTCCCAAATATTTATTTATTTTCCCAGCCAAAATCACTGGGTTAAACCCCTCGATGGGTGGCCAAGGTAGAATAAATATATAACCCAATCCATTGTATCTTCTTGCTCTGCCTACTGAAGAACACGCTACAGTAGTATGCAGAATCATACAATGTCCTTGGGCTTAGGGAAACCCAATGAACTCAAATAATGTAAATAGGCAATACTCAGGCTGGCTATAGCTTAGTTGTCAACACAAAATTTGAATTAGGGACCCTTTGGCTTAAGGCTTCCCCAAGGATGGACCTTCCTGCGCTTGATCTAACCCAAGACGGGTGGGAACAGTTCTTCTCTGTGATGCCAATAGATAATGGTTTCTGGACTGTGTATTTGGAGTTTCTTATGTATATTACTTCAATGCCATGATATAGAAGCTGTATTAGGTTATCTTTAAGTAAAAGAAGAAGAATTTGGCTTCTGGCTGGAGGCGTGTTATTGACAGAGGATGCCTGAATACCTGAGAGATAGCTTGCAAAGTGGATCTGTACACAGTTAGGCCGCAGGCGGCTGGGTGGGTGCTGTCTCATATTATGAAACACCGGTGCAGGTGAATGGATCCTGAATAAAAGTAACAAGTGTAAACCTGGTCAGGTCTGGAGTTAGAGGTGGCTAAGAGAAGAGGTCATCCTCCTGGGGGTGAAGAGAGGACCCCTCAATAGAACATGCAGGGGGGCTCAAGTCATCCTATGCATGTTCTATTGAGGGGTCCTCATGAGCCTCAAGTGTTCAGCTGGACTTTGGGAGCCTTAATCACAAGGTCAATACAAGGTCTTGTGGTGTAAGTAACTCCAGACTGAATGGAGCGGTCAGTGCTCCATTCAGTGGACCAGGGGGTTGCAGAGCAGGATTTAGTACCCACCAGCTGTACACATAGAAGCAAACAGAAAAGGTTGGGGGGGGGGGGATTAGAGGCAATTATGGTATAGAGCAGTGTTTTTCAACTCCGGTCCCCAGGGCACACTAACAGGCCAGGTTTTAAGTATTACCTTGGGGAGATGCAGACTAGAATACTGCAATCACTGAGCAGCAAATGATATCACCTGTGATGTATTTCAGTTTTCTTGCAAACCTGGCCTGTTAGTGTGCCCTGAGGACCGGAGTTGAGAAACACTGGTATAGAGAAGTCTTCCCTTGGAAAGTCCTGCTACTAGTTTCCCTTGTTATAAAAGAATGGGTTTAAAACTGCCATTTCTCAGTGTGCAATGGAGTAGTTTTCTTTGGGTTTTTTCTCTTTTATTTTTATATATATATATATATATATATTTGATAAAAATTGCAGCGCTAAATAAATTAAGTTCAAAGTAAATCAATTAAAAATAATCCATATAGTGCTTGGACACTTACATAGTGGCAGATGAAAAAAAAAGTCCATTGAAGTAATATCCAAAGAAATGTGATTGTTTAGATGAATATCCACCTGGTAGACCTCCACCATAATAATAAACAGGATGTGAGCTTACCAGATCTCTAGACTCCACGTTATAGAAGTCTAGACAAGCGTTTAAATCATGATCCAGCACTCACTGCAAATCCCTCAGTGTTTAGACTGAGCCCCCCCTGCCCCAAAGCACCCCCCCACCATGTTAAAGGCATGTAGCCTGGTATGGTGCAGGAGGCGGGGGCACTCGCTCGCCCCATCCCCATCCTGGCCAGCCAGGCTGTGTGCTCGGATAAGGGTCTGGCATAGATTTTAGGGGGAACCCCATGCCGTTTTTATTTTAAATTTTGGCACTTAAAATCCATACCAGACTGGAGGGGTCTGGTATGGACTGGGGGGGGGGGGGGGAGCATGCCGTTTTTTGCAGAAATACTGACATAAACTGTTAGAAACTGAAGTGCCTTTATATATATATATATATATATATATATATATATATATATATATATATATATATATATATATGTATAACTTTGTGGTATACACTGCACTATCTGATCTCAACAAACTGTAAGAAGCAAAATCTCTCTCCCTGCTAGCAATGTATTATTAATTATAAAAGTCCACTTATAAATCACCCGCTGGCCAAGGGATTCAAAACCACCACCATTGCAATTGTATGCCTGGTATTCTACCAGCTATGCCACCGTCAAGTATGCTTAGGTTGAGCACACTTTCCCTGCCTAACTAACTAACTCCTATCTCACCCTACACACAGTGGATGAGATAAACGTTAGGGAAAGTGTGTTCATCCTAAGCAGGCTTAACGGTGGCATAGATGGTAGAATAACAGGCTTGCAATGAGAGAGCTGTGAGTTTGATTACCCCAGCCAGCCAGTGATTATTGGAATTCAGAGGTCAGAGTCCATGATAATGCGGGAACTCAAAGTTCCTGTGAAGAAGCCTATTTGTTCGTCATTCGAAGAACAAGCAAACAGCCAATTTTCATCCCTAATCCTAAATCAGATTCCCACCGTTGTAGGGGGGCTGATTTAATAAAGCTGTTTTTGTGTTGTAGGATGGTGTAGAAGAGTGATATCCCTTTCTGGTGGGGTAGCATTAAAAAAATGCCCAAGCTTGCTGAGGTATCTTGTAAGGCCAAGACGGAAGCAATGACACACAATGCTTTGTCCGGATGTAAAGAAATACATCTTTGTTGGGTAAAAGATAGACTTTTTGTAGGGCTGCAAAGGACTTAGGGGAAGCATTGTCAAAGAGGTAGTTAATATGATGGGGTTGATTTACTAAAGGCAAATAGACTTGTCCACTTTGCAAAGTACAGTTGCTCCAAAGCTTGGTAAATTAGGTAAAGCTTCACTTTGCAAACAATACCGTCAAGTTAAAGGAAAAAAATGCATTTTTGCTTGCACATGACTGGACGATGGAAGTCAGCAAAGCTTCTGCTCATTTACTAAGCTCTGGAGCAACTGCACTTGAAGAGTGCAACTACATTTTGCAAAGTGCACAGTCTATTTGCCTTTAGTAAATCAACCCCACAGTATTAATCTTGCTTGCCAGGAGCAGAATGATACAGAGTCTATAATACGCTTTCAGGCTGAGATAGGTATTTTAAGAGTAGATGTATTTGAGTATGAATGAGCCTGCTGGACTAATGTTTTCCAGGCTCGTACCAATGCAAATGTAGCACCCTTCTAGGTGGGTGTTAGAAAGTATTGTTTGAGCTCTGTCTGTTACCAGAGGATCTGCAGGTAAATCTATATCATTCTCTGCCTACCAGAGAGCAGTTGAGGTCTGGGTGCATGGGCTTTTGATACAGTCCTGATGATTGGCAGAGGGAAAGTCACCTTGGTGCATGTTGGGATACTGTATAAAAGCCAGGAGCACATGTGCTCGATGTCTTTCTTTGAGAAGCAAAGTCCCAAAGGGAGGGGAAGACACTGGAGGTCCTGTTTCTGCAGTATCGTGAGTACAGGAACGTGTGTCGAGGTGCCTGACCTGAGGGGGGCCACCCCTGCTCCTAGGATAGTCAGTGGATGGGTGTGAGCAGAGAGCAGATGCTAGTGAAAGTGTCCTGAAGATAAGATATCAATCACCAAGTCATCTTGTCAGAGAGTAAAGAGGGCAAGAGACTAAACCCCATCTACACTTGTGGCAGTGTGGATTAACAGTGTATAAGTAATAGCCTCTATATGCAATCGAGGCTACCTACAGCGCTTGCTAGGGTGGGATATGAATAACCATAAATAATTCAGTAATACAAATTGTGCAAATATGCATCAGCAAACTCCGTGCAATAAAGTTCATATCAAATTATATAAGTGCTTAGTACTATTTCCATCCAATAGGTAATTGAATAAATATACTTCAAACTAAATCAATAAATGTGCATCAAATGTTCTGTGCAAATAAAAAAATGATATAGTAAAAATCAATATGCATCAAATTATTCCATGCGACTATGACATAAGTAAACAATTGATGGGTGCATATAATGAAGTGCAAATAAGAAACTATAAAATTATAAATATGGTGCCTGAGGTATATACAGTAAGTGCAAGTGTCCAAAACGTGTTGCTTCAAGTCCATAAATATGTGAACAATAGTGACTGGAGTGATCACAGTTCAAAAGAATATTCCTTGTGCAAATATGCTCATCCGATACAGTTCAAAGTGCAGGTGCTCAGTGTGGATCTATCCAATCCGCCTTGTGACATATGAATGGCACAGGTTCCTCTCCATCGTGGTATGCAGGGCCGTCTTTAACACAGGGCAGAAGGGGCAGCTGCCCTGGGCCCAGTCATTGTTTTTGGGCCCAAAGCAGCAGCCCCTTGAGCCTGCACTGCCTGCAAATAGGTAATAAGTGGATTTTGGAGGGCCCAAGAAAATATTTGCCCAGGGTCCAATCAATAATAAAGACAGCCCTGGTGGAATGGGTAAAGATGGGTGACTTACCAAATGATGTGGGTCTCATATGCCATATAGCATTTGAACCACTCACGCTTGATTGGCCCCCAAGGCCAGGGTGGGTCCCCTCCGTGACACTCCGATACTTGGGTCGTGGCGGGTCCCTCCTTTTCCTCTCCCCGCATCAAGTAAGGGCCAGAGTAAAAAAGAAAAGCTCCAAATAGTGTAGTATATAGAGGTATACATTTTATTTCCCATCCATGGGTAATTGCAGGTTAAAACAATCAAATTGCAGCTTCCGTGACCGTAAACAGTCTGAGCGCAGAGTAGAGAGCGGTGATACTGGCTTGCGTTCAACCTACTTCTGTGACGTCACGATGTGTATTCCAACTAACGCGTTTCGTCACTCCGTATGATGTCTTCAGAGGTCTGTTTATTTCTGTGAGGAGCCAACAGGAGCGATGAGGGATTTAGGAACTTTATCTACTTATAACTGTGTGTTGGTAACCAGGGGAGCCCGTAGAGTTAATATACAGAAGTTCCTGCGGGGGCAGTGCTACACAAACATGGTGGGGGGTATAAATAGAATAATTTGAGCTCCTAGGGGTAGACTAGTTAACCAGATGAATAAAGAGTGTCCAGGGATATACGATGATCCTATAATTCCCCATAATTTTTTCGGAGGAGGTTGAATCCATTCTCTAAGTTGGGTGAGTATTGTAGCTAGGTAGTAGTTGGAAAAGTCTACATAGACGGTTCCCCCAACAGATCGGTGCTTAATTAGCTTTGCATTGGCACAGCGAGATTTCTTTCCCTGCAAAATTAATTTAGATAAGATAGACTGTAAGGGTTTAAAATAAGTAGTGGCGATTGGGATTGGTAAATAGTTTTGTGGGTACGATGATTTAGTTGACTTTGTTAGCTGTATCCTAGGGCCTTTTTTTTTTCATTTCAGGGTGTGCAAGGTGCTCTTGTCGTTGTCACCAGCAAAGCTGCCCTTTGTTTGCACCATATTGTCACATACTTGCGTGACAAAGCAATCTGCACAGAAGCAACAGAGATTTATTTACCTTATTGCCACAGCTGTCATTAAATGTATGCAATCTCCTAATCAAATGTGTCAGAAAGGCCTAAAGGGAGAGGCAGAGGTAGTAGTGGGTGAGCAGGTTCTGCAGGACAAAGTGTTGATCAGCCCCACCATCAAGAGGCAGGGTAGCGTCTGCTTTTTCTGTCTCAGAGTGCCAGTGTTATACAACCAAAGCATGCATAGGAGGTAGTTGAGTGGCTGGCAAAGTCTTCCTCTTCTTCCTCCTAATCTCATGCGCAGAGCAGTCATTTTCCTCTTCTTCCTCCTCTTCCCATGTGCAGAGCAGTCATTTTCCTCTTCTTTCTCCTATTCTCATGCGTGGAGCAGTAATTTACCTGTTCTTCCTTCTACTCCCATGCGCAGAGCAGTCATTTTCCTCAACTTCCTCCTTTTCCCATGCGCAGAGCAGTCATTTTCCTCTTCTTCCTTCTACTCCCATGCGCAGAGCAGTAATTTCCCTATTCTTCCTCCGACTCCTTTGCACAGGACAGTCATTTTCCTTTTCTTCCTTCTACTTACATGTACAGGACAGTCATTTTCCTCTTCTTCATTCTCCTCACATGCGCAGAGCAGTCATTTTCCTCTTCTTCCTATGTGCAGAGCAGTTATTTTCCTCTTCTTCCTCCTCTTCCTCCTCTGCAGAGCAGTCATTTTCCTCTTCTTCATTCTCCTCACATGTGCAGAGCAGTCATTTTCCTCTTCTTCCTATGTGCAGAGCAGTTATTTTCCTTTTCTTCCTCCTCTTCCTCCTCTGCAGAGCAGTTATTTTCCTCTTCTCCCTCCTCTTCCTCCTCTGCAGAACAATCATTTTCTTCTTCTTCCCATGAGCAGTGTAATCATTTTCCTCTTCTTCTCCCTACTCTCATGCACAGAGCAATCCTTTTCCTCTTCTTCCTTCTCTTCCTATGTGCAGAACAGTCATTTCCCTCTTCTTCCTCCTCTTCCCATGCACAGACATTTTTCTCTTATTCCTACTCTTCCCAATGCGCAGAGTAGTAATTTTCCTCTGCTTCGTCCTACTCCCATGCACAGTGCAGTAATTTTCCTCTTCTTCTTCCTACTACAGTGCACAGAGCAGTCATTTTCCTCTTCTTCCTCCTCTTCCCATGCGCAGAGTAGTCATTTTCCTCTGCTTCCTCCTACTCCCATGCACAGAGCAATAATTTTCCTCTTCTTCCTTCTCTTCCTATGTGCAGAGCAGTCATTTTCCTCTTCTTCTTCCTACTACAGTGCACAGAGCAGTCATTTTCCTCTTCTTCCTCCTACTCCCATGCACAGAGCAGTAATTTTCCTCTTCTTCCTCCTCTTCCCATGTGCAGAGCAGTCATTTTCCTCTTCTTCTTCCTCCTCCCTTGCACAGAGCAGTCCTTTTTCTCGCTCCAGACATGCCCGGCGACAGGAGAGAAAGGACTAGGCATAGGGCATACATGAATGGGTGAGAAAGGGAATCGTGCAGTAAAGGTCAAGTGGGGGACAAAAGTAGGTGGGTAAAAGGGGGCACTTACCTTATTGGTCAGTTGTCCAGGCAGGGGGTGGAGAGGTTGAAATATAGGTCTAGGGTAGGAGGGGTCAGGTCAATCCTGAAGGAGAAAGCGTGGAAGAAAAGTGGTGTGTCCAGCTGCTGCGTCTCTGCTTGGATCTGCAATAGAGGGGAGATGAGTGAATTGGACGACCTGCTGTCCGGTCTCCGGGAGTTGGCTGAGGTGCATGGCTCAGACTGGGTGCAGGGACAGGTGGCCAGCACCTTGCAGGGGGCCGGGGAAGGCCCCTCGAAATTGAGGCCTTCCTCCACACGTGCTAGGAGGTCTAGGCCTCCGGAGGGCTCAGCGTCGCCACGGGAGCCCCAATAGGGACCCTTCAGCCCCCCCTGCGAAGCGTGCGCCCGCTTCGGCGGGTGGGGAAGCTGGGAGGAATCCCCTTCCTGGACGGAGCCCACGGGGGAGGGACACTCACCTTCCTGCAGCCCGGGTCCCTTCCTCCATCTTCGTTCGGCCGGATCGATCGGCGGGTGTCCCTGGCGAGGTTCCGGTTGGGGCATCCGCTCGGCGGGGGAGAGCTAGTGCTGCGGGTGCCGGCCTGCTGCCTGGGGCGGCCGGGGGCCCCATCCCGGATCGTGATGGTCGCCGAGTGAGTGGGGGGAGCCGATCGGGTGCCCTGCAGCCGACTGAGAGGACCTCCAGGCCTGCTCCTAGGCCTGGGAGAGCGGAGGATGTGGAGGAGAGCGGGGCGCACGCTGATGACGTCATCGAGAGGCGCGGCTTCGGCTTAAAGGGACCACGTCTGCAGCAACCTGCTTCTACAGGATCGAGCTCCAGGCTGTCTGTGAAGAGGAGATCCGTCCAGAGGAGGGGGAAGACGGCGTCGGCGGAGGTTCCGGTCCACAGTCCAGAGGTCATCCGATCGGAAGGGGAGGTCAGCAGCTCGGAGGACGGTGAAGTCGCAGATGCTGTTCCTGTTGCAGCGGGGGATGCCGGAGTGGCGGCTGGGGGGGCGTCCAGCCCTGGGCAGCCTGGTGAGTGCTCTATGTCTGTAATGTCTTCTGCTGTGGCGTCTGATGTGTTGTCTGGCTCGGGGGGGTGGGGGTTTGTTCCGGGGTGTTGGGGGGGATGTGTCCACCCGGGTGGGTCTGGAGGTGTTAGGGAGCCTGCGGGACTTGGTGAGGCGGCTGGAGGCCAGTGCTTTGGCGGCCCCTCCCTCGGTGGCGGCTTGGGCCCCGCCGGGACTCGGGGCAGTGGTGGGGGGCTCCCGCCCGGTTCCGGGGTCGGCGGTGGCGGGAGCCCAGGCAGGAGTGACGGTGGCGGGCACGCAGACGGAGGTGGTGTCGCTGGCTCCGGTTGCGGCTGTGATGGACAAGTCCGGGGACGGGAACAAGGACTGTGACAAGGTAAGGTTGGCGGACGCGGCGAGGTGCGAGGTGTACGTCTGCTTCGAGGGACCGTTGGGGGCTCACCTTAAGCCCGAAGTTCGCGACAAGATATGGAAAGGTGACTATGTCGAAATTTTTTCCCTGCTCCCGTTGGAGAAGTTTAACCTGGATGGGGTTAAGCCGGACGAGAGCAAGAAGGAGGAGGAAGAGAAGCGGCGGTATCGGCTGATCCCCCGTACGTTTGCCAATTGGTTGCAGGCTTTTGCGATTTTGGCAAGCGTTATAGGGGAGAAGGCGCCCGAGAATTACTCGGCGTTGTTCTGTTACCTGGATGCGATTGGGGAAGCCCACCGCATGTACGGGGGGTGGCCTGGTTGCGTTATGATGAACAGTTTCGGCAGCGGAAGGTGGTCCGGCCCTCCATCCGGTGGGATCATAAGGATATCAGCCTGTGGATGAAGTTGATGACGTCTGCCCGGGCGGGGGGTCAGTTTTTTCCAGGGGGGGCCGGCGGCACTTCGACCTCGGTTTCATAGGCCGATAAGAAGAAGGGGGTCTGTTGGCAGTTCAATGAGGGCATGTGCAAGTTTGGGAGCTCCTGTCGTTTTAAGCACAAGTGTTCGGGATGTGGCGGCAGTCACCCCCTGTCCCGTTGCTTCAAACGGGGAAAAGGGCGTGGTGGGGAGGTCCCTGGCAAGAGGGATGACTCCGGTGAGGGTGGCAAGGATGGTTCCGTTCTTAAATAGGTACCCCGATCGGAAATGGCGGCTGGCCGTCTTGAAGTGGGTTTTCGGGAGGGTTTTCGCTTTCCGTGTTCTTTGGAGGGGATTCCGCCCTTGGCGGGCAATTTGCGTTCTGCCCGACTTTACCCGGAGGTGGTGGCGGAGAAACTGGCTAAGGAAGTGGTGTTGGGCAGGATGAGTGGGCCTTTTGCTTCGTCCCCGCTGCCGGGGCTGGTGGTTTCACCGTTGGGGGTGGTCCCTAAGAAGGAACCGGGCAAGTTTCGCCTGATTCACCATCTGTCGTATCCGCGGGGTGGCTCCGTCAACGATGGTATTGACCCGCGGGCGTGTGCAGTTACCTATACGTCGTTCGATGCGGCCATTTCTTGGGTTCGGAAATATGGTAGGGGGGCCCTGTTGGCCAAGGCCGACGTGGAAGCGGCCTTTCGCTTACTGCCAGTTCACCCTGACAGTATGCACTTGTTGGGGTGCCGTTGGCAAGGGTCTTATTTTGTGGATCGCTGCTTGCCGATGGGATGTTCCATTTCGTGTGCCTTCTTTGAAACCTTTTCTTCCTTTCTGGAGTGGGTGGTTCGAGATGTGTCGGGGGTTAGTCCCATTATCCATTATTTGGATGACTTTTTATGCATTGGGCCCTCGGGCGCGAGGACCTGTGCGGTCCTCCTGGGGACGCTGCAACACATCGCCGCCCGTTTTGGGGTTCCTTTGGCTTCGGACAAGACGGAGGGCCCTGTGACGGAATTGGTTTTCTTGGGCATCACGATTGACTCACTGGCCATGGAATGCAGGTTGCCGTTGGACAAGTTGGTGCTTTTGAGGGAGGAGGTTAGGAAGGCGAGCGGTTGTCGCAGGATCACGCTGCGGGAGTTACAGTCCTTACTCGGTAAGTTGAACTTTGCGTGCAGGATAATTCCCATGGGGCAAATTTTTTGTCGCCGTTTGGCTGCGGCCACGTCGGGGGTCCGGGCCCCCGGGCATTCGGTGAGGCTTACCAGGGGGCTTCGGGCGGACCTGAAGATTTGGGATATGTTCCTGGAGTCTTACAATGGCTGCTCGCTGTGGATGGACGGTCCGTTTAGCAACGGGGACTTAGCTCTATTTACGGACGCGGCTGGTTCCGCGGGGTATGGGGCATTCTTTCAAGGACAGTGGAGTGCGGAGCCTTGGCCGGAATCCTGGGAGTCGGCGGGTTTCCTGCGTAACTTGGAGTTAGAGTGTTGTTGGAGTTGTTTCCGATTGTGGTTTCGGTGGCTCTATGGGGGGCGGGCTTTGGCAACAAAAAGGTGCGTTTTCATTGCGACAACATGGGGGTGGTGGAGGCGATCAATAACATCTCGGCGTCTTCCCCCCCGGTGGTTAGCTTGTTGCGCCATCTGGTCCTGTTGTGTCTGCGTTTCAATGTTTTTATTTATGCTGTGCATATTCCGGGGGTTTCTAACAAGGTGGCTGATGCTTTGTCTCTTTTCCAGTGGACCGAGTTTCGCGTGTTGGCGCCGGCAGCGGAGCAGCATGGGATTCCCTGTCCGCGGGATTTGTGGACGGTCCCCTTGGAGGAGCAGCGATTCTGATTCGGCGGTCTCTGTGCCCCGCTACTTGGGAGGCGTATGTCAGGACGTGGGCGGAATGGCGTTCCTTTTTGGAGGAGGTAAGGGGGACGGATTTGGGGGTGGACATGTCCGCTCTGGTGCTTTACTTTGTGTGTTTGAATTTTGGGCGGGGAGTTTCGGCGGCGGCCATGAATAGGAAACTGGCGGGCATGGCCTTTTGGTTCAAGATGACAGGGGGGGTGGATTTCACCAAGGCTTTTCAGGTGCGGCAGGCGTTGAAGGGGTACCGGAAGTGTAACCGGGGACGCGATTCCCGGCGTCCGGTGTCTTTTTCAGTGTTGGGTGTCATTTTGGGGAAAATGGGCTCTATCTGTTCGTCCTCTTATGAGGGCTTGCTGTTCAGGGCAGCCTTCCTGTTGGCTTTCTTTGGGGCCTTCCGGATTGGTGAGCTGGTTAGTCCATCGACGAGGGTGGCTGGGGGGCTTCTGCTGGAGGACGTCGTGCGCACTGCCTCCTCGGTTCGGATTCGTCTCCGAAGGTCCAAAACGGACCAGGAGGGCAGAGGTAAGTGGGTAGAGCTGTTTCGGGGCAACGGAGCTGATGTTTGCCCGGTGGGGGCTCTGGATAGTTATCTTCGGGTTCGGCCTGCGGTTGGTGACGCCTTGTTGGTTTACTTGGACGGTTCTTGTCTGTCCAGGTTTCAATTTGTGGCGGTGTTTAGGAAGTGTTTGCTGGCCGGGGGCTTCGACCCGGCGGCTTATGCGTCACATTCTTTTTGCATCGGGGCGGCCCGTTGGGGTTTGGGAGAGGACGTGGTCCGGTGCATTGGGCGGTGGGAGTCACATAGGTTCCGATCCTACGTCAGGCCCCACCTGGTGCAGTAGCCTCTGCAGAGGGGGAAGAGGGGCCTGTTTGTGTATGTTTTCTGCGTGTTTTCGTGTTTGTTTAGTGGTGTTGTATGTGTGCTTTGGGTGTAGGGTGCACTGTGTTTGTTTCTTTTGCAGGTATCCGGCAGTGTCTGATTTGGATCCTCGGCCATTCTTATGTCTTCTGGGGGGCCAGGCGGGCGGAAGTCAGGCCTAATGGTAGACAGTTGGGAGTTCCCCGGGAGGATGGCAGGGTTAGGTGGATAGGTGTGCCTGGCATGCTGTGGAGCAGGGTCGTGCCGGAAGTCTCCCGCTTTGCCAGGTTGGACAGGGCCCCGGATATCCTTGTTTTGCATGTGGGCGGGAATGATTTGGGTCTCCGCTCCATGCGTGAGCTCATTCGGGATGTGAAGTTCGACTTTTTGAGGCTTCGCACTTCCTTCCCTGATATGCTGGTGGTGTGGTCCGACATTGTGGCCCGCACTTCTAATAAGGCCCGGATTAAAGTGAACAAGGAGGTGGGGAGGTTCGTCGGCAGGAACGGTGGCCTGGTGGTGCGGCATTTGGAGCTGGAGAGAGATACGTGGCAATTCCTTCGTGGGGATGGGGTCCATCTCAATGCTATTGGCACTGACCTGCTGTTTTTGGGTTTGGAGGACGGGATCCACCGGGCCTTGAGGGTGTGGAGGGGCGCACAAGTGTAAGGGGTCACACTTGTGGCGCTGTGGCGGTTTGAGGTCCTTGACAGGGGTTCAGCAAACTGTTTTTTGGGAAAAATGGTGGGGACCCATCCGAGGTATGGCGTCCTCTAAATTGTACAGGTGGGTGTCTGGGTCGGCTGTGTTAGTCCCCGAGGCGGTGCTTAGCGGCTGGGGAAGTCACTAAGCCAAATGGTGACCCAGACACAAAAGTTGGTTTTTATATGGTACTGTCAAGGACCACAAACATAGATCTGGGTTATTGTTATTATTATTATTGTTATATTGTTATTTCAGTATTTTATATTTAATTAAAGGCCATGTCGGCCATTTTTACTCCAAGATGAGTAGTGTGTTTTGTATATAGTTTAAGTGGGTGTGGGTATTGGGGAGTTAGCAGCTATTTACAGTAGACCAGCACGGGAGCTCTGATCTACCCAGATCATGTTGGCTCTTCACAGAAATAAACAGTCTAGGGGTGTAGGTTTTTTGTTGTTTATTTTGTAATTGGGATAAGGAGAAGGGAATAGTGGAATACTCCAATGGAACTATTCACATAGATGAGGACTTCAAACGTCAGAACTTCTTTAGTGATCAGGAACAGCCAGGCTGTTTATCCACACTGCCACATGTATAGATAGGGTTTAAGTCTCTTACTCACTTTTCTCTCTGACAAGACGACTTGGTGATTGATATCTTATGTTCAGAAAACTTTTACTAGCATCCCCTCTCAGCTGACACCTGTCCACTGACTATCCTAGGAGCAGGGGTGACCCCCCTCAGGTCAGGCCCCTTGACACAAGTTTCTGTACTCACTGTACTGCAGAGACAGATCCTCCAGTGTCTTCCCTCTTAGTCAGCTTCTCTGGACCTCTGGTTTCAGCTCCTCACTGCTACTCTTCTGGCCCTCAGGACGACTCTCTGAGGCCGCATGATACCTCTACAGAGAAGGAGGCAGCTGCCCCCTCCCTCCGGGACTCCGCTCTCCAATGAAAGTCCCCGAGCACATGTGCTCCCGGCTTTTATACAGTATCCCAACATGCACCGAGGCAGCTTTCCCTCTGCCAATCGTCAGAACTGTATCAAAAGCCCATGCACCAGTTCGTCAGGTTTCTTCCCACTGTCCAACATGCCTCCCTATTGGACCAGTGTGAAACACTCTCTAGACAGAATGAGTTGCACTCTGAGCACAATGAGCAGACCTCACTAACAGATCCTGCTCTCTGGTAGAACAATATAACGTTACCTGCAGCTCTTTCGGTAAGCAGACAGAGCACTAACTATACTCAGTGCCATCTTACCAGCAATAAAGGCCCCGGGCAATGCAGTGCACTGGGGCCCTGCCTACACAATCACCCATGAGAATAAATATGCAAATTATCGAAAAAGGCAATATTTATTGGTACAGCAGTGCCAGGCTTTCAAGTTCGGTGGCTAGGTCCAGTGAACACACAAATGGACGGGAATCAGACTCGACTGTCCTGTGTGCGCCTGTTCCCGTGGAGGCGGACAGGCATTCCTGCAGTTGTGTGCTCCCCCTCCATAGCCCAAGTGGCCTGACAGCAGGGCATGGCCGACAGGCACTTGCCACCTGCTAAGTTCGGCAGCTGGATGCACAAGGAAATCTGGACTAATGCTTGGCTGGGGCTGGGTCGCTGGGCAGGTGGGGCCCCCAGGCAACTGCCCAGCATGCCCATTCGGTAAGATGGCCCTGACTATACTCTCTGACTAGCACCTACTAGAGTAGCACATTAGTCATGCTGCGGAAGCTACTACAGCAGAAGTGTGCTGTTAATGAGTACCTGTGTGATTATGTAGTACAGTTTAGAATGTGTGCAGCAGTTGTGTAACTTTTGAAGAGTTGAGCCAGACATTTGTGATATAAATCTCTTGTGTTCCTTCTAGAGCACTCCCTCAATGGCCTGATAGACCGGCCTGCTGCCCCCAACGTTGTGAAGTAGAGGCAGCAAGAGACAGAGGTGGCATATAAAGAAGAGGGTTAGGGTGCTGGTGGTGAGGAGGACAAAATAGGGACAACTCAGAGGGGACATTTCACTATTCCCAAACAACCAGGAGTTGTACATGGTTATTAGGGTGAGGCTGTTGAAGACCTTGTTATCCTCAGTGGCACCAAAGACATGGGCAGGGCCGATCCTAGGGTCACAGACGCCTGGGTGCAGAAATATTTCTGGCGCCCCCACATGGGAGTGGTCATCTTACTAACTCCTTCCCTTTACAAACGTTTCTATGGCAACGGCTTAAACACAGAGATGCTCCCCTAAGGAGTCTTTCTTACCCCGGGACCCTGCCATGATCTTTTAACAATAAACAAATTACAGGAAGAGAAGCAGAGTACTCTAATGGGAACTGGAAGGGGGTCTCTCTAATGGACACAGAAGGGGCCTCTGTTAGAGAATCTGTTAGACAGAGCCCCCAGACAGGAGATGGTCAGAGACTGCAGACTTGATACAAGAGATGGTCAGAGACTGCGGATATGATACAAGAGATCAATGCATTGATGCAGTCTTACCAGTGCCCACCAAATGCAGCCTATCAGTGCCCACCAAATGCAGCCTACCAGTGCCCACCAAATGCAGCCTACCAGTGCCCACCAAATGCAGCCTTCACTACCTCCACCTAACCTCCTAACCCCTCCCCTACCTCTTCCCTGCAGCATGCATGCCCCCCAATACTGCACCTTTACTACCTCCACCTAACCCCTCTCCTACCTCATCCCTGCACCATGCATGCCCCACTCCATACTGTACCTTCACTACCTCAACCTAACCTCCTAACCACTGTCCTACCTCATCCCTGCACCATGAATGCCCCCCTCCATACTGCTCCTTTACTATATCCACCTAACTCTTCTCCTGCCTCATCCATGCACCATGCATGCCCCCCCCCCCCCCATACTGCTCCTTTACTACCCCCACCTAACCTCCTAACCCCTCCTCTTACCTCATCCCTGCACCATGCATGCCCCCAATACTGCACCTTCACTACCTCCACCTAACCCCTCTTTTACCTCATCCCTGCACCATGCATGACCCCCTCCCCAATACTGCAGATTCACTACCCCCACCTAACCTCCTAACCCCTCTCTTACCTCATCCCTGCACCATGCATGCCCCCCAATACTGCACCTTCACTACCTCCACCTAACCTCCTAACCCCTCTCTTACCTCATGCCTGCACCATACATGACCCCCTCCCTAATACTGCACATTCACTACCCCCACCTAACCTCCTAACCCCTCTCTTATCTCATCCCTGCACCATGCATGCCCCCAAATACTGCACCTTCACTACCTCCACCTAACCTCCTAACCCATCTCTTACCTCATCCCTGCACCATGCATGACCCCCTCCCCAATACTGCACATTCACTACCCCCATCTAACCTCCTAACCCTTCTCTTACCTCATCCCTGCACCATGCATGCCCCCCAATACTGCACCTTCACTACCTCCCCCTAACCTCCTAACCCCTCTCTTACCTCATCCCTGCACCATGCATGATCCCCTCCCCCTCAACACTACTGTACCCGCACTCCTCCCCCAGTCCCCCCACCACTCTGGTTAGGGAAATAGTAGGTAGTAATAGGAATTCTTATAGCCGGTGAAGCTGTATAGGAGATGGAATCCCTCACTGACTACCATCGAAGGCGCCGTCCAAGTACAGTGGAGGTAACGAGGGGTGGGCGGGGCGGATGGGAGGTTACTGGCTGCGGTCCTCAGATCTGTATAGCGGGGAGATCTCCCTATAACTATTTGTGTTGTATTGCTTGTCAACTACAAGCAGGTGGAGGAGGGAGGGGAGGACTCTGCCACTTGAGCTTCGGCGCCCCTCCTCTGCCTCAGCTCGCGGCGCCTGGGCTTCAGTACACCCCGTGCACCCACCCAGGATCGGCCCTGGACATGGGGACCTCTGCTGCAGGCAATCTGTGACAAATGCTAAAATGCCTAAGCAAACATCCCAGGATTTGGGGTATCAAGAAGATATTGAATGGTCACTCTTTTGGATCCTCTATACAAGAGTAAATTGGACAATCTACTGCCACCATCCTGTATATGGCACTTTGAGGAAGTACTGCATAAGAACCCTATGGTGGCAGGATCCCCTCTGATGACTAATGTGCATCTGATCCTATGATCATTGAAAGAAGGATCAGCACTGATGGCAGCTGCCTCAGCACCGTTTTCCAGAGTTTTTTGTAAACCACAGCAGCAAGATTGGCACAGGAAGCACCTGAAGAACATCAGATCCTGGGCTAATACAGATCTGGTATCTGCCATCATTACCTGCTACTGCTATCACCCCCGGCTTATTACAGAGATCAAACACTGTAAAGGTTCCAGCTAATGTTTCCACAGCTGGACTTCAGCTGACGAAATTTGAATGTTTGCTGCAGGGTAAATGTTGTGTCGCACCGTAATGTTTGTGGCCTCTCCTATAATAACTTTTAAAGTGATATTAAAGCTTCAATTATTTTTTTGTATTAAAATAACAAACATGTTATATTTACCTGCTCTGTGCAATACCCTTACCTCGATCCTCCTCTTCTTGGGTTCCCTGTCTGCACTCCTGGTTCCACCTCTTCAATGAATGCCCCATAGACAGCCTCTTTCTATGGGGGCACTCATGCGGGCTCATTCCTAAGCCGCCCCGTTTGCGTCTATTGACATAGACAGGGCAGCTCTGCCTCAATCCCCCCCCCCTGCCCGCTCCCTCATCACAGAATTTGATTGACAGCAGCGGAAGCCAATCTGCTCAATGAGAAGAGAGAGAGCAAGGAGAGCCTATGCTCTCATACACATCGCTGGATTGAGATTGGGGGACCGGTAAGTATGGGGGGGTGGGGGCATCCTCTGGCACTGAAGGTTATTTCAAGATAAAACCTGATTGGTAGCTCCCTCTTACACTGCGGCCTAATCAGGTTGCTTAAATACTGTCCAGCCACTGAACAATTTACACTATATGGTCAAAAGTATTGGGACGCCTGCCTTTACACGCACAAGTATTTTAATGGCATCCCAGTCTTAGTCCGTAGGGTTCAATATTGAGTTGGCCCACCCTTTGCAGCTATAACAGCTTCAACTCTTCTGGGAAGGCTGTCCACAAGGTTTAGGAGTGTGTCTATGGGAATGTTTGACCATTCTTCCAGAAGCGCATTTGTGGGGTCAGGCACTGATGTTAGACAAGAAGGCCTGGCTTGCAGTCTCGGCTCTAATCCATCCCAAAGGTGTTCTGAGGTCAGGACTTTAGGCAGGCCAGTCAAGTTCCCATACCCCAAACTCGCTCATCCATGTCTTTATGGACCTTGCTTTGTGCACTGGTCCAAATCATTTGGTGGAGGGGGGATTATAGTGTGGGGTTGTTTTTCAGGGGTTGGGTTGGCCCTTAGTTCCAGTGATGGGAACTCTTAAGGCGTCAGCATACCAGGAAATTTTGGACAATTTCATGCTCCCAACTTTGTGGGAACAGTTTGGGGATGGCCCCTTCCTGTTCCAACATGACTGCACACCAGTGCACAAAGCAAGGTCCATAAAGACATGGATGAGTGAGTTTGGGGTGGAGAAACTTGACTGCACAGAGCCCTGACCTCAACCCAACAGAACACCTTTGGGATGAATTAGAGTGGAGACTGGGAGCCACGCCTTCTCGTCCATCATCAGTGCCTGACCCCACAAATGCACTTCTGGAAGAATGGTAAAACATTCCCATAGACACACTCCTAAACCTTGTGGACAGCCTTCCCAGAAGAGTTGAAGCTGTTATAGCTGCAAAGGGTGGGCCAACTCAGTATTGAACCCTACGGACTAAGACTGGGATGCCATTAAAGTTCATGTGTGTGTAAAGGCAGGCGTCCCAATACTTTTGGTAATATAGTGTATGTAGCTATTGTCAGAAAACACGCTCCAATTTTCATTTCTGGATAAGACCTGCATCATCTCTTTTTATTTGCTGCCTATTCAGGTGTTCCTGTTCTGTCCTGATGCTAGCCAGTTTCTACCAAACACCTTCCTGAAGTCTATATTTTAAACATTTTGGAAATAATTTGGGATACAGGGGTGAGAGGGGATTCGGGGAATGATTTTGTGCCCTCTGTTTTGATAATTGCACGGGCGTCCGCAAGGGGGGCACCCCTGGAAATTTCCTGGCCTGATCTAAGAGGGGAATCTATGGGGACCCTGGCCTGGCCTGCTCTAATGGGGGATCTCTTGGGACCCTGGACTGCCCTAAAGGGGATCTATGGGGATCCTGGCCTGCTCCAAAGGGGGTCATATTGTGTATATATATATATATATATATATATATATATATATATATATATATATATGTAGAATTCTTTGCAGGGAGTGCCTGGAGTACCTGGTGGTGCAGGAAAACCTGGTAGCATGGGGAATATAGGTGAAAAGGTAAGACTAAAGAGGGATCTATGGGGACCCTGCTCTAAAGGGGGATTTATAGGGGACCCTGGCCAGGCCTGCTCTAACGGGGATCTATTGGGACCCTGGACTGCCCTAAAGTGGATCTATGGGGATTCTAGCCTGCTCCAAAGGGGGTCATATTGGATATATATATATATATATGTGTAGAATTCTTTGCAGGGGGTGCCTGGAGTACCTGGTGGTGCAGGAAAATCTGGTAGCATGGGGAATATAGATGGCCTGCTCTAAAGGGGGATCTATGGGGATCCTGACCTAAAGGGGATCTACGGGGAACCCTGCTGGACTGGCCTGCTCTAAAAGGGGGATCTATGGGGACGAAAAGGGGTGGAGCATGGGTGATCTTAAAATTATGCCCCCCCCCCCCCCCCCCCGAAAAAAGGTCCGCAGATGCCAATGGACATTGGACAGTGGACGTTGGTTTAACTTTTAGGATAATGCAGTGTACAAGTATTTTGTCTGAGCCCAACAAAACAGGCCCCCGACTATACAATCGATAGTCAGATATCGTGACCAGTGGAATTTTCTGCAGGCAAGGAAATATACTCCATTGCATTCTCAGGCTGCTATTTTGGGAATTCTTCTGCCTTGGTGGAAGTAGCTCTACTTTCACAAGGCAAGGTGTGCACAGCGACTGTGTGCAAGGTTTTATTTTCCAACAAAATCCAGCAGACAGTAACTGACAGCATAGTCTCCTCTCTCCGAGAGTCCATGTGTGCATGTCATTCGTTTTATTGTCCAGCCTTTGTCACATCTTCCTTGCTGTAATCTCTGTCACCGTGGGGAATGATCAATCTGTGAACATTCACGGGCCAAAAGAAATGCTTAGATGGTTCCAGAACTGCTTCCTGAACTTCAGAAAGAAACCGAATTGTGGTGAGCTACCAGGAAATAACATAAAGGCCTTCAGATCCAAAAAACTGCTGCTGAGAACGTTTTCATTGTAAAGGGTTTATGCTGTTTGCCGAAGTTCAAAGTCAAGAAACACTGCTGTTCCGTTAACTCGCACCGGCTCAGGTGTGGCGGATGATTGATCTGTGATTAGATGACAATGTTGCGTGTTCTCTACTCAAGGATACATTTTCTGGTCTATTATTAAATCCAGAACAATGGACCTCTATGGAATATTAACGTTGCCGTGCCATGAAAAGTAGAAGCTAACACCCATCCTCACTCAATAATGATCAATATAGTACATGCAAACTATCTCCTGTCCTCATCCGTGCCACTACAGGTCTCCATTTCATTTCAATCCCAAAGTTAGAAGAGCGGATCTGCTTTCAGCTCCAATAAAGTTCATGCCATTCTTTTTGCTATCATGTCCTACAGTCCCTGTACATAGAAGCCGCTATCAGCTCTTTATTGCTTCCTCTTTTAGGTCACGGCTCTCCAGCAGTCTCTAGATAGCAGCTGTAAAAACTCTGTGTAAAAACCCACTTTACCTTCCTGTTACCACTCTCTTCCTTGGTTCCTGCTCTTCGGTTATCAGATTTCCTCCTCTGTACCCAATCTCTGCTCTCCACTCTCCTCCTCTATGCCTGTTCTCCACTCTTCACCTCTGTTCCCAATCTCTGCTCTCCACTCTCCTCCTCTGTGCCTGTTCTCCACTCTTCCCCTCTGTTTCCAATCTCTGCTCTCCACTCTCCTCCTCTGTGCCTGTTCTCCACTCTTCCCCTCTGTTTCCAATCTCTGCTCTCCACTCTCCTCCTCTATGACTGTTCTCCACTCTTCCCCTCTGTTTCCAATCTCTGCTCTCCACTCTCCTCCTCTGTGCCTGTTCTCCACTCTTCCCCTCTGTTTCCAATCTCTGCTCTCCACTCTCCTCCTCTATGACTGTTCTCCACTCTTCCCCTCTGTTTCCAATCTCTGCTCTCCACTCTCCTCCTCTGTGCCTGTTCTCCACTCTTCCCCTCTGTTTCCAATCTCTGCTCTCCACTCTCCTCCTCTATGCCTGTTCTCCACTCTTCCCCTCTGTTTCCAATCTCTGCTCTCCACTCTCCTCCTCTGTGCCTGTTCTCCACTCTTCACCTCTGTTTCCAATCTCTGCTCTCCACTCTCCTCATCTGTGCCTGTTCTCTACTCTTCACCTCTGTTTCCAATCTCTGCTCTCCACTCTCCTCATCTGTGCCTGTTCTCTACTCTTCACCTCTGTTCCCAATCTCTGCTCTCCACTCTCCTCCTCTGTGCCTGTTCTCCAATCTTCACCTCTGTTTCCAATCTCTGCTTTTCACTCTCCTCCTCTGTGCCTGTTCTCTACTCTTCACCTCTGTTTCCAATCTCTGCTCTCCACTCTCCTCCTCTGTGCCTGTTCTCCACTCTTCACCTCTGTTTCCAATCTCTGCTCTCCACTCTCCTCCTCTATGCCTGTTCTCCACTCTTCCCCTCTGTTTCCAATCTCTGCTCTCCACTCTCCTCCTCTGTGCCTGTTCTCCACTCTTCACCTCTGTTTCCAATCTCTGCTCTCCACTCTCCTCATCTGTGCCTGTTCTCTACTCTTCACCTCTGTTCCCAATCTCTGCTCTCCACTCTCCTCCTCTGTGCCTGTTCTCCAATCTTCACCTCTGTTTCCAATCTCTGCTTTTCACTCTCCTCCTCTGTGCCTGTTCTCTACTCTTCACCTCTGTTTCCAATCTCTGCTCTCCACTCTCCTCCTCTGTGCCTGTTCTCCACTCTTCACCTCTGTTTCCAATCTCTGCTCTCCACTCTCCTCCTCTGTGCCTGTTCTCTACTCTTCACCTCTGTTCCCAATCTCTGCTCTCCACTCTCCTTCTCTGTGCCTGTTCTCTACTCTTCCCCTCTGTTCCCAATCTCTGCTCTCCACACTCCTCCTCTGTGCCTGTTCTCTGCTCTTCACCTCTGTTCCCAATCTCTGCTCTCCACTCTCCTCCTCTATGCCTGTTCTCCACTCTTCACCTCTGTTTCCAATCTCTGCTCTCCACTCTCCTCCTCTATGCCTGTTCTCCACTCTTCACCTCTGTTTCCAATCTCTGCTCTCCACTCTCCTCCTCTATGCCTGTTCTCCACTCTTCACCTCTGTTTCTAATCTCTGCTCTCCACTCTTCTCATCTGTGCCTGTTCTCCACTCTTCACCTCTGTTTCCAATCTCTGCTCTCCGCTCTCTTCCTCTGTGCCTGTTCTCCACTCTTCACCTCTGTTTCTAATCTCTGCTCTCCACTCTCCTCCTCTATGCCTGTTCTCTACTCTTCACCTCTGTTCCCAATCTCTGCTCTCCACTCTCCTCCTCTGCCTATGATCTCCACCCTCTAGCTCTGTCTCTACTTTTCTCCTCTGTGCCTGATCTCCACTCTTTATCTCTGTTAACGCTCTCTACTCCACATGCTCCTTCTTTGCTCCTGCTCTCCATTTCCAATTTTCCTTTGCACCCATTCTTTATCCCCCACTCCTCTGTACCCCATCTCCACTCTTCATCTCCATTTCTACTCTCTGATCCTCACTCTCTTAGTTTGCCCCTGAACTCCCCTGTCCACACTCTCCTCCTCTGCACCTGATATCCATTTCCTACCTCTTTTCCCACTCTCTGCTCTCAGTCTTCACGCTCTTCCTCTAGGGGTGTCCAAACTATGGCCCTCCAGCTGTTCAGGAACTACAATTCCCATGAGGCATTGTAAATCTTTGACATTCACAGACATAACTAGGAATGATGGGAATTGTAGTTCCTGAACAGCTGGAGGGCCATAGTTTGGACACCCCTGCGTCTATTCCCATCCTCCTCCCCTATGCCTGATATTCACCCTTCAACTCGGTTTCCATTCTCTACTCCTCATCCTACACCTTTGTTTCTGCTCTCCAGTTCCCCTGTTTCCTCCTCTGAACCCACTCTCTGCTCCCTACTTTCTACCTCAGCTGCTAATCTTCACTTTATTCCTTGGTCCCTACTCCCTACTTTCCTGTTCCGCGCCTGATCCCCCCACTCTTCTCTTCCATTTCCACTCTTCTCCTCTCTGTCTGACATGCGCCCTTCACCTCTGTTCCCTCTCTCCTTTGCATCTGCTCACCAGTTCCTCTGCTCCCACTCCTTGTTCCCCACTTTCCTTCTCTGCACACAGTCTCCGATCCTCTGCATCTGATCTCTGCGCTTCTACACCTCTGTTCCCACTTTCTGCTCCCCACTCTCATCCTCTGCCCCTGTTCTTCACTCTTTTGCTTTGTTACCCCTCTCTTTCTTTGTTCCTGCTTTCTAGTTTCCATTTATCTCCTCTGCACCTACTCTCCACTCCCCACTTTTCTCCTCCACACCTGATGTCAACTCTTCATCTCTTTTCCACTCTGCTTCACACTCTCTAACTGAATTGCTATTGTTTGTGATTTCTGAAGAGTTTGCCTATGGCAAGAAACACTCATATATGTAATTCTCAGGTGTGACTGATCATTAATCTATTATCACATGACAGTGTTGTGTGTTCTTTACTCATAGTAATCTTTCCGGATCTGTAACTGTACTCCAAACAATGAACTTCTATGGAATATGAGGGTGCTATACCATGAACAATGGGAACCTGGATCGAAATGTATGACCTAACACCCATCTTCATTCAAGGAAACAATACTGCACATCTACACTGCCCTCATCCGCCCTGCTTTAAGTCTTTGCCTAATTTAAATCCCTTTATAATTAAACTCTGTATTGCTGCCTATTTTAGGTCAAAGCTTTCTGCCAGTTGCAAAAACCCTGTGTGAAAATCTTCATTACCTCCTGCTTTCCACTTTCCTCCTCTGTTCCTTCCTTCCACTCTTCCTTCTCCTCCTCTGCACTCACTCTCTGCTGTCCACTCTCCTTCTCTGTTCCTGCTCTCCACTCCCCATTCTCCTCCTCTGCACTCACTCTCTGCTTTTTACTCTCCTTCTCTGTTCCTGCTCTCCACTCCCCATTCTCCTCCTCTGCACCCACTCCATGCTCCTCATTCTCTTCCTGATCTCTAGTCTACACCAATGTTCCCACTCTCTGCTTTCCATTTTCTCCTCTGTTCCTGCTCTCCACTCCCCATTCTCCTCCTCTGCACTCACTCTCTGCTTTCCACTCTCCTTCTCTGTTCCTGCTCTCCAATCCCCATTCTCCTCCTCTGCACCCACTCCATGCTCCTCATTCTCTTCCTGATCTCTAGTCTACACCAATGTTCCCACTCTCTGCTTTCCATTTTCTCCTCTGTTCCTGCTCTCCACTCCCCATTCTCCTCCTCTGCACTCACTCTCTGCTTTCCACTCTCCTTCTCTGTTCCTGCTCTCCACTCCCCATTCTCCTCCTCTGCACCCACTCCATGCTCCTCATTCTCTTCCTGATCTCTAGTCTACACCAATGTTCCCACTCTCTGCTTTCCATTTTCTCCTCTGTTCCTGCTCTCCACTCCCCATTCTCCTCCTCTGCACTCACTCTCTGCTTTTTACTCTCCTTCTCTGTTCCTGCTCTCCACTCCCCATTCTCCTCCTCTGCACCCACTCCATGCTCCTCATTCTCTTCCTGATCTCTAGTCTACACCAATGTTCCCACTCTCTGCTTTCCATTTTCTCCTCCTTTCCTGCTCTCCACTCCTCATTCTCCTCCTCTGCACTCACTCTCTGCTTTTTACTCTCCTTCTCTGTTCCTGCTCTCCACTCCCCATTCTCCTCCTCTGCACTCACTCTCTGCTTTTTACTCTCCTTCTCTGTTCCTGCTCTCCTCTCCCCATTCTCCTCCTCTGCACCCACTCCATGCTCCTCATTCTCTTCCTGATCTCTAGTCTACACCAATGTTCCCACTCTCTGCTTTCCATTTTCTCCTCTTTTCCTGCTCTCCACTCCTCATTCTCCTCCTCTGCACTCACTCTCTGCTTTTTACTCTCCTTCTCTGTTCCTGCTCTCCACTCCCCATTCTCCTCCTCTGCACTCACTCTCTGCTTTTTACTCTCCTTCTCTGTTCCTGCTCTCCACTCCCCATTCTCCTCCTCTGCACCCACTCCATGCTCCTCATTCTCTTCCTGATCTCTAGTCTACACCAATGTTCCCACTCTCTGCTTTCCATTTTCTCCTCTTTTCCTGCTCTCCACTCCTCATTCTCCTCCTCTGCACTCACTCCCTGCTTTTTACTCTCCTTCTCTGTTCCTGCTCTCCACTCCCCATTCTCCTCCTCTGCACCCACTCCATGCTCCTCATTCTCTTCCTGATCTCTAGTCTACACCAATGTTCCCACTCTCTGCTTTCCATTTTCTCCTCTGTTCCTGCTCTCCACTCCCCATTCTCCTCCTCTGCACTCACTCTCTGCTTTCCACTCTCCTTCTCTGTTCCTGCTCTCCAATCCCCATTCTCCTCCTCTGCACCCACTCCATGCTCCTCATTTTCTTCCTGATCTCTAGTCTACACCAATGTTCCCACTCTCTGCTTTCCACTTTCCTTCTCTGTTCCTGCTCTCCACTCCCCATTCTCCTCCTCTGCACTCACTCTCTGCTTTCCACTCTCCTTCTCTGTTCCTGCTCTCCACTCCCCATTCTCCTCCTCTGCACCCACTCCATGCTCCTCATTTTCTTCCTGATCTCTAGTCTACACCAATGTTCCCACTCTCTGCTTTCCACTTTCCTTCTCTGTTCCTGCTCTCCACTCCCCATTCTCCTCCTCTGCACCCACTCTCTGTTCCTCACTCTCTTCATGATCTTCAGTCTACACCACTGTTTTCACTGTCTGCTTTCCACTCTCCTCCTGTATTCCTTCCTTTCACTCTTCCTTTTCCTCCTCTGCACCCACTCTCTGTTTCCATTTCTTCTCTCTTGCCCTCCACTCCCCATTCTCCTCCTCTGCATGCACTCCATGTTCTTCACTGTCCTTCTCCTCACCTGATCTCCACTCTACACTACTGTTTGCACTCTCTGCTTCCCATTCGTCTCCTTTGTTCCTGCCCTCCACTCCTCATTCTCCTCCTCTACACCCACTCCATGCACCTCACTGTCTTCCTGATCTCCAGTCTACACCAATGTTTCCACCTTTTAAACATGATCCTCTAACCCTCATACTAACACCCCCCCCCCCCTACTGCCACATTTGGCACTTTTTGAAAGGGGAGGGGGGATCAGGTACCTGAGTTCGATAGGTACCAGCTCCCACTTCCGGGTAAGATCTGAGAGATTTTTTGGCCCTTCCTCCTTGCCCCTGCTGCCTTCTGGGACACACACAGGTCCCAGGAGATGGCGGGACCATTTAGAAAGTGCAGCACCACTCGTGAATGCGCAATAAGAAAATGGCTGTGAAACCTATAGCCTTCACTGCCCGTTTCCGTTACTTACAATGCCGGCATCTGCACCCCAAGCGGATTGACGAATCAGCTTATGGTGTCGGCGTCGCTGGATCCCTGGACAGGTAGGTGTCCTTATATGAACCATAACCAACCAACCCTAACCCCCTAAATACAACCCTAACCCCCTACCCTTTACGATGAACCTTACCCTTTTCCCCTTAAATGTGACCCTAACTGTCAGGGCCTGGGCTTAATCCTGGGACCTCTGCTGTGTCTGGCAATGACCCTTCTCACTGAGCTACCTGAGATGCTGGACAGCACCCTGTCTGTTCCATTGGACAACCCTGCCATGTGCCTTGACTTCTGCTGAACCTTAAACTCTTTGCTCCTCCAGTGAACTTCCTGATATAAGCCATGTCTCTGCACTTACTGTTTGCCAGAACATTGTGCTCTGCACATTATCCTGCCCGCTGCCTCAAGTTTCCTCTATTGCCACTTGGAATTGACCTTGGCTTTTGACCCCCAACTACGAAACTCTTCTCCTGCACTGACCTTGACTTGTGACCCCGACTACGAAACACTTCTCCTGCACCGACTTTAGCTTGTGACCCCTGACTATAAAAATGTTATTCTGCACTGACCTTGGCTTCTGATCCCCGACTACAAAACTCTTCTCCTGCAATGACCTTGGCTTGTGACCTCCCCCCCCCCCCCGACTATGGAACTCTTCTCCTGCAATGACCTTGGCTTGTGACCTCCCCCCCCCCCCGACAACGAAACTCTTCTCCTGAATTGACCTTGGCTTGGGATCCCTGACTACAAAACTCTTCTCCTGCATCCACCTTGACTTGTGACCTCCGAATATAAAATTCTTCTCCTACACTGACCTCGGCTTGTGGCCCCCGATTACAAAACTCTTCTCCTGCACTGACCTTGGTTTTTGACCCCCTGGCTGTAAAACTCTTCTCCAGCGCTGACCTTGGTTTTTGACCCCCTGGCTGTAAAACTCTTCTTCTGCGCTGACCGTGGCTTATGACCCCTGACTACGAAACTCTTCTCCTGCACTGACCTTGGTTTTTGATCCCCTGGCTGTAAAATTCTTCTCCTGCGCTGACCTTGGCTTATGACCCCTGACTACGAAACTCTTCTCCTTCACTGACATTGGCTTGTGACCCCATTCACTACAGATATTCTCCTTACACTAACATTTTACCCTTAACTATTACCTTACCTTACTTCTCTTAACTATGACTCTAACCCCTACCCTAAACTATGACCCAAACCCTCTACAATTAACTATGACCATAACCCTCTATGCTTAACTACTGTATAAACCTAACTCTCTAACTCTAACTCTGAAAAATAACCATCCAGTACTAACCCTCACTATGACCATAACCTCCATGCCCTTAACTATGACCCTAACCCTCTACCCTTGACTATGACCCTTACCCTCCACTCTTAACTATGACCATAACCCCCAAATCCTTAACTATGACCCTAACCCTCTACCCTTGGCGTTGACCCTTACCCTCTATCCTTAACTATGACCGTAACCCCCATACCCTTAACTATGACACTAACCCTCTATCCTTAACTATGACTATAACCCTATACCCTTAACTATGACCTTGACCCCCTACCCTGTAACTATGACCATAACCCTCTTCCCTTGACTATGACCCTTACCCTCCACTCTTAACTATGACCGTAACCCCCATATCCTTAGCTATGACCCTAACCCTCTACCCTTGACGTTGAGCCTTACCCTCTACCCTTAACTATGACCGTAACCCCCCATACACTTAACTATGACACTAACCCTCTACCCTTAACAATGACCCTAACCCCCATACCCTTAACTATGACACTAACCCTCTACCCTTAACAATGACCCTAACCCCCATACCCTTAACTATGACACTTACCCTCTACCCTTAACTATGACCCTAACCCTCTACCCTTGACTATGACCCTTACCCTCCACTCTTAAATATGACCGTAACCCCCATATCCTTAACTATGACCCAAACCCTCTACCCACGACGTTGACCCTTACCCTCTATCCTTAACTATGACCGTAACCCCATACCCTTAACTATGACACTAACCCTCTACCCTTAACAATGACCCTAACCCCCTGCCCTTTACTATGACCCTTACCCTCTACCCTTAACTATGACTCTAACCCCCAACCCTTAACTTTGACCCAAACCCCTTCCCTTAACTATGACCCTAACCCTCCACCCTTGACGTTGACCCTTACCCTCTACACTTAACTATGACCGTAACCCCTATACCCTTAACTATGACCCTAACCCTCTACCCTTGATGTTGACCCTTACCCTCTACCCTTAACTATGACCATAACCCCCATACCCTTAACTATGACACTAACCCTCTACCCTTAACAATGACCCTAACCCCCTACCCTTGAATATGACCCTGACCCTCTACCCTTACCTATGGCCATAACCATCTACCCTTAACTATGACCTTGACCCTCTACCCTTAACTATGACCTTGACCCCCTACCCCAAACTATGACCTTGACCCCCTACCCTTAACTATGATGATCATAACCCTCTTCCCTTAACTATAAACCCAATACTCCATCCTTTACTATAACCCTAGCCCTCTAACCCTAAGTCTAACCCTAGCCTTCTAACTCCAAAAGAATTTCACTCCAGGGCCAGATGTGTTTTGGGTGAAACACACTGGAGTCAATGTAAATTCTCCTCTGTAATCTGCTGACAGAAGACAGCATAAGTAGAGCAGAATGTCCGAGGAACATTTCCAGCATTGAATTTATGCCAGTTCTGGGGACAGCAGGGGATCTCCTCAATGACTAGACTATCCATACCTAACCTAGTGGCCATGCAGTGTGCATAGCAATTGATGAACTAGGAATAGTCCCAACGGAGGTCCCCCATGTCTCTTTAAAGGAGCAACAACATCAGAGAGTACTAGAGATAGGCAGGACAGCTGGACCCACCCATGTGCGCCTATAAGGTCTGAGCTCTGCCTGTCCTTGTTGTCTGGCCTCATTGTGAATGGAATGTAACGATGATCCCCATTTCTACCCTCAATAATAGTCAGATACGGCCTATGGAACGCTCAGGAAATCTGAAGTCTCCAGTGGAGCTCCAACTCATACTGGGAGTGCCAAGATATTGTGACCCCTAAATGGAAACTCTGCCAGGGACATGCAACCCTTCACAATAACTTGCATTCACCAATGCTGTCCAGATTGATGTCAGACAGTGATAGTAAATTTATAGCGGAGGCAGCCATTGAGTCAGGGCACAGTGCAAAGTGTCATACTCCAGGATAAATGTGAAACTTCAGCTATTGGTTTTCCACTGGTGATTACTCAGCAAGGGCAGCATAAAAGCACATAAACATTCATGGTTCACTTCCCTCGGAGTGTTTCTGCCCTGCGGTTGGATGTTGTTCTTGCAGAACCGGTTTCCTCTTCTTAAGAAGTCAGGGGCATGTTGATGTGATGAGGCAGAACATGTCCCCCGCCTGGAGGGAGATCGGAGGAGGAGGAGGAGGCACATATTTTACTTTACTGGTTTCACTATTCTCCGCTCTCGAGGCATCCTAAAACACTGACATTCACAGCCATGACTAGGCATGATGGGAATTGTAGCTCCCGAAAAAGCGGAGGGCCATAGCCTGGAGACCCCTGGTGTACACAGACCAGAAAAATAAACATCTCCATAATATACCTAATACTGTATAAACAAATATAATAGAGAAATATAATATAGACATATATACTGTGTAATATATATACTGTGTAATATATATATAATGTGTATATATATATATATATATATATACAGTACATACACATATATATATATATATATATATATATATATATATATATATATATATATATATACACACAGTAAAAACACACACACATATATATATATATATATTATATATATATATATACATAAATATAATATAGAGATATATACTGTGTATACAGTACATACACACACACATACACATATATATATATATATATATATATATATATATCATCTAATACATACTGTAATAAAGTCTACTATATATATATATATATATATATATATGTGGGTGTATATATATACATATATACATATATGTATATATATATATATATATATATATATATATATATATATATATATATATATATATATATATATATATATATATATATATTAGACTTTTTTTACAGTATGTATTAGATTAAGTATATGTAATATATATATGTGGGTGTA
This sequence comes from Pelophylax lessonae, assembly GCF_965119305.1. NCBI lineage: Eukaryota > Metazoa > Chordata > Amphibia > Anura > Ranidae > Pelophylax > Pelophylax lessonae. Next base: position 672,292,743 of record NC_138771.1, read on the forward strand.
TATATATACATATATACATATATATATTTATATATATTAGACTTTTTTTTTTTTTTTTACAGTATGTATTAGATTCGTTTTTTTATTTATTTATTTATTTTTGTCCTGTTGAGGAGAATTCTCTTCATTTCCTGGGGACACAACAGAAAAAAAAAAGGAAAACTTCAATGTTAAAAAAAAAAAAATATATATATATATATATATATATATATATATATATATATATATATATATACATTTTTTTTTTTTGTATCTCTTAATATCTGTAAAAATTTTCAAATCAAAAATACTAATTCTGATACTGTTTGGAATGGTGATTTGACCTTGGTTTAAATGTTTTTTTTATTGGTTGCTTTTGTTGTTGTTTATTTGTTATAACAATTTTCAAAAGTAAGATCTGAATTAAAAAAAGTAAAATAAATTGCCTTTAAATTAAACCGTCAAATACGTCAGCAATGAGTTCTACATGATCTCTAGACCTGGTAGGGGATCGCTCTGAAATCAGAGGGAAGGCAGAACAAAAAGACAACACGTTTCAGGAGATGAATCCCATCCCTTTCATCTGCAGGCTGGTTGGTAAATTGAGCTGGGATTTTTTATTTATTTTTTTTTGTGTAATATGATCTAACACTGCAGTATAGGCTCAGAATCAGAATATTTTATTAATCTCAAAGAAAAATTATTTAGCTATAGTTACATTCAACAAAAACAACACAAGATCACAATAATGAACGGAACAAGATGGAATAACATTATCAATAACAGCAATTTGTACCAAATAAAACTAAATGAAAACTATACTCTAATAAATCAAAATCATTAAAATACAACATAGAATAAATAACACATATTGAAAAATAACACAAAATCAAATGCAACACCACTTTCTAAAGCATTGACCAAAATAATAATTAACATAATGCCAACATACTATAAAAACTACATAAAAATCTGGATAATAATTCAGATTAAATCCTCATAATGCATGATAATCTGAAGAAAATGTAAAATAATAATAATATTAAATACAATAATAATCTGCATGATAAAATGAAGTAAGAGTAAACTAATAATAATAATAATAATAATAATAATAATAATAATAATATAAATAATAATACAATAATATGCACTATATATGCATAGTGCATGATAAATTGAAATAAGAGTAAAATAATAATAATAATAATAATAAAGACAATGATAATCTGCATAATAAGATGAAGTAAGAGTAAACTAATAGTAATAATACAATAATATGCACCATAGGATTAAGTATTAATAAACTGATAATGATAGTAGTAATAATAATAATAATAATAATAATAATAATAATAAACATGATAAGATGAAGTAAGAGTAAATTGATATTGATAAACATATAAACACAGTAACAATTATCAATTCCATCATCATTCGCATGATGAGGTAAAGTAATCACATAATTAGCCTGGTTGAAAAGAAACACATCCATCCAGTTCAACCAATAGAAGGAAAGAAAATATATATATATACACACACAATCCTATACCCACAGTTGATCCAGAGGAAAGCTAAACCCCCAGCAAACCATGATTCAGTTTGTTGCAGCAGGGGAAAAAATTCCTTCCTGATCCCTCGAGAGGCAATCGGATTTTCCCTGGATCAACTTTACCCATAAATAATAGTAGTAGTAAGAAAAAAAATATATATATTATTATAATCATTATCATCTGCATGATAAAAATATTATGTTTGCATGATAAAATAAAGTGATAGTAGAAAAAAAAACATAATAATTCAAATAATATGTATTACAAAATGAAGTAAGAATAAACTGACGGTGATATGGTGATAATAATAATATTATTAATAACGATGATAAGATGAAGTAAGAGTAAATTGATATTAATAAACATAATAACAGTAACAATTATAATTTCCATCATCATCATTTGCATGATGAGATAAAGTAATAGTAAGAAAAAATATTATATAATCATCATCATCTGAATGATAAAAAAAGTAGTTTGATATTAATGATGATGATGATAATAATAATAATAATCATCATCATCTGCATGATAAGAATAAAATGATATTAACAAAATAAAAAATTAACAAGTAACAGTATCAATTATCAATACCATCGTTATCGTCATTAGCATGATATGATAAAGTAATAGTATACAAATAGATAATAATAATAATTATCAACATTTGCATGGTCTACTGTATAATAATAATAATATTCTGCATGATAAAAAAGTAAATTGATATCAAGGATGATGATAATAATAATAACAATAAGAATAATCTGCATGATAAAACCAAGAGAAAATTTATATTAATAAAAAAATTTAAAAAAAGAATAATATTAACAATTAATATTATCATTGTCATTTTATGATAAGTAGAAAAAAAATCATAAGACTAATAATAATATTAATTATTATAATTATATGTATGACAAAATGAAGTAAGAATAAACTGATGGTGATAGTAATATTATTTATCATGCGCATGATAAGGGGAAGTAATAGTAAAGTGACAGAAAATGATCAGCTCCATCAGGGGAACATATCCTCCCTGCCCCCCCTGTGACAATGTCCTCCCTGCCCCCCCTGTGACAATGTCCCCCCTGTGACAATGTCCTCCCTGCCCCCCCTGTGACAATGTCCTCCCTGCCCCCCCCTGTGACAATGTCCCCCCCCTGTGAAAATGTCCTCCCTGCCCCCCCCCCTGTGACAATGTCCCCCCTGTGACAATGTCCTCCCTGCCCCCCCCTGTGACAATGTCCCCCCTGTGACAATGTCCTCCCTGCCCCCCCTGTGACAATGTCCCCCCTGTGACAATGTCCTCCCTGCCCCCCCTGTGACAATGTCCTCCCTGCCCCTCCCTGTGACAATGTCCTCCCTGCCCCCCCCCCCCCCTGTGACAATGTCCCCCCTGTGACAATGTCATCCCTGCCCTCCCCGTGACAATGTCCCCCCTGTGACAATGTCCTCCCTGCCCCTCCCTGTGACAATGTCCTCCCTGCCCCCCCCCCCCCTGTGACAATGTCCCCCCTGTGACAATGTCCCCCCTGTGACAATGTCCCCCCTGCCCCCCTGTGACAATGTCCGCCCTGTGACAATGCCCCCCTGTGACAATGGGATTTCCTCATCCTCTTCTCTTCTGTAGATGTAGGAATCCTTCCAGTGTAGAAGATGATTTTATAGAGACGGTTTCAGAGACAGTTGTGGGTGTGGACGGGTCTCTGTGAAGGTGAATAATGAAGGAAATTCTACAGAAAAATGTAAAAATCAGGATATATGGAGGAGGTGTGCGGGCCGTGGGGGGGGGGGGGGGGGTGGGGTGGCTGGTGTTGGGCCAGGGGAAGGGGGGGGGGGTTCTGGTCTATAATTATAATCTGCATGATATAATAGTCATTTGATATTCGAGATAATGATGATACTAATAATAACAATAAGAGTAATCTGCATGATAAGATGAAGAGTAAATTGATATTATTAAATAATAGTAATAATTATTATTATCATTGTTATCATTGTTGTTTACATGATAAGAGAAATTAGTAGTAATAAATAAATGAATAGCTAAATATAATAATCTACATGATAAAACGAATTAATAGTCAACTGATAACAATATTTTTAATAATAATAATGATGATGATAATAATAATAATCTGTTAGGTAAAAATATACAGGGTATATTACACGCGCCAAACGAGGGAACCTATAAGGTATTAAAGGGCCTAAAAATAAGTTATAAAGTGACTTTAATAAATAAATAGTGACGTATAGAAAAGTGTGTAGCAGCAGCTATAGTAAAGTGCTAGTGCTAATTGTCACAGAAGGGAACGCAACCCGACCTGGAGAGGGTCATTTAAGCACGATAGGTCCTAGTGCCATAAGGCATATAGGACCCACGTTTTCCGGTGAGAGTGAAATTTATCTATTTCCAACGGTGAAGGGATACCAGGGCAAGAAAGAAGCACCTGCACTTTAATATATTTATTATTATCTTGGACATTTTTCACCAGAAGTCACTGTTTTGTGTGTGTGTTTTTTTGCACCTTTTTTGCATCATTTTTTTGTATTTTTTATGGACTGTTTATTTATTATTATTATCGTGTGTGCACAACTTTAAGATACACAGATACTCATTTATTTACTTCTTGAAAGTGATATTATATGGTTTTAGAAAGTGAATTATATAATTCTTAATTAATTCAACATTTAAAAAGCACTTTATTTGTCATATTTTTAGCAAGTTTATTATATTGTCACAATATATATATTTTATAGATTGGTTCACCAATTTGTAGCAAGCACTGTAGGTAATCACTTACACATTGATTACTTTATTCACTAATAATAATCTGTGTAATAAAATGAAATAATAGTAAACTGATAATAATAATAATAATAATAATAATAATAATAATAATAATAATAATAATAATAATACTAGTAATAATAATCTGCATGAAAAGATGAAGTTATAATAAACTGATAATATTAATAATAATGGTAATAATAATAATAATAATAATAATACTAGTAATAATAATCTGCATGAAAAGATGAAGTTATAATAAACTGATAATATTAATAATAATGGTAATAATAATAATAATAATAATAATAATAATAATAATAATAATAATTAAAAAAGATTCTGCATGATAAGATGAAGTAATACTAAACTAATAATAATGATAATTATAATAATAATAATCTGAATGATAAAATGAAACAATAGTAAACTGATAATAATAATAATAATAATAATAATAATAATAATAATAATAATAATAATAATAATACTAGTAATAATAACCTGCATGAAAAGATGAAGTTATAATAAACTGATAATATTAATAATAATGGTAATAATAATAATAATAATAATAATAATAATAATAATAATAATAATAATAATAATAATAAAAAAAGATTCTGCATGATAAGATGAAGTAATACTAAACTAATAATAATGATAATTATAATAATAATAATCTGAATGATAAAATGAAACAATAGTAAACTGATAATAATAATAATAATAATAATAATAATAATACTAGTAATAATAACCTGCATGAAAAGATGAAGTTATAATAAACTGATAATATTAATAATAATGGTAATAATAATAATAATAATAATAATAATAATAATTAAAAAAGATTCTGCATGATAAGATGAAGTAATACTAAACTAATAATAATGATAATTATAATAATAATAATCTGAATGATAAAATGAAACAATAGTAAACTGATAATAATAATAATAATAATAATAATAATAATAATAATAATACTAGTAATAATAACCTGCATGAAAAGATGAAGTTATAATAAACTGATAATATTAATAATAATGGTAATAATAATAATAATAATAATTAAAAAAGATTCTGCATGATAAGATGAAGTAATACTAAACTAATAATAATGATAATTATAATAATAATAATCTGAATGATAAAATGAAACAATAGTAAACTGATAATAATAATAATAATAATAATAATAATAATAATAATAATAATAATAATAATAATAATACTAGTAATAATAACCTGCATGAAAAGATGAAGTTATAATAAACTGATAATATTAATAATAATGGTAATAATAATAATAATAATAATAATAATAATAATTAAAAAAGATTCTGCATGATAAGATGAAGTAATACTAAACTAATAATAATGATAATTATAATAATAATAATCTGAATGATAAAATGAAACAATAGTAAACTGATAATAATAATAATAATAATAATAATACTAGTAACAATAACCTGCATGAAAAGATGAAGTTATAATAAACTGATAATATTAATAATAATGGTAATAATAACAATAATAATAAAAATAATAAAAAAAATTCTGCATGATAAGATGAAGTAATACTAAACTAATAATAATGATAATTATAATAATAATAATCTGAATGATAAAATGAAACAATAGTAAACAGATAATAATAATAATCTGCATGATAAGATGAAGTTATAATAAACTGAAAATAATAATAATGTTAATAATAATAACAGAAGCAAAGCACATCCCTTGACAAGGAACATTTTTGGGACTTTAAATGAGGCACCAAGGGCACCTCCATCCCTATACTGAATACAAAAAGGAAGAGGTTTGAGACTTTAAATGAGGCGTGTGCCACGACCAATGAGATAAAAACATGGTTATTGCAGCAGAGGTAACAGTAAAAATGACAATACATATACAACAGAGATAACAGAAAAAAATAAATATATATATGACAAGGCATATAACAAAAATAAGAATGAATAACCAACAGACTTGATTTGTATAAATTGAATGCGTATGACTGAATCGCATGATGACAAGACAGGTTCAAACAGTATGTGTCGTGGAACAGACAATGCAGAATACTGAGATTGCATCAAAGTAGGCCCAACGCGTTTCTGTGGACTGCATTCCACTTCATCAGGGGCAGATGTATGGTGAGTGTCTGTGAGGGATATATAAATATGTATCAAATATACAAAGATGATGTATATTAAAAAAAAAGGGGGAGGAAGGTGATTCAACCCTCATCGACTTACAATGAAGTTTAGATCTATTGTCGCATGCTAATATGGTTAGCCGGGCATGGCTGGAAGTACGTCTCTCCCAGGAGCTGAGGGGTAAACATATGCAGGACAAAGTGTGAGGCGACAAGAACTAGAGAAGAAATAGTGAAGATGAATAGAGGTGGAAATAGAAGGCTTGCAGTGGTGGGGAATGTGAATGAGAATGAGGGTAGGGAATTGATAGCCACATAGTGATCCCATGGGGAAGTATATTAGTGCATATATATATATATATATATATATACATAAGTAGCAATCAGTGATACCACTGATATATAGCATGTTGTCCAAACAAACATGGTGAGAGAGAGCATACATGGACTGAGTGAATAGAAGCAATGTTTGAAGATGACCATTGGGTGGAGAACCCACGGTGTCAGAAAATGGGACACTTTGGGGTGCAGGATAACATAAGAGTGGAGAAACCTCCACTTACAGCCATGCCCGGCTAACCATGTTAGCATGCGACAATAGATCTGAGCTTCATTGTAAATCGATAAGGGTTGAATCACCTTCCTCCCCCCTTTTTTTTTTTTTTTTTTTAATATATATCATCTTTGTATATTTGATACATATTTATATATCCCTCACAGACACTCACCATACATCTGCCCCTGATGAAGTGGAATGCAGTCCAAAGAAACGCGTTGGGCCTACTTTGATGCAATCTCAGTATTCTGCATTGTCTGTTCCACGACACATACTGTTTGAACCTGTCTTGTCATCATGCGATTCAGTCATACGCATTCAGTTTATACAAATCAAGTCTGTTGGTTATTCATTTTTATTTTTGTCATATGCATTGTCATATATATATTTTTTTTTCTGTTATCTCTGTTGTATATGTATTGTCATTTTTAATGTTATCTCCGCTGCAATAAACATGTTTTTATCTCATTGGTCGTGGTACACGCCTCATTTAAAGTCTCAAACCTCTTCCTTTTTGCAGTTAATAATAATAATAATAGTAATAATAATATGCATCATAAAATTAAGTAATAGTAAACTGATAATAATAATAATATTGTTAATAATGTTAACAAGGATGATAATAATACTACTACTACTAATATAATAATAATAATAATAATAATAATAATAACAATAATAACAATAATAATAATAGAAATAATAATAATAATAATAGAAATAATAATATTAAAAATAATAATAATAGTGATCATATTCTGCATGATATAGGAATTAATGCTATGTCCTCCCTACAACCTCCCCTATGACAATATCCTCCCTGCCCCCCTGTGACAATGTCCTCCCTGCCCCCCATGACATTGTCCTCCCTGCCCCCCCATGATATTGTCCTCCCTGCCCCCTGTGACAATGTCCCCCCTGCCCCCCTGTGACAATGTCCTCCCTGCCCCCCTGTGACATGTCCCTCCTGCCCACCTGTGACAATGTCCTCCCTGCCACCCGTGACATGTCCCTCCTGCCCACCTGTGACAATGTCCTCCCTGCCCCCGTGACATGTCCCTCCTGCCCCCCTGTGACATTTCCCTCCTGCCCATCTGTGACAATGTCCTCCCTGCCCCCCTGTGACAATGTCCTCCCTGCCCCCCTGTGACAATGTCCTCCCTGCCCCCCATGACATTGTCCTCCCTGCCCCCCTGTGACATGTCCCTCCTGCCCACCTGTGACAATGTCCTCTCTGCCCCCCTGTGATAGTGTCCTCCCTGCCCCCTTGTGATAGTGTCCTCCCTGCCCCCCTGTGACATGTCCCTCCTGCCCACCTGTGACAATGTCCTCCCTGCCACCCGTGACATGTCCCTCCTGCCAACCTGTGACAATGTCCTCCCTGCCCCCGTGACATGTCCCTCCTGCCAACCTGTGACAATGTCCTCCCTGCCCCCGTGACATGTCCCTCCTGCCCCCCTGTGACATTTCCCTCCTGCCCACCTGTGACAATGTCCTCCCTGCCCCTCTGTGACAATGTCCTCCCTGCCCCCCATGACATTGTCCTCCCTGCCCCCCTGTGACATGTCCCTCCTGCCCACCTGTGACGATGTCCTCTCTGCCCCCCTGTGATAGTGTCCTCCCTGCCCCCTTGTGATAGTGTCCTCTCTGCCCCCCTGTGATAGTGTCCTCCCTGCCCCCTTGTGATAGTGTCCTCCCTGCCCCCCTGTGATAGTGTCCTCCCTGCCCCCCTGTGATAGTGTCCTCCCTGCCCCCCTGTGATAGTGTCCTCCCTGCCCCCTTGTGATAGTGTCCTCTCTGCCCCCCTGTGATAGTGTCCTCCCTGCCCCCTTGTGATAGTGTCCTCCCTGCCCCCCTGTGATAGTGTCCTCCCTGCCCCCCTGTGATAGTGTCCTCCCTGCCCCCCTGTGATAGTGTCCTCCCTGCCCCCTTGTGATAGTGTCCTCCCTGCCCCCCTGTGATAGTGTCCTCCTGCCCCCCTGTGATAGTGTCCTCCCTGCCCCCCTGTGATAGTGTCCTCCCTGCCCCCCTGTGATAGTGTCCTCCCTGCCCCCCCCCCCCCCCCCCCCATGACAATGTTGGATTTTAGTGAAGGTATATACCATACACTGTATATATCTGTATGTATTAGAGATGATTGCAGACATGGTTCTGGGTGTGGTCAGATCTCAGTGAAGGTATATACCGTATACTGTGTATGTATGTATGTATGATGCAGAAGAATCTCCAGGAGGAAGAAGAAAATTCTTTAGAAAATGTAAGAATGAGGATGTGATGAGGAGGAGTGGTGGCCCCGGGGGGGAGGGGGTTCTATAATAATTTATAGGTGTGGGGGCGTCGCCATCACTCAGCACATTCCACCCACATCACTCACACACTACCAGAGAATTTAAAGGGGAACTCCAGCCTGTATTCTTTCTCTTTAGCATTGTGATGTGTGTGTCAGACTCTCATTGCTGCCTGTGGCCTCCGGGGAGATTTCTTCTCCTCAGCAGGGACACAGAGAGGTCCTCACTACGACACCCACAACTACACACAACTATTTATACTTTACATCACTAAATGACTTCCAGGATATATAGCGAGGACCACATCCAGACATCCCCGGGACCTCCAGTGACCCTGTCATGGGAGAGGCACAAGAGGGTGTAAAGGTGCCTTATACTGCATGTTACAGCAACGCAAATATCTCAAGAGGTGCTGCAGCCGCTGCCACCAATAATAGAGGAGGTGTCACATGATCCCTTTATTGTTCACTCTACAGTCCTCCTCAACTGTCCTCCTATGCTGTCCTCCACTGTCATCTGTTCTCCCCTCTCCAATCTCTTCCACTACTCTCCTTCCTTTCACCTCCATTCCCCTCCTCTGTTCTCCTTCCCTTCACCTCCAATCTCCTCCTCTACTCTCCTTCCCTTCACTTCCATTCTCCTCCTCTGTTTTCCCCTCTCCAATCTCCTCCTCTACTCTCCTTCCCTTCACCTCCATTCTCCTCCTCTGTTCTCCCCCTCCACTCTCCTCCTCTGCTCTCCTTTCTTTCACCTCCATTCTCCTCCTCTGTTCTCCTTCCCTTCACCTCCATTCTCCTCCTCTGTTCTCCTTCCCTTCACCTCCATTCTCCTCCTCTACTCTCCTTCCCTTCACCTCCATTCTCCTCCTCTGTTCTCCTTCCCTTCACCTCCATTCTCCTCCTCTGTTCTCCTTCCCTTCACCTCCATTCTCCTCCTCTACTCTCCTTCCCTTCACCTCCATTCTCCTCCTCTGTTCTCCTTCCCTTCACCTCCATTCTCCTCCTCTTTTCTCCTTCCCTTCACCTCCATTCTCCTCCTCTGTTCTCCTTCCCTTCACCTCCATTCTCCTCCTCTGTTCTCCCCCTCCACTCTCCTCCTGTACCCTCCTTCCCTTCACCTCCATTTTCCCTCTCTGTTCTCCCCCTCCAATCTCCTCTTCTACCCTCCTTCCCTTCACCTGCATTCTCCTCCTCTGTTCTCTTTCCTTCACTTCCATTCCCCTTCTCTGTTCTCCTTCCCTTCACTTCCATTCTCCTCCTCTGTTCTCCCCCTCCACTCTCCTCCTCTACTCTCCTTCCCTTCACCTCCATTCTCCTCCTCTGCTTTCCCTGCCCACTCTACTCATCTAATCGTGTTCCCTTCACCTCCATTCTCCTCCTCTGTTCTGCCCCTCCACTCTCCTCTTCTACCCTTATTCCCTTCACCTCCATTTTCCTCCTCTGTTCTCCCTTCTCCATTCTCCTCCTCTACTCTCCTTCCCTTCGCCTCCATTCTCCTCCTCTGTTCTCCCCCTCCATTCTTCTCTTTACTCTCCTTCCCTTTACCTCCATTATCCTCTTCTGTTTTCCCCCCTCCACTCTCCTCCTCTACTCTCCTTCCCTTCACCTCCATTTTCCTCCCCTATTGTCCGCCTCCACTCTCCTCCTCTACTCTCCTTCCCTTTACCTCCATTCTCCTCCCCTATTGTCCCCCTCCAATCTCCACCTCTACTCTCCTTCCCTTCACCTCCATTCTGCACTTCTGTTCTCCCCCTCCAATCCCCTCCTCTGCTCTCCTTCCCTTCCCCTCCATTCTCCTCCTCTGTTCTCAATCTCCAGTCTCCTCTTCTACTCTCTTTCAATTCACCGCCATTCTTCTCCTCTGTTCTCCCCCTTCCACTCTCCTCCTCTACTCTCCTTCTCTTTAACTCCATCCTCCTCCTCTGTTCTCCCCCTCCACTATCCACCTCTACTCTCCTTCCCTTCAACTCAATTTTCCTCCTCTGTTCTCCCCCTCCACTCTTCTCCTCTACTCTCGTTCCCTTCAACCTCATTTTCCTTCTCTGTTCTCCTCCTCCACTCTCCTCTTCTACTCTCCTTCCCTTCACCTCCATTCTCCTTCTCTGTTCTACCCCTCCACTCTTCACCTCCACTCTAATTCCCATAACCTCCATTCTCCTCCTCTACTCTCCTTCCTTTGACCTCCATTCTCCTCCTCTGTTCTCCCTCTCCACTCTTCTCCTCTACGCTCCTTCCTTTCACCTCCATTCTCCTCCTCTGTTCTCCCCCTCCACTCTCCTCCTCTACTCTCCTTCCTTTTGCTTCCTTTCTCCTCCAACGAGGAAAAAAAATAATGACAAATATGACAAAACATGACTTCTTGTGTTTAGAGAGAACAATGTAAATCTTTTTGTAGAATGTTTTTTGGCTCATTATATTAGTAGAAAGGTCCTATATACCTTATACTGCACAGGATGTACAGCTCCCATTCTACCCAATGACCTATGGAGTAGGAGGAAGGAGGATGGACAGCTCCCATCCCATCCAATGACCAATGGGGTAGGAGGATGGGTGAGGGACAGCTTCCACCTCATCCAATAACCTATGAAGTAGGAGTATGGAGGATTAAGAGCTCCATTCCATCCAATGACCTATGGAGTAGGAGGACAGACAGCTCTATTCCATCCAATGACCTACTGTGTAGGAGTAGGGAGGATGGACAGCTCCCATCCCATCAAATAACTTATGGAGTAGGAGTATGAAGGATGGACAGGTGGGAACTGTCCATCTTCCTTACTCCTACTCCATAGGTCATTGGATGGGATGAGAGCTGTCCATCCTCCATACTCCAACTCCATAGGTCTTTGGATGGAATAGAGCTGTCTATCCCCCTACTCTATAGGTCATTGGATGGGATGAAGCTGTCAATCCTCCATACTCCTACTACTCCATAGGTCATTGGATGAGGTGGGAGCTGTCCATCCTCCTACCCCATAGGTCATTGAAAGAGACAGGAGCTGTTCATCCTCCATTCTCCTACTCCATAGGTCATTGGGGGAGGTGGGAGCTGTACATCCTCCATCTTCCTACTCCATAGGTCATTGGGTGAGGTGGGAGTTGTACATGCTCCATCCTCCTACTCCATAGGTCATTGGATGAGATGGGAGCTGTACATCCTCCATCCTCCTACTCCACAGGTCATTTGATAACATGGGAGCTCTCCATCCTCCATACTCCTACTTCATAGGTCATTTGATGGGATGTGAGCTGCCCACCCCGCTACTCCATAGGTCCTAGGATGAGATGGAAGCTGTCCATCCACCATACTCCTACTCCATAGGTCATTGCATGAGATGGGAGCTGTCCATTCTCCATATTCCTACTCTATAGGTCATTGGATGGAATAGAGCTGTCCATCCCCCTACTCCATAGGTCATTGGATGGACTGGTGCTGTCAATCCTCCATACTCCTACTCCATAGGTCATTGGAGGACCTCATCCAATGGGGTAGGAGGATAGACAGCTCCCACCTCATCCAATGAGCTATGGAGTAGGAGTATGGAGGATTGACAGCTCCATACTATCCATTGAACTATGGAGTAGGAGTATGGAGGATAGACAGCTCCCATCTCATCCAATGACCTATGGAGTATTGAGGATTGATAGCTCCCAGCTCATCCAAAGACCTATGGAGTAGGAGTATGGAGGATTGACAGCTCTATGCCATCCAATGTCCTATGGAGTAGGAGTATAGAGGATGAGTAGCTCCCATCCCTGGAAGGCTCTCAATGTGATAGTATTGGAGCAATGTCACACCTGCCCATGTAGAGTATCCTGTGTATCTGAGACCCATCCAGCAAGAATTCTTAATGCCCACATAAACTGAGGCCCGAAGAGTTGAAGATGGAATGAAAAGCGTCTACTTGATATTGACTACCTTGGAAGCCATATTGGAAGTCACATGATAAGAGAGGTATAACATGTTAGTGGATTCTGCCATGAAAAGGGGATACAACCACATGGTATATTTCTTCATTATTGACAATGTGGTCTCCACCATGTGCAATAAGCATCGCCAATCACTGAAAAGGGTCTCACGATTCCCCAGGATGGTCAGATACCGCAACGACTGCTTCAGATCAAGAATCATTTCTCTTGAATGTTTGGAAGCCCATCTCTTTGGGTGGAGTATTTGCTCCAGGTTGCTCACATGTGCCACAGTTTATAGAGAGTTGGAAGTACGGTTGTCGCTCAGCCAGTATTTTACTGCCCAGTTTGATGCAGTTGGCCAGTGTGATCTCCTGAGTTGAAATATATGGGAGCCAGGAGCTTTCTGCAACTATTGCAGCCATTAGGAAGACAGAGGAGGATATATTACTTTTATTGCTTCTTTATCAATACCATTAAATATATAGGAAGGGTGAGAAGGTTAAGTAATAAAAACTGAAATGGAAACACATTTCTCAGTTAGATACTGAAGAGAAAATATAATGTCTGCTGCCATCCAGTGTTCATGTAGATTGCCATTTGTCTGCTGCCATCTGGTGTTCAAGCTATAGATTGTCATTTATTTGTCTCCAGACATCTAGTGTTCATTTTGTAGGTTGTCAGAGATCTATGTACATTGCAGGGATTTTTTTTTTCCCACAAACAGAGCTTTCTTTTGGTGGTATTTGATCCCCTCTGCGCTTTTCATTTTTTGCGATATTAATACAAAAAGAGCGAAAATTTTGCGAAAAAATGGACATTTTCTACTTTGACAGTTAAAAAATATCCAATATATTCAATTTTTGTCATATATTTAGGCCAAAATGTATTTAGCTACATGTCTTTGACAAAAAAATTCTCAATGAGCGTATTTTTAACCACTTTAAGACCGGAAGATTTTTCCCCATTCCTGACCAGGCTATATTTTACGATTCAGCACTGCGTTATTTTAACTGACAATTGCGCGGTCGTGCGACGCTGTACCCAAATTAAACTTATGTCCTTTTTTTCCCACAAATAGAGCTTTCTTTTGTGGCATTTGATCACCTCAGCAATTTTAAATGTTTTAAAAAAAGAGCGACAATTTTGAAAAAAAAAAACAATATTTTTTACATTCTGATATATAACATTTCCCCAAAAATTTTAAAAAATCTAAATTTTTTTAAATTGTTAGGCCAATTTGTTTTCTGCTACATATTTTTAAAAATCGCAATAAGTGTATTTTTATTGGTATGCACAAAAGTTATCGCGTTTACTAACTACGGGAAAGATTTGTCATTTTTATAGTTTATTTTTTTTTACTAGCAATGGCGGAGATCTGCGATTTTTTTTTGCGGGACTGCGACATTGCGGCGGACAGATCGGACCCCTGACTGACATTTTTGACACTTTTAGGGGTACCAGTGACATTACTACAGTAATCAGTGCTATAAATATGCCTGTTGCTGTAATAATGACACTGGCAGAGAAGGGGTTAACACTGTTGGTGATCGAGGGGTTAAATGTATGCCTCATGCTTACTGACGTGTGTGGGGGGTAGGGGGTTGTTTGACACTGACACAGATCGCAGGTTCAGCTATCAGTCAGCGGGCGGATTTCCTCAGTCTTTCCCCGACGATCGTGGAAGAGCGGCGGTGATCACCGCCTCTCCTCCCCTGGCCTCAACTCAACTCCCGCTGTGTCTGAATACAGGGGGAGCGAGCCTCCGGCGGCACGTGCCGAGAGGGGGCGGGATCCAGCGATGTAGGTCTTCGTCGCTGGACCCAGGAGAGCCGCTCTGCCATAGTAGGCTCCATGTGAGCAGACGGCAAGTGGTTAACAAACCTTTTGCAGATTCTTACCTTTTGTTATTCTGAAGAAATCCCAGTGTGTTTGTCTGTGCCCATGTGGGAAAGTGATGTAATGTGAGTGATTTCATAATTATCAACCAGCTGCTGCACCTGCAGGGCTTTAATGAGGAAAGCTTCTGGGTCTGCATTCCTTTAGACTCAACTATTTCCTATTAGGAGCATCTCACCAAAAATGACATTTTTGTTGCAGGGGATGCCTGAAATATGACTTGTATTATAGTGCAGACTTCTGGGAAAATAAGTGAGCCAATCACACAAGAAAGAAATTATGTTTCTGGGGGGGTGGTCAGTACACATTCTGTGTTCAGAAGACCTCCAGGTGGCCATATTGCTTTTGCAGAAAATTACAGAGCTGCAGATCCACTAAAGTGGAGTTACCCTTTAAAGCAGAACTTATAGACACTTTTCCACTGCAAGTACCGGATCGGCTCCACTCGGCCCTGCTTGGCCCTGCTTAGCTCGGTTTGGTCTTCCACTGCATGGTACCGCATGGTACGGTGTTGGAACGGTTCGGTACGGTTTGCTTTTCCACTAAAGTAGAAAGTGGGTGGGATAACAACGATTCTCTGACCAATCAGTGGCTAGTAGTGACAAACAGTCAAGGCTGCATGAAAAGGATTGTGGGATATGGTATCGGTAAGGCCTTCTTGGAACCACAACCGAGGTGGTACTGTTTAAGCGAGGCATACCATTCCGTTCCATGTAGTGGAAAAGTGCCGCCGTACAGTACCGCACCGAACCGTTCCAACACCGTACCATGCGGTACCATGCAGTGGAAAAGCGCAAAAGCAAGCCAAACCGTTCGGTTCCATGAAGTGGAAAAGCGCCTTTAGTCTCCCCCCACCCTCCTTCAGGTACTCTGCAGAAAGCAGCTTCTGTTGTACAGCTGCTCCCCCTGGAGGGAAACATTATATGACACGGGGAAAGCCGAGTATATAAATGAAGTGGAGGGGCTCCTTACAGAAAAAAGATTAAGGAAGTTGGCAACTTAATATTAAATTGTAGTTTAGGTAGTCCTGTCTGGGGTTCAATGGTGAGCAGAGCTGAATCTTAGTGTTTGGGAGGAATTATATTGTGGAGGTGGACCAGTAGGTGACATGGGGCCGAGTCACTCATTGTTCTTGGGGAATGCTGATGGGGCAGCTTGCTGGTTACCTCCCAGTAGGGGAAAAATGCAGGAAAGCTCTTTAAGTAAAAGTAAGGGGGCTTGGAGATGGAAAACAATCAGAAAGAGGGGAGATGAGAGGGGAGAAGAGGGGAGGGAAGAGAGGGGGGGGGGGGTGAGAGAAGTGGAGAGGAGAAGGGAGGGAAGAGAGTAAATAAGGTAGAAGAGAGGGGGTAGATGAAAGAGAGGAGAGGGGAGAAGAGGAAAGGGAAGGGAAGAGAGGGGAGGGGGGGATGGGATAGGAGAAGATTGGAGAGGGGAGAGAAGAGAGTAAGAGGGGAGAGGGGAGAGGAGAGAGGGGAGGGAAGAGAGAGGGGGTGGGTGAAGAAGAGATGGGGGAGAAGAGAGTAAAGAGGGGAGAGGAGAGGGAAGAAGAGGAGAGGGGGAGAGAAGGGAGAGGGGTGGAAGAAGAGGAAAGGGGAGAGAAGAGAGTAAAGAGGGGAGAAGAGGAGAGGGGAGGGGGAATGGAAGAAGAAGAGATGGGGGAGAAGAGAGTAAAGAGGGGAGAGGAGAGGAGAGGAGAGGGGGGAAAGGGGAGAGAAGAGAGGGGGTGGGAGAAGAGGAGAGGGGAGAGAAGAGAGTAAAGAGGGTAGAGGAGAGAGAGGAAAGGGGAGAAGAGGAGAGGGAAGGGAAGGGAAGAAAGAAAAGAAAGAAAGAAAAGAGGGAGGAGGTGAGGAGGGGAAGGGATATGAGGAGAGGGGAGGGAAGAGAGGGGGGCGAAGATGAGGAGAGGAGAGGGAAGATGGGGGGAGGAGAGTAAAGAGGGGAGAGGGAGGAGAAGAGGGGCTTAGTCTTGATAATTAACATTTTCCTGCTGCTGGTCCCTTTTTCACTGCTTTATCATCTGTGGGTCTCATGTAGTAAAACACCAGCCTGTCTTCTGCACCTCAAGTGCATTTCAGCCCAGTCTGGTTCATTACTGACTGGCTGTTGGATAGGTTTACACTGCTGTATCATCTGCTGTCTCTTCATTCTTGCAGTAAAGCCCCAGCCTGTGCTCGTTGTCTCCAGTACATTTCGGCATAGTCTTGCACATTAAAGCAGTCTTAAAACTCACAGAGTTTATCTTGCTAGAAGCTATCCTCCGGTATTGCATTAGTCACAAAGCGGGTCTACTACCCTTAGATGAAACAAATAGCATGTTGCTGTCAAAGCGCCCCCAAAAAAGGCCTTTTTTCAGGCTAAAACGACTCATATTGAGGTGCTGCTGTGCAAAGCTAAAGACTGCTATAAAGGAAAAAAATTGCTGTCATTGAGACTGTCCAAAAAAAATGGCATTGTCCTGTAACCCCCTTACACAGGTTTATGCCATCCCCGATCATGTTATTTTAACGGTTTACCTATTTTCAATGTTGCCCTCAAAGTCACATGACAAGACCCTCCCTCATGGTACTGTATTTTTTTTTTTATATTGTTGCATCTTCCCAATGGCAGAATGAATGTGAAATTTACTTGGAGCCTTCATTAGGTCTTCATAGGTGTTCCCACTCACTTCTTCTTCAAGGGACAGGGGTCACAGCGAGGGGAGAGCAGATAATTACAGAACCCTTACAAGAAAATCTAACCTTTCCTAGTCCAACCAATGCAAAATAAACTGCTGTGGCTGGAGGTCCTTCTGTTTGGAAACTTACCTGTACAGCAGACTGTTAGAGATTTACAGTTTAATATTATTTTAAATGATAAAAGTCTCTAAAAAATGCATGTTATAATGTACTGTTAGTTTTTTGAAGGTTACTTCATTATGTCTTTGTGAAGGACAAGGAGGCCATTTTGCTATGTATGTATTTCTATTCTGAGTTTCTATGTCAGCATGTTGGGTGGAGTTATGTGTCCTACTATAGACTCAAACCATATACTGTATGCAAGAGTGGGTGTTACTTTTATATTTAGAATAACTACCTTCTTGGGATATACTTTTTGCTGACATCATATTTGCATACAGTATAAGAATACACTGTTACATGCTCTTCAAAGAGAGATGAGAAAAGAACATCCTACACTCTGAATACATGTAACATCTGTCATATCTCTCTCTCTCCTTCTGTCCATTTCTGTTTTGTTCTGTTTCATATGTTTTGCTTTACTTTAAGAATATAAACAACTTTCCTGAAGTATCGTGACAGCTGAAAAGTCTATTACGAACACAGACAGCATTCACATAGGTGTGAACTGACCCAGATGTGCTGGGACAGTCCTACATCTCCCTCCTCCATCCGGATTATGGTGTGTCCAGGGTTACTGAGCATGCACAGAAACCTAAAAAAGGGTATTAATTGAGGGGATTGCTGCCATGAGGCTTGCATGAGGGTTAGGTGAGGAGCCACCTAAAGTGAGCATGATCTGGGTGGGATCACTCAGAGGTTGGGATTGTCAAGTGTAAAACATAGGCGAGGTTTTGGGGGCCTGGTCCCAGGGACAGTCCATACATAGTATAGTATTATGAAACAGGGTGTGTGGTGGATGATGGCATAGCAAGAAAATCACAGGACTGTCCGCACTCCAAAAAAATGATGGAAGGGCCAACTGAAAGTCTGTACTATCACACAATTACCAGATCTTGGCACCTGTCTATGGTAAATAGCGGGGATTGGTTGAAAGGAGAGGTCAGTGTGATGGACAAAGAGGGCAGAGAGAACACACGGAGGCAGATCATGCGAAACCCGACTGGCAGGCATTTATTGGGAGACTTGTGTGGACAGGAGGGGTGGAGTTAGGACACGCCACAAAGAAACAGTTCATAGAGTAGCAAAGAATGCAAAATACAGTTTAATAGTCCTTGGAGTAGTAATGGGCACAACACAGGTAAACAGTCCTCGGAGTAGTAATGGGCACAGAATGGATAAACAGTCCTCGGAGTAGTAATGGGCACATGGATAAACAGTCCTCAGAGTAGTAATGGGCACAGCATGGATAAACAGTCCTCAGAGTAGTAATGGGCACAGCATGGATAAACAGTCCTCAGAGTAGTAATGGGCACAGCATGGATAGACAGTCTTCGGAGTAGTAATGGGTTGGGATGATCGAACTTTTGAAAAGTTTGGTTCGACCAGAACACCCGAATTTCCCCAAAGTTTGGTTCGGATTCCAGAACCCCATTGAAATTAATGGGACCCGAACTTCTGGAATCAAAAAACACAATTTTGAAGCCCTAAAACCAAATAAATGCCCCTAAATAGTGCCTAGGGTTCTGGGTCATGCCCCAGGGACTATTAATCACACAAAAAAAAGTTCTTACAAATTGTCATTTTTGATAGAGAGACAATTATTGAAAAAAATATTGAAAAAAAAATTAGATTTATTTGAATTTAGTGTCTGGGGGGTCTAAGAAGTATACATGTGAAGTTTCAGCTCTGTAGCATGTCCAGAACCAGAAAAAAAAAATGATTATTTTTCTTAGAATTTCAGTAGCGCAGGGATGGTGTTACCCTCCTTTCACACCTGGGCGTTTTTGTTTCAGTCGTTTTTTGGGCGTTTTTTGAAGGTTCGGAGGCAAGTATCTTTAGCAGTAGAGAGACTTCCACTTACCAGCTGGATAATTATAGAAGCAGGTCGCCCTGGCAGGTAACTTAGGTTTAAGCAAGGTGAGGTGTGGGGTCTAAGCACTAACCAATGTCCCCCAGAGCTCCTGCTGGTGGGGATGGGTTTTGCTGCATGTTAGTACTAGGTTACAGCCCTCAGGATCGCCCCACCAGGAGGTAAGCAACCTGGGGTCCAGTAGCTGATACAGCAGAAGAGTAGTCAGTAAACAAGCCAAAGGTCGCCAACAACTCTTTGTAGGCTGGGATCAAGCAGAAGCGTAGTCAAGGGTCGGTAATGAGTGGTAGCAAAGATACGAGTGGCAGCAGGAGTGACAAGAGCAAGATATTGGTTGGAGAGAGCACAATAATCTGGCGAACAGGAAGTGCAAAGGCATGGATAAAATAATGGGTTCAAAGTTCAAGAGAAGCAAGGTTCAAGGCAAAATCATTCAAGAAATTGTCCAGAGAGCCGTTCAGCATCCCAGTTGGCCCAGCAAAAAGAGACAGCACCAGGCACAGCAGACGTCGCAGGTTCAGACAATAAGGTGAGGGTACTAAAGTGTGAGCTGAAGAGTAGAAAGATAGATATGAGTGTCATCAGAATAGAGATGGTATTGGAAGCCATTGGAAAAAATCAGCTGAAAAAAGTAGGAGGTGTAGATAGAGAAAAGAAGGGATCTGAGGATAAAGCGTTCGGATACCTCTAGATCGGGGATCCTCAAACTACGGCCCTCCAGCTGTTGCGGAACTACACATCCCATGAGGCATTGTAAAACTCTGACATTCACAGACATGACTAGGCATGATGGGAATTGTAGTTCCTGAACAGCTGGAGGGCCATAGTTAGAAGACCCTTGCTAGAGGAGGAGGAGAGGGGGGATGTAGTTGTAGGTGGTATTGAAGGAATGTTGTTATAGTTAAGAATAGAACCATGAAGAAGAAGAGTCTTGAAGGCTGAGGAAGTGGAGCTTTTTTTTGAGGAATGGGTGGCCTACTATATCAAAGGCAGCAGAAAGGTCTAGCAGCTTGAGTATGGAGTAACGACCTTTGGTTTTAGCATTTGGCAAGTTTTTGGAGAGTTTTAGAAAGGGTTAGTTTAGTTTAGTTTTAGGGCAGCTGCTGTTTCTAACAGAAGCTAAACTGAAAGTGGTCAAGAAGGTTGTTATTAGTGAGGTAGCAGCTTGGACGGTTGTAGACTAGGTATTTTAGAAGTCTAGAGGTACATGGGAGCAAGGATATGGGTTGTAGGTTATTCAGGCTGGTTCTTAATACTGTCTGTGGGTGGGGCCCTTACTGAGGAGGGGAGAAAGCCTTCTGAGGTGACCCCAGAGGTGGGCTTAGGCTGTTGCTTAATGTAAGTGTGGCGTTTAAGGCAGCACTCCATCTTATAAGCAACACTTCTCCGCAAAGACATAATTACCCGTATTTATCGGCGTATAACACGCACTTTTTCCTCCTAAATATGCAGGAAAAATCAGCAGTGCGTGTTATACGCCAATATGAAAAAAAAAAAAAGTCCAGAAAGCAGCGCCGAGAGGTAGAAGGGGGCGGGCGGGGCCGAGGAGAAGGAAGGATGCGCTGTCATCGGAAGTCCCGCCTCCTATGCCGACTTCTATCATAGGCGCCGGGACTTTCGATGACAGCGCATGCGTCCTTCCTTCTCCTCGGCCCCGCCCGCCCCCTTCTACCTCGGCGCTGATTCCTGGACTTTTTTAAAAAGTGATCCTAATAGTGTCAATGGCGCTGGCGAGGCTGAAATTACTGTCACTGCGCTAGCGAGGCTGCAATTACTGTCACTGCGCTGGCGGGACTGCAATTACTGTCACTGCGCTGGCGAAGCTGCAATTACTGTCACTGCGCTGGCGAGGCTGCAATTACTGTCACTGCGCTGGCGAGGCTGCAATTACTGCCACTGCGCTGACGAGGCTGCAACTATGGCCACTGCGCTGGCGAAGCTGCAATTATGGGTACTGCGCTGGCGAGGCTGCATATTTGGGCACTGCGCTGGCGAGGCTACAATGATGGACACTGCGCTGGCGAAGCTGCAATGATGGACACTGCGCTGATGAGGAGGCTGCATTAGTGAGCACTGCGCTGATGAGGAGGCTGCATTCGTGGGCACTGGTGAGACTACATTTGATTAAAAAAAAATGTTCTGAGTTCAAAGCTCTTTATTTTCAATTTCAGCTTTTTTCCTGAAATTTCTCTCCTAAAATTTAGGTGCGTGTTATACGGCGGTGCGTGTTATACGCGGATACATACGGTAACTCTTTACATTGTGCACCATGGACTATAGCCCCTCATTACACTTCATAACTCTTCTTGCATTTGTGTAGCATTTTTTAACCGGTGCCACAGAGCTTGCACTGGACTCCACCAGCACAATTTCCTGTAAACTCACCCCAGATTGGTATGTTACACTTGAATCCTAGGAAGCTCAATTCTGTGTATAACCTGTGTTTATTTCTCCCCTGAGGCCTCACTCCATCTTCAGTGACTTCCAGGCTGGGTCAGTAGAATATCCCATGCCACAAGTCAGATGTAGTATTGGGGTTTCGATCACTAGGGAAGGAGCCTAAGGCACACAATCTCCTTCACTGCCAAGGCCTTCCATCACCTTTTCCAGATCACTCTGCTTTCCAACCATCGGGCTGCTTTTGCACTCAACACTAGCACTGCAGTCATTGGCAACGGCAAAATAGCCTCCCCCGAATAGCTTCACTGCATGTTAGACATGTGTACTCCATCTTCTCAATCTCGCCTTGTCCCTGGGTGGGAACCCTGTTTTGTGATACACCAAACATACATGCACCCCTTTACAGTTGTACTGAAATGACTTCAGACCAGGCAAAGTTACATAACAAAAAAGTTCTTTACTAAAAAGTTGTGAAAGTATAAAATATACAAAATATACAGGAAATTGTTCATAAGCCTCTTGCCTACTAAAAAAGGACTTTTTTGTGCCCCTTAGATGTTTCCTGGTGCCCCTGCTCAATGTGGTGGTACCTTGGATAGGTGAGAAAATCCTTTTATAGTCCATTAGTCCCTGGAGCAGTGGCACAAGTCCATATCCTTGGAACCCCCACTGGGCTCCCACACAGGGTGGTTTCAGAAGAAAAAGCCCCAATTGGGCTCCAACATGGGGGGATTTCAGATGAAAAAAACCTAACTGGGCTCCCACATGGGGTAGTTTTAGAAGAAAAGGCCAATACATCTTGGCACACTTCCTATCCCCTTCCCAACCTGGAGCAGAACTGAACTGAACCGCTGCCCTAGAGGCACTTCCCCTTTTAACTGTTTTACCCTGCAGAGGGTGGTACTTCCCAAAAAGCCTGGGAAAACCTGGCCAGCAGTGTTAACCCTTGCTTCTCAGAATTTACCAGCTCTGCCAACTTACTAGCTCACATGACAATATACAGTTTTACAAAGAAATGCGAACAATGTAATCAAAACCATAATATTCAAAAACATATTAAAAAAAATACACGTAATACAGTAAACCCCTTGGAAGCACCCACTTGCATGCCTTAGCTGAACTGTCACTTTAAACTGCCGATTCACTGATGTAGAAATTACATGGCCAAGTGCCAGAGCCCCCTATATCATCACCTATTAGAAATATGTCAATATCCCCTCTATCTCATCCATATAGTTAATGATTTACGGAAAATTGTAATAAGATGTACATTTAACGTTATCCATCCACACAGCAGAAACAAACCAAAACCCCCGAGGGGGGGGGGGGTGAAATTACATTTTTATTGCTCAAAAACATTTGCTCTCCTTACAGCTAATTTTACGGCATTGGGTGCTCAACTGGTAGTCCTACAGCTGTTGCAAAACTACAAGTCCCATGAGGCTGACAGTTGAGCACCCATGTCCTATGGGGTTATCAGACTCTCTCTTCTGAAAACGCCAGCTGGCTGTTAGGCTGATCCTCTGGCTTCAACGCTTTGAATGACTGACCTACAACATCCAGCCAATGAAGTACTTGGAACACCCAATCTGCATATTTCTTCCATTACAGCAACACGGAAAGTTCTGATCCCCGAAGATTAACATGACAGTCAGGTGGCAAGCATGTTTAGTGATGACAACCTACCTGTTTCTCCCATGACAACTTCCTTTAGGTACTCATACTGTAAGTACATAAAAAGGTCTGCAAATAATAATCCATGATAGAGGTATTTATAAATGTAGGCATATACATTCAATGTGTCACATGTTCATCTCACTCTGTAATTTACTCATCTACTTGAAGAGCACCAACCTCAAGATGAGGTATAATGTTTCACCAACCACAAGATGAGGTATAATGTTTCACCAACTACGAGATGGGGTATCATTTTTCACTAACCACAAAATGGCACATGGTGTTACACCAACCACAAGATGGGGCTTAGTGTTTCACCAACCACAAAATGGCACACGGTGTTACACCAACCACTAGATGGGGCTTAGCGTTTCACCAACCACAAGATGGGGCTTAGTGTCTCACCAACCACAAAATGGCACATGGTGTTACACCAACTACAAGATGGGGCTTAGTGTTTCACCAACCACAAAATAGCACATGGTGTTACACCAACCACAAGATGGGGCTTAGCGTCTCACCAACCTCAAAATGGCACATGGTGTTACACCAACTACAAGATGGGGCTTAGTGCTTCAACAACCACATGGTGTTACACCAACTACAAGATGGGGCTTAGTGCTTCAACAACCACATGGTGTTACACCAACTACAAGATGGGGCTTAGTGTTTCACCAACCACAAAATGGCACATGGTGTTACACCAACCACAAGATGGGGCTTAGCGTCTCACCAACCTCAAAATGGCACATGGTGTTACACCAACTACAAGATGGGGCTTAGTGCTTCAAAAACCACATGGTGTTACACCAACCACAAGATGGGGCTTAGTGTCTCACCAACCACAAAATGGCACATGGTGTTACACCAACTACAAGATGGGGCTTAGTGCTTCAACAACCACAAAATGGCACATGGTGTTGCACCAACCACAGGATGGCGCACAGCATCACACCAACCACCGGATAGTGCACAGTGTCACACCAACCACAAGGTGGCGCATGGTTCTAAATCAACCACATTAAGGGGCACAGTGTTACACCAGCCCCCAACTTGACGGTTAAAGTTGATCTTTACGCTGGCCATCTATGATCCATCAGTAATGCCCTAATGCAAGAGCACCCCCAACAAATGTGAAATGTGTTCTGAACAGTAGCACATGCCATTTCCAGGTCGGACGCCAGAAAACACAGTTTGGTCCTTTCCTGGCTTAGATACATCCTTTAGATTAAGCAGAGACAATACATATAGCATGGTGCTACCCAATTTTACTAATCTGTTCAGCCAAATAAATTTCTCCAGTAAAATTCCTCCATTACCAGCACCCGGACCTGCTTGAATCTCATAAGTGAATAAAATAGCAGATGAGATGGTGAGAACCTGCCAGGCTCAGAATTCAGAAGAAAAGTTAACCAGTGCATCCAGAAGCTTCTACCATCTCTCCTTGGCCACCAGTTTAAGATTTCCTTTGTACGTAGAGTCAGAAATGTGATGGTAAATCCCAGTACAGAGAGCCATGACCTTCGACAGCTTTCTAGGCAATCGGGAATAGCTCTGCATGAAGGGAAGAACCTTCAGTCAGTCCCATTAGCGAGAGTTCTTATGTCGCAGAACATAGCTTGAAGACGCTTCCAGGTTCCAGTTGAAGTTCCCCAGAATTCGGCGGCACTCCTCCTTACTGTACTGGCTCATGTCGTACAGATGGACCACCTGAAGAGAGAGAAGAAGGAATTCTATGACACACAGAAAAGAGGAAATTTGTAAAAAATTCTACTGAAGCACTATCACGATCTTTATTTCACAAAAACACAATCCACATCACCGTTCATCACATAACAACCCATCATCCATTAGAATGTGACAGATCTGTCATATTAAATACTGTACCCGTGTGTCCCCATATTCACTATGCACAATGTTAGTGATAATGCACGAATAGTCATAATGAACCAACTGATCAAAGTGCAACGGATGTCTCCTGTGAGATTGATTCTGAATAAGAAACCTGGGCTTTAAATAAAATGTATACCTCTTTTCCCATGATTGGGAGTTGAAAAATCCCTCCAACAGGTTTCATCAGTCCCACTGGGGTTGTAATCTAAGATGACTCCAAGTTGAGTTCTTTTGACTACCCCACCTTTTGACATTCCTACCTCCTGACAACCTCACCTTCTGACCATTCCACCTTCTGACTAGGGATGATCAAACTTTTGAAAAGTTCGGTTCGACCAGAACACCCGAACTTCCCAAAAGTTCGGCCCGGATTTCAGAACCCCATTGAAATCAATGGGACCCGAACTTCTGTAATCAAAAAACACCATTTTGAAGCCCTAAAACCCAATAAATGCCCCTAAAAAGTGCCTAGGGTTCTGGGTCATACCCCAGGGACTATTAAACACACAAAAAAAGTTCTTAAAAATTGTCATTTTTGATAGAGAGCCAATTATTGAAAAAAAAAAAAAAAAAAAAAGAGATTTTTGACTTTGGATTTAGTGTCTGGGGTGTCTAAAAAGTGTACCTGTGAAGTTTCAGCTCTGTAGCATGTCCAGAACCAGAAAAAAAGATTGTTTGTATTATGTCACTTATAGAACAGGGATATAGCTCCGCGATTTTCACACCTTGCCGGTTTAGTATCAAGCGTTTTTTTGGGCATTTTTTGGGGGTTATTGGAGGCAGGCATAACATCAGAACTTCTGTGTAGGGGTATATATACACACACACTTATATGTATATATACCCATACACATATATAGGTGTGAAAGTAGCAGAACACTATACTTGCGCTAATGAAATAATTAACACCAATATGGCTCCGCTCCTATCACACCTATATATGTGTATGTGTGAAATACATATAAATGTGTGTGTATATATACCCCTATACAGAAGTTCAGATGTTTTGCCTGCCTCCAAAGAACCCAAAAAAATGCCCAAAAAAACGCCTGCGCCAAAAAAAAAAAACGCCCAGATGTGTTTTTGCAGCAGGCGTTTTTTTGGGCATTTTATTGGGGTCTTTGGAGGCAGGCAAAACATCTGAACTTCTGTATAGGGGTATATATACACACACACTTATATGTATTTTACACTTACACATATATAGGTGTGATAGGAGCAGAGCCATATTGGTGTTAATTATTTCATTAGCGCAAGTATAGTGTTCTGCTACTTTCACACCTAAATATGTGTATGGGTATACATACATATAAGTGTGTGTGTATATATACCCTTATACAGAAGTTCAGATGTTTTGCCTGCCTCCAAAAAAATGCCCAAAAAAACGCCCAGGTGTGTTATTGCAGGGTTTTTTGGGGCATTTTTTTGGGGTTCTTTGGAGGCAGGCATGACATCTGAACTTCTGTATAGGGGTATATATACACACCTACACATATATAGGTGTGAAAGTAG
This sequence comes from Pelophylax lessonae, assembly GCF_965119305.1. NCBI lineage: Eukaryota > Metazoa > Chordata > Amphibia > Anura > Ranidae > Pelophylax > Pelophylax lessonae. The sequence continues at coordinate 672,320,070 of NC_138771.1, forward strand.
CAGAACACTATACTTGCGCTAATGAAATAATTAACACCAATATGTCTCCGCTCCTATCACACCTACAGTATATATGTGTAAGTATAAAATACATATAAGTGTGTGTATATATATACCCCTATACAGAAGTTCAGATGTTTTTCCTGCCTCCAAAGACCCCAAAAAAATGCCCTAAAAAACGCCTGCTGCAAAAACACAACTGGGCGGGGGTTTTTTTGCCGCAGGCGTTTTTTTGGGCATTTTTTTGGGTTCTTCGGAGGCAGGCAAAACATCTGAACTTCTGTATAGGAGTATATATATACACACACACTTATATGTATTTTACACTTACACATATATAGGTGTGATAGGAGCGGAGACATATTGGTGATAATTATTTAATTAGCGCAAGTATAGTGTTCTGCTCCTTTCACACCTATATATGTGCAGGTGTATATATACAGACATGGGTGTGTATATATACCCCCTATACACAAGTTCAGATGTCATGCCTGACTCCAAACTTGTCCTCAAAAAATCCTTATAAACGCCTGCAGCCAAAAAGCAGGCTGACAGGTGAGAAGCCATATCAGTGCTCTGAATGTGACATAAGAGAAAACAATCTTTTCTCAATAGCGGTCACCCTGATATGGAAGGGTTTGGTCACCCTGCCATAGCAGTCAGAGTTAGTTTACCCTACACTACATTACGGTCACCCTGGCACTTAACAATTTAAAAACTTAAATTTTTGCATCTAACTAAAGTAGAAAATAGTACCCTAACTACACTAGATATCCCTTTCCTCACACTAATAAATGCTAAATGACACTTTTGAAGCAAAATTAACAGAACTGCTTCCACTCTCTTCCATGTCCCTGTATTACAATGCTAGGAATTTGGAGGGGGCTATCTTATATACTGGGGGGCGTATTCACTAATGATTGGCCTAGGGACCCCCTAGTCACTCCAATCACATTCCTAGCATTCTCCTGCCCCCTCAATTGGCTTTTACTAATGGTTCTGGTCCAATCACAGGCTTTTAAAGCCCATTTCCTGTCCCATTGCATTTTGGTCGGTTCTGGTTGCCGAATTCCGAACTTTTTCAGAAAACAGTTCTAAATTCGGCCGAACCTCGAACAGCCAATGTTTGGGTCGAACCGATGGTCGACCCGAACCGTTCGATCATCCCTACTTCTGACCACCCCACCTTGTAACAACCCTCACCTTCTGACAACCCTCACCTTCTGACCACCCTCACCTTCGGACCTCCTCCCCTTTTGACAACACTACCTTTAGATAACCAAAACTACTGACCAACCCACCTTCTGACTATCCCTCCTTCTGACAACCCTAACTCCAGACAACCAAAACTTCTGATCACCCCACCTTCTGACAGCCCCCACCTTCTGGACATCCCACTTTCTGACAGCCCCCACCTTCTGACCACCCTACCTCCTGACAATCCCAACTTCTGACCATCCCTCCTTCTGACCACCCTACCTTCTGGCCATCCCACCTTCTGACATCACTCAACTTCTGACCACCCTACCTTCCTACCACCCCACCTTCTGAAAACCCTTACCTTCTGACCACTCCACCTTCTGAGAGCACCCACCTTCTAATAAATCCATCTACTGACCATCCCACCTTCTGATCACCCTGCCTTCTGACCGCCTTACCATCTGACAACCCTCACCTTCTGACAACCCTCACCTTCTGACAACCCTCACCTTCTGACCACCCTACCTTCTGACTACCCCACCTTCTAATAAACCCACCTTCTGACCACCCCACCTTTTAGCGACCCTACCTCCTGACAACCCCATCTTCTGACAATCCCCAGCTTCTCATGACCCCACCTTCTAATGACCCCCACCTTCTGATGATCTTACCTCCTGACAACCCCATCGTCTGACAATTCCCAGCTTCTGATGACCCTTCCTCCTAACAACCCCACCTTCTGATCACTCCACCTTCTGACAACCCCATCTTCTAGGGAAAGATTATTTTCAACCTCTAAATGTGTATTGGTTATTTCCTCTAGGAAACCTTTGTTTCATAAGCAACTATATACTGTAGTTGCAGTTCTATACAATAACTTCAGAGCTTAGCATTGAATTTGATTTTCCTCTGAAATGTCTTTATATAGATTTATATGTGTGAAACTCACTCCCTTTCCTCAGTAATAAAAATTGGTTTTACACTCCATGAAGCTCTTATCAGAAAGCTGTGTGCCGAGGAATAATGATAAGGAGGAGACATTTTTCAGCAAATTCTACTCCTACAATAACCACTGAATTGAGTAGTTTGCTTATTTATTAGTAAATTGTAACCTTTAAGTGCTGGACGGCCCGCGTCACGTCCCCTCCATAGAAACGCAGAGCTTCATGGCACTTCCCTGGTGTCACGCCATGGATCTGATCCTCCACCTGCAGTAAAGTAGATTATAGACATTATATATCTGCATTAGCCAGGATTTTAGTGGTGCCTGAATAATACACCACTTATATTAAAGTGTACCTGTCATGAAAGAACCAGGGAGACTGTTGTTTCGTGTCAGTGGCTGTGGAGCATATATATTCACTTAATTGTTGATCCGATAACGCCACATATTTTATTGAATGGATTATTTATGGATCTGTCGGCATCAAATTGAACTGGTGAAGGGGCCCTGTATGAGCCTTATAAAGGGATCTACATCCTGATGACACATCATACTCATAAGGTCGTGCCATTAGGAAAACACCTATTCCCCTATTCAGAAGGGATCAGAGGACCATTGTATCAGTTAAAGCCACCTGACTGTGGACCAGCAAATGATGAAGAACATCCAACAATAAGACCAATCTGGGGCCAATCCATTCTCCTATACAACATTCAGCTCATCACTACTCACAAAGTACTGAAGTCAGAGAATCACCATACTCCCACCCAGTCATCTAGATGAAGAAGGTCAAGGATGGTGTTGCATCTAAAAAGGAAGCCATAGTACTAGAAGGTCTGCTCCATGTAGATGGGCTGAGGAGAATCAGGGTGCCCTTCTGCTCCATCTCTCTGTCCTCTTTCCTCCAATCTGACACTTTTTAGGTCCCACACATACAGCTGTTCTGTGAAGTCCTCAGAGGTTTAATAGAGAACCTTAGTGAACAAACAGCACCATGAAGGCCAAGGAACACACCAACAAAAAGTTGTGGAGAAGTTTAAAGCAGGGTTAGGTTATAAAAAAATATCCGAAGGTTTGAACATCTCACGGAGGGAGCGCTGTTCAATCCATCATCCGAAAATGGAAAGAGTATGGCACAACTGCAAACCTAGAAAAATTCCAAAGATAAAGACCGCACTCAAGGTGTTTGAGATGAAAACAATCGAACTCCTTTATTCTTCATAGATGAAGCAGACAGACAGTACAGTGCACAAACAGACGTGTCGGGTTGAAGCGATTCACAATGGTTATGAGTAAGCGATTTACATCGTGAAACGCGTCAACCCGACACATCTGTTTGTGCACTGTACTGTCTGTCTGCTTCATCTATGAAGAATAAAGGAGTTCGATTGTTTTCATCTCAAACACCTTGAGTGCAGTCTTTATCTTTGGAATTTTTCTGTGCTTGGACGGCGGATCCGACCTGCACCAGGCTTTTGAACTTGCACCTGAGCGGCTCTTCCTTTTCGTTTGTCTCACAACTGCAAACCTACCAAGACATGGCTGTCCACCTAAACTGACCGGCCGGGCAAGGAGAGCATTCATCAGAGAAGCAGCCAAGAGGTCCATGGTAACTCTGGAGGAGCTGCAGAGATCCACAGCTCAGGTGGAAGAATCTGTCCACAGGACAACTATTAGTCGTGCGCTCCACAAATCTGTCCTTTATGGAAGGGTGACAAGAAGAAAGTCATTGTTGAAAGAAAGCCATAAGAAGTCTCCTTTGCAGTTTGCAAGAAGCCACGTGAGGGCCGCAGCAAACATGTGGAAGAAGGTGCTCTGGACAGATGAAACCACAATTGAATTTTTTGCACTTAAAAGCAAAATGCTATGTTTGGTGGAAAACTAACACTGCACATCACCCATGAAACATGGTGGTGGGTGCATCATGCTGTGAGGATGCTTTTCTTCAGCAATGACAGGGAAGCTGGTCAGAGTTCATGGGAAGATGGGTGGAGCCAAATACAGGGCAATCGTAGAAGAAAACCTGTTAGAGTCTGCAGAAGACTTGAGACTGGGGTGGAGGTTCACCTTCCAGCAGGACAATGACCCGAAAAACATCCAGCCAGAACTATAATGAAATGGTTTACATCAAAGCATATTCATGTGTTAGAATGGCCCAGTCAAAGTCCAGACCTAAATCCAATTGAAAATCCGTGGCAAAACTTGAAAATTGCTGTTCACAGATGCTCTCCATCCAATCTGACAGAGCTTGAGCTACAGTATCTCACAAAAGTAAGTACACCCCTCACATTTTTTTTAACTATTGTATTATATTTTTTCATGTGACAACACTGAACAAATGGCACGTTGCTACAATGTAAAGTAGTGAGTGTACAGCTTGTATAACAGTGTAAATTTGCTGTCCCCTCAAAATAACTCAACACACAGCCATTAATGTATAAACCGCTGGCAGCAAAAGTGAGTACACCCCTAAGTTGAAATGTCCAAATTGGGCCCAAAGTGTCAATATTTTGTGTGGTCACCATTATATTCCACACTGCCTTAACCCTCTTGGGCATGGAGTTCACCAGAGCTTCATTGGATGCCCCTGAAGTCCTCTTACACTCCTCCATGATGACATCACAGAGCTGGTGGATGTTAGAGACCTTGCGCTCCTCCACCTTTTGTTTGAGGATGTCCCACAGATGCTCAATAGGGTTTAGGTCTTGAGACATGCTTGGCCAGTCCATCACCTTTACCCTCAGCTTCTTTAGTAAGGCAGTGGTCATCTTGGAGGTGTGTTTGGGGTCGTTATCATGTTGAATACTGCCCTGTGGCCCAGTCTCTGAAGGGAGGGGATCATGCTCTGCTTCAGTATGTCACAGTACATGTTGGCATTCATGGTTCCCTCAATGAACTGTAACTCCCCAGTGCAGGCAGCACTCATGCAGCCCCAGACAATGGCATCCCCACCACCATGCTTGACTGTAGGCAAGACAAACTTGTCTTTGTACTCCTCACCTGATCTCTGCCATACACGCTTGATACCATTTGAACCAAATAAGTTTATCTTTGTCTCATCAGACCACAGGACATGCTTTCAGTAATCCATGTCCTTAGTCTGCTTGTCTTCAGCAAACTGTTTGCAGGCTTTCTTGTGCATCATCTTTAGAAGAGGCTTCCTTCTGGGAGGATAGCCATGCAGACCAATTGCGGCGTATGGTCTGACCACTGACAGGCTGACCCTATACCCTTTCAACCTCTGCAGCAATGCTGGCAGCACTCATACGTCTATTTCCTAAAGACAACCTCTGGATATGACGCTGAGCACGTGCACTCAACCTCTTTGGTGGACCATGGCGAGGCCTGTTCTGAGTGGAACCTGTCCTGTTAAACTGCTGTATGGTCTTGGCCACCATGCTGAAGCTCAGTTTCAGGGTCTTGGTAATCTTCTTATAGCCTAGGCCATCTTTATGTAGAGCAATAATTCTACTATTCAGATCCTCAGAGAGTTCTTTGCCATGAGGTGCCGTGTTGAACTTCCAGTGACCAGTATGAGAGAGTGAGAGCGATAACACCAAATTTACCACACCTGCTCCCCGTTCATACCTGGGACCTTGTAACACTAATGAGTCACATGGCACTGGGGGGGGGGGGTGTATAATTGGGCCCAATTTGGACATTGTCACTTAGGGGTGTACTCACTTTTGTTGCCAGTGGTTTAGACATTAATGGCTGTGTGTTGAGTTATTTTGAGGGGACAGCAAATTTACACTGTTATACAAGCTGTACACTCACTACTTTACATTGTAGCAAAGTGTCATTTCTTCAGTGTTGTCACAAGAAAAGAGAATAAAATATTTACAAAAATGTGAGGGGTGTACTTACTTTTGTGAGATATTGCATTTTGCAAAGAAGAATGGGCAAACACGTCACTCTTTAGATGTGCAAAGCTGGTAGAGACATCCCCAAAAAGACTTGCAGCTGTAATTGCAGCGAAAGGCGGTTCTACAAAGTATTGACTCCGGGGGGTTGAATACAAATGGACGCCATACTTTTCACATATTTATTTGTAAAAAAAAAATTGATTAACCATTTATCATTTTCCTTCCGATTCACAATTATGTGCCACTTTGTTCAAAAATAAAAATTGGACAAGGAGCAGATCCAATATACGATCAAGCCAAGGGGCTGGAAGGGTACACGGGCCGCAAACGTGCCACTTTGTGTCGGTCTATCACATAAAATCCCCAAAAACTACATTTACATTTTTGGTTGTAACATGACAAAATGAAGAAAATGTCAAGGGGTGTGAATACTTTTTCAAGGCACTGAAGAACTTCCTGGTTCTGAGCTCCTTCTGCCACTCTTTGTGTCAGACTAAAGACTTTGGGGAATCAAGGGAACCAGCCAGAGATGGGCAAAGGGGCACCAGGAGAGATGGAGGAGTGCTTGCCACCAGAACTCCAGGACTGCAAATTAAGTGTAATTCCCCTCAACCAACGCCTCTCCTCCTTTTCATCCAAAATGTTTGCATACGTTTTATTCACTCTTTTTATCAAAGGAAGAAAAGACAGAATACAAAGTAACAAATCATTGTGAAGCACACTTCTCTTCACTGATGCTTTTCATGGGGGAGACGTACAATAAATAACAGAAATAGAAAAAAATCGCAACATTTGCAGTAAATGAAATGCTTTTTTAAACGATTGAACAATAGGTGACTCAGTTAACTCAATTACCAATGGGAATTCCCACCTAGGAGGCACGCCTATCACATAACACCTTAAACAAGTTATAGCAGGAAACCCCAACATCAGGTTGTTTTGAGCTGATTATGTTAACATCTATTCTGAGTATAGGAGGGGGGTGAAACAGTCATTGCTGGTTTGGCCCCAAATCGGTATCCAGGTCCTAGGTTCCCAGAGTCTGTGTGTTTCAGAGAGTCATGAACTTGAACCTAAAGTAAAACTTCTCTAGAGGTCCCCATAGGCCAGTGATAGCGAACCTTGGCACCCCAGATGTTTTGGAACTACATTTCCCATGATGCTTAACTACACTGCAGAGTGCACGAGCATCAGACTTGTATAAAGTACTCGAAATTTCTACTTGAGTAAAAGTACAAGTGCTCGATCAAAAAATTACTTGAGTAGAAGTGGAAGTGCTCGCAGAAAAAGTTACTTAAGTAGAAGTACTAAAGTATTCAACATTTTTTTTACTTAAGTATTGCAAGTAGTTTTTTCAAAAAATTTGCTACTTAAGTACTAAAAGTAAAAAGTACCAGTAGTTTTGAAAAAAAATTTCTACTCAAGTACTGAAAGTAGAAGTACAAGTACTGTGTTATGTAGTTATTAAAGAAAGAAGTCAAAAGTATGAACATCATATTGTTTTTATTATTTCAAATGATTTATTCAAATGATTAACCGGTGTTTGTTAGTAGTTTCTTGATGCACTTTAAGCGCTGTAGCACCATTTATTTGTTTTTTTCATATTTTCTTTTTATTGGAAAGATTTGGTATAGCAGCTTTTATTATACACAGCCTTTATTTTCGTATGCGCTGATTTACAAATGACATTATACACATTTTTTTGAGCTTTATGCAACCGGCCATCTACTGTTCTGGCAGTGGTAATTTTTTTAAAAGTAACGAGTAACTATGCAGCACAAAAAAAAAATACTTGAGTAGAAGTATCGAAATCATCGAAAAAATGTAGTGAAGTAAAAGTAGAAGTAGGAGAAAAAAATTCTACTCTAGGAAAGTACAGATACCGCATTTCGGTACTTAAGTACAGTACTTAAGTAGTTCTACTTCGTTACTATACATCTCTGACGAGCATCATGGGAAAAGTAGTTCCAAAACATCTGGGGTGCCAAGGCTTGCCATCACTGCCATAAGCACACACCCACCAAAGAGCAGAGCTCCCTTAACCACTTAAGCCCCGTAGGATTTAGCTGCTCAATGACCAGGCCCTATTTTGCGATTTGGCACTGCGTGAGTTTAACGGACAATTGCGCGGTCGTACCCAAATTAAATTGGCGTCCTTTTTTTCCCACAAACAGAGCTTTCTTTTGGTGGCATTTGATCACCTGTGCGATTTTTTACTTTTTGCGCTATAAACAAAAAAAGAGCGACAATTTTGAAAAAATAACAATATTTTTCAGATTTTTTTATATGAAATTCTAAAAAAAAAAATGTAAAAATCTAAATTTTTTAACATTTTAGGCCAATTTGTTTTCTGCGACATATTTTTGGTAAAAAAAAAAATTGCAATAAGCGTATTTTGATTGGTTTGCGCAAAAGTTATTGCGTCTACTAACTACTGGAAAGATTTCTGTCATTTTTATTGTTTTTTTTTTTAACTAGTAATGGCGCGATCTGCGATTATTTTTGCGGGACTGCGGCATTGCAGCGGACAGATCGGACCCTTGACTGACATTTTTGACACTTTTGGGGGTACCAATGACATTACTACAGTAATCAGTGCTATACATATGCACTGTTACCGTAAAAATGACACTGGCAGGGAAGGGGTTAACTTTATTAGTGATCAAGGGGTTAAAGCGGAGTTCGACCCTAAAATTACACTTACCTCCATCTTCTCGCTCCGGGTCACATGAAAAACAAATGGATAATCGCAATTTTTTTTTTTTTACTTACCTCGTATAGAAGAAAATATACTTACCTTACTTCCTCCCCTCGGCGGCCGCGGCCCATCGTCACTTCCTGGCTTTGCAATGATTCCTGGGAGCTGAACGTCATCGCTCCCAGGAATCAATGCGCCTGCACCGGCCCCGCCGTCACTTCCGGTGCGCGCGCGTCATCCCCTTCTAAACAGCTTCTGGGCATGCCCAGAAGCTGTGGAGGGATGACGCTGCGGCACCGGAAGTGACGGCGGGGCCGGTGCAGGGCATCGTGGGACGGAAGAAGACGGAAGAGGACGCAGAAGAGGATCGCGCTGGCTTCAAGCTGCCCACACCTGAGATGGCAGCGCTGGACAATACTTTTTCAAGGTAAGTATTTCTTCTAAAAGGTAAGTGCAACCCGGGACGGATCAGAGGCTATCCATTGTGGAATGTACTAGCCCTGACTGTCCCGGGGGTATTTTTATAAAAAAAAAGTATTCCCAGGGTGGAACTCTGCTTTACGTGTGTCCCTAGGGGCGTGATTCTAACTGTCAAGGGGCGTGGCTTGTGATGTAACCACAGAGACATACGATCCTACATAGCAGGATCATGGTCTCTGCAGTTACATCAGGGAGAATGACAGGCGGCTTTGTTTACATCAGCCGTCTGCCTTTCTCCCTCTCCAGCGGGAGATCGCGTGTGACCGGCAGACATCTGAGCCACTGGTCACTCGCGCGGGGATGCCAGGGAATGAGCGGGGGTCGGAGCGCGCCTTCGGCTGCGCGCATTTGCCCCCTAGATGCTCGTGGGTGAGCGATGTACCGGTACGTCGCTTTGCCCAGGAGTGCCAGACCGCCACAGTATATATTCGTGCGGCAGTCGGCAAGTGGTTAAAAGTCAGGGCCCATAGTCAGTAGGCAAGAGGTCACCCTGCAGTCCCCTTCAAAAGCCTCTGTCCCGGTTGGGTCTGTCACAAGACCAATCTTAATAAGAGACCCTGGCCCTAAAGGGACATAGAGATTCCCATGTTGAATGTGCAGTGTTCAGAGACTAAGGCAAGAATAAGTAGAGGCAGAAAGCAAAGACACTGAGGAGCTTCAAGCAGTAACAGGTCCGTGCGTACCAGAATTGTCTGGCCACCTCTAACAAAGCACCCCCAAATACTAAAGAAGAGAGATGTTCATGTACTGTGCCCAAATTCAAATTTCGGAACTGTATCCTGCAGAATGCTAACTATACGTTCCATGAGCATTATCCATGAAATGTTTTTGCCATGGTCAGGGATACAGTAACTCGTTTGCAGGAGAGGGCTATCGTTTTTTTTGCCCCTAGAAGGATATAAGAAATTAAACGTTGCAAGCTTCTGGAAACCTCATCCACCGGCATATTGAGCAATGCAATCTATGAAAACTTGGGGACTGCAACTTCCAAGACCCAACGCAGCAAAGCAAAAATCCCATTCCAGAGGGGTAACTAGAACCTTCAGGGCCCCGATGCAAGAAACCATGAAGGGCCCCCCAAACCCTGGCCTGGGCCCTTCCCGTCAAGCCTGGGGCTCCTCCCACAGATCCAGGGGCCCTTTACTCTCGTTGCGGGGCCATTACATATTTACCGACCCCTTCCCTGTTCTCTATTGTGACACAATCCCTGCAGCAGGGGCCCAGAGAAAGCAGAACACAAGTGAACTGGATAGGAGGAGTGGCGGGGGCAGCATACAGAGGAACCAATCTCCTCCATTTTCCTCCTGCAGCTACAGGAGGAAAAAGGAGGACAGTGATTTCTCTACATGCTGCCCCCGCCGCCCCTCCTATTCAAGTGTACAGGGGAGACGCACAGACCCCCTGGAGAATGGGGCCCGGTTGCAATTGCAACCCCTGCAACCCCTGTAGCTACGCCCCTGTCCCATTCCAAAATCCTCGGATCCACCAGATACTGTATGCCACATAGAACCTAAAAGCTCACAACCCCTGACACAAAGTGGGGACCATATACCATCCAATGATGACTTTTAGATTTGCTTCAATTAAGGCAACATTCATTATACCTTCAAATGAACATGAGAATCCCCTGTGCCAAGAATAAGTTTTTAATACTTTGTAGACCCCTTGATGTCCTCACCTCTCTGATCTTTCTCAGCAGTTCGCTGTGAGTCATCTTGGCGCTGCATCTTCGAACTTTACATTCTCGTGTCACTTGAGGGACAATTGGGGTCACTCCTGGACCCAAGTTTGGGTTAGATGAAAATGTATCTTTCTTATTGACGCTCAAGGACTGGCTGGGGCAATGCATGGTGGGCACAGCCAGAAACCCATCCTTGGAGGACGTTGTTTTGGGAGGAGTTAGGTAATGGAGATTTTCCACCAAATGCCGTGGGGGCTCGTCGCTCAGTCTTCTTGCAGACAGTACACGGGGTGGAGATGCTGTGCAATTTATTTCTCGTCTGCAGGGCTTAGGTGAGGGCTGGCTATGAGGCTTGTCCTTTGCGTTACAGCCACGGATGTTGTCCAAGCTTCTAGACAAACCTAAGGGTGCAATTAAGATAAATGTGAGAAAGAAGACATGAGAGGAATGGAAGAAACTGGCCAAAATAAACAGAACTAATGAGGAAGTTTGGAAGATTAAACTGTATTAGAAGCAGGGCTTTTTTTCTCAGAAAATAGGTGCAGGTACTCCCCTCTTCTGAATCATCCCGAGTCTCCACCCCTACCCAAGTCCGAGCGCTGTCCTTAGGTTCCACCCTCTACCACCCACCAGTAACATCCTTTTAGAGAATACAGAACCAAGTGACATGTTGTGGTTTTAGATAATTTGTATGGAATATGTCAATGATAACTAGATAAGCAGTAAAATAGATCCCCTAGAATCAGCAACAATAGACCCCCCCCCCAGCAATAGATCCCCTCAGCAACAATAAATCTTCCCCTGCAACAATCGCCCCCCCCCCCAATAACTCCTCCCCTACAACAATAGGCCCTCCCCAACAATAGAACCCCTCAGCAACAATAAATCTTTCCCTGCAACAATCGCCCCCCCCCTAATAACTCCTCCCCTACAACAATAGACCCTCCCCAACAATAGAACCCCTCAGCAACAATAAATCTTTCCCTGCAACAATCGCCCCCCCCCCTAATAACTCCTCCCCTACAACAATAGACCCCCCCCAACAACAATAGCCCTCCAGCAACAACAGTTCCCCCAAGCAACAATAAATCCTAAACTTCAACAATAGCCCCTCCCACAACAAATTTCCTTCCAGCAACAATAGATTCACCCCAGCAACAACAGATCCCCCAGCAACCAGCATCAATAGGCCCTTCAGCTTACCCCACTGACCCCAGAACCCCTTTGCCATTGCATAAATTCAGGCTGGAGGTGCCGGAACTGCGTTCCCCCGCGTTCCCGCTAAAAAAAAGCCCTGATTAGAAGTGAGGAAGATAGGGCAAGGTGAAAAGAAAGTAGGGAAGACATACAAAGAAGAGAGGAGGAGGTGGGATGGGCTGATGCTCACTACATGGAGACACTTACATCGATGCAGCATTGCACCTCTAGAACCACATCTTCTTTGATCTTCCTTTGCTCTGGCTTTCATGCTGAAAGAAGCAAGAACTCGTGAGTATGTGAGAAGTACCATTGCTTCATTGGCTCGGGTGGTAAAAGACTTACTCTTTCGGTGCGTCATCATTCCTAAGAGAAAGTTTTTCCAGACTCTTGGGTAGGTGCAAGGAGTTGCAGGCATTGACAAAGTCATCTGAACAGATGGCACCAGCAGGAAAAGGTCCAATCTTAAGAGTCCTCTGATTCTGTCCTCTCCAGAGCTTAGAGTCCAACCTTTGGGAAGAAATTTACAAATCTCTTATCTAGCAATACAAGGATTGTAAAAGTACTTGTACAAATTCAAATTCATTTTCTTGGAAAATAACATCTGCCCGAGTCAATTTTTATATATATATACACTAGATTACCAAAAGTATTGGGACGCCTGCCTTTACATGCACATGAACTTTAATGGCATCTCAGTCTTAGTCCATAGGGTTTAATATTGAGTTGGCCCTCCCTTTGCAGCTATAACAGCTCCAACTCTTCTGGGAAGGCTGTCCACAAGGTTTAGAAGTGTGTCTATGGGAATATTTGACCACATTTTGAAGAAGGCCTGGCTTGCAGTCTCCGCTCTTATCCCCCCCCCCTTCCCCCCTAAACCTGTTCTATTGAGCTGAGGTCAGGACTCTGGGCTGGCCAGTCAAGTTTTTCCACCTCAGACTCGCTCCTCCATGTCTTTATGGACCTTGCTTTGTACACTGGTGTGCAGTCATGTTGGAACAAGAAGGGGCCATCCCCAAACTGTTCCCATAAAGTTGGGAACATGAAATTGTCCAAAATATTTGGTATGCTGACACCTTAAGTGTTCCCTTCACTGGAACTAAGGGGCCAAGCCCAACCCCTGAAAAACAACCCCACACCATAATCCCCCCTCCACCAAATGATTTGGACCAGTACACAAAGCAAGGACCATAAAGACATGGATGAGGGAGTTTGGGGTGGAGGAACGTGATTGGCCTGCACAGAGCCCTGACCTCAACCCAATAGAACACCTTTGGAATGAATTTGAGCGCAGACTGCGAGCCAGCTATGGTTCTGGAAGAATGGTCAAACATTCTCATAGGAAACAACAACAAAAAAGAAAAAGGGCACACTGACCTAGTGCATTACCACTAAAAATGTATTAAAAATATTAAAAAGTATACATTATACTCACAAAGCAGGTGTGTATACACACATCAACATAATACACATATAGTCTCCAAGGTAGCCAAGCAACCGCACTGTGCTGAATGCAGCAGCAACTCTTTTTGGCTCTGAGGAAGGGGGTTCGCCCCTGAAACGCGTCAGCCTAGACACAGCAGCCTCATGCGGCACACTGCATACCATTCAGCACAGTGCGGTTCCTTGGCTACCTTGGAGACTATATGTGTATTATGTTGATGTGTCCATACACACCTGCTTTGGGAGTATAATGTATACTTTTTAATATTTTTAATACATTTTTAGTGGTAATGCACTAGGTCGGTGCGCCCTTTTTCTTTTTTGTTGTTGTTTCCTAGTTGGTTTCGGATACCCTTGATCCTGAAGGGGCAGCAAGACCACAAGCTTGTCCACTTAAGTTTGAAGTATCTCTCTTTCCTCCGGCCCATGTTATATTCGAGCGCAGGAGAATTATTCTACTACCAAACATTCCCATAGACACTCCTAAACCTTGTGGACAGCCTTCCCAGAAGAGTTGAAGCTGTTATAGCTGCAAAGGGTGGGCCAACTCAATATTGAACCCTACGGACTAAGACTGGGATGCCATTAAAGTTCATGTGCGTATAAAGGCAGGTGTCCCAATACTTTTGGTAATATAGTGTAGTTGCCACCTGAGAAGCTAAAGCTGGAACAGTCTCGGGCATCCTAAACATGGAGGAGGCCCCCCAAGGTAAGCCCAGAGTAAATCTCCCACAGGTGGCTTCGGAAGAAATCCCACATGGAAAACATGAGTCTATAGCACAACAAATATTTTTCCTTACCCAACTTCTATGACAGTGACAACATCCCCAGCATTCAGGGGCAGACAGGAGGAATTTTTAACATCCTGAAGAAGTCGTACCTCAAGTGGTTTCGCCTGGAGAAGGAAGAAGATTACTATTAAATAAAGGACAATTAGAAGAGGTCATTATAATGAGAAAGGAGTAGTATTGGAGTGAAGCACTAATGAAATAACAGCATCTGAGACATTATATTAAGAATAGTGTTGAGCGAACACGGACTGTATTATTCGTGTTCGTACCGAATAATTGGATTTTTGTTACCCGAACACGGACCCGAAAGCTTTACTGTATGTTCGGGTTTAAAATCCGTGTTCGGTATTAGTAGCTGTGATTGGCCATCTGAAGCATGTGACCATGTCTTTATAAGTTCGAGAGCCCCAGCGCGCCGCATCATTCTGCTGTAGTTTAGGGACAGAGCACACATCATACGTGCTGGCTGCTGCTTAGGGACAGACAGTGATTCTGTGAAAAATTGTGTCCGAAAAGAATGCAGGGACAGGTCGGAGTGCAGGCAGGGAGAGTTATTTGAGCATTTTAGGGCGAGGCTGGAGATTAGGCAGGGTCAGTCTTCTACATCGATTTTGCTGTGTGGGGGGTGGTGCAGTGAACAATCTTATTGAGCATATTAGGGACAGGCTGGAGATTAGGCAGGGACAGTCTACATCGGTTTTGCTGTGTGGGGGGTGGTGCAGTGAACAATCTTTTTGCCCTCACTTGAGCCCACTGAGGAGGAGGAGGAGGAGGAGGAGGAGGAGGAGGGAGAAAAAAATCTATTTTTATCAGTTTGTTGTGTGCAGCGTTCAGCTATATTTCACCACAGATTGCTGTTCTAATCTGCTATTAAAAAATTAATTTAAAGGGGAATTTTTTTTAAGAACACTTGCCATGCTCTTAACTACATTTTGCTGCCATTTGCAGCTCTCTAGCCCTTTCCATTGGTGTTTTAGAGCCATTTTAGTGCCTGAAAGTTCGGGTCCCCATTGACTTCAATGGGGTTCGGTGTCCGGGTAAAGTTCGGAAAAAGTCCGGGACACGGACCCGGACTTTTTTTAAGTTCGGCTGAACCCGCCGAACACGGACATCCAGGTGTCCGCTCAACTCTAATTAAGAAGCATCTCACATCATTTTTCAAATGCAGGCAGGTGCATTCTACTTTCTCCACTGCAGGAGGCGCTCAACTGCAGCGGCATTGCAAAGGAAGTCAAGAGGAACAATGCTATGGTTTCCTGGGTCACTGGGGGGGCTATCCGGTTGGATGCCACAATCCATGTGACCCTGGCAGCCATCTCGGGTCAAGCATAGTCTATAAAGGATTTTGTGCACATTTTGCAAGAGGGTAGTGTAGGAACAGGTCACCCATCTGTCAGGGAATAGCTGTAGTTAGAGGTTCCAGATGAGTAGGGACAGGATAGGGACACACCATTCTCCCTGGACTCCTCCCATTTGGGTACAGACCAGCCATGCACCATTCCACCCACTGAGACAGATGCTGGTGGCTCTCCCAAGACCTGCTCTGTTCCACATTGCCGTTACAACCTGTGACTGTTCCTGATCAGGCGCCTTCCCGCTGAGCTGTTTGTAAAGTTAAGCTTTGACTTTAAGTTAAGTTGTTTCCTGCAACTTGACCCTGCGTATTTTCTACCACCACACCAAGCTGCACCTCCCAACAGGTAGAAGCCCTCCAGATATCCAGATAGACCTCCAGAAATGATTATTGTGATGGTGCTCACCGTCACTGGTAGTGAAAGACAGGCTTTAACTATTGTTTGTGTATTGAGATAATGTGTATTCCATGTGCCTCAATGTGAGAGAGACACACAGACTGTCATTGGCAGTCTTGTCCTTTTGTTTGTGTATTGGGATGAAATGTGGATTGTGCCTGTCCAATTGTTTTTTTTTTTTAAACAATAGTTTTTTATTGAATTTTCACAAGAGAAACAAAAAGTACAAACATTCTCAAGAAAATAGTTGAAACAAGGCTTGTAGTACATAACGTGAGTACAAGAAAAAGGGGGGGGAGGGGGAGGGGGGGGTAGGAGGGGGTTACTCCAGACAGGACCAGGTGTAGGTTCAAGAACATCAAAAACATCAATAACAACAAAGTCCAATACAGTCAAGGTACTTGCAGTAATCATAAAGTACTAATCAAGCTATCACATGTGCCAGGACCCAGCTGAGAGGCGAGTGTGTCTAATGCAGCGGCAAAGAGGAATAAAGACCACCGGTCCAGGCAAGCACGGAGAGGATGACAGCCCCCTCCCCGACATCCCAATGGGAACATAAGCGTCAGGGAGGAGACCGACCCCACCGCCCCGCCCAGCACCACGGTCAGTGCTTGTGATATTTCCAGTGGTGCCAAGATTCAGTAAATCTATGAAGCATCATGTCATTAGTTGCTAATGCCTTCTCCAGGCGATAATTATCATTCACTACCGCTACCAACTCAGAGAAAGCCGGGATCTCCAGTGATTTCCATCTACGCAGAATAAGTGTTCTAGCCGCTAACAGAATATGTAATATCATCTGTCGAAATTGGATTGGGTAATCATCAATACCCAAATTCAACAACGCCAGTTCCTTTTTCAGAGGATGTAGGATCCCCGTACAGTCCGCTATGCAACTGAAGATTTTTTTCCAGTAACTCGTGAGTGAGGGGCACTCCCATAGAACGTGTATCAGGGTTCCAATGCCACCGCATTCACGCCAACAGTGTGCTGGGGTGGAGGGGAACAGTTTTGAGAGCCTATAGGGTGTATAGTACCACCGATTTGTAATTTTTAGCATGAGTTCCCAGTGGGAGGTGCAGTGTGAATAGCGATAGGTGGACGTTAGAGCTCTAGACCATTGTGTCGTGGTGAAAGTGAGCGCCAAATCCTTCTCCCACCTAATCATGGGCACTGATTTTGGGACGTCCGCTAGATCAAGGAGACTGTCATAAAAAATAGAGATGCCTTTGGTTGTGCGTGATTCAGTGTGGTAGAACGCCCAGGGTTTAGCAGGTAAATGACCAGTCGTCGGAGGGTGCCCAGCCAAGAAGCCATGTATGCGGTGGACCGAGAAAAGCAGCGCGGAAGGGAGTCCATAATCTTTCATCAGTGAGGCAGTGGAGCGCAAAGAACCACAGTCGTAGAAATGCGAGATAGAAGTCAGACCCAACCTAGCCAGGTGTGTCAGTTGGAGGGAGAGAATGTAAGCGGACAGGATGGAAACCGGGAGCGACCGGGAGTTTAAGGAGTGTCCATCCGCCTGCCTCCCGCCGGCGAGAGCCAGTCTGCGCCACGCCAAGATCGACGACCGGGACGTGGGGGGCAGCCGAGTTAACGACCATGGAACCCATAAGTCCCAGAGGAGAAGCAGACGGAGGTCCCCAGTGGGGGCTAGGTGGCTTTCGAGTTGAATCCAGAGGAGGGAGGTAGAGGTGGAGAACCACATACGGAGCTGGACCAGTCTAGTGGACCACAAGTACAAGTTCAGGTCAGGAAGTTTGGCCCCGCCCATGAACTTAGGTAGAGCCAGAGTGGTGGCAGCTACTCGGGCCCTTGCGCCTCCCTAAATAAAGTCACGCATGTTCTTGGAAAGAGCCTCTAAGTACTTTCTAGGGATGGCTAGTGGGAGGGCATGAAAAAGATATAGGATTTGGGGTAATATCGACATCTTATAGGCGGCCATCCGGCCACCCCAGGAGAGCTCCACTTTGGACATGGCTACCAATTGTTTTGAAGTCTTCTTCAGTAAGACATCCACATTAGCAGGGAGGAGTCGTTTGACGGTGGGAGTTATAAGTACACCTAGATAGGGAATAGAGTCATCAGTCCAGGGGTAGGGGAAATCCTTCTGAAGGCGGTCAGCGACTCGTTTATTAATTCCCAGGTTCAATACCAATGACTTGGATGTGTTCACCTTGTGGTAAGAGACGGAGCTGAATTCTGAGAGACGTCTATGGACAGCCGGAAGTGAACGAGTAGGGTCAGTGAGGGCGATAACGATATCGTCCGCGAACAGGTTGACCGTATAGGACACGGAACACACACGGAACCCCCTTACCTCGCCATCCGATCTAATGCCATTAGTAATTTGAAATGGAGTCGATGTTATACCAGCAGTGAGGACCTTTGCTGAGGGGCAGGAGTAAAGGGCAAGAATTGCAGATAGTATGTCACCCGAGAAGCCGAATTTCTCCAGTGTGAGCCGCATAAAAAGCCAATTTACCCTATCGAACGCCGTCTCTGCATCCAGCGTGAGGAGCAGAGAAGGCGTCCTGGAGGCCTCAGCCAGGTGGACCAAGTTGATGATCCGCCGGGTAGCATCCGATGTTTGCCTACCTGGCATAAAGCCCATTTGATCACTTTTAACAAGCAGAGGGAGGAGTGGCTGAAGTCGGGACGCCAAGATTTTGGCGTAAATCTTAAGGTCACTGTTGAGGAGGGAAATGGGTCGGTAGTTTGCTGGGAGGCTGGCGTCTTTACCGGGTTTAGGGATAGTGGTGATGTAGGCACCTAACATTTCACTCGGGAATGTAGCTGTGCGAGCGGCCTGATTGAATACTTCCACTAAGTGTGGACCCAGGGTGTCGCAATGGATTTTGTAATATTCATTGCACAATCCATCCGGACCTGGTGATTTTCCATTGGGGAGTAATCTAATGGCTTTGGAAACTTCACATAGAGTGAACGGGGATGACAGGGACTTTCTCTGGTCTTCTGTCAGGGAGGGCAAATGTTACTTGTCCAGGAATTGTCGTATAAGAGCCGGAGTCGGTTGAGGAGTGTCGGGGTCTCGGTCCAGGTTATACAGGGACCCATAGAATTTGCGATGTCCCTGGGATGAGTCAGTGTAGCTCCAGTCTGTCGATGGGAGAGATGGGAGATACGCATGGACACTCTGCGCTGCTTAATCCTGGCTGCTAGAGACTTGCCAGCTCTATTCACATGCGCATAGTACTTGAGCTTGAGCACCCTCAGATGACGGTCAAAGCGTTCCATAAGGTGGGCTTTTAGAGAGTCCCTTGCACGGGAGAGTTACAAGGTTAGGTCATGGGTGGGAGAAGATTTGTGTGCTTTCTCAAGGTCACGGATCTCGGTTAAGAGAGCCGTGAGCTTGCGGCTGTATGCCTTACGGAGTCTTGCTGATTTTTGGATGCACACACCCCGGACGAACGCCTTGTGCGCTCCCCAGAGCACCCAGGGATCCAACACGGAGGAAACATTGATGTCAAAGAATTCTAAGAGCTGGTCATGGATCAACTTACCAGCAGCTGGGTCCTGAAGCACCTTTACATCACAACGCCAGACCGACGACCGTTCCCTAGGACCGGACTCCTCCAGAACCATCTCCACAGCCGCGTGGTCAGACCACGTGATGCTTCTGATGGCCGAGGAGGAGACCTTTCCCAGTGAAGGGAGGTCAGTCCAGAACATGTCAATACGTGAGTACGATTTGTGTCTGCAGGAATAAAACGAGTAATCCCTTTCTGAACCATGTTGGCAGCGCCAAACATCAAACAGTTGCTCGGAGGTCAACAGAGAGGCCAATGAAATTTGTCGGCCCCGGGCGGGCACCGAGGTGTCAAGCCCTGGGTCGACCACAGAGTTCATATCACCACAAACCACTAGATTACCGTAGACATTACTGGAGACTTCCTTCAGCAGTCTGGATAGAAAGCGCTTCTGGTGAGTGTTGGGGGCGTAAACCGCCACTAGAGTTAAAGGCATCGCATTAAAGTCACCCTGAAGAATGAGAAATCTCCGGATCTTGAGTCAGGTTACGGAGTGAGAAGGAAATCGAGTCTCTCAGAGCAATCATCACGCCCCTTTTCTTCACGGGGGCGCTGGCGAAAAAAAGAGTAGGGAAGTTTCTGTGCGAGAACTTGGGCTGGTGGTTAAGCTTGAAGTGAGTCTCTTGGATGCATACCACGTCAGCTCCGCTGTTGTTAAGCTCTGTCCAGAGGGAGAACCGCTTTACAGGGTGATTTAGACCATTAACATTTAAAGAAAGGAACTTGATGGTCATGGTACCTTCAGAGATGTAAAACGGGTCATCTGCACAAGGGCCGAGGGGGGTGCGGGCATTTCAGTGAGCACAAGTCCATCGATCCTACTGGAGCAACAAATCAGGAAGGGAAGGGAAGGGAAGGCAGGGAGGCTGGGGAAGCCAAACAAAGAATAAAAAAGAGTCTAGAGGCAGGTACCACCTGCAACTGAAACAGAGGGGCCAGTAGGTCAACAAAACCTTGGCCAGGGACTAGCGTTGAGCAGGTTTAGGCGGGTGCTGGAGCTCACCTCCGGGTGAGGAGTGTCTAGAATTAGACCGTTTACGGGACACAACGTGCCAGTCATCCGAGGGGGTCTGTGGCGAAGGAGATCTGGAGGACCTCAAGGAGGCGGATGGAGGCTCCGGGATGATTCCCCAGTGGTGTAGAAGGGCCATTCCTTCCTCCAGAGAAGCTATTGTGACAGTGCGGCCCTGGTGGGTTATGGAAAGTTGAGCCGGGTGTTTCCACTTGTGCACTATTTGGTGGTTCCTCAGGGCTTTTGTTATGGTGGTGAGATTCCTACGCTTCTGGAGCGTGTGCCTGGAGAGGTCCGGCAGTATCTGAACCTGCGGGAAGTCACCCGGAAGAGCTTGGAGTTGCCTTGAGGCCATCAGGATTTTGTCCTTAGTCTGAAAAAAATGCACCCGGAGAAGGACATCACGAGGCAGGTCTTGAGCTATAAAGTGAGGCTTAGGGATCCTATGGATTCTGTCTATCTCCAATTCAGATGCAGACAAGGAAGGGATCAGTGCAGAAAAAAGGTCCGTAGCCATTTTGCGCAGGTGTTGGGGCTGGACAGATTCTGGGATCCCCCTTAATTTTAAGTTGTTCCTACGGGACCTGTCCTCCAGGTCTGCAAGTTTGTCCTTGATCCAGTCAATGTCATCTGTATGGTCATTATGGGCTGTAATGAGAGTGTTGAGAGACAAAGTACATTTTGTCATAGAGGATTCAACAGAGTCCACTCTCACCTCGAGCTGCTGGACATCTTTCCTTGTTTGAGAAAGACTCTGCATCACATCTGAGTGCAGAGAGGACCATAGGGAGTGGAGCATTCCTTTCAGGAGTGTACCAGAGATTGGGTGGTCCCCCACTGGGAAGGCAGCGAAGGGGTCCGCAGGAAGTGTGCTCATGCCCCCGGGTTCTGGTGGAGAGGATGCCGCCTGCTCCATCCCACATGGCTGGGATGGATCGGGGGGGGGGGAGAGCTCCAGCATGGGCGCTGCTTCGCCGGGCTTCTCGAGGAGGGAGAAGGAGGGGAGGATGCACCGAAGGAGTTCCCGCTGTCCGGGTTGGCTACTTGCCTGAGCGGTGGTGGATTGTGGTGCCGGTTCCCGTCCCGGGAAGAAGCGTGCTGCGGGGACCTGCCGGCGCCATCTTGCCTGAGGCCCGCCGAGGTGGAGATAAGGAATCCGTCCAACTTGCGCGATTGTGAGGCGTTCTTTTTGTTCCTCATGGTGCCCGGAGGTTCTGCCGCGATCGTGGGGGTTTTAAAACCCGCTGTGGAGGCTGTAGGTGAGCGATGTCCCGGGTGGCCGAGCAGAGCTGAAGATCTATGCGGCCATCTTCAGCGGCGGAAGCCACGCCCTCCCCAGTCCAATTGTTGAAAGTTAATGACCTCACATTATTCTGTCCAGATGGCTAGATAATTAGTTTAGGTTAATTCTGTTCCTGTATACACTTTCATCTGCATATGATATTGTAATTAGGCAGAGGGGAGGGACTGTGTACACTGTATGAGAGTGTAAAACTCTGTTTTCATTGGATTGTGAATTTCAGGGCCTGTTCCCAACAAGGTCCACCTGGGCGGTAATCTTGTTAGGGAAAACTGTATAAAAGTCTGTTTCTTGTTCAGTAAAGAGTTATTCTTCACCCTCAATCGAGAATCCTGTCTCTTATTGGGGAAATATGCTACAAAGGATTGCTATGCTCTTCATACTCCCTTAAATAATCACTAAGCTCTTGTAAGAGCTTGTTCCTGTTCCGGCTGCACTATCTGGCGAAAAAGAGGTTCACCCACTGGAACCTGGAGCCTTGTCGTATGTCCAGGGTGGGTAGGAAACGGCGAGACCGCAACCAAGCTGCCGCGGTTTGTGGGGTCTGAGGTGCTTATGGTGTCTGGTGGAGTGCTAGGAGCACTAGGAGCATTCGTCAATGGAGGTACCTAGTCGGGGTGGCGGTTGATCCGCTACATTGGTGGCAAGAGGTGGGATGGCAGCTCTCGGAGACACCGGTAACGTTATGGAGTGAGCTAACACCCGTGCAGCGTTCCCATAGGAAAAGGAGAGGTACAGATATCAGCCGCCATGGAAGAGGAATTTGTGAGGAGGTTGCGAGAGATGCAGATACAGCACAGGGGACCAGTGTCAGAGCAGGTCCTGCTAGGATGGCATTATTCTGTGCGCTTGGATCTCTGGAAGGAAACACTAGCCCGTGAGCAGCACCACCAGGGAAAAAGCCTCCCCTCCATCCAGAAAAGGTATTGGTCGCAGTATGGATTGCAGGAGCTGTTTTTTGGGAGATACACCACACAAGGAGCAGACAGCTGAGTTAAGCAGGCTGGTCTGGGCAGAGATGCGGTTGTAAGAGAGCTATAGAGTCCTCCGGTGGCATGTATCCCAAACATGCCCTTGGATAGTGGATGACAGCCCAACAGAAGGCTTTGGCTACGGCGGCCGGAGACTGTTGTACGAGAAGCTGTCAGGGGACCCTAACTTTGGGAGCGATTTGGAGTGGCGGTTAGAGGAAATTATGGATTACAGAGAAAGTATTCTGAACATCTCGGAAGTGCTCTGGGCACTGGAAGATATGGAGTTTCTGGCTATTCAGGAATAGGAGCTGGAGATCGCAGATGGCTTCTAGACTCTGCTCAGTGCCAGGGCTGGGCTTCCCTTGCCTGGGAATAGCCAGAAGAATCGACAATATGGCACAGTAATAGTGTGCTTTGCTCACCTGCACCCACGGTCTTGGATGCGGAGGTCTTATGGCGGATGTAGCAAGTGCTGACTCACCTGGACGAACCTGTTTCTGCCCAGGACGAGCATGGATGGAGAAATGCATCTGCCCAGCCACTGGATAAAGGTATGGGAGAAGAGGAAGCCATCTTCATTCCCCAACCACGGATCACAGAAGTAATTGACTATTCATTGGAGGATGATATAGATGATAAGTCACCTGCCAAAGTGTTGGCACTGGGCCCAAGTGCCACCAGCCCATGCCCTGAACTTTCAGCAATTCCAGAGACTGGGGATTTAATAGATTTTTCTGCTGAGGAGGAACGTCCCAGTGAGCCTACAGCAGAAGAGCGGGCATCCAGGCCTATTGCTGCTGATCTCTGCCTGCAACAATTGGTGACCCAGGAAGATGTGTGCAAGGCCACTGACTTTACAGTTTACTTTCCTGCAGAACAGCTGGCAACAGGGCAGAGTGCTACCAACCTCTGCCCAGCACCCGCAAAAGCTACAGAGTTCTAGGAAGCTGGGGAAATCGGCCCCTTGCCCCAGCAACAAGCTGATGAAGTGAAGCTTCTACACCCAGCTGAAGCGCTGGCAGCCGGACAGAGAGTCAACGACCTCTGCCCCACACCTGTGGCAGCTCCGGAGGCCCAGGATGGGAAGGGAGAGGAGGTTGCTGTGCTCCCTCCCCAACAGTCAGTCAGAGCGGAGGAAACTGCCTTCCCTCCCCAGTCAGGATCTGTGCATCTGGGAGACAGTACCGGAGAAAGGTTGTCCTTACCACCAGGTAAGGAAGATGGAGCAGCTGACTCCCCTTCCCAGTAGCAGTTGGTGCCCCAGAAGGATGACACCAACCCAGCAGAAGAGCTGGCAACAGAGCAGAGTGTGGTTGACCTCTTCCCTCAACATACAAAAGATGGAGTTCCTGTGGTAGTGGATGGGACTACAGTCTTCACTTGTATACACCATGGATGCTGGACAGTCGGCCCAGATCCCCAACAAACTGATGAAGTGAGCCCCACCATCATGTCTTCTCTCCAGCGGTTGAAAGGACTCCCGGGAGAAGGGCCAGTCCACGCCTATCCACATCGGCGGGTATGTGCTACAAGAGAGGCAGAGCTTGGCTGGATGAGTAACGCTGTTTTCTGGACAATTTGTTTGGGGTACTGGGTGGGTGCAGACCTTGGGAGGGCCCGTGGAACACAGCCTACCTTAGAGAGGTTGAAAAACTCCTCTCTCAGCACACTAGGCCCCTCTTATGTCTAAGTCACCCTGTGTCTATTAGGGACAAAGGGGGCCCAAGAAGCCCAGTCTGGCCTGCCCAAACCAGGCTTCCACGGACTGATCAGCTATGAGAGCTCCATGCGCCTTGCCAGGACAAACTTACAAACTATTTGGAACTTTGTCAAGGAAGCTGCCGTGATAAATTGACTCTTTGGGACTTGTTACCCGACTAACTCAGGCACAGACCAGTTGGAGATCTGGTACCTGGTTAGTCTACCTTTGGGGGGGAAGATATGTGATGGTGCTCACCATCACTGGTAGTGAAAGACAGGCTTTAACTATTGTTTTTGTATTGAGATAATGTGTATTCCATGTGCCTCAATGTGAGAGAGACACACAGACTGTCACTGGCAGCCTTGTCCTACTGTTTGTGTATTGAGATGGAATGTGGATTGTGCCTGTCCCATTATTAAATGTTAATGACCTTACATTGTTCTGTCCAGATGGTTAGATAATTAGTTTAGGTTAATTCTGTTCCTGTATACACTTTCATCTGCATATGATACTGTAATCAGGCAGAGGGGAGGGTTTGTGTACACTGTATGGGAGTGTAAAACTCTGTTTTCATTGGGTTGTGAATTTTAGGGCCTGTTCCCAACAAGATCCACCTGGGCGGTAACCGTGTGGGGAAAAACTGTATAAAAGTATGTTTCTTGTTCAATAAAAAGTTATACTTCACCCTCAATCGAGAGTCCTGTCTCTTATTGGGGGAATCTGCTACAAGGGATTGCTATGCTCTACATACTCATTTGAATAATCACTAAGCTCTTGTAAGAGCTTGTTCCTGTTCATGTTCCTGTACCTGTGCACTCTCTGGAGCAAGAGAGGTTCACCCACTGGAACCTGGAGCCTTGTCGTAGGTCCAGGGTGGGTAGGAGATGGCGAGACTCCAACCAAGCTGCGGCGCAGTGTTAATTTTGGCAGCAAATTTCAATTTAGTTTTAGTCTTAGTCTTAGGACTAAAATGGCATTTTAGTTTTAGTCCCATTTTAGTCTTCTGCAAGTGTTTTAGTTTTAGTCGTATTTAGTCGACTAAAACTCCAGTACATTTTAGTCGACTAAAACATCCTACATTTTAGTCGACTAAAACTCATTTTAGTCATCTATAATCGAATGGGTGTAGTTCAATTGAAATTTGTAATGCATTATTTAAGCATTTCTCTACAATTTCCAAACTCATTATATACTACTGCTGGTCCTGGAGTGAAAAATCTAATATTATTTATGGTATTAAGCTTTGAGCATGCACCAGTGTTAATTTGGGCGGCAAATTTCGATTTAGTTTTAGTTATAGTCTTTTGACTAAAATACCATTTTAGTTTTAGTCATATATGTGGTGTGGGGTGCGCTAAACAACAAATAAATAATGAATATATAACATATATCTATATGTGAACCAAATCAACAAAAGTAAATATATATAACATATATCAATCTGTGAAGCCAATTAATAATGCAAATCAATTGGTGCATAAACATAAAAGTTCATAAGTGTCCATAAATATTGTGCAGGTGAGTAGAATTGTATTCTATCCAAATAATACGTGTATCCACCACCGAGTGAAATTCATCCTTACCAAACGGAAATAAATAAGGTGCAACTATAGTTTCTTGTGCTGAAAAATTATCCAATCACCTTGTGAACAAACACCACGTGTAAATCACCAAGAATTAGCCTCTTGGTAAGAGGCTAATTCTTGGTGATTTACACGTGGTGTTTGTTCACAAGGTGATTGGATAATTTTTCAGCACAAGAAACTATAGTTGCACCTTATTTATTTCCGTTTGGTAAGGATGAATTTCACTCGGTGGTGGATACACGTATTATTTGGATAGAATACAATTCTACTCACCTGCACAATATTTATGGACACTTATGAACTTTTATGTTTATGCACCAATTGATTTGCATTATTAATTGGCTTCACAGATTGATATATGTTATATATATTTACTTTTGTTGATTTGGTTCACATATAGATATATGTTATATATTCATTATTTATTTGTTGTTTAGCGCACCCCACACCACATATACATTTATCTATATTCAAAAGCACTGAATACCGGGAGCAGCTTCAACACACTATCAGCGCACCCATCCCCCCTTACAACATAGTTTTAGTCGTATTTTAGTATTGAGACTAAAATGCCATTTTAGTTTTAGTCATATTTTAGTCATCTGAATTATTTTAGTTTTAGTCGTATTTTAGTCGACTAAAATTGTGTTAATTTAGTCGACGAAAACGTTTTAGTCGGTTTTAGTCGACGAAATTAACACTGCTGCGGCGGTTTGTGGGGTCTGAGGTGGTTATGTTGTCTGGTGGAGTGCTTGGAGCCCTCGGAAGCACTAGGAGCATCCGTCAACGGAGGTACCCAGTTGCGGTGCCGGTTGATCCGTTATAATTATAGTATAAAGCATAATATTGGAGATATCAAATCAGAGTAGGGGAAGACTTTAAATCCCAATTTACTGTATGCGAGATTGTTTTACGGAAACATCGTAGATAGAGCTCCTGGAAGTGTTTTAGAGAAGAAAGACCACCAGCATAGGGAAAAGCAGAGTGGAGGCCAAAGTTGAAGACAGACCCCCATGACCCATGAAAGATAAGAGTGGAGCGCAAAAATGGTGATAGTCTTCCTAGTCCATTGTGTGTTAGGGTAGAGGGCAATATCTGAGATGGATCTCCTGAATCCAAAAAGAGGCTTTTTCTGGATCCATCAAAGGGTACACTACATGACAATATTGCAGACAGTTCATGGACGGTCCTTTCAGAATTAAAAGACAATATTTAAAACAGATCTCTTTGATACAATTGTCAGGTCACTTACCTCTTGCAGAAGGCTGATGAGAGTGGTAAAATTTGGTCTCTCTTTCGGTATGTACGCCCAACATTTCATCATCACATTGTACAAAGCATGAGTACAGTCATCGGGGAATTCTAGCCGCTCAGCATCTCTTTCAATTGCAGCTAAAATCTGGAGAAATGGAGACAGTTACCAACTTCAGGACTGGAAAGGTGATTGGTGGTACTCTACATAGCATAGGTCTCCAAACTTTCTAAACTAAGGGTCAGATTACTGTCCTTTCAGATTTTAGGGGGACCGGATTCTGACCAGTGGGAGTAAGAAATGCTTCAGGCTTAGTAGTCAGCGCTGCGGAACTATAAACAATTACATAGCACCTGTGGTCCGTAGCAGGAGAAATAGAGCCCTATCAATGGCACTAATGGGAGGAATAGTACCCTACTGCTGGTGTCACTGAGAGGAATTATGTCCCATTGTTGGTGTATTATACTATTCCTGCTACTGATCCCAACAGTGGGGCATAATACCTCCCACTAACACCAACAATGGGGCATAAATGTTCCATTGTTGGTGTTAGTGGGAGGAATTATGCCCCACTGTTGGTGTCAGTAGCAGGAATAATGTCCCAAGGGCCAGATGAAGGCAAGTAAATGGCCACAATATGAAGACCACTGCTCCACTGGATCGATACTTTACCTGCCTCCCATTTAGACCAAGCCACGGGTCCTGTCCATAGGTGAACATCTCCCACATGGTGACCCCAAACATCCAGACATCACTTGAGTGGGAAAACTTGCCAAACTTCAGGCTCTCCGGAGCACACCTACAACACAAATGGAAAATAATGGACTTGTTAGGGATTAAGACTTTCCAAACATAACCCAAGCTTAGATTTGGTTAGCATCGTATTCCTCACAAAAGAGGACAGATCCTTCATTTGACTCTACTACCCAACTATGTGCTGAATTCCATCCTCACCATGGGAAGGGTATCTTTCGGTGAGGAGACATGGTGTAATGATCGTCATTTCCTGCCAGTATCCTTGTCAATCCAAAATCTCCAATCTTTACCACCTTTTCACTGACCACCAATACATTACGAGTTGCCAGGTCCCTGTGGATGAACTTGTGGGTCTCAAGGTAGCTCATCCCAGAGGCAATTTGGATGGAATATAACCACAAGAGCTGCAGAGAAAACACGCCATCATAAGAGTGCAGATGATCGAGTAAGGAGCCGAGAGGTGCCAACTCTGTAACCTGAGACACAAAGATAGAAAAAAGGTCCAAATTATACAGATATACACTTAATACCTCTGGAACCATTCAGAAGGATGTACAGGACTCATGTCCCTCTTCTGTGTCACCGTACAGGAGGATGTCATTGTGATGACAGAAGGGAATGATGTTCCTTCTGTCTTTGTGCCTCTCCTGTATAAATGACATTTAGGGCTCATTTGCACTTGCTTTAACTTTAACACACATTAAAGCGCCTACCGTTATAATATGCTTCTTAGATGTGTTTTTGATGCTTCTGTGATGCTTTGGTGGTGCTTTTTTGAAGCTTTAACCACCTGCCCACTGCTTACTTTGTTGCTACTGTGGCACAGTGGCTCGTTATCGTCTGGTGTCGTAGACCTAAGTCACCAGACTCTCCCCTCTCTCCGCGGCGCGCGCGCGCCGCCGGAGGCTCACTCCCGCTGTATTCAGACACAGCGGGAGTTGGGCCAGGGGAGGAGAGGTGGTGATCACCGCCGCTCTTCCCCAATCATTGGGGATCGAGTGAGGAAATCCGCCAGCTTGTGTAAACAAAGTGGGCGGATCTCCTCTGTGACAGGCAGGGACAGATCACAGGATTTAGCATAGCTGAACCTGCGATCTGTGTCTGTGTCACAGAACACCCTTCCCCCACACACGTCAGTAAGCATGAGGCATACATTTAACCCCTTGATCACCAACCGTGTTAACCCCTTCCCTTCCAGTGTCATTATTACAGTAACAGTGCATATTGTTACTTGCACTGTTAGTACAAGTAAGTACTGTTTGCACAGGAGCACTGATTACTGTAGTAATGTCACTGGTACCCCCAAAAGTGTCAAAAATGTCAGTTAGGCCCCTTTCACACTAGTGCGACTTGTCCCGGAATTTTGGACCGCAAAATCGGATGACAAGTCGTTTTCCATTATTTTCAATGAGCCCCATTCATATCAGTGCGTTTTGAAGTCGCACCGATTTCAAAGTAGTTCCTGCACTACTTTGGCACGATTTTAATGCGTTTTGAGGTATATAACCCTGAGCCATTGCTCAAAATCATGTCAAAATCGTGGCAAAGTCGCGTCAAAATCACGCCACGATTTGTGGCAAAATCGCGGTAAAATCGCGTCGCATAAGTGTGAAAGGGGCCTTAGGGGTCAGATCTGTCCACCGCAGTGACGCAGCCTCGCAAAAAAAAAATTTGCAGATCGCCGCCATTACTAGTAAAAAAAAAAATAAACAACAAAAATGACAAACCTTTCCCGTAGTTAGTAAACGCAATAACTTTTGCGCAAATTAATCAAAATACACTTATTGTGATTTTTTTTACCAAACATATGTAGCAGAAAACAAACTGGCCTTAATTGTTAAAAAATTTTGATTTATACATTTTTTTGGGGAATGTTATACTGTATATCAGAATGTAAAAAATATTGTTTTTTTTTTTCAAAATTGTCGCTCTTTTTTTCAAAAATTAAAAATCGCACAGGTGATCAAATACCACCAAAAGAAAGTTCTGTTTGTGGGGGGAAAAAGGACATAAATTTAATTTGGGTACAGCATTGCACGACTACGCAATTGTCCGTTAAAGTAACGCAGTGCCGAATCACAAAATATGGCCTGGTCAGGAATGGGGTAAAATCTTCCGGTCTTAAAGCGGATAAAAATACGCTCATTGAGAATTTTTTTGTCAAAGACATGGAGCTAAATACATTTTGGCCTAAATATATGACAAAAATTGGATATATTAGATATTTTTTAACTGTAAAAGTAGAAAATGTCAATTTTTTCTCAAAATTTTCGCTCTTTTTTTATTAATATCGCAAAAAATGA
This sequence comes from Pelophylax lessonae, assembly GCF_965119305.1. Lineage (NCBI taxonomy): Eukaryota > Metazoa > Chordata > Amphibia > Anura > Ranidae > Pelophylax > Pelophylax lessonae. The sequence continues at coordinate 672,350,559 of NC_138771.1, forward strand.
AAAGCGCAGAGGCGATCAAATACCACCAAAAGAAAGCTCTGTTTGTGGGAAAAAAAGGACAAAAATTTTGTTTGGATACAGCGTTGCACGACCGCGCAATTGTCAGTTAAAGTCACGCAGTGCCAAGTTGCAAAAAGTGGCCTGGACGTTAAGTAGGAAAATCCTCCGGTGGTAAAGTGGTTAATGAAGCTTGGCAAATGCCAGGTGTATGTTGATTTTTAATTTGTTTTAAAGGGGCTCAGTAGAACCACAACTCACTAATACCCTCACTCAGCAGATCCCCAGTTCACTAGTACCCCTGTTCAGCAGATCCCTAGCTCATTAGTACCCTTGTTCAACAAACCCCTGCTCATTGGCACATTCGTTCAGCAGATCCCAGCTTTTTAGTACCCTTGTTCAGCAGATACCCTGTTCAGTAGTACCCCCAGCTCTGCTGATGCCCCATTTAGTAGTACCCCCAGCTTTGCTGATCCCCACTTAATAGTAACCCCAACTCTGTGGATCCTCCACTTAGTAGTAACCCCCAGCTCTGCTGATCCTCTGGTTTTCTGATCCTCTCTTTATGGTACTCGCTCTCCTCCTGCTATATTGCTCCCACGCTGCATACCACAGGTGGCATTGCTAGTTTCTCCTGCTCTTGTCCTCCAGTTCTGCTGATCCTTTGCTGCACAGTCTTCTCTCACTGGTCCAAAATCACCTTCCACTATAGCGTGCTGCGTTCCCATGTTGCACACTACTTGTGCCTTCTGTTAGTTGCTCTGCTCCAGGTAAGACCCCATTCACATTCTCGCTGCTCCACACTGCACACCAGATGGGACGTCTGCACCAGACACTTCCAGAATATATACAAATGCACCAGAAGTGACTGCTGATGGTGTCTCTCCAGTTCGCTTGTTGATTTCCCAGTGCATCCTGGGATATCTCATACCTGCAAAACCTCCAAAACAAAGCAAAGCTAACCATGAATAAAAGTCCCTCACATGCTGCGGTGTAAGAATATTATACTTACCCGGTTGCGTTCCACCACTTGGTCCGGTGAAACGCATACGTCGCGTGATGACGTTGGACGTCACGTGTGATGTCACTTTCCAGCGCCGTTCCGAACGGCTATTTAAAGCAAACGGTATGGTATACCGTTGTTCGTGCAACCACAATACTTACCTGGATCCTTACCCTGCTTCCTTCCTCCCACTACCACTACCGGAGATTGCTGGAGACTTCCACCTCTTCCTCTCCTCACCGGCACGAACCCCTGTTGAACCTTGCTGCCTCCTCTGATGTGGATGCCTGCACTTCTATGAACCTGAAGTTCTCACTGGCTTGATAAGTACCCCCTAGGGGACCCTGACTATCCTACATCTATTTACTGCAAGCTATAAGTCTGTTAACAGCCTGGTCACCTGCTCACTCTTACTACATACATCTACAACCCAAAGAGGACAGTTGTGTCTTAGCCACCTGCTTGCTTATTGTCTGTACGCTGCTACTACTGCTGTGTAGAGTTAGTCTGTTACTATCTGCTTACCTACGCTACTACATTCTAGCTGTACGTTCCCAGTGTGGGTGTACCATGGTAGTACCGATACTGTTGTGTCTGCCGCTGTGATGAGTCAAGAGATTACAGTCATCTGACTTAATAATATCTCTAAGCCTACCTCTGAGTGGTATCTGCAGCTGACGATCCATTCCTCAGACCTAACCTTGTGTGATTGTGACATGTGGGCACTGTTAGCGAGCATTGTCTTAGACTTCTATGAAGGCTTTGGAGACACTTTGAAGCATCAAGAAAGAGACATGGGGTGTCATTTTTGAAGCAAAGCAAACCCAACGTGTAAACAGGACTGAAAGCTTACAATTTTGTTTAGTGACTGGAGCTTTGATTGCCATACAGAGTGCGTTAATAAAGCATATCCAATTCCACATTCTGAAGCAAGTGTAAACAAGCCCTTACTCTCTCCCGGGTACCCCAGTAAGTTGAGTGCCAGTCACCCACCATTTTCATTGGCTGTGTAAGAACCACTCCATAGAGTCGGATTAGATGTGGGTGTTTCAAGGCGTACATCGCATTCACTTCCTGCAAAAAATCCTGAAGGGCTTCAGGATCACAGTTGGCATCTGCACGGAGAGTTTTCACAGCAACACTCACCTGTAAAGATGTAATAGATGATTGAGACAGAACATGACAGGAGGGCAAAGAGCTCAGAGAAACAGTAAAGATAAAGGAAGAGGAATACTCACCGTTCTTCCATTGGAAATCCTCCATTCCCCTCTCTTGACCACCCCAAAGCAACCGCCCCCCAGACGCTCCGCTAGGTTCAGGTCTCGGTCATTGATCAGACACTTCAGGGAGCAGTCAGTGTCTCCCCAGGAGGTTGTGGGTGAGAAAGAAGCAGGAGATAGGACAGAGGGCAATGGGGAAATAGGTGACATGGTAGAGGGGGATGAGGAAAGGGGGGATGTGGAAAAAGGTGATAAAGAAGAAGGTGTTAGGAAAGTGGAAGTCAGTAAAGGGGGTGAGGAATCCATTGGATCCCGATGAAATGGTGGAGGGATATCTTGTCTTCTTACTGCAAACATCTAAAAAAAACAGAAAAGCAGAAAATATGGCAATGTTTAGTCTCTTCTGAGTTACTTTTAGCTACGACTCTCATCAATTTCATGGTTTGGGTGGAGGGGATGTGGATTATGGTGGCTTTCTCCTGAAACACCCTTGTACGAGATGTTATTTTATTTTACAGTAAGTACTGCATATATTTTCTTATATGATGCTGCTTGTTCTGTAATTGAATTTGTTTTCCTATAGATAGAACTGATGGCTCAGTGAATGATTGCATTTGCCCCCTGGGTTGGTAGTCAAGAGCACATTAGTGGAAGGTGTAAGTTAGGGAGGCCAACAAACTTCAATGAGTGGCATTGCTGAAGTGTGGAGTAGATCATGTGGTGTAGGTCATGTGGTTCAGGTCTTTGTGGTGCAGGCTATTTGGTGGGATCAATATAGATGATACCATAGTCATTCCCAACAGATTTGTGTGTGCTGGGGCTTAACCTAGAAGAAATGGGACTCAACTGCCTATGCCCAGGTTAGTTAAAGGTATGAACGAGAACCACTCACAATGACTCAAATTGTCCACTAGGTGTCATGACTAAGGCACCCCAGATGTAATTTATGACACTTACCATAACCGTTATCCCAAATCCCAACCCCTTAAATAAACTTCCTGCAATAACTACGCGGACACCGTTATTGGAGTAAAATTGGCCAACGTGGCCGTTTATTAACCAGTAACAAAAATATATATAACACGTTCCTTAGAACAGGAACCAAAATAGTATAATAAAAGATAACATAAGGTTGCCGATCTTTGGAGGCCCCAAATATCAAGTACCATTTTTGTATCTGTGTAACTCTTAACTGTCCCCAGCCGCACCACCGGCTTGGGGACGGGGACGACCTCAACACACAGCAGATACCTCCCAATTTAAACTACCAGTTAACCCATCTATTAACTGGCATTCCCCAGGTGACTCCATACCTTAGATGGGTCCCTCAGCTGATAGGTACAGTAGGTTTGACCAGAAACACCTCCAAAGACCCCCAACCATAAAATCAGCAAACAAGCACATTAAACCGGCATTCAAATGTAGGGGCGGGCGGGCGGGAATGCTCCTCCACCCACGCTGAACTGATGCCCTGTAAAAAACTGCAGTAATCTAACTCCCCCCTCTACAGCCCCTTCCATTAACTCACATTGGCCAATAGAAGAGAAACCCCACAAACTGCCTGACTTTGTTAACCCTTACTAGGAAAATTCCACTGCTGGCCCAGTCATGCTAGCCCTGCACCTATCTCTTTGATATTTTGCTCCGGGCTGTAATTTATTGTTAGAGTCAATAACCTTCATAGTAAAAGTAGGCAGTAAGACTAGAGGCCCCCAGAATACGTGATGTGTGACTATAGATGCAGAAGTGGGGTGCCAACTCTGCTGCTGCCAGTGTAGGAAAAAGGGTTCAATATAAATTGTTCTGGTGCCGGTTTGCCTGGAGGCTGGTCGTCATGGGAAGCAATGCAAGGATCAAGCCACGGCAGAGATGTGACTTTTGAGGCTCTACATTTGGGAACTTCCCCTTAGGGGAGAGCAGGGAAGGAGAGAACTTATGGGACTCCTCACATTGCATTTGCATGGGATGTAAAACCTCTATATTATGGGTTGCCCTTCAACTCATCTCTCATGCTCTTGCTATCTGTTTTAAACTTAAGGAAAGTTCTCTCACAATAGGGATGGCAGAAAGGATGTAAATATGTCATCAGCTACATTTTAGTAAACCATTGAAGGGCTTTCGTTGTGTGGACTATCATTTCTTAACCTCAAGATGGGGGCATCCTCTGGAAATAAACTGGTGCTGGGTGAAGCTGTTGTTAAGGTCCATTTCCATAAGGCCCGAAACAGTTTTGGTATGGACTACTGGTGGGACTGGATAGGCCCATCATATTACTTAGACCCAAGGGGTACCCAGGGGAGGATCCCAAGCACATAGCACCTGGTGAGTCTAAGAGGACTAAGCTATGTCCAGGCAGAAATGGGTTGAGAGAGTTGGTGCTCTCCCAACATGTGGTAGGTGGTGCACATGGGGGACAAGACGCCCAGAATGTGGCCAGGCAACACATTGCTATCATTACCTTACACAGCTATAAGTTTTGCCCAAGCTTTGCAGTTGAGGATCTCTGGTTGGGGGATGGAGAGATATACGTGATACATATCATTCCACCCTGATCTAGGGGTCCTGTGTGCCTGGAGCTCCTCTATAAGGATTTAATATACAGTATCTCACAAATGTAAGTACATCCCTCACATTTTTGTAAATATTTTATTCTATCTTTTCATGTGACAACACTGAAGAAATGACACTTTGCTACAATGTAAAGTAGTGAGTGTACAGCTTGTATAACAGTGTAAATTTACTGTCCCCTCAAAATAACTCAACACACAGCCATTAATGTCTAAACTGCTGCAAACAAAAGTGAGTACACCTCTAAGTAAAAATGTCCAAATTGGGCCCAATTAGCCATTTTCTCTCCCCGGTGTCATGTGACTCGTTGGTGTTACAAGGTCTCAGGCAGGCCCGGATTGGGAGCACCAGGAGAATTCCCGGTGGGCTGGTCGGTTTGGGGTGCAGGCAGGGCCGGGTGTACTGCCGAAAGTGTATTGCCGCACTGGGAGCTTTTGCCTTCTCCTGCCTGACAGGGGTGAATGTCATTCTCCCTCCTGTCACTGCACAATGTATGATGGACTTCTCTGTTCCAAGCACTTCACCTCTGCCTTATCTCTCCTTCAGCTGTTTATCTCTCTACTCCTTACAAGCTCCCCTCCCCCCTGTCAGCTTGTTCTCCTTCCCAGCCAGGTCACTTGAGTCTTCCTTGTTGGTCACTTTCACAATCACACAGCACGTCGTCTCTTTACCTTCCCCGCAGCGCGTCATCTCTTTACCTTCCCCGCAGCACGTCATCTCTTTACCTTCCCCGCAGCACGTCGCCTCTTTACCTTCCCCGCAGCACGTCGCCTCTTTACCTTCCCCGCAGCACGTCGTCTCTTCACCTTCCCCGCATCACGTCGTCTCTTCACCTTCCCCGCAGCACGTCATCTCTTTACCTTCCCCGCAGCACGTCGCCTCTTTATCTTCCCCGCAGCACGTCGTCTCTTTACCTTCCCACAGTACGTCGTTTCTTTACCTTCCCCGCAGCATGTCGTTTCTTTACCTTCCCCGTAGAAGTCGTCTCTTTACCTTTCCGCAGTACGTCGTCTCTTTACCTTCCCCGCAGCACGTCATCTCTTTACCTTCCCCGCAGCATGTCGTCTCTTTACCTTCCCGCAGTACGTCGTCTCTTTACCTTCCCCGCAGCATGTCGTCTCTTTACCTTCCCCGCAGCACGTCATCTCTTTACCTTCCCCGCAGTATGTCGTCTCTTTACCTTCCCGCAGTACGTCGTCTCTTTACCTTCCCCGCAGCATGTCGTCTCTTTACCTTCCCCGCAGCACGTCATCTCTTTACCTTCCCCGCAGCATGTCGTCTCTTTACCTTCCCGCAGTACGTTGTCTCTTTACCTTCCCCGCAGCATGTCGTCTCTTTACCTTCCCCACAGCATGTTGTCTCTTTACCTTCCCCGCAGTATGTCGTCTCTTTACCTTCCCCGCAGTATGTCGTCTCTTTACCTTCCCTGCAGTATGTCGTCTCTTTACCTTCCCGCAGTAAGTCGTCTCTTTACCTTCCCCGCAGCACGTCATCTCTTTACCTTCCCTGCAGCATGTCGTCTCTTTACCTTCCCCGCAGCACGTCATCTCTTTACCTTCCCGCAGTACGTTGTCTCTTTACCTTCCCCGCAGCACGTCATCTCTTTATCTTCCCCGCAGCATGTCGTCTCTTTACCTTCCCCGCAGCACGTCGTCTCTTTACCTTCCCGCAGTACGTTGTCTCTTTACCTTCCCCGCAGCACGTCGTCTCTTTACCTTCCCGCAGTACGTTGTCTCTTTACCTTCCCCGCAGCACGTCGTCTCTTTACCTTCCTCGCAGCATGTCATCTCTTTACCTTCCCAACAGCATGTCGTCTCTTTACCTTCCCCGCAGCATGTCGTCTCTTTACCTTCCCCGCAGCACATCGTCTCTTTACCTTCCCCGCAGCACATCGTCTCTTAACTTCCCCGCTGCACGTCGTCTCTTTACCTTCCCCGCAGCACGTCGTCTCTTTACCTTCCCCGCAGCACGTCGTCTCTTTACCTTCCCCGCAACACGTCGTCTCTTTACCTTCCCCACAGCATGTCGTCTCTTTACCTTCCCCGCAGCATGTCATCTCTTTACCTTCCCGCAGTACGTTGTCTCTTTACCTTCCCCGCAGCACGTCATCTCTTTACCTTCCCCGCAGCATGTTGTCTCTTTACCTTCCCCGCAGCACGTCATCTCTTTACCTTCCCCGCAGCACATCGTCTCTTTACCTTCCCCGCAGCACGTCATCTCTTTACCTTCCCGCAGTACGTTGTCTCTTTACCTTCCCCGCAGCACGTCGTCTCTTTACCTTCCCGCAGTACGTTGTCTCTTTACCTTCCCCGCAGCACGTCGTCTCTTTACCTTCCCGCAGTACGTCGTCTCTTTACCTTCCCCGCAGCACGTCGTCTCTTTACCTTCCTCGCAGCATGTCATCTCTTTACCTTCCCCACAGCATGTCGTCTCTTTACCTTCCACGCAGCATGTCATCTCTTTACCTTCCCCGCAGCACATCGTCTCTTTACCTTCCCCGCAGCACATCGTCTCTTAACTTCCCCGCAGTACGTCGTCTCTTTACCTTCCCCGCAGCACGTCGTCTCTTTACCTTCCCCGCAGCACGTCGTCTCTTTACCTTCCCCGCAACACGTCATCTCTTTACCTTCCCCGCAGCATGTCGTCTCTTTACCTTCCCCGCAGCATGTCGTCTCTTTACCTTCCCCGCAACACGTTGTCTCTTTACCTTCCCCGCAGCACGTCGTCTCTTTACCTTCCCCGCAGCACGTCGTCTCTTTACCTTCCCCGCAGCACGTTGTCTCTTTACCTTCCCCGCAACACGGCGTCTCTTTACCTTCCCCGCAGCATGTCGTCTGTTTACCTTCCCCGCAGCATGTCGTCTCTTTACCTTCCCCGCGACACGTCGTCTCTTTACCTTCCCCGCAGCACGTCGTCTCTTTACCTTCCCCGCAGCACATCGTCTCTTTACCTTCCCCGCAGCACGTCATCTCTTTACCTTCCCGCAGTACGTTGTCCCTTTACCTTCCCCGCAGCACGTCGTCTCTTTACCTTCCCGCAGTACGTTGTCTCTTTACCTTCCCCGCAGCACGTCGTCTCTTTACCTTCCCGCAGTACGTCGTCTCTTTACCTTCCCCGCAGCACGTCGTCTCTTTACCTTCCTCGCAGCATGTCATCTCTTTACCTTCCCCACAGCATGTCGTCTCTTTACCTTCCACGCAGCATGTCATCTCTTTACCTTCCCCGCAGCACATCGTCTCTTTACCTTCCCCGCAGCACATCGTCTCTTAACTTCCCCGCTGCACGTCGTCTCTTTACCTTCCCCGCAGCACGTCGTCTCTTTACCTTCCCCGCAGCACGTCGTCTCTTTACCTTCCCCGCAACACGTCGTCTCTTTACCTTCCCCGCAGCATGTCGTCTCTTTACCTTCCCCGCAGCATGTCGTCTCTTTACCTTCCCCGCAACACGTTGTCTCTTTACCTTCCCCGCAGCACGTCGTCTCTTTACCTTCCCCGCAGCACGTCGTCTCTTTACCTTCCCCGCAGCACGTTGTCTCTTTACCTTCCCCGCAACACGTCGTCTCTTTACCTTCCCTGCAGCATGTCGTCTGTTTACCTTCCCCGCAGCATGTCGTCTCTTTACCTTCCCCGCGACACGTCGTCTCTTTACCTTCCCCGCAGCACGTCGTCTCTTTATCTTCCCCGCAGCACATCGTCTCTTTACCTTCCCCGCAGCACATCATCTCTTTACCTTCCCGCAGTACGTTGTCCCTTTACCTTCCCCGCAGCACGTCGTCTCTTTACCTTCCCGCAGTACGTTGTCTCTTTACCTTCCCCGCAGCACGTCGTCTCTTTACCTTCCCGCAGTACGTCGTCTCTTTACCTTCCTGCAGCACGTCGTCTCTTTACCTTCCCCGCAGCACGTCGTCTCTTTACCTTCCTCGCAGCATGTCATCTCTTTACCTTCCCCACAGCATGTCGTCTCTTTACCTTCCCCGCAGCACGTCGTCTCTTTACCTTCCCTGCAGCACGTCGTCTCTTTACCTTCCCCGCAGCACGTTGTCTCTTTACCTTCCCCGCAACACGTCGTCTCTTTACCTTCCCCGCAGCATGTCGTCTGTTTACCTTCCCCGCAGCACGTCGTCTATTTACCTTCCCCGCAGCACATCGTCTCTTTACCTTCCCCGCAACACGTTGTCTCTTTACCTTCCCCGCAGCACGTCGTCTCTTTACCTTCCCCGCAGCACGTCGTCTCTTTACCTTCCCCGCAGCACGTTGTCTCTTTACCTTCCCCGCAACACGTCGTCTCTTTACCTTCCCCGCAGCATGTCGTCTGTTTACCTTCCCCGCAGCATGTCGTCTCTTTACCTTCCCCGCGACACGTCGTCTCTTTACCTTCCCCGCAGCACGTCGTCTCTTTACCTTCCCCGCAGCACATCGTCTCTTTACCTTCCCCGCAGCACGTCATCTCTTTACCTTCCCGCAGTACGTTGTCCCTTTACCTTCCCCGCAGCACGTCGTCTCTTTACCTTCCCGCAGTACGTTGTCTCTTTACCTTCCCCGCAGCACGTCGTCTCTTTACCTTCCCGCAGTACGTCGTCTCTTTACCTTCCCCGCAGCACGTCGTCTCTTTACCTTCCTCGCAGCATGTCATCTCTTTACCTTCCCCACAGCATGTCGTCTCTTTACCTTCCACGCAGCATGTCATCTCTTTACCTTCCCCACAGCATGTCATCTCTTTACCTTCCCCGCAGCACGTTGTCTCTTCACCTTCCCCGCAACACGTCGTCTCTTTACCTTCCCCGCAGCATGTCGTCTCTTTACCTTCCCCGCAACACGTTGTCTCTTTACCTTCCCCGCAGCACGTCGTCTCTTTACCTTCCCTGCAGCACGTCGTCTCTTTACCTTCCCCGCAGCACGTTGTCTCTTTACCTTCCCCGCAACACGTCGTCTCTTTACCTTCCCCGCAGCATGTCGTCTGTTTACCTTCCCCGCAGCATGTCGTCTCTTTACCTTCCCCGCGACACGTCGTCTCTTTACCTTCCCCGCAGCACGTCGTCTCTTTACCTTCCCCGCAGCACGTTGTCTCTTTACCTTCCCCGCAACACGTCGTCTCTTTACCTTCCCCGCAGCATGTCGTCTGTTTACCTTCCCCGCAGCACGTCGTCTCTTTACCTTCCCCGCAGCACATCGTCTCTTTACCTTCCCCGCAACACGTTGTCTCTTTACCTTCCCCGCAGCACGTCGTCTCTTTACCTTCCCCGCAGCACGTCGTCTCTTTACCTTCCCCGCAGCACGTTGTCTCTTTACCTTCCCCGCAACACGTCGTCTCTTTACCTTCCCCGCAGCATGTCGTCTGTTTACCTTCCCCGCAGCATGTCGTCTCTTTACCTTCCCCGCGACACGTCGTCTCTTTACCTTCCCCGCAGCACGTCGTCTCTTTACCTTCCCCGCAGCACATCGTCTCTTTACCTTCCCCGCAGCACGTCATCTCTTTACCTTCCCGCAGTACGTTGTCCCTTTACCTTCCCCGCAGCACGTCGTCTCTTTACCTTCCCGCAGTACGTTGTCTCTTTACCTTCCCCGCAGCACGTCGTCTCTTTACCTTCCCGCAGTACGTCGTCTCTTTACCTTCCCCGCAGCACGTCGTCTCTTTACCTTCCTCGCAGCATGTCATCTCTTTACCTTCCCCACAGCATGTCGTCTCTTTACCTTCCACGCAGCATGTCATCTCTTTACCTTCCCCACAGCATGTCATCTCTTTACCTTCCCCGCAGCACGTTGTCTCTTCACCTTCCCCGCAACACGTCGTCTCTTTACCTTCCCCGCAGCATGTCGTCTCTTTACCTTCCCCGCAACACGTTGTCTCTTTACCTTCCCCGCAGCACGTCGTCTCTTTACCTTCCCTGCAGCACGTCGTCTCTTTACCTTCCCCGCAGCACGTTGTCTCTTTACCTTCCCCGCAACACGTCGTCTCTTTACCTTCCCCGCAGCATGTCGTCTGTTTACCTTCCCCGCAGCATGTCGTCTCTTTACCTTCCCCGCGACACGTCGTCTCTTTACCTTCCCCGCAGCACGTCGTCTCTTTACCTTCCCCGCAGCACATCGTCTCTTTACCTTCCCTGCACAATAGTAAGTCAGCACCTAGTCTTCTGCTCCTCTCTCCTGTTCACATTAACCCTTCACCTTCTTCTTTCAGCTGTCCCCTCCATAAATCTGTACTGTATGCCCTGCAGCCTCTGCTCCCAGCTCTGGGCTATCCAAGCAGCCAGTTAGCTGACCCTGTCCTGTCCCAAAATGCAGCCTTAGCACATTCTCTACAGTCCTTCACTCTGCTCTTCATTAACACATATTCTTACTACCCAGACCCCCCCCCTCCCCCCTCCTCCTCCCACGCCTATTCACTCTCTTATCCCTAATAACCTGTGCACTGCGGTTTGGTCTCAGTGTGATTGTTCATGCGTTTTACCTGGATTTAGGTGCACTTCTATTGAATTCTATTGCACAGTGCGTTTTCATGAAAGTGCAGAACTTATATATATATAAATTCTCAAAACAATATAAATAATGTAAAACATTTGTAAAAAATAAACAATTAAGGGCTTGTTCACACGTGTTTTGGTCTCTGGAAAGCAGCCATCATTCAGATTGCTCTTCAGAGAGCATTTGACAAGAGGTAAGGAGCCGTTGTATTGCCTCCTTACTGCTGCCTGAAACAAACCTTCTACCATTATTAGCCTTATCTAAAGGTGGGGTGGGGGCACAGCTTGCCATGTTTGCCCTGGGCACTGAATGACCTTGTCTTGGCACTGAGTGCAGGGTGGGCCGGCCGCACCAGGCGCAACATCTGGTGGGGTGTCAGACACAGGCTGGTGCCGCCGCTGCTGCGTATGTAGCATGACAGTGAAGGCAGTTTCATTCCGGGACAAAGCAGTGTCCCAAAATGAAACGCACACTGTGTGATTCCTGAATTGGCTGCTCTCCGCCTGGCGTCTAGCAACCACTGACGTCAGGCACACACAGGCAGAGGCCCCAGCATTCATAGCGGAGGAGGGATTAACTTCCTCCTCCTCCACGCCAAGAAAGTAGCTCCTCCCACCTCCTCCTCTCTGCAGGTAAGAGGATTGATCATGTTGTCCTCGCTCTGGCTCGGCTCTTCTTCCTGCTAAAAATCACTGCCCATGCCACAGTGTAGGATTGTCTTCTCATGAGCTTTGCATTACTCAACATTCCCCAGGATCTCACCAGAAGGAGATGACGTCCTTCTTGATTAGCTACCTCTGGAGGAAGCTGGGGGAAAGTTAAGTAAATTGGCTACCTTTTTTTTTTCCCCTACAGGTATTTGGGGGGGTATTTTTTTTTTTTTTTTAGTTTTAACTAGCATTTTATGGAGGGTGAGGTGAAGGACGGCCTTAAGTAAGGAGATATTGCCCCTGAGTTGTAAGGTCCTCTTGTTGCCATCATTCATTTTGGTATCCCTGAGATAACTGCACAGTACAGGAACAAGTAACAAAAAGCATGCGTTCCATGTGGGAGCTTGCATGAATCTTAGATTTTTGCATAATTCAGGGGTGTCAAACTCAATTTCATTGCGGGCCGCATCATCATTATGTTTGCCCTCAAAGGGCCAGTTATATCTGTAAGATTAGATGTCCAGAGCACCCCACGCTCCCTTTCACCCTTACATGAGATGTCAAGAGCCCCCATCATAAGTCAAGAATCACCCACCGTTCCTTACATTACAATGCACCCCCTTACCTTGTGCTACTGCCAGGAAGCAGATGCGGGTGGATCTGGGAAGAAGAGAGTGCAAGGTCTGGAGGAGGACCAGAGGAGGGCTGGAGTCAACTTACAGAGTCTGCTGAATGCTGAGACCAGAGGAGGCAAAAACCAGGTGGTGTTGTGCCTGCACAGAGAGGTGAAGGATCTGTAGGAGGAGTTCTGCCCTCCTCTCTGCTGCAGACTGCTAAGAAGGGGGGGTATTCAAAGATGAGCCTTTCTGCAGCAGCACAGAGGAATGCAGGATCTGTAGGAGGAGTTCTGCCCTCCTCTCTGCTGCAGACTGCTAAGAAGGGGGGGGGTGTTCAAAGATGAGCCTTTCTGCAGCAGCGCAGAGATACACAGGATCTAGCAAAGGAGTTCTGTCTTCTCTGCTGCTGACTACTGAGACAAGGTGGGGGCAGAGACAAGGGGGGTTCCTGCAGCTGCAGGAGAGGTGGGAGGTCCACATGAAATGGCCTGGACGGGCCACATTCGGCCCACGGGCCTTGTGCTTGACACCTGTGCAGTAGGGGATGGGCCTATATTTGGCCGATATTGGCCGATATTTTCGTACATTTAAAAAAAACTATGTGGCAAATGAGGTTAAATGTTGATAAATATAAAGTTATGCACTTGGGGGCTAAGAATATGCATGCATCATACATACTAGGGGGAGAAGGATCTGGGGAAATCCATGGCGGAGAAGGATCTGGGGGAATCCATGGTGGAGAAGGATCTGGGGGAATCCATGGTGGAGAAGGATCGGGGGAATCCATGGTGGAGAAGGATCGGGGGGAATCCATGGTGGAGAAGGATCGGGGGGAATCCATGGTGGAGAAGGATCTGGGGGAATCCATGGCGGAGAAGGATCTGGGGGAATCCATGGCGGAGAAAGATCGGGGGGAATCCATGGTGGAGAAGGATCGGGGGGAATCCATGGCAGAGAAGGATCTGGGGGAATCCATGGCGGAGAAGGATCTGGGGGAATCCATGGCGGAGAAGGATCTGGGGGAATCCATGGTGGAGAAGGATCTGGGGGAATCCATGGCGGAGAAGGATCTGGGGGAATCCATGGTGGAGAAGGATCGGGGGAAATCCATGGTGGAGAAGGATCTGGGGGAATCTATGGCGGAGAAGGATCGGGAGGAATCCATGGCGGAGAAGGATCGGGGGGAATCCATGGTGGAGAAGGATCTGGGGGAATCCATGGCAGAGAAGGATCGGGGGAAATCCATGGTGGAGAAGGATCTGGGGGAATCCATGGCGGAGAAGGATCTGGGGGAATCCATGGCGGAGAAGGATCGGGGGAATCCATGGCGGAGAAGGATCGGGGGGAATCCATGGCGGAGAAGGATCGGGGGGAATCAATGGTGGAGAAGGCTACTGTATTTTCACTGAATTGGAAATTATGATATTTTTTGAAAAATACAATGAATTACAAGGCTGTAGAGAACAGTGCTCCATTGCAAACGTATATTCTGTGGTTTTAATTGCATTATTTTAATATAGTCAGTCGTGAACTAAAGTGGGCCGGTCTAAGGCATGAAACTCCTGGGCTGAAAATGAGTCCCACTCCGGCCCTGGTCTTAGGTGTGAATGGGGATCAGGTGTGGTAAATTTGGTGTTATCGCTCTCACTCTCTCATACTGGTCACTGGAAGTTCAACATGGCACCTCATGGCAAAGAACTCTCTGAGGATCTGAAAAATAGAATTGTTGCTCTATATAAAGATGGCCTAGGCTATAAGAAGTTTGCCAAGACCCTGAAACTGAGCTGCAGCGCGGTGGCCAAGACCAAACAGTGGTTTAACAGGACAGGTTCCACTCAGAACAGGCCTTGCCATGGTCGACCAAAGAAGTTGAGTGCACATGCTCAGCGTCATATCCAGAGGTTGTCTTTGGGAAATAGACGTATGAGTGCTGCCAGCATTGCTGCAGAGGTTGAAGGGGTGGGGGGTCAGCCTGTCAGTGCTCAGACCATACGCCGCACACTGCATCAAATTGGTCTGCATGGCTGTCATCCCAGAAGGAAGCCTCTTCTAAAGATGATGCACAAGAAAGCCTGCAAACAGTTTGCTGAAGACAAGCAGACTAAGGACATGGATTACTGGAACCATGTCCTGTGGTCTGATGAGACCAAGGGAAACCTCTTTGGGTTCAGATGGTGTCAAGCGTGTGTGGCGGCAACCAGGTGAGGAGTACAAAGACAAGTGTGTCTTCCCTACAGTCAAGCATGGTGGTGGGAGTGTCATGGTCTGGGGCTGCATGAGTGCTGCCGGCACTGGGGAGATACAGTTCATTGCGGGAACCATGAATGCCAACATGTACTGTGACATACTGAAGCAGAGCATGATCCCCTCCCTTCAGAGACTGGGCTGCAGGGCAATATTCCAACATGATAACGACCCCAAACACACTTTCAAGACAACCACTGCCTTGCTAAAGAAGCTGAGGGTAAAGGTGATGGACTGGCAAAGCATGTCTCCAGACCTAAACCCTATTGAGCATCTGTGAGGCATCCTCATATGGAAGGTGGAGGAGCGCAAGGTCTCTAATATCCACCAGCTCTGTAATGTCGTCATGGAGGATGGGAAGAGGACTCCAGTGACAACCTGTGAAGCTCTGGTGAACTCCATGCCCAAGAGAGTTAAGGCAGTGCTGGAAAATAATGGTGGCCACACAAAATATTGACACTTTGGGCCCAATTTGGACATTTTCACTTAGGGGTGTACTCACTTTTGTTGCCAGCGGTTTAGACATTAATGGCTGTGTGTTGAGTTATTTTGAGGGGACAGCAAATTTACACTGTTATACAAGCTGTACACTCACTACTTTACATTGTAGCAAAGTCTCATTTCTTCAGTGTTGTCACATGAAAAGATAGAATAAAATATTTACAAAAATGTGAGGGGTGTACTAACTTTTGTGAGATACTGTAGATACATAGACCAGGAAATAAATTGTTTCTGATTTATGTTGGCTCGGTAATGTTTGGAAAAGTTTGTATATCATATAAACCTGCTTAGCTGGAATGCAGGGACTGTGGCGCAGGATTCTGGTAGAACTGGAAATAACTGTCGTCTGCTTTGTATTGGTTCTCTTACTGTCTGGGAAAGGTTTTGACTCATATAAGTGAACTTGGTAATGTGGATTCTCTGTTCTAAAGCTCGACTTCAGGAACACGCACAGCCGCTCCGAAATACCTGGGTGAGGGAAAGTTACTGCAAGCACAGAAGTATAGACACCTTTAAAGTGTTACTAAACCCACAACAGTACACTCACTCTGTATATGCAGTAAAGCATGCGTGTTACACTCACTAGGGAACCTAAGGGGTTAATCCTCTGCATTGTGTAAGAAGGCTTTTTGATTCTGTCTTCTCTGATCCTCCCCTTCTTCCACAGTCCCCAAACCAC
Source organism: Pelophylax lessonae (assembly GCF_965119305.1). Lineage (NCBI taxonomy): Eukaryota > Metazoa > Chordata > Amphibia > Anura > Ranidae > Pelophylax > Pelophylax lessonae. Next base: position 672,366,499 of record NC_138771.1, read on the forward strand.
CTCCTGATAGAACAAAGCCTTGGGAGCAAGCTGCACATGCTCAGTTTGGTGTGTATTGCTACAGAGATTTATTTATTTTTATTTTTTTCTTGGGAGAGTGCTTGTGATCAGCACAGGGCCAATCAGCACTGTCAAGACAGAGGGTCAGGGGGTCTTGCAGCCTGATAGGACAGTCAAAGGAGAATGAAATCTCCTCCTACAAGCTTTAACCAGTGCTCTGCTGGACACTGATAAAAGTCAAAAGACTGTTATATACTGCTGATGAGAAAAGGTATTTAGCAGTTCATATTTACTAAAATCATTGCATTTTCCTGTTCTGTGTACTGTGGGAGATCAGATATAGTGAATGCAGAGTCCTTGGGGGATCAGATATAGTGAATGCAGAGTCCTGGGGAGACCGGATACAGTGAATGCAGAGTCCTGGGGAGATCGGATATAGTGAATGCAGGGTCCTGGGGAGATCAGATATAGTGAATGCAGAGTCCTGGGGAGACCAGATATAGTGAATGCAGAGTCCTGGGGGAGATCAGATATAGTGAATGCAGAGTCCTGGGGAGATCAGATATAGTGAATGCTGAGTCCTGGGGAGACCAGATATAGTGAATGCAGAGTCCTGGGGAGATCAGATATAGTGAATGCAGAGTCCTGGGGGGATCAGATATAGTGAATGCAGAGTCCTGGGGAGATCAGATATAGTGAATGCAGAGTCTTGGGGAGATCAGATATAGTGAATGCAGAGTCCTGGGGGGATCAGATATAGTGAATGCTGAGTCCTGGGGAGACCAGATATAGTGAATGCAGAGTCCTGGGAAGACCAGATATAGTGAATGCAGAGTCCTGGGGAGATCAGATATAGTGAATGCAGAGTCCTGGGGAGACCAGATATAGTGAATGCAGAGTCCTGGGGAGATCAGATATAGTGAATGCAGAGTCCTGGGAAGACCAGATATAGTGAATGCAGAGTCCTGGGGAGATCAGATATAGTGAATGCAGAGTCCTGGGGGGATCAGATATAGTGAATGCAGAGTCCTGGGGAGATCAGATATAGTGAATGCAGAGTCCTGGGGGGATCAGATATAATGAATGCACAAACCTGGGGGAGATCAGATATAGTGAATGCAGAGTCCTGGGGGGATCAGATATAGTGAATGCAGAGTCCTGGGAGATCAGATATAGTGAATGCAGAGTCCTGGGGGGGATCAGATATAGTGAATGCAGAGTCCTGGGGAGATCAGATATAGTGAATGCAGAGTCCTGGGGGGATCAGATATAGTGAATGCAGAGTCCTGGGGAGATCAGATATAGTGAATGCAGAGTCCTGGGGAGACCAGATATAGTGAATGCAGGGTCCTGGGGAGATCAGATATAGTGAATGCAGAGTCCTGGGGAGATCAGATATAGTGAATGCTGAGTCCTGGGGAGACCAGATATAGTGAATGCAGAGTCCTGGGGAGATCAGATATAGTAAATGCAGAGTCCTGGGTTTCAGAATCACAGTCTCTCACTCTCCATCGTTAGTCAAGCACCTGCATACATAAGCTGGCTCAGTCAGAATGTGGATTCCATGGCACAGGGTTGGGATATACCTGGAAATAATTGGTGTTTTGTTGTATTGGCTCTATTGATGTTTGGGAAAAGTTGAACATCATATGAAGTGCCTTAGCCAGAAAGTGGGGCCCATGGAGCAGGGTTGGCTTATAACAGAAAATTGGTGGGTGAATGGTGTTGGCTCTGTTGATGTGTGGGAAAGGTTTTATATCATATGACGTAGCATAGTCAGAATTCGGGGCTATGGAGCAGGGTTGGGGTACAACTGAAAGTAGGTGGCTGATTGGTGTTGGTCCTGGTAACGTTTGGGAAAGGTTGCATATCATATGACGTGACTTATTTGGAATGTGAGGCCCATGGAGCAGGGTTGGGGTATTACTGGAAATAATCGGAGTTTTGTTGTGTTGGGTCTATTGATGTTTGGGAAAGGGTATGTATCATATGAAGTAGTTTAGCCAGAAAGTGGGGCCCATGGAGCAGTGTTGGCTCATAACTGAAAATTGGTGGGTGAATGGTGTTGGTTCTGTTGACATTTGGGAAAGGTCAACCCGACCGGCCCACCGGGAATTTTCCCGGTTCTCCCGATTGGCCAATCCGGGCCTGGTTGCTTATCATATGACGTGGCTTACCTGGAATGCAGAGGCTATGAAGCAGAGATAGGGTATAGCTGGAAATAATTGGTGTTTTGTTGTGTTGGTTCTTTCGATGTTTGGGAAAGGTGGCTTAGCCAGAAACTGGGGCCCATGGAGTGGCTTCGAAAAAAGCAGTAATTGAAGGAAATAGGACAAATGAGTTCCAACAAGGTCTCTTTCTCCTTGGACACAACAGTGGGTTAGGTGGTGTTTCCCATGGTGTTCCCCTTGATGGAGGGGTCCATTTACATAAAATCCATGGTGAACAACATCTTGTTGGAACCTACTTGTCCTATTTTAAATTTAAAGAGCTCTGCTATGTTTATAAAGAGTTTTCCAATATTGATTTTTACCTAAGATGTTTGATATTTTATGTGTTGTATCTCCACACCTAAATGTACCCTTCTTACGTTTTTTTTTTTTTTTATTTTGGAAAGGTTGTCTATCATATGAACTGGCTTCGCTGGAATAAGGGGCCCATGTAGCAGAGTTGGGATATACATAGTTACATAGTAGGTGAGGTTGAATAAAGACCATAAAAAGGTCAAAAAAGGACATTATAGAAAAAAATATCAAAACTAGTGGGACTTTGAAGGTGTTGAGACTCCTCACAGATATACAGTGGTGATTGAAAGTTTCGGCACCCCAGGTAAAAATTTGTATTAATATATTACATAGTTACATAGTAGGTGAGGTTGAATAAAGACCATAGTCCATCCAGTTCAACCTGTGTAGGTGTGTGTGACCGTAATCATCTCACATACCCCTGAATGTTCTGATCCTTGAGATGTAAGTCTTAGAGTCTTTTGAAAGCCACCATACTTCCCGCAGAAACCACCTCTTGTGGTAGAGAATTCCACAATCTTGTAGCCCTAACAGTAAAGAACCCCCCACGTTGCCTGAGGTTAAAACGCTTCTCCTCCAATCGCAATGTACGCCCCCGAGTCCTCATGCAATCCTTTCGACTGAATAGCTTTTTTTCTATGCTGAGATCACCATTGAGGTATTTATAAATTGCTATCATGTCCCCTCTCAGGCGTCTCTTCTCCAGGGAGAATAAATCAAGCAATTGCAGATGTTCTTCATAATTAAGGTCCTCCAATCCCCTAATTAGTTTAGTTGCCCTTCTCTGGACCTTCTCCAGTTCCAACACATCCCTCCTGAGGACTGGCGACCAGAACTGGACAGAATACTCCAGATGCGGTCGGACCAGAGTTTTATAAATTGGAAGGATTATAGACTTATCTCTGGAATATAATTGGTGTTTGATTTGTGTTAGCTCTGCTGATGTTTGGAATGGTTACGTAACATATAAAAATAATTTGTTGGAAGCTTTACGTCGAGCCCGCATCCCTCTTTGTTTGGGTAAAATTCCTGACAAGCATCTGATATGGCTGGCGCCCAGATGGCAACAAAACCAGAAAGGTTGGTTCTGCGCTTGGTTTCCAGAGAAGTTCTGCTGTATTTATAGAGTGATACCAATCTAAGATTTTCACCCTTTCTTTCAATTGTTTTTTATTGAGGATCAACAGTTGACATAGTACAAAAAGCAATAAAGTCTTTAAAATATTGACAACAGTGGAGTAGTCATACCAGTTATATTTGAAATACAAAAGGACTTTTATGACTTGGGTATGTTCACATGGTACTTGTTAACAAATAAGTAAGATTTGTCATTTGACTAAAGTAAAGTTGGACCTTGTATAGACAGAGAAATGCAAACAGAAGGCTTTGACGTAGAAGCCAAAACCAAAGAAACATAATAAGTAAAGAAATAAAGGAAAAACACAATTAAACAATTCCACCCTCTTCTCAGTTATAAGTCATCAACAGGGGCTGACTGGCAACTTCCGGTCCAGGGGGCAAATACAAACCAGAGCCCCATGGTGCAGCGACCCGGCCTCCCTCCCACTCTCCATCTTCCCTCCCCCCTCCTGACCCCCATTCCAGACTCAAGCTCCGCTCCAGGTACTCTCTACTTACTGGGTGAATCAGGCTTCCTGACCTGGCCAGCAGGGGTAGTTGGGGGAGCTGGGACTGCCTGGGGGAGGAGAATCTCGAGGGGGGCAGGGAACTGGCCTTTGCTCAGACACAGTTTACACCATCCATGGTGGGGCGGGGAGGCCTGCGCTCTGTCCTTGTCTTCATCCTGCACTCAGTAGGTCAGAAGTGGGGATTTTCTACTTCTCATCATCACCAGTAATCCTTTAGGTATGTCTGTAGCAGAAGCAGTGCAGCCTTTTAACGGGGCATCAGAGAGGCCCAGGGGGCAATTGCCCCCTGCCCTCTGGCCCAGTCCTACCCTGGTCATCAATAATCCATATACTGAGCTAAAAGTCAGTGTTTTACGGAGAAGTTTCTGGAAATTTGAATACCCACAGTTGTCATCTATCTAGGAATTTGGGAGTGGAGTCAGAGCAATGTACAAAGAACTTTTCGTAGAGATGTTAAGCTTTGACTCTATCTAATACATAAGTAGTTTCTTTATTTAAAATCACTACATATTCTTATGGAAGGAATAAAGTATTCGTATGTTTCTAATAAAAAAAAAAAAATCTGTGCTATACTATACAGTTCTGGACCAGATTTTCCCCCTTAATGACCAGGCCATTTTTTGCGATTCGACACTGCGTTACGTTAACGAAAAATTGCGCGGTTGTGCGACGCTGTACCCAAATAAAATTGATGTCCTTTTTTTTATCCATAAATAGAGATTTAAATACCCCCAATGAACCCAATCAAATGCTTTTTCAGCATCTAGTGTCAGGATGGAACACTGTTGGCACTTTACGAGTCTCTACCATAATAAACAGATTATACATTCTACGGGTATCGTCTGGAACCTGCCGACTCCTCACAAAGCCCACTTGGTTTGCTTTTGTTAAAAGGGGAGTTATTTCTACTAATCTATTGGCCAACATTTTTACATAGCTTTTTAAATCGCTATTAGGAAGCAAGATAGGCCTAAACAAGATAGGCCTAAACAAGATAGGCCTAAACAAGATAGGCCTAAACAAGATAGGCCTAAACAAGATAGGCCTAAACAAGATAGGCCTAAACAAGATAGGCCTAAACAAGATAGGCCTAAACAAGATAGGCCTAAACAAGATAGGCCTAAACAAGATAGGCCTAAACAAGATAGGCCTAAAGTTTTGAGGATTGTCCTGCTTTTTTCCTGGTTTGGGAAAGGCTACTATAACAGCTAGGAGCATCTCCTCAGGAAAGTTAGTGGAGCAACAACACTGGTATAGAATTTTCGCATGTATGGTACTAGTGTAGTTTAAAAGGCTTTGTAGTATTCAGAAGAAAGGCCGTCTGCTCCTGGTGACTTATTAGGAGGTAGTGAGTGAATGGCCTGAAGGATTTCTTTGTCTGAAATATCAAAAGTTTAAAGTCTGTAGCATAGTGTCATCTGAGGTTGGCAGTTTAACAGACTGTAAGAAGTTATTAATGTCAGTTTCTGTGAGTTGGCGTGTGGAAGGGTCAGGCTGTAAATTTTACAGGCCCTCATAGTACTTACAAAAGGCAATGGCTATATCAGTAGGATGATGTACAGTTTTGTGTCTGCTGGGGTCAGTTATGTGTGTTTTTTTCGCATGTTGTTGCTTTTTGAGAATGTAGGTGGCCAAGATCTTACCTGTAACGTGAGAATTACCTACCCCGTGAGAAAAACCTACCCTCGTCACTTCCGGCCAGGAACAGCTGAGCAGCGCAGCAGTGCGCATGCTCCCAGCCCCGGATACGTAATGTATCAGCTGAGGAGCAGACATGCGCACTAGTATGAAATAATTACTGTGTTCCGTGAAATAAACCTACCCACGCGGCGGTTACATAAAACATCTCGGCTGCAATACGAGTCATCTCCGCTCCTGTCCCTGTGACTTCCCTCAACTCGGCTAGTAAATATAAAAGCGGCTGGCGGCTCCGTGATTTATCTTTTCATACACCCGCCGCCGCTTTTATATTTACTATCCGAGATCAGGGAAGTGACAGTGACAGGAGTGGAGATCACTCGTATTGCAGCACAGCTGTTTTAATGTAAACGCCGCATTACACACAGTGCCGTGCAACCGGAAGTGACGAGGGTAGGTTTTTCTCACGGGTAGGTAATTCTCAGGGAACACCGGCCCTATTGCCTTGGCCGTAGTACATTGTTTTGGATTTCTGCAAAAGCTTTTGATGGTCAGAAATCAGAAGCAGTCTTCTTGTCTGCATTGCAATAACGCGGATGGAACTAGGGAGGCAGGGTTAGTGTCACGGGCCTGATCTGAGACCAAAATGCAAAGAAGGCTTCCCTTGCGGCTGAGTGTGGTACACCCCTGAGGTTGGGACAGGAGGTGTAGCGCCCAAAGAAGCACTGGTTGCCAACAGGGTCAGTGGAGTGGACCAGTGGTCACCTGAAGGATGCTGGGCAGAAGTCTTTCTGGAGTCTTCAGATGAACTAGACAACTGGTGCAGCCGGGAAACAGGTATAGAAGCAGGCTGAGGGTCAAACACAGTTAATCAGTCCAAGGGCACAGACAGGTAGCGGAAAGAAGAACTATAGCCAAGGTAATAACAGGAGGGCAGGGACAAGGCAATGGCAGAATCTGTGGAACAAGCCGAGGTCATACACTGACTCACACATACATACTCATGCACATACTACAAACAGAAGCGAGGTCGGTGAGACAAGCCAGAGGGTCAGAGCCGGAAGAGGAGAGCAGACTGGTCAGGAACAAGCCGGGTCACAACAGGGAATCCAAGGTAGGTTAGCGGATGCACAGGACACAGGGAGGCTGACGACAATCCAGCAACTTGATGGGCTGATCAGTGGTCTTATATAGGCCGGCGAGTGATTGCATCAAGACATCATGCGTGCGCCATTGCGCATGTGTGTTCACGAACGTGTGCCACCGCGAACCTGCGTATGACCATCTGCCAATCTTGCGCAGGAATGTGCCTGGTGTGCCCATCACGAATACTGGCGGAAGTGCCAGTTTTACCACAGCCATTTCCCTGACAGTTTGACTTGTGTTGGGACTCAAGAGTTTTAAGTTTAGCTAATGACGTACATAGTGCATAGGCTCTCTACTTCTTTTCTCGGGAAGCAGCTTGAATTAACAGGCCCCCACGGTATGCTTTATGGGCGCACCATAGGGAAAAGACATTAGTGTCAGGTACATCATTACATAAAAAAAAACTCATTAATCTGGTGATGCAACTGGTCTTAGTGTGTGGGGTTTCAGGGTATAGTATTGTTGCGCCATGTACTGTGAACATGTGTACTGGCGCTACATTGTAGGGCTCCTAGACAATCAGTGAGACCGGTGCATGGCCCGACCAACTAATAGAATGGATTTTTACCGAAATGACATTATGCAAGTGTGGCAGGTCAGACACAAACAGATCTATTCTAGAATAGGACTTATGAGGTGCTGAATTATAAGTAAAATCCTTTTTCTGTAGAGTTGGCACAGCACCACATGTCCTACAAATCGCAAGAATGCAATAAGGGCTGTAATTCGTTTTGTGAAGCAAGATGGGGAGAAGAGCAGTTCAAGTGTTTGCTTACTACACAATTAAAGTCTCCACGGTACAACAGGAAGCACTTTTTAAGCCTGTCCACCTTTTTCTTGAGGGAGCAGATCAGTGGGGTATTTTGGTTTTGTGCTGCCCTAGGCAAGATTAATATTGGGCGCCCCCTCTTAAGTAAATTTGCCCCACTCTTTCCTTTTTAATGGATGTGACTCCCTTCAAAATTGAAGAACTACGAGTCCCAGCATGAACCCCTGAGATCTCAGGGGGGGGGGGGGGTGAGAGGTGAAGGGAGAGAGAGGGGGGTGGGTGAGGGAGGGAGAGTGGGGGGATGAGAGAGAGGGGGGGATAAGAGAGGCTGAGAGGGGGGTGAGAGAGAGAGGTGGGTGAGAGGGAGAGGGGGGATGAGAGAGAGAGGGGGGATGAGAGAAAGAGAGCAAGGGGGGTGAGAGAGATAGGGATGAGAGAGAGAGAGGGGGTGAGAGAGAAAAAAAGAGGGGGGGAGTGTGTGTGAGAGAGATAGAGAGAGAGAGAGAGAGAGAGAGAGGGGTGAGTAAGAGAGAGAGAGGGGTGAGAGAGGCAGCTCTAGCAACCAATGGCCAATAGAGTCTCAGGTGGAGGGGGGGGGCGGCTTTTTTGCTGCCCCCCTGCAAAGTGCTGCCCTAGGCCTGGGCCAGGGGCCTCGTAGGTCTAGGCCAAAATACAGCACTGGAGCAGATAAAAGATAATTGGCTGGAGTTAGGAGCGCATAGGTTGACAAGAGTATATGTACTGTAACATTGTTTAGGTCACATATGAGTATAATATATCTGCCAGCTTTATCCCATATAACATTTTGAAGTTGGAAGAGTGTTTTATAGCAATTAGGACTCTGCATCTTTTAGTAGGCCCAGAAGCTGTAAACATCTGAGGGAACAGCTTGTCCGAGCATTTGGGTTGTTTTTGTTCTTCAAAATGTGTTTCCTGTATGCACAGGACGTCACTTTTTAGGGATATTGCTTCTTGCCACACAGCTCGTCTTTTGTCTATAAAAATAACCGCGCTAGGCACAAATGTGAAAAAGTGAATAAATCAATAGTAACAAATTAAGTGATAAATGTGAAAGCTGCAGCTGTAGTGGGAAACACCAAAGAATAAATGCAAAAGAAGAGCCGCGCTAAATTGACGTGATGATAAGAATCAAACTATAAATTGCGATACCAGTAAACTGTGCTTGAAATTATACCATAATAACCAGTTTAATAAACATGGCAATGAACAATCCAATGATAAATAATGTCCATAAATAAAGAAAGCTAAAGTCCAAAATTGGGTGCAAAGTGCAAGAAAAGAATCCTCCACCAAATGTCGTGACTTCTTCCACAATCAGTGCTGCATGCTAAGGGCACGCTAAACGCTTACCAGAAGTAAGGTAAAGACAAGCATCCATGTTGGATTCTGCTGAAAATAGCGCTATTATTCTCCATACATGTGAGTTTTTTACCTTATCTTTAATAAAGTGTCCCCTACGTACTACACTATTTGTGGCCCCTTTCTTTTATATTCCATTTGGGAGTGTCAGGCCGGACTGTTTAGTGCATTGGCTGGTCTACAATCACAGTTCCCTGCTGGACTTGTCCAGATCGTCTTTTAAAGGGACTGTTAAGACCATGAACGTTAATAGGGATAAACGTAACCACTTGCCGACCGCCGCACGACTATTTACTGCGGCGGTCAGCCCCTCACAGGCAAAGTGACGTAGGACTAGGTTGCTAGCCTGTGAGGCTCTAGGGAGCGAGCGCACGCCGCCGGAGGCGTGCTCCCGCCCCCGCTCGCTCCTGCACATCCCCGCTCGTGTGACTGGCAGACCCGATGTCCGCCGGTCACTCGCGATCGTCCGGTGCAGAGGGAGAAAGGCAGGCGGCTAATGTAAACAAAGCCGCCTGTCATTCTCCCCTGTGTAAGAACAGAGATCATACGGTCCTGCTATGTAGGATCGCATGTCTCTGTTGTTACACCACTAGCCACGCCCCTTTACAGTTAGAAACACGCCCCTAGGGACACACTTAACCCCTGCATACCCATTAAAGTTAACCCCTTTCCTGCCAGTGTCATTTTTACAGTAACAGTGCATATTTATAGCACTAATTACTGTAGTAATGTCACTGGTACCCCCAAAAGTGTCAAAAATGTCAGTCAAGGGTCTGATCTGTCCGCCGCAATGTCGCAGTACCGCAAAAAAAATCGCAGATCGCCGCTATTACTCGTTAAAAAAAAAACAACATAAATTACAAAAATCTTTCCCTTAGTTAGTAAACGCGATAACTTTTGCGCAAACAAATCAAAATACGCTTATTGAGATTTTATTACCAAACATAGGTAGCAGAAAACTAATTGGCCTAAAATGTTAAAAAAATTTGATTTTTACATTTTTTTGGGGGGAATTTCATATAAAAAAATGTGAAAAATATTGTTATTTTTGCAACATTTACGCTCTTTTTTTGTTTATAGCGCAGAAAGTAAAAATCGCACAGGTGATCAAATACCACCAAAAGAAAGCTCTGTTTGTGGGGAAAAAAAGGACGTCAAATTAGTTTAGGTACAGCGTCGCACGACCGCGCAATTGTCCGTTAAAGTCACGTAGTGCCGAATCGCAAAATAGGGACTGGTCAAGAAGGGGGTAAAATCTTCCGGGGCTTTAGTGGTTAAGTACCATTGTGTGGGTAGAGGGAGGTACTGAATGGGGGTAGTTAGTATACCTGTAAAAGGAATAAGTGGAAAACAGTATCTGTAAGTAATAGTAAGCAGTGTCTCATAAGGAAGTGCAGGTGGCTTTCTGATCGGTGGTGATAATGGGTAATTTCCAGAAGGGTGTCATCAGTGTTTCCAATGTGAATTGCAGGTGGTAGAAAGGAAAAGAATAAAATATAAATGTCAACAATAAAACAGTATAGGTAACATAAAAAAGGGAAGAGGTAAACCTCAACGTGCAAGAAATTTCACATTGGAGCAATGGGGGTACAGTTCCAATTAGCCAGCATCCACTCTTGCAGGTGTTGAAAATTTTAGACCAAGCCGGGTCTACGGGTTTGAAAGGCTTCAGGCTAGGCTCAAGTTGCATCAACCTGTCTCCACTCGGGGGGAGATATGACCTGGAGTTGGTTTAGGCAATGTGGTTTCCTCAACTGGAGGTAGCAGGCCCCAATTCTTTGTCAGTTGCAGTCCCTCCTCAAGGGACTTAACAGCGAAGGTGCAACCGTCCTTCATAATGAGTAGCTTGGTTGCGAAAACCCCAAGAATAGAATAAGTAGCTGTTGCGCAGTAGTCTGGTTAAAGGCACTAGCTTTTTGTGAGCCAACATGGTGTAATGGGAAAGGTAATCATACTTTCACATTAAAAAAATGTATGCGAACAATGACGTCTCCTGTAATTTTTTCGGGAAGGTATTGTGGCTTGGGAAATCTATGAGCCCAATCCACTATGACATCTCTAGCAGGTGTGTCAGGGAGTAAGTCAGTTATAAGTTGTTGCACAAACTGCCTAAGTTCAGAGGGGGGTACAGATTCCACTACTCCGCGTAGTTTAACATTGTTTCTACAGGACCTGACTTTCAGGTCTTCCATCTTGCTCCTCAGTGAATCTAGCTCATCCTTTTTCATTGTGAGCGAGCATCCACTAACTCGTTGTGAACAGTTGCAAACTCTGCAATTTTGAGTTCCACATGGTTGACCCTAACCCCCACCTCTGCTATGTCCCGCTTCATCTGTGAGATACAATCCATTAGGTCCCTGTGCATAGACCCACGCAGGGACACCAGTATTTCTTTCATTGTGGTATCACTTAGGGGCTTTCCCATAGTAGGGAAGTCAAGGATCTGCTCATAGAATTCTGTTGTACTGTGTTGCGACATGTCTCCCCCCTTCCTCTCCCCTGCATATGTACTGTATGTGCAGTAGATCTTCTCTAAGCTGTCTTCAGAGGGCTGTGTAGTGGAGAATTCCCTAAGGGGGAAGGGTTGGTGGTACTGGGCGAGAGCGAGACAGACATATGTCTGTTTTTTCCTCCCCCTTTGCTGCTCATTTACCTGCAATGGTATGCGGAGGCCGCAGCGTCATATTGGAACAGTGGTGTGCTCGCTGCTGTGAAGAAGTCCATCAGCTTGCGAGGACCGCTGCCAATCTTTCGCATACCCATATTAGCCAGGGTCGTCTGCAGCAGGTTCTGGGACCTGAATCGAGTACATTGTACTGTCCTTTGTCGCTCTAGAAGCGGTGGTGGAGCTGGATGGCACGGAGCTCTCCTCTCAAGTGGCCATTATCCATGGCACCTGGCCATGCCCCCCCCCCAAAGTTGCCGATCTTTCGCATACCCATATTAGCCAGGGTCGTCTGCAGCAGGTTCTGGGACCTGAATCAAGTACATTGTGCTGTCCTTTGTCGCTCTAGAAGTGGTGGTGGAGCTGGATGGCACAGAGCTCTCCTCTCAAGCGGCCATTATCCATGGCACCTGGCCATGCCCCCCCCCCCCCCCCAATTTATCACCCTTTCAATTAGGTTTACAATCTCCCTCAGGGCACTGATGTGGTCTCTGCTCGTTGGACCCTCATGTCCTTACAATCACAGTCTGATACTAAGAAATCTGTACTCTTGTTCACGTGACATACAGTAGCATATGAAGTCAATCCAAATTGGGCGACAGTGTATGCGCTGGAGCTCTTCTTCATGCGTAAGTAGTAGCCACAGTCTCCTCCTGCCCTAAAGGGTCTCCAATGGTGGATCCATTGACCTTTGGTGTTGCTCTTTTAGAAACATTAAATTTCAATGTTAATTAACAAAATTTAAGGTATAACTTTGGTTTAATAAACTACACTATAGGCGTGCCATGGTCATACCATGGTTGGGCATCAGGTTAAGAAATTAATTGTGGTATTTTCCATTCCATATTGGCCACTTTTTGCAATGTGGCATATCAAAGTGCAGTCTTTAATATATTTCGTCATTAGGGTCTTTACTAGTAAAGTTTTAGGTATTTTCCAAACAGAAACATGTTTACTCAAGAAGAACAAATAGGATATGTTGATTTTGAAGAGCACGCTGAAATCAACAAATAGTAGACGAAAGATATATTAAAACGTAATAATTGTTAACTATGAGTTCTCTAACACTGGAGGAAGAATCTTTTCCAAACCAAGAATATGATGATTTCCAGATCCTACAAGATCAATAATGGCTATCCGTATTATTGTCTTCTCCGTGACTCCAGCAAGCATTGCCCCATATGCACTCTGACTGTTCTATTCCTCCACATCAAGATTGATTGCCTCCGAGTCAGAGTTACCCAGGGGCTGACTGGCAACTTTCGGCCGTGGGGGCAAGTACAAACCAGAGCCCCATGGTGCAGAAAACTCGGCTCCCCTCCCACTCTACCTCTTCCTGGCCTTCTCCTGACCCCCATTCCAGGCTGAAGCCCAGCTCCAGGTACTTTCTACTCACTGGCTAAATCCTGGTTCCCAACCTGGCCAGAAAGGGGTGGCTGGGGGAAGCTGGGACAGCTCTGTTGGGGCTGGCCAAGGGAGAAGAGTCTCCAGTGGGGCATGAAACGGGTCTCTGCTTAGACACAGTTTACACCATCCATGCTGGGGGGGGGGGGGGGACTGCACTCTTTCCTTGTTTTCAACCCGCACTTAGTAGGTATGTCTGTGGCATAATGGTGCAGCCTTTTTACGGGGCATCAGAGCAGCCCAGGGGGCAATTGCCCCCCTGGCCCCTGGCCCCAAGATTTATTGCTGCTGGGGGGATCTGATGTTGGGGGGGGGGTCTATTGTTGCTGATTCCAGGAGATTTATTTTACTGCTTTTATAGTTATCATTAACAAATTCCATACAAATTACCTAGAACCACAACATGATACTTGGTTCTGTATTCTCTAAAAGGGGAGGTTGGCAGAGGGTGGAACCAAAGGACAGCGCTCGGAGGTGGGTAGGGAGTGGAGACAAGGGGTGACTCGGAAGAGGGGAGTACCTGCACCTATTCTCCGAGAAAAAAGCCCTGCACTCAATGAATGTGGTACCGCAACTTCCCAGCCACCAATCCGTATCCAACGTGTGTTACCAAGAGACAAGGAGCGATCACAATCCACCAAAGAAACTCCCCAAAGGGAGATACACATAGGGGACAATAAAGGGAGAGATCTAAGAGCGATCCATTTAATAAAAAAACTCCGATTTATTTGCACTTACAATCACGATGATATAGCAAAGCAGTTGAAAGACAGCCAGTGTCCAGACGACTTTCTGAAAGATGGCAGCGGGTGATGTCAGGCAGGTAGCCCCAGATGTACAATATGGGAACAGTATTAACACAAGGAACCTCCATGGCTCAATGGCTCAACATTTATATGTTCCAGAAACAACAAGACAAACAAAATGTGAATAAAGCACACAGGACTGGATGGTTTTCACCCATGAGTCCCAAAAGAGTTGAGTTGAGTTATATCTAAGCCATTGTTTCTCATTTTTAAAGACCCAGAAATTACTGGTTTGGTACCAATGGATGTTAACATCCGTGCTGCCTATGTTTTAAAGAAGTTCAAAGTCTTCACCCAATATCTACAGTTCTACAAGAGTAACTTCTGTTATAGGGGAGATATTTGAGGGAATGCAAAGAGACCACATACAATAGATACTGATAGACTAAAATACCATATGTGATAGCCAGCAAAAATTCATGAAAGATGAAAGTGAGGAAGCGATGCTTTCTTTCTATGAGGAACTGAGCTGAGATTTACACAAAGGGCTGGCTGTGTAAATAATATATTTGAATATTGTTGAAGCATTTGATGCACTTCCCTATTGGTGACTAATGTGTCAGTTAACATAAGGAAAGACTGCATTCCTAATTTTTATGGATAGTCTACTGACGGGAATGGTAGCAGCTGATTGGAAAAAAGATAATGTGGTACCAATATTTAAAAAAAGGGGCGAGATATATTCCTAGGAACTACAGGCCAGTTAGCCTAACATCAATAGTCTGTAAGATATTGGAGGGGATGATAAGGGACTATATACAAGACTTTAGTAATGAAAACGGTGTCATTAGTAGAAATCAGCATGGATTCATGCAAAATCGCTCTTACCAGACCAATCTATTAACCTTCTATGAAAAAGTGAGCTGCCACCTAGATAATGGAAGGTCTGTAGATGTGGTGTATCTGGACTTTGCAAAGGCATTTGATACAGTTCCCCACAAAAGCTTAGAGCCGGTTCACACTATTACGACTTGCCAGGCGACTTGGTCAGCCTGGCAAGTCGCGCACCGTCGGGTCCATTGAGTAGTACAGGACCGGTTCTAATAGGAGCGACACAAGTCGCTCTGACTTAGAAAAAGGGTCCTTTACTACTTCGTGGCGACCTGGAGCGACTTGCATAGACATTCATTAGATGAAGTCCGTGCAAGTCGCGCCGAAGTCGCGGTGCACGCGACTTCACAGGTCGCCCCCGAAGTCGGAGCGATCTAATGTGAACGGGGACTTACTGTACAAACTAAGGTACGTAGGTATTGACCAAAGAGTGAGTACCTGGATTAAAAGCTGGCTGCAGGGGCGAGTCCAGAGGGTGGTCATAAATGGGGAACACACGCTACCTCGCTCTGGTCCCTGCTTTGAACCGCACGCCGCTATACCCTACTTCCAGGTGTGGCGCGGCTCCCAGGACTGCTACACGGCTCACCGTAAGGTGCCAGGGAGACCAAGGGCAATTTGCACGGGCACCAGATATTTTATATTACAGTGTCTGCTGGATCTTTTAATATATATTTTTAATAAAATTGGAGTATTTAACCATACTACACTATGAGGAGCCCTCTTAATTTTTTCGCTCCCTCTGAAAATGCGGACAGGAAACGCATCCATCCATTGGGACACCGGCCTCTCAGCGCAAGGAGACCCCTAAGCGTATATTGATCTTTAGTGGACGTATGCCAGCTAAGATCAACACCATCCGGTGAGTTTGAAATTTTACCACAGTTTGGCGGTGAATCGGAGTGTGCCAGCACTACTGTCCAGGAACACGCATAATCACCTTCATTGGGCTGTTGTTATCTGCATAAGGGACTTATCACTTTGGACTGCATATTGGTTTTGCACTGTTCCAAACCCTATATTCACTATTTATATAAGCACTATTCAGGCACTTTTTGTATTGCACTTTAGATTTTTTACAGTTTACCATATTTATCAATTGTGTCTATAGCACTGATTAAGCACAGCACTTTCTATTATTCATTGAATGTTAACACTTTATAAGCATTGCACTGATGCTGATTAACTTATTCCCGTTATTTACAGTACTGTATATTTGCACAGCAATTTTTGCACATCATTTTATGTTTGCAGTAGGTAGGAGGATCTAGTGCTGCTTACACTTGTTTATTCACAGTTATCCACTTTTAGGTTTTTTTTGAGGCAGCAGCTTATCCCACAGATCAGGCTAACCCAAGTTAATTAACCCCATGGCGTGAGTGGCCTTTCCTAGTCATAAATGGGGAGTACTTGGAATGGTTTGGTGTGGAAAGCAAAGCCAACAGAATACTGGGATGTATAAAAAAGGGGATTCACTCCAGAAATAAAGAGATTATTCTCCCACTCTACAAGACTCTGGTCCGGCCACATCTGGAGTATGCTGTCCAGTTCTGGGCACCGGTCCTCGGGAAGGATGTGCTGGAACTGGAGAGAGTCCAGAGAAGGGCAACAAAGCTAATAAAGGGATTGGAGGGTCTCAGCTATGAGGAAAGACTACAAGCGTTGAACTTATTCTCTCTGGAGAAGAGACGATGAGAGGGGATATGATATAAATGTACAAATACCTTACTGGTGACCCTAGCATAGAGAACAAACTTTTCCGTGAAATATAAAAGGACCCGCGGCCATTTGCTTAAATTAGAAGAGAAGCTGTTTAACCTTAAACTGCGTAAGGAGTTCTTTACAGAGCAGTAAGGATGTGGAATTCTCTTCCACAAGCAGTGGCATCAGCGAGGAGCATCGATAGTTTCAAAAAACTATTAGATGGGCACCTTAAAGACCACAACATACAGGGGTATACAATGTATAACATACAGGGGTATACAATGTACAACATACAGGGGTATACAATGTACAACATACAGGGGTATACAATGTACAACATACAGGGGTATACAATGTACTATTGATATAAACACACACACTCATCATAGGTTGAACTGGATGGACTGTTGTCTTTTTTCAGCCTCACTAACTATGTAACTATATAACTATGTAAGTATAGAAAAAAATAAGTAAAAAAAAAAAAAGGTAAAATGCTGAACATAAAGCTTCCATAACGGACAGTCTATAGAAAAAAAATAAATAACTTTTGCTAAATGAAAACTTACCATTCAGAAGGTCTAGCTTCAAAGAGACGACAAAAGGTGTCCTTTTTCCTTTTCAGCCCCTCCAAGGTAACATGAGCTCTTCTCGGTGACTCTTTAGTTGATATGATTGATGTTTTTTTAATCCAGAGAAATCTTGTGGGACTGATGCCCTGCAGACACAGGTGAGCGCAGTGAGAGTAGGGAAGTACAAGCTGCAGGTAGGACAGGTATGGTATGACTGCTGGTTGACAGAAATCCTCTTTTTATGAAAGGGAGGGGTGAGCAGTGAGGGAGGCGGAATCTGAGGTCTGCATACAGCATTCTACGCTAATATATGTCTGCTATCATTACCTACTATCCCTGTCTACTATCATTGTACCCTTACCTACTATCTCTGTCTACTATCATTGTACTCTTACCTACTATCTTTTCTACTACGACTGTACTCTTATCTAATATCTCTGTCTACTATCACTGTACCCTTATCAACTATCTCTGTCTCCTATCATTGTACCCTTACCTACTATCTCTGTCTTCTATCATTGTATCCTTACCTACTATCTCTGTCTACTATCATTGTATCCTTACCTACTATCTCTGTCTACTATCATTGTACCCTTACCTATTATCTCTGTCTACTATCATTGTACTCTTACCTACTATCTCTGTCTACTATCATTGTACCCTTACCTACCATATCTGTCTACTATCATTGTACCCTTACCTACCATCTCTGTCTACTATCATTGTACCCTTACCTATTATCTCTGTCTACTATCATTGTACCCTTACCTACTCTCTCTGTCTACTATCATTGTACCCTTACCTACCATCTCTGTCTACTATCATTGTACCCTTACCTATTATCTCTGTCTACTATCATTGTATCCTTACCTACTATCTCTGTCTCCTATCATTGTACTCTTACCTACTATCTCTGTCTACTATCATTGTACCCTTATCAACTATCTCTGTCTACTATCATTGTACTCTTACCTACTATCTCTGTCTACTATCATTGTATCCTTACCTACCATCTCTGTCTACTATCATTGTACCCTTACCTATTATATCTGTCTACTATCATTGTACTCTTACCTACTATCTCTGTCTACTATCATTGTACTCTTACCTACTATCTCTGTCTACTATCATTGTACTCTTACCTACTATCTCTGTCTACTATCATTGTACCCTTACCTACTATCTCTGTCTACTATCATTGTACTCTTACCTACTGTCTCTGTTTACTATCATTGTACCCTTACCTACTATCTCTGTCTACTATCATTGTACCCTTACCTACTATCTCTGTCCACTATCATTGTATCCTTACCTACTATCTTTGTCTACTATCATTGTACCCTTACCTATTATCTCCGTCTACCATCATTGTACCCTTACCTACTATCGCTGTCTACTATCATTGTACTCTTACCTACTATCTCTGTCTACTATCATTGTACTCTTACCTACTATCTCTGTCTACTATCATTGTACTCTTACCTACTGTCTCTGTCCACTATCATTGTACCCTTACATAATAGCCGGATATCAAGAGGAAAGAAGAGGGGTCTTTTAGGGCATATGTGAAGCCACCTAGCCGAAAGCTGTCCTTTCCCTGATTGGTAAAGTTGGCCTTTAGTTGGGATCTTGTGACTTGAAGATGAAGGGTCATTAAGAAGAAAGGCTTTTGGTGCACCAGGAAGAAGATTTTCTTCCCTTTGGTTGTGAGGGATTTTTTTTAGCCTGCCATGTGAAAGATGCAATAGAAAGTTCTCTAATGCCAGAAATAATAGAGATACTCCCAAATAGAGTCCATACAGCTCTATAGTCAGTCGTGCTGAGACGTGCTGAATCATGATCACCTGGCTGCATAGCCCATGGCATTCATGATCTTCCTGTTTATATATGCTCCTGTGTTTAAAAACTGAGTTTTTAGGAGAGAAAAAAGAGGTTACTGGTAATTAGTTGTCTACCATCTTTACTTTTGCTTCAATTAAACCATGAATGGACATTGACCTAAGAAGCAGAGACTGTCCTAAGGTAAGGGAGAGGTTTTGGAGGAATATAGAGTGAGAGAGTGAGTGGTGGTAGGGAGTAAGCTGGGGAGCTAACCAGTGACTACACCCATTGAAGACTAGTAGAGTCTGTTCCCTTAGGTGCTTCTAATGGGAAGCTGGTCTTGTGCCATGCTGGAGTAGAAGAGTTCTGGAGTACTGCAGAGGCTACCTACCATGCAAGCCCAGTCACTAAGTGGTCATATGCTGGGGTGGATACACTGTGTGACCTTATACACCAGTCCCATTTCTTGTGTTAGTGCTGGAAATCCAGTAAAAGAGCTAAAGAAGATGAGAAGTGCTTTCACCATGAGGAAGCTTAAATTCTCCGTTGCCTCAATAACCTGCACAAAGGTCACTCTTATCAAACTCCTCCTTCATAGTGATGATAGAAATGTTCAACAAAATCCTGGCTTGTTCCAGCCAAGCCACCTGCATGTCAAGGTATAAACCAAAAGCCAGCCTTGGATTTACTCCTCTTGGTATCTGGATTAAAGTGAAGATCAAGAAAAACATAGTAGGGGGTCTGGCTTGGACGGCCTCTATCATCTTGACTTTTTAAATGCTGGGGCTGGCACATTCCTAGCTGATAGCAACTGCTCCCCTGTTCATCTCAGACCGCTCCTGGTAAACTTTTTGCATGCAATGCCATAACAAAAAAAAGAACAAAGAACAGACAGCGGTGGCTGCATGGCCAATCTAAAATGGCGCCGGAGGGCTGCCACAAAGAGCCATAAAGAAGAAGTTCAGAGACTTGGAGTGGTTGGCCCAGACTCTTGCTAAAGAGTCCTCAAACAAAGCCCCCACCACAGATACATAGTCCATAGTCCAGCCTGATGATTGCCAAGCCTTTGACCTCCTGACTTGTTCCAGCCAAGCCACCTGCATGTCAAGGTATAAAACAAAAGCCAACCTTGGATTTACTCCTCTTGGTATCTTGATTAAAGTGAAGATCAAGATAAACATAGTAGGGGTCTGGCTTAGACGGCCTCTATCATCTTGACTTTTTAAATGCTGGGGCTGACACATTCCCAGCTGATAGCAACTGCTCCCTTGTTCATCTCAGACCGCTTCTGGTGAACTATATGCACGCAAAGCCATAACAAAAAAAAAGAACAAAGAACAGACAGCTCCTCTGAAGACGTCTAGCCAATGACGAAACGCGTTAGCTGGAACGCACGTCATGACGTCACTAGGGCCCGGTGGAACGCAACCCGGAAGTGCTGCTTTCTATACCGTAGCTCAATTTAGTGACGGCGTTTTATATGTTTTACCCCGATTTCCTTCAGAATTTTTACTGCTTTTACAGTCTTTGTTTTATTGGGACTTTGTAACTGGCTCACCGGATTTTTGTGCAATAAAACCATTTGGAAAATGGTATTACACTATCCAGACTCGCCTTTCTTTTTCAAACATCCCTGACTGGAAGTTTGGCAGCAGGAGGAGCGTGGTTACAGGAGAAGGCACCCACTTGGAGGGAACGCACCTGGACCCTGGGGGTCAATAAGCTCTGGTGGTCCTAGTGTCATAAGGCACATAGGGCCCACACAATATGGTGAGTGTAAAATCTTTCTATTTATCACAGCGGAGCACGAGGATTGACACCAAGGATAGAGTGGAAGATTTATCACAGCAGCACATAGCACTTTTCACTGTGCACCTTTATTTATTTATTTACGTGAACATTCACTATTAGGAAGTCACATCACTTCAAAACAATGAACTTTTCTGTATATGGATTATGATTTTGAACCTCTACACTACATATGAATTTGTAAATTTATTGAATTAATTTTACTGTGTTTAACTTATTCATATTTAGGCTGCATTCACATGTCAGCTTATAATCGCGGGCAGAACCGCCGCGGTTCCGCCCGCGATTCGGAGATTTATTGCAAATCGCGGGACGCCTAGCGTTGCCCGTTGATTTGCAATAGCCCCCCAAACGCCGAGCGATGTTGCCGCGATTTACACCCGCCGAATCGCGGCAACATCGCGCAAACAAAATCGCGGGACGCAATACGCTCCAAAAAAGTACAAGAGCTTCTTTGGAGCGTATTGCGTCCCGCGATTTTGTTTGCGCGATGTTGCCGCGATTCGGTGGGCGTAAATCGCGGCAACATCGCTCGGCGTTTGGGGGGCTATTGCAAATCAACGGGCAACGCTAGGCGTCCCGCGATTTGCAATAAATCTCCGAATCGCGGGCGGAACCGCGGCGGTTCTGCCCGCGATTATAAGCTGACATGTGAATGCAGCCTTAAGTGTACCCATTTATTTAATATTTATATTGAATCACGGGGATATATCTGCACTTTATAAGTCTGAATTTATAGTTTTAAGATTATTGATAAAATTACTTTGGCAAGCGCTATAGGTAATCATATTTTAATTGATTACTTCACCCATATTAAAGAACAGACAGCAGTGGCTGCATGGCCAGTCTAAAATGGCGCCGGAGGACTGTCACAAAGAGCCATAAAGAAGAAGCTCAGAGCCTTGGAGTGGGTGGCCCAGGCTCTTGCTACAGATACATAATACACAGTCCAGCCTGATGATTGCCAAGCCTTTGACTTCCCTACTTCTGCAGCCAAGCACAGCGAGTAACCCTTCCAGACATGAGACCGCTCCGACCCCTGACATAGATTCCAGCCCTGTTAGTGAGCCTACCCTGTCTGACATCTTAACTGCAGTGACTGCCTGCAATTGTTCACTAATGTCTTTAACCCATGGCCACAGAGATTGCTTCAAGGAAGATGTCTTGCTTATCAGACAGGGCGTTAAAAAGTCAGCTCCATTAAGACACCATCGCAGTCTTCTAAATCTACTGCTCAAAAATTTGCTTCCCGCAATTTCCCTCTCTGATTTATTATTACTAATGGATCTCCTGATCTTTATCATTGATTTATATGGCTAGAAAGACACTGTAGTGTCATTAAACATGAGAGGGCTAAGAGACGCTAATAAAAGACAAGCCATGTTTTCAACTCCCAAGAAGTTCTCGCCATCAGTAGTAAGCCTGTAGGCAGGTGTAGTTTGGCCTTCCTGCACCACTGGCACTGTTACGGTAGCCGCCATACAGGAAGGAGGAACTCGCATCCCTCTGAGGCCTCTGTCGGTGTAATTAGGGGAGCAGCTGTCTGATTGGATGCTGCTGCTCCAGATTACTTCAGGGCCCATCTTTAGTGTGGGCAGTGTTAAAGTGGAGTTCCGGCCTATTTTGCAACTTTAGTGATTCCTGGAGTGCTCGCTATGCTGATCAACAATTGGGCATTTTCAATTTTTTTCGGGGGTCACTTACCTTATTTTTAGGGCATTTTTGATTGTACTTCCTCCTTCTCCCCCCCTCTGTGGCCACGGCCACCGACAACACTTCCGCCTTTGCATTGCATTCTGGGAGCTGTTTGTCATCACTCCCAGGAGGCTGGAATCATGAAGAACTCCCAGAACACTCCATGGAATCAGGAAGAAGGACACAGCAGATTACACTGCGGCTTCAGATGCCCACATCCAAGATGGCCGCGCCCAGACAGCGTTTTTAAAAGTAAGATTTTGACTAAAATCCAATACTGTACACCTTGTAAGTATGAGAATAGCGGTTCTGTAAAGGGCGATGGATTGGTATTATAGGGGTATTTTTAGTTAAAAAAGGTATTTGAGGCTGGAACTCCGCTTTAATAAATAGCCCTGTGCCACTGAATTTGGCCAGCATTTACAAAATGGCTAGGCCTGGAACAGGAACTCCTGGTTAGGGACAGTGTGTCCAGCATAAGGAGAGGTTCCCATTGGAGGAGGGACAGAGCAGGGACTGCTCGTCTGTGCTGCCAGCTAGGAGCTCTTTCCACCATGGGCGTCCGCAGAACTTTTTTCGGGGGGGGGGCATCATTTTTAGGTCACCCATGCTCCTCCCCTTTTCAACAATGTCATGAAGGGGAGGGACTTAGTCATTATAATTATTTTGAGTATTTATTTTTAAAGGGCAAATGGCAGCATTTATTTTAAGAGCATTTGTTAACCTAAAATTGATCCTATTCCCTTAAAGCATGTTATACAGGACAGTGCTTGTGCTGTGGAATTTGGCCCCCCCTTATAACCTAAAATACCTGGCTGATCCTGCCTGGCTATGTCCTCCCCTCTGTAAACTGACCACGGTATACCATGGCTTCTGAGCCCTGACACCGTGGTCAGTTTACCTGTCTCCATCATCCGCAGCCCTCCTGTCCTCCTCTGTCCTCTCTCCCCCCTCCCTCCCTGCCTGTCTGCTCCTGTGTCAGTGCCCCTCCTGCTGCTGCAGTTTTATTTAAAGTTTCATATCCGGTCTACAGTCTGTTTAATAATCCTGTGTGCCCCTGTGTCTGTGTTTTATAAAAATTAGCCGTTCTTTACATGTTTTCAGAACGCCAATCGCCGGTCACGTGACCGTCCACCTCTCCCCTCCTCTCCCCCTCCCCTCCCAACTGATGACAACGAGGAATTCTCAGCCCCACCCGCTGCAGGCAGCTGTCAGAAGGGGAGAGGAGAGAGCCGATGGGTCACAAGCGCTCTGAAAACTGGTAAATAACGCCTTATTTTTTTTTAAAACACATACACAGACACAGGGGCACACAGAATTATTAAAGAGACAGACAGGATGGTATAAAGTGGCTTAACAACCACTTTAAAGGGGAAGTTGAGATTTCGGGGGGGGGGGGGCATTTGCCCCCCCTTACCCCTACTTGCAGACGCCCACACTTTCCACCTTTAATTGCCTTGTTGCCAGACTGCCTTCCAGCCACCTCCCTCACCAGATGTTGCCAGGCATTGGAACCCAATTAGGGGATCTTCTATAATACTTAGACTGTATCTTGCAGGACCTTCTGTAAAGTATTGGTGTGCCGGGTTCAGCCATGTTACACAGCCTCTGTTGCCACCTTGGTGGAACTTTTGTGTTAACACATTTTGCTGCATTCTTTGGCCTCCATGTGCATTCTCTCCAACATGGGTACCAACCACCTGGGCCTGCCTACATTCCTGCAAGAGAAATACACGTTACCATTTGAAACACCATCATTTCCGTACACAATACCATGCCATGTATACTTCCTATTCAGGAGCAGTGTCCACCAATGGGGTGAATCTCACTTGCAGGCAGACTATTGAGGATACACAAGGTCGATACATATTCTTGTATTGCGTTCTAAGTATGTTATCATGCATTATTGCTAATGTATACATCCCTCACCCCCTTCTCCCTATGGTCTTACGAGACCTACTGAAATTCATGGCTGATTAACCTGATGAACCTTAATTGGTTGTGAGGGATTTCAATATTTATCTGAACCCGTACATTGACAAATATGATACTGCCTGGAATGCTTCCTCTAATGCCCCCACTCATTGGGCCTTATTTCTCCAGGAAATTGGCCTTACTGATTTCTGGAGCAGGGTCAGATCTAGCCTATCTGATATGGGGGTGCATTAAAAAAAGTCGGGGGGCATAATGTCATCAGTGTGATAGAGATGCTGGGAACTTCCTTATATGCACTTCTCTACATCAAGTGTCGCTATCATAGCCCCCCGTTACATCAGGATCCTCACAGAGCCGCTCTCTACATCAGATGTCCCCATCAGAGTGCCCTCTTACATCAAGTCTCCCTGTCAGAGTGCCCCCTTACATCAGGTGTCCCAATCAGAGTGCCCTCTTACATCAGGTGTCCCAATCAGAGTGCCCCATTGCATCAGATGTCCCCATCAGAGTGACCTCTTACTTCAAGTGTCCCCATTAGATTGCCCCCTTACTTCAAATGTCCCCATCAGAGTGTCTTCTTACATTAGATGTCCCCATCAGTGTGCTCCCATACATTAGGTGTCCCCATCAGAGTACCCTTTCACTTCAGGTATCCTCATCAGGGTACCCCTTTCCATCAGGTGTCCCCTCACTTCAGGTGTCCCCATCAGAGTGTCTCCTTAAATTAGGTGTCCCCATCAGTGTGCTCCCATACATCAGGTGTCTACTTAAGAGTACCTCCTCACAACAGGTATTCCCATCAGAGTGCCCTCTTACATCAGATGTCCCCATCAGAGTACCCCCTTACATCAGATGTCCCCCATCACAGTACCCCCTAAATCAGGTATCCCCATCAGAGTACCCCCTTACATCAGGTGTCACCCATCAGAGTGCCCCCTTACATCAGGTGTCCCCCATCACAATCCCCCCTTACTTCAGGTATCCCCATCAGAGTACCCACTTACTCAGGTATCCCTATCAGAATACCTCCTTACATCAGGTGATCCCATCAGAGTCCCCCCTTACATCAGGTGTCCCCATCAGAGTACCTACTTACATCAGGTATCCCCATGAGAGTGCCCCCTTAGATCAGGTGTCCCCATTAGAGTGCTCCCTTACATCAGGTATCCCCATCACAGTGCCCCCCTTTCATAAGTTGTCCCCATCAGAGTTCCTAATGGATTAGTGAATGTGGAGAACTGAGGGGGGGGCACAACAAAAATCTGGGGGGGCAGGTTCCACACCAGCACCCCTAGTATGGTCTGGAGTTAACCTCACTGAACATTGTTATTCGTGTTTTTGGCCACATGGCACTGGGAACCCCACCACCATTTGCTTGCATTATACATGTAGAATACTCCGTTCTGGTCCCATTAAATCACACCCCTCTGATCCTCTTTCTGGACTATGAAAGCAGCCCGTATTGAGGTGGATTCTGGAAAATCTAGTTGAACCTTTTTTGCAACCCATGACAGAATTATTCAGGATATCCTGGAGTTCTTAGAAGTAAATAAACCATCTGCACATATCTGTGACATGGGACGCCCTGAAGGCTTATCTGAGAGGTATTCTCATTACTCAGATATCTCAAATCAAACGGGCCTCTACAGGATGGGGAACTCATGGTATGAAAACTGTTACTCTGAACTTAACTTTACCTTGAAAGTTGAAAACCACTGGCCTAGGCACGCCATCAACCGGTGACAGCACAAGGTCATTGTCATAGGCTGATAAGAGGATCGGTGGTTGATTGTAGGACGGAGTTGTGGCATTTTTCTTCTCTGGTTTAGATATTCCGTGTATCTGTTTTTTTCTCGCTATCTTATATAAAATATGATTGTGAAGAAATGGAACCTCCAATATAAAAATTCCATTCAAGTATTTGATAAACAATAACAACAATGCATTGATACAATATTCACCTATAAGGTGTCCTTGGTGAGTTTCCCATTAATGAGGTTATGGCCTCATGTGGCTCCTCACGTCTTTACTTTATTATTGATATTATTCTTATCACAGACGGAAGAGAAGCTCCTTCACTCATACCTGTTTGCAGAATGGTGTATTAATCATTGATCTCCTGGATTAAGTCCATCATCAGGTAGCATCTCAGCCAAGTTTCCAGAGAAATTCACTTCAACAGTTTATAACTCTTCTGCAGAACAAATTTATTAGGTAATTATAATAAATACCATATGGCGTCTATGTGAAGAACTGGTGGCAAAATGTTGAGTGATGGACGATGACTGAGGTTGGTAAGAAGTTTTTGAGTCCCTGAAAAGGCCCATCTCAGGGAGGTAGAGAGGAGTTTCCACATGAGGCTTGGGCATGGTGGTCAGTAGAGGTGGGCACAGGTGGTTCCGCCAACATGGTAAAGATTTTGTCGAGATTGATCCAGATTTGTGTAAAACATGATTGATCCTTCATGGTGCCTTGCAGCAATCCCAACCCTTACCTACTATCTCTGTCTACTTTAATTGTACCCTTACTTACTATATCCATCTATTATCATTGTATCCTTACCTACTATCTCTGTCTACTATCATTGCATCCTTTTGTATGATCTCTGCATACTACCATTGTACCCTTACCTTCTATCCTTGTCTACTCTCATTGCCCCCATACCTACTATTCCTGTCTAGTATCATTGTACCCTTACCTATCATCTATGTTTACTATTATTGTACTCTTACCTATTATCTCTGTCTACTATCATTGTACTCATACCTACTTTTTCTGACTACTATCACTGTACCCTTACCTACTATCTCTGTCTACTATCACTGTACCCTTACCTACTATCTCTGTCTACTATCATTGTACCCTTACCTAATATCTCTGTCTACTCTGTCAGCAGGGAGCATTGATAGTTTCAAAAAACTATTAGATGGGCACCTTAAAGACCGCAACGTACAGGGGTATACAATGTACAACATACAGGGGTATATAATGTACGGTTAACAGCAAACACACACACACATCATAGGTTGAACTGGATGGACGGATGTCTTTTTTCAACCTCACTAACTATGTAATTATATATGTAACTACTCTTACCTACTATCTCTGTCTACTATCACTGTACCCTTACCTACTATCTCTGTCTACTATCATTGTACTCTTACCTACTATCTCTGTCTACTATCATTGTACCCTTACCTACTATCTCTGTCTACTATCATTGTACCCTTACCTACTATCTCTGTCTACTATCATTGTACCCTTATGTACTATCTCTGTCTAATATGATTGTGCCCTTACCTACTATCTCTATAAACAATGATTGTACCCATACCTACTATTGCTGTCTACTATCATTGCACTATTACCTACTATCTCTTTCTACTATCATCGTACCCTTACCTACTATCTCTGTCTCCTATCATTGTACCCTTACCTACTATCTCTGTCTACTATTGTTGTACCCTTACCTACTATCTCTGTCTACTATCATTGTACCCTTACCTACTATCTCTGTCTACTATCATTGTACCCTTACCTATTATCTCTGTCTAATATCACTGTACCCTTACCTACTATCTCTGTCTACTATCATTGTACCCTTACCTATTATCTCTGTCTAATATCACTGTACCCTTACCTACTATCTCTGTCTACTATCATTGTACCCTTACCTACTATCTCTGTCTACTATTATTGTACCCTTACCTACCATCTCTGTCTACTATCATTGTACCCTTACCTATTATCTCTGTCTAATATCACTGTACCCTTACCTACTATCTCTGTCTACTATCATTGTACCCTTACCTACTACCTCTGTCTACTATCATTGTACCCTTACCTATTATCTCTGTCTAATATCACTGTACCCTTACCTACTATCTCTGTCTGCTATCATTGTACCCTTACCTACTATCTCTGTCTGCTATCATTGTACCCTTACCTACTATATCTGTCTACTATCATTGTTGCCTAACCTAACATTTCTTGTGGCTATGCAGACAGCCAGGAATCATCACTTATACCATGTGACATAAAGAAAGACGAGGTGGTTGATGTGACCTCGCATATTTTCATAGATGGAATCCTGTCCAGGTTTTGCAGGCCATTTTGGCAGTGTGGGATCCATAAAGGTTTTGCTTCTCACGTGTGACCAGCAGCAGGTGGGATAAATAAAGAAGGCCCAAAGCAAGAGGGTGCTCTGGCCTGGAACTCAGGAAACTACCTGAGAGAGAACTATGTGTGGAAATCACTCATGGGTGAAGAAAATGTTTCCAAAATACCTGTTTGTTATTGTGGCTGGGAGAAGCCCTTCACCTGTCAGAGATGTATCTGTGCTGTTTATTTAGTGCCCGGATGGTGAGGATTTATTTTCTACTTTGTTTTCTTTGCCACCTTTTGAAATAAAACTGACTAAAAGTCAGACTTTTCAGAAAGGACCTGCCTCTTGGCCTACCTTCTTTCTCAGGGAAAGTGAACTCCACTTCAGCTGACCCCCACAACCTATGAGGAGTTTTGGGCCGAAAGACAAACCATCTGTTTTCAATGTACAAAGTATGAAAGGACTGCCACTCCATTCATCAGATATCAAAAGCAGAGGAATAGAGCATATAGCAGCAAGCTGTCCTCTACCTAATTGGTGAAGTTGGCCTTCAGTTGGGATCTTGTGACTTATAGATGGAAGGTCTTTAACCACTTTACCACCGGAGGATTTTCCTGCTTTACGTCCAGGCCACTTTTTGCAACTTGGCACTGTGCGACTTTAACTGACAATTGCGCGGTCATGCAACGCCGTACCCAAACGAAATTTACGTCCTTTTTTTCCCACAAACAGAGCTTTCTTTTGGTGGTATTTGATCACCTCTGCGCTTTTCATTTTTTGCGATATTAATAAAAAAATTAGCGAAAATTTAGCGAAAAAATTGACATTTTCTACTTTGACAGTTAAAAAATATCCAATATATTAAATTTTCGTCATATATTTAGGCCAAAATGTATTTAGCTACATGTCTTTGACAAAAAAATCCTCAATGAGCGTATTTTTAACCACTTTAAGACTGGAAGATTTTACCCCCTTCCTGACCAGGCTATATTTTGAGATTCGGCACTGCGTTACTTTAACGGACAACTGCGCGGTCAAGCGATGCTGTACCCAAATTAAATTTATGTCCTTTTTTCCCTACAAATAGAGCTTTCTTTTGGTGGTATTTGATCACCTGTGCAATTTTTAATTTTTTAAAAAAGAGCGACAATTTTGAAAAATAAAACAATATTTTTTACATTCTGATATATAACATCCCCCCCCCCCCCCCCCCTCTAAATTTTTTATCATTTTAGGCCAATTTGTTTTCTGCTACCTATTTTTAGTAAAAAAAAATTGCAAAAAGCGTATTTTGATTGGTTTGCGCGAAAGTTATTGCGTTTACTAACTACGGGAAAGATTTGTCATTTTTATTGTTTATTTTTTTACTAGTAATGGCGGAGATCTGCGATTTTTTTTTTTGGCGGGACTGCGACATTGCGGCGGACAGATCGGACCCCTAACTGACATTTTTAACACTTTTGAGGGAACCAGTGACATTACTACAGTAATCAGTGCTAAAAATATGCACTGTCACTGTAATAATGACACTGGCAGGGAAGGGGTTAACTTTATTGGTGATCAAGGGGTTAAATGTATGCCTCATGCTTACTGACGTGTGCGGGGGGAGGGGGTTGTGTGACACAGACACAGATCGCAGGTTCAGCTATGCTGAATCCTGTAATCTGTGAATGTCTGTCACAGAGGAGATCCGCCCACTTTGTTTACACAAGTGGGCGGATTTCCTCACTCGATCCCAGACGATCAGGGAAGAGCGGCAGTGATCATCGCCTCTCCTCCCCTGGCAGGATTCCGGCTGTGTCTGAATACAGCGGGAGCCGAGAGGGGGCGTTGTCTGGCGACGTAGGTCTACATCGCTGGACGATAACTAACCACTGTGCCGCAGTACCAGCTCAGTGAGCAGTCGGCAAGTGGTTAAGATGAAAGTCTTTTGATGGACCAGGAAGGAGATCTTTTTGATTTTCGTTGAGTGATAATTTTGAGCCTGCCATGTGACGAATGCAATATAAGTTCTCCAACCCCAGATAACAATGGATGGAAAGGGATAGAGCATGGTGGGATATAGGGAAAGGGGTCAGTGATCACAGAGGGTAAGGAGAAGAGCTAACCAAAGAGGGCCAGTAGAGCCTTTTACCTTGAGCTCTTACAAGGTAATGGGAAGCTGATCTGATGGCATGCTAAACGAGAACAGCTCCAGAGCATCACAGAGACTACCTCCTATACAGACCCAGGTACTAAGTAGTCATATGCTGGGGTAGGTACACTGTGCTAGGTGTGACGCTATACACCAGTGCAACTCATGGTGTCAATGTTAAAAAAATCCAGTAAAAGACTTAAAGGAGAAGAGAATTGCTTTCATCATGAAAAATATCTCTCGTTTTAATGGCCTACACAAAGATCACTCTTGTGTAACTACTCCTTCTTACTGGTAATAGAAACCTATTAATAGAAACCTATTACAAAATCTTGACTGGTTCCATGAAACAAAAGGCAAACTTCCTCTTCCTGATTCACAGATTACCGTAAATATCAATAAACATTAGGTGAGACATCTTTCGGATGGTGGGCATCATAAAAGTATCAAATGGAGCCTTCTTCATTGCTGACAGCCCTACCGAGACCACCCCAATCCTATGCAAATTCTGACTTCCTAATGGCCAAGATTAATGTGGGCCTAGGTACATCAATAACAGGAGACAGTACTTTGTAATTGCTATAGGCTGATAGGATGATGGGTGCTACATTGTGGGGTAGATGAGTGGTGTTATCTTTCGCTACCAGGTTTATTCTACAAAGAAAGGCCCGTGGTGGATGGGGAAGACTGGGAGGACCAACTGTATGTATGGAAATACCCACGTCACAATTAGTTTCTGCTAGAGAACATCCGATCCAATTTAAAATCCTTCATAGGATATATCTCACCCCCAACAGTTGCAAAGGGTTTACCTCTCTGTTTCATTGGGAGGTTGGAGATTAGGGATGGCCTTGCGGTTCGCCCGACAGTCGGTTCACGGCAAATTTTGCTTGTTCACTACCCGCCAATTTTGCGAACACATGGAGTTGTTCGCGGCGGCCAAATTAGTTTACATTGGGGAGAACTTTGACCCATGGCACAGCCATCAGGTTGAACAGGACAGCCAATTGAAACATTTCAGCACATGGACATACCCCCTACCTTATAAATGGACCAGAGATGGCAGCCATTTCACATTCTGCTTTTTGTCAGCATAGGGAAAGCTTGGCTGTGCGCATCAGAGACAGATTGCCAGTGACATAAATCGCTCTGTTAAGATCCACAAAAGTCCTTTTCAGGGCTGGTATTTGGTATAGGTCTGCAGTCTCTGTTCAGTTTAGGGACAGGTATGCTGTGTTCATCAGGGACAGATCGGCAGTGACACAAATCGCTCTGTTAAGGTCCACAAAAGTCAGTTTAAGGGCTGCTATTTATTTGGTATAGGTGTGCAGTGCACTATATAGGGGTGTAATCCACGGTATAATATACTTTGTAATATAGAAAGCATATTATAGTGGATTTATATTGTGCACTGTGCAGCATTGTGAATGGTGTGGTGAGCGTTGCTGCAGCAATACTACAAACAGTGACAAAAGCACTTTTAATGTATTATAACTGATGTGATAGACCAGTGGCCCCCAATACCACATATTGAAGTGGGGTGTTATTTAACAGTATACTTTTCTAAGAGTGTATTTTAGTCCTGCAAAAATTTGGCCTCTTTTGCTGTGGTAACTGTCCTACACACACAGTGACAATAGTTACTGGCCAATTATCTGTAGAACTGGTGTGATAAAACTGTGGCCCCCCAATACCACAGATTGAAGCGGGGTGTTGTCTGAGTATACTTTTATAAGTGTATTTGTGTCCTGCAACATTATTGCCTCTTTTGCTGTGCTAACTCTGATACACACAGTGCCAAACTCACTGGCCAATTTTTGGAACAACTGGTGTGATAAACCAGTGGCCCCCCAATACCACATATTGAAGTGGGGTGTTATTTACTAGTATACTTTTCTATGATTGTATTTTAGTCCTGCAAAAATTTGGCCTCTTTTGCTGTGCTACACACAGTGACAAAAGTTACTGGCCAATTATTTGTAGAACTTGTGTGATAAACCTGTGCCCCCCCCCTCCCCAATACCACAGATTGAAGCGGGGTGTTATATACCTATTTCCAGATATACTGTGATTCTCTAGAGACTTTTGTCACAGGGTAATTAAAAAAAATTACAGGCAGAGGAAGAGGCAGGCACTTATGCAGGGGTGGTGGGGGTAGGGCAGGAGCAGTAGGCCGGAGCCAAAGTGTGAAGTTTCAGAAGGTGTGTTTGATTATATTAGGACTCACCAGACTTGGTTGAGTGGCTCACTCAGCCTTCCTCTTCTGCACCCTCCTCATCCTCTTTATCTGCACCCTCTTCCCTCTCTGCTGTGTGAACCCTTAAAGACACCACCACAAACACCACCACCACCATATACCCTCCGCTTGAGTCACTAGAATTATTTTCCAATCCATCACAATACATTTGCAATGCGCAGCCATTGTTGGCATCGGATCAGGAAGAGGAGGTAGCAACAGCCGCCACTCAGCAGTCTGACGACAGCACCCAGATCAGCCCAAGGAGGTTGGTCCCCGCTGTTGCTGCCTACTCCGAGATCTCGAATGTTAGTGGTGGGGAAGGTGATGTGGATGATGACGTGTCTATGGACGTCACGTGGGTGGCCACAAGAGAGGAAGAGGAGGGGAGTTCAGAGGGAGAGACGGACTGGCAGATAGGGAGGAGAGGCAGGCAGAACTTGCATTGCACAAGAGGTACAAAGCAGACTGTAAATGTATCAGGAGCGAGCCATCAACCATGTACAGTCACATCTGGCGCTCTCAGGATGCCGGCAAATGGCTCCGCAGTGTGAGCTTTTTTTAATGTGTCCGTTGCTGACAACAGTGTTGCCATCTGCAGCCATTGCGGTCAACGCATAAGTCGTGGTAAGCCCAACACTCACCTAGGGACAACTGCCTTAAGAAGGCACCTGAACTCCCATCACTGAGCCCAGTGGGAGCAACACCGTCAGAACCCACAAAGCCACACTCCAGGCTCTCACCGTCCAGCCTCTTCTCCTTCTCCTTCTACTCTCTCCTCACAATTGTCCTCCACTCCTCCTTCCATGATGCCGTTGTCATGTTGTTCTGGAAAAAGGCAGGCTTCTGTGGCCCAAATGTTGGAGAGGAACAAAATGATGACCCTCTTGCCCAACATTTGACTGCTGGCTTGTTGGAACTGATAGCCCGCCAACTACTGCCATATCAACTGGTGGACGCGGAGACCTTTCGTAAATTTGTGGCCATTGGAACACCACAATGGAAGGTCCCAGGCAGAGCTGTATGGCCACGTTCAGCAGCAAGTGAATATATCTCTGGCACACAGTGTTGGTGCCAAGATACATCTGACCACAGACACATGGTCTAGCAAACACGGGCAGAGAAGGTATATCACTTTTACTGCCCACTGGGTGAACCTTCTGACGGCCGTCAAACATGTAACCCGTGGCACCCGTGTAGATTTGGTTGTACCACCACGGATTGCATGCAGACCTGCCTCTTCTTCTCCTCCTCCTCCATCCTCCCTCTCCTCCTTGGCTGACTCCTCCTTTTCCGCTGCTACCGTCTCTTCGGCTGCACCGCCCAAGATCCCCAGAACCTATTCCACATGCCAGGTGAGACGTTGCCATGCTGTGCTGCGTCTGTTGTGCCTGGAAGCCAAGAGCCACACTGGTCCTGCACTCCTTTCAGCTTTGCGTTCACAGGCAGATCAGTGGCTGACACCGCTGAATTTGACAGTTGGTAAAGTGGTGTGCGACAACGGTTCCAATCTGCTGAGGACGCTGAAACAGGGCAAAATTACACACGTGCAACGCATGGCACACGTCCTGAACTTGGTCGTGCAGCGATTTGTTGCCAAATACCCTGGGGTCCAGGACGTCTTGCGGCAGGCCAAGAAAATCTCGGGCCATTTCAGAAGATCCTCCACAGCCATGGCTCACCTTGCTGACATTCAGTGGCGACACAACCTGCCCGTCAGGTGTCCTATTTGTGACTGCCCAACGCGATGGAACTCAACGTTACATATGCTTTATAGGCTGCTCCAGCAGAAACGTGCAGTTAATGACTACCTGTACGAACTCTGCGGCAGGACAGGTTCTGGGGAGATTGGTTTTTTTTCACCTGGCCAGTGGCTGCTCATGCGGGACGCATGCAGACTTCTGCGGCCATTCGATGAGATCACCAAACTGGTCAGTCACAGCCAGGGCACCATCAGTGACATCGTACCTTACGCCTTCTTTCTGGAGCGTGCATTGCGTTGTGTCTTTGATCAAGCCATTGAGGAGCAGAAGCAGGAAGATGAGGAAGTCGCAATGTTGGATAAATTCCCAGTGGGTGCTACAAGTCAACAGCTGGAGTCTGAAGAGGAGTCAGAGGAGGATGGTGCTGGGGGGATGAGGAGGAGCAAGAAGAGCATGCTTTAAACCTTTCTGGGATCCCTGGTGTTATCTGTGGATGGGGGGAGGAGAACGAGGATGACATTAGTCTGGATGATGAGCTAGAAGCAGGCTACTACACCGCTTCCAGTTTAGTGGGAATGGGGGCCTTCATGCTCCAGTGTTTTAAGGGGGACCCCCGTATAAAACGCATAAAGGCCAAGGACCAGTAGTGGGTGGCAACGTACTTAGACCCCCGGTACAAACACAAAATGGCGGAAATGTTACCACCATCACAGAGGGCGGTCAGAATGCAGCACTTCCAGTCCTTGCTGCGAGAAATTCTGCTTTTCCGTGCGCTGGCAGAGGAATTTCCACTCACAGAGAGACAGTTGCGGGTAGCAATCCAACAACGCCTGCAAGAAGAGGGCGGTTGGAAGATGTGTTGGTCACTTCAGATATGAGATCATTCTTTCAGCCGAACCATCGACAGCTGTACTCCGGATCCAGCATCAGGGAACGCCTAGAACGACAGGTGTCCGACTACATTGGGTTAATGGCCGATGTGGACGCTCTGAGGAGTGATGAACCCCTGGACTACTGGGTGGGCAGGCTTGACCTCTGGCCAGAGCTTGCACAATTTGTTGTCTTGCCCCCCGTCCAGTGCCCTGTTCGAAAAGACGTTCAGCGCAGCAGGGGGGATCGTGACCGATAAGCGCACTCGCCTAGCTCATGACAGTGTAGACTACCTCACATTTATAAAAATGAATGAGGCATGGATCTCTAAGGAATTCAACACATGTGATCAGTAGAGTATGTTTCATCGAAATTCCTCATGCCAGCCCACAAATATCCGCCACACCGCCATCCTTCCTCAACAATTCATGGTCCTTCTCTTCGCTAAATACAGCGGCATAAAAGGCATTTCATGTCCATTGAATGCCAAATTTTTTTATTTTTTCTGTGAATGCCTGATGTACCTCCAGCCACAGGATACTACCTTTTTAGCTGTCAGGTATACCCATGTGGGCTAATTTTTGGGGCCTGGAATGGCCGACACTTCTTTATCCTGTGAATGCCTAATTTTTTAGACTGGAAATGAAAATCAATGGGTCTGTAAAGGTTCCGCCAAATTGTGTAATGGATGCGGACCCATTTTACAGATGTGTGAATGGACCCTATATGTATTAGACAATGTATTTACCGGCTGCTGTCAGTTCTGGCTGATTTATAAAAAAAAAAAAAAATTTGCTGTAACAAAAAAAATTAAATTTTTTTAGGGCAACTTTTCCAATTGCAATACTTCTGTTATGACATTGTCCATGTGCTGGGACTATTTGTGCAAAGCTAGTACCTCTTTTGTGGCTGCAAGTATGACCTAAAGGTTTTTAAAGTTCGCCTCCCATGAAAGTCAATGGGGACCACTGCGAACTTGCGGTTCGCGGACTTTTGAGAAAATTTGTGTCTGATGTTCGCGAACCGCCCCGGCCGATGTTCGTCCATCTCTATTGGAGATATGTGACTGACCCAGCCAATTTTGCCCACATATTTTGACACTGTACCTTGATTCAGGCATTTTGGACTGAACTTTCATGTTTCATTTTCACACTGGCTACTATTCCGATCCCACTGAGTAGAGATGGACAGAACAACCCCCGGTTCAGTTCGCACTAGAACTCCCGAAATATAACAAAAGTTTGAACCCGAACGCTGAACCCAATGGAAGTCTATGGAACCCAAACTTGAAAAATCAAAGGTCCCCATTTTAAAGGCTTATATGCACGTTATTGGCCATGAAAAGGGTATGGGGGCCCGAGTTTCTTTTGGTGGTTTTTAATCACCACTGGGGGTTTTATTTTTTCCTAAATAAACAAATAAAAAACAAAAGTTTTTAGAAAAAAAAAACTTTTTCATTGGTATAAAATTTTGCAAACAGGTAATTTTTCTTCTTTACTGATGGGCACTGATGAGGCGGCACTGATAGGTGGCGCTGATGAGGCTGCACTGATGGGCACTGATAGGCTGCACTAATGGGCACTGATTAAGGCGGCACTGGTGGGTACTGATGAATAGGCACTGATTAGGCTGCACTGATAGGCATCATTTATTGTTCATGTTGTTGATTTTCATTTATCTGTCTACCGCCATCTAGTGTTCATGTTGTATATTGTCATTTATCTGTCTGCTGCCATCTAGTGTTCATGTTGTAGATTGTCATTTATCTGTCTGCTGCCATCTAGTGTTCATGTTGTAGATTGTCATTTATCTGTCTGCTGCCATCTAGTGTTCATGTTGTAGATTGTCATTTATCTGTCTGCTGCCATCTAGTGTTCATGTTGTAGATTGTCATTTATCTGTCTGCCGCCATCTAGTGTTCATGTTGTAGATTGTCATTTATCTGTCTGCTGCCATCTAGTGTTCATGTTGTAGATTGTCATTTATCTGTCTGCTGCCATCTAGTGTTCATGTTGTAGATTGTCATTTATCTGTCTGCTGCCATCTAGTGTTCATGCTGTAGATTGTCATTTATCTGTCTGCTGCCATCTAGTGTTCATGTTGTAGATTGTCATTTATCTGTCTGCCACCATCTAGTGTTCATGTTGTAGATCGTCATTTATATGTCTGCCGCCATCTAGTGTACATGTTATAGATTGTAATTTATCTGTCTGCTGCCATCTAGTGTTCATGTTGTAGATTGTCATTTATCTGTCTGCCGCCATCTAGTGTTCATGTTGTATATTGTCATGTATCTATCTACTGCCATATAGTGTTCATGTTGTATTTAGATTGTCATTTATATGTCTGCCACCATCTTGTGTTCATGTTGTAGATTGTCATTTATATGTCTGCCGCCATCTAGTGTTCATGTTGTAGATTGTCATTTATATGTCTGCCACCATCTAGTGTTCATGTTGTAGACTGTCATTTATCTGTCTGCTGCCATCTAGTGTTCATGTTGTAGATTGGCATTTATCTGTCTGCTGCCATCTAGTGTTCATGTTGTAGATTGTCATTTATCTGTCTGCCGCCTTCTAGTGTTCATGTTGTAGATCAGGGGTGGGGAACCTTTTTTCTACCAAGGGCCATTTGGATTTTTGTAACATCATTCGGGGGCCGCACAAAATGTAAGCATAAATGTAATAGGCATTGCTTTGCGGCAAAAAACGCTGTAAAAAATTGCGTGACTTTGAGGTCACAAAAGTGTGAAAGGGGAATTCAGTAATCAAGGTATAGTGTGCCCCCTTTCAATGCAGACTGACCACAGCATGCCCCCTTTCAATGCAGACTGACCACAGCGTGCCCCCTTTAAATGCGGAGTGACCACAGCGTGCCCCCTTTCAATGCAGACTGACCACAGCATGCCCCCTTTCAATGCAGATTGACCACAGCATGCCCCCTTTCAATGCAGACTGAACACAGCGTGCCCCCCTTTCAATGCGGAGTGACCACAGCGTGCCCCCTTTCAATGCGGAGTGACCACAGCGTGCCCCCTTTCAATGTGGAGTGACCACAGTGTGCCCCCTTTCAATGCAGACTGACCACAGCGTACCCCCTTTCAATGCGGAGTGACCACAGCGTGCCCCCTTTCAATGCGTAGTGACCACAGCGTGCCCCCTTTCAATGCGGAGTGACCACAGTGTGCCCCCTTTCAATGCGGAGTGCCCACAGCGTGCCCCCTTTCAATGCGGAGTGCCCACAGCGTACCCCCTTTCAATGCGGAGTGCCCACAGCGTACCCCCTTTCAATGCGGAGTGACCACAGCGTGCCCCCTTTCAATGCGGAGTGACCACAGCATGCCCCCTTTCAATGCGGAGTGACCACAGCATGCCCCCTCTCAATGCGGAGTGCTCAGAGCGTGCCCCCTTTCAATGCAGAGTGCCACTTTCAATGCGGAGTGCCCAATGCGTGCCCCCTTTCAATGCGGAGTGCCCAGAGCGTGCCCCCTTTCAATGCGGAGTTCCCAGAGCGTGCCCCCTTTCAATGCAGAGTGCCCAGAGCATGCCCCCTTTCAATGCGTAGTGCCCCCTTTCAATGCGGAGTGCTCAGAGCGTGCCCCCTTTCAATGCGGAGTGCCCCCTTTTAATGCGGAGTGCTCAGAGCGTGCCCCCTTTTAATGTGTAGTGCCCTCTTTCAATGCGGAGTGCCCAGAGCGTGCCCCCTTTCAATGCGGAGTGCCCCCTTTCAATGCGAGTGCCCAGAGCGTGCCCCCTTTCAATGCGGAGTGCCCCCTTTCAATGCGAGTGCCCAGAGCGTGCCCCCTTTCAATGCGTAGTGCCCCCTTTCAATGCGAGTGCCCAGAGCGTGCCCCCTTTCAATGCGGAGTGCCCCCTTTCAATGCGAGTGCCCAGAGCGTGCCCCCTTTCAATGCGGAGTGCCCCCTTTCAATGCAAGTGCCCAGAGCGTGCCCCCTTTCAATGCGTAGTGCCCCCTTTCAATGCAGAGTGCCCCCTTTCAATGCGAGTGCCCAGAGCGTGCTCCCTTTCAATGCGAGTGCCCAGAGCGTGCTCCCTTTCAATGCGGACTGACCACAACGTGCCCCCTTTCAATGACCACAATGCAGAGTGAACAGCGTGCCAAGCCCCAGTGCACTTAACTTACCTGTTGTAGCGGCGGGCGGCTTCCTCTCTTCGTCTCTTCGAGTCCTCCCACGTCCCGCCTCCCTCCTCCTCCTCGGCCAATGACATTGGCCGAGGAGGAGGCGGATCTGTGAGACAGTAGCGAATTTTCATTCGCTATTGTCACACAAATGGGCGGGCTCGAGGTGCACTGCTCTGCTGCGCCTCGGGTCCACCCACAGTGTCAGAACGGAGCCATCGGCTCCTTCTGACACAGCAGCACGGGGGGGGCGGATCGCAACGATTGTGCGGGCCGGACAGAAGAATCGTGCGGGCCGCATGCGGCCCACGGGCCGGAGGTTCCCCACCCCTGTTGTAGATTGTCATTTATCTGTCTGCTGCCATCTAGTGTTCATGTTGTAGATTGTCATTTATCTGTCTGCCACCATCTAGTGTTCATGTTGTAGATTGTCATTTATCTGTCTGCTGCCATCTAGTGTTCATGTTGTAGATTGTCATTTATCTGTCTGCCGTCATTTAGTGTTCATGTTCTAGATTGTCATTTATCTGTCTGCCACCATCTAGTGTTCATGTTGTAGATTGTCATTTATCTGTCTGCCACCATCTAGTGTTCATGTTGTAGATTGTCATTTATATGTCTGCCGCCATCTAGTGTCATGTTGTAGATTGTCATTTATCTGTCTGCCACCATCTAGTGTTCATGTTGTAGATTGTCATTTATATGTCTGCCGCCATCTAGTGTCCATGTTGTATGTAGATCGTCATTTATATGTCTGCCGCCATCTAGTGTACAAGTTTTAGATTGTCATTTATCTGTCTGCTGCCATCTAGTGTTCATGTCATAGATTGTCATTTATCTGTCTGCCGCCATCTAGTGTTCATGTTGTAGAATGTAATTTATCTGTCTGCCGCCATCTAGTGTTCATGTTGTAGATTGTCATTTATCTGTCTGCTGCCATCTGGTGTTCATGTTGTAGACTGTCATTTATCTGTCTGCCGCCATCTAGTGTTCATGTTGTAGAATGTAATTTATCTGTCTGCCACCATCTAGTGTTCATGTTGTAGATTGTCATTTATATGTCTGCCGCCATCTAGTTTTCATGTCGTAGTTTGTCATTTTTTCTGTCTATTTTAGTTTTTTGTCTTTTTCTCCTTTTTTCAACCTTATTTTTATTCACAATGATATATGTTTTGATTTTAATTTCTGTCAAGTCTATTTCTATTTGTGTTTTTCTGCAATCAGATTTGTGTTCGGTTTGGAGTAATTAGGTGGGTAATTGATCGGGGGTGTGTCACCTTGGGTGAGCATTTAAATGTTGGCCTCCCATTACACACTTTGTAGTAAACAAGCACTTAGAAGTTGTGTGAAACGCGTCACCTGTCCTCCCCTGCTGTACCTTCTACCACTTATATGACCAAAGGAACTTTTCTTCATTGGATTCGGTGGTGGTGTGCCACCATTGTCTTCTTTTATGCTTCTCCTGGTGGCGAGCCGAGGTTCAGCACCCGCCTTGAATTGTAGACTTTATCTAGCCTGAGCGGTGTTATTTCTTTTCATTTTTTTCTGTCCGCCATATGTTTCACACTCATAACATACAGATTGCAAAGGTAAGTTGCACTTAAAGTGGAACTAAAGTTCCCCTTCAAGGTTCTCTGCCTAATGATGTTTCAGACACAGTCCATGAAGAACCTCAGTGTCCTCAGTAATGGTGTGTAGGCAGCAATGTGTAGCCGGAAGTGGCCTCCAGGTGTTATTTAGGATTCCATAAATGTCAAAGCCACCTGTTTATATTATAGCAGCTTCTGTTGTGTAGTTGCTCCCCCTGGAGGGAGGCATTATATGACACGAGGAAAGCCTGATCTATGTGGAGGGGCTTCTACAGAAAAAAGAAAGATTGAGGAAGATGGCAACTTAACATTAAGATTATAGCTGGGGTCCTGTCCCGGGGATCCATGGTGAGCAGAGCTGAATCCTAATGTTTGGGAGGAATTTGATTGTGGAGGTGGCCCAGTAAATGCCATGGGGCCCGGTCACTCATGTTTATTCGGGACTGCTGATGGGGCAGCTTGTAGGTTTCCTCTCAAGGGGAAAAAACTGCATGAAAGACTTTTAGATGAAAGTCAGGGGCATGGGGATGAAAAAAAGCTGGGGGGAGAGATGAGTGGGCAGGAGAGGAGTAAGGGGAGGGGAGAGGAGAGAGAAGATTGGGGAGAGAAGATAGAAGAGGGGAGAGGAGAGAGAGTAGGAGATGATTGAGGAGAGAGGAGAGAAGACAGAAGAGGAGAGAAGAGAAGAGAGGAGAAGAGAGGGAAGAGGAGAGAGGAGAAGAGAGGGAAGAGGAGAGAGGAGAAGAGAGGGAAGAGGAGAAAGAAGACAGAAGAGGATAGAAGAGGAGAGAGGAGAAGAGAGGGAAGAGGAGAGAGGAGAGGAACCTCATTACTGCACCCAACTCCTACTGTGCCATGAGTTGAATGTAGCACTGGGGTTCCAGTCACTATGGGAAAGGTCTATGCACAGAAGCTCCCTTATTACCAGGGCCTTCTATCACCTATATCAAGTCACCACCACTTCCAGACTAGCTGACTGCTTATGCAGGCAACACTAGTATTGTAGTCATTAGGACAAGCTATAAAGCCTCCTCTGAATAGCTTCACTACAAGTTATAGATCTGCACTGCATTTTCTCTAACTCCTCTTGTCCCTGGTTGTAAACCCTGGTCTGTGATACACCAAGCATACATACACCCCTTTACAATTGTACTGAAGAGACTTCAGACCAGGCAAAGTTATGTAACAGTCTGCCGCCATCTAGTGTTCATGTTGTAGAATGTCATTTATCTGTCTGCCGCCATCTAGTGTTTATGTTGTAGATTTTCATTTATCTGTCTTCCGCCATCTAGTGTTCATGTCATGAATTGTCATTTATCTGTCTGCCGCCATCTATTGTTCATGTTGTATATTGTCATTTATCTGTCTGCCGCCATCTAGTGTCATGTTGTAGATTGTCATTTATCTGTCTACTGCCATCTAGTGTTCATGTTGTAGAATGTCATTTATCTGTCTGCTGCCATCTAGTGTCATGTTGTAGAATGTCAGTTATGTGTCTGCCGCCATCTAGTGTCCATGTTGTAGATTGTCATTTATCTGTCTGCCGCCATCTAGTGTTCATGTTGTAGAATGTCAGTTATGTGTCTGCCGCCATCTAGTGTCCATGTTGTAGATTG
Source organism: Pelophylax lessonae (assembly GCF_965119305.1). Taxonomy (NCBI): domain Eukaryota; kingdom Metazoa; phylum Chordata; class Amphibia; order Anura; family Ranidae; genus Pelophylax; species Pelophylax lessonae. The sequence goes on from NC_138771.1 coordinate 672,409,238, forward strand.
TCATTTATCTGTCTGCCGCCATCTAGTGTTCATGTTGTAGAATGTCAGTTATGTGTCTGCCGCCATCTAGTGTTCATGTTGTAGATTGTCATTAATCTGTCTGCTGCCATCTAGTGTACATGTTGTAAATTGTCAGTTATGTGTCTGCCGCCATCTAGTATTCATGTTGTAGACTGTCATTAATCTGTCTGCTGCCATCTAGTGTACATGTTGTAAATTGTCAGTTATGTGTCTGCCGCCATCTAGTGTTCATGTCATAGATTTTCATTTATCTGTCTGCCGCCATCTATGTACATGTTGTAGACTGTCATTAATCTGTCTGCTGCCATCTAGTGTACATGTTGTATATTGTCAGTTATGTGTCTGCTGCCATCTAGTGTACATGTTGTAGATTGTCATTTATCTGTCTGCCGCCATCTAGTGTTCATGTTGTAGAATGTCAGTTATGTGTCTGCCGCCATCTAGTGTCCATGTTGTAGATTGTCATTTATCTGTCTGCCGCCATCTAGTGTTCATGTTGTAGATTGTCATTTATCTGTCTGCCGCCATCTAGTGTTCATGTTGTAGAATGTCATTTATCTGTCTGCCGCCATCTAGTATTCATGTTGTAGACTGTCATTAATCTGTCTGCTGCCATCTAGTGTACATGTTGTAAATTGTCAGTTATGTGTCTGCCGCCATCTAGTGTTCATGTCATAGATTTTCATTTATCTGTCTGCCGCCATCTATGTACATGTTGTAGACTGTCATTAATCTGTCTGCTGCCATCTAGTGTACATGTTGTATATTGTCAGTTATGTGTCTGCTGCCATCTAGTGTACATGTTGTATATTGTCAGTTATGTGTCTGCCACCATCTAGTGTTCATGTTGTAGATTGTCATTTATCTGTCTGCCGCCATCTAGTGTTCATGTTGTATATTGTCAGTTATGTGTCTGCCGCCATCTAGTGTTCATGTTGTAGATTGTCATTTATCTGTCTGCTGCCATCTAGTGTTCATGTCATAGATTTTCATTTATCTGTCTGCCGCCATCTATGTACATGTTGTAGATTGTCATTTATCTGTCTGCCGTCATCTAGTGTTCATGTCGTAGATTGTTATTTATCTGTCTGCCGCCATCTAGTGTTCATGTTGTAGATTGTTATTTATCTGTCTGCCGCCATATAGGGTCCATGTTCTAGATTGTCATTAATCTGTCTGCCGCCATCTAGTGTTCATGTTGTATATTGTCATTTATCTGTCTGCCGCCATCTAGTGTTCATGTTGTAGATTGTCATTTATCTGTCTGCCGCCATCTAGTGTTCATGTCATAGATTGTCATTTATCTGTCTGCTGCCATCTATTGTTCATGTTGTAGATTGTCATTTATCTGTCTGCCGCCATCTAGTGTTAAGGTCATAGATTGTCATTTAGCTGTCTGCTGCCATCTAGTGTTCATGTTGTATTTTTTTCATTTTTTCTGTCTATTTTCGTTTTTTGTCTTTTTCTCCTTTTTTAAACTTTATTTTTATTCACAATGATGTATGTTTTGATTTTAATTTCTGTCAAGCCTATTTCTATTTGTGTCTTTATGCAATCAGATTTGTGTTAGGTTTGGAGTAATTAGGTGGGTAATTGATCGGGGGTGTGTCACCTTGGGTGAGCATTTAAATGTTGGCCTCCCATTACACACTTTGTAGTAAACAAGCACTTAGCAGTTGTGTGAAACGCGTCACCTGTCCTCCCCTGCTGTACCTTCTACCACTTACGTGACCAAAGGAACTTTTCTTCATTGGATTCGGTGGTGGTGTGCCACCATTGTCTTCTTTTATGCTTCTCCTGGTGGCGAGCCGAGGTTCAGCACCCACCTTGAATTGTAGACTTTATCTAGCCTGAGCGGTGTTATTTCTTTTCATTTTTTCTGTCTGCCATATGTTTCACACTCATAACATACAGATTGCAAAGGTAAGTTGCACTTAAATCGGAACTTTAGTTCCCTTTTAACCACTTGCCGACCACCGCAAGTACATTAACTGCGGCAGTTAGCCCCTCCTGGGCAAAGTGACGTATATATACGTCACTCGCTCGCGAGCGAGCCAATAGGGGGCGAGCGCACGCCGCCGGAGGCGGGCTCCCACCCCCGCTCATTCACTGTGTTCCCCCCGCGAGTGACCGGCGGCTCCGATGTCCTCCGTTCACTCGCGATCTCCCGCTGGAGAGGGAGAAAGGCAGGCGGCTGATGTAAACAAAGCCGCCTGTCATTCTTCCCTGGTGTAACTGCAGAGATCATACGATCCTGCTATGAAGGATCGTATGTCTCTGTGGTTACATCACAAGCCACGCCACCCCACAGTTAGAATCACATCCCTAGGGACACATTTAAACCACTGATCACCAATAAAGTTAACCCCTTCCCTGCCAGTGTCATTATTACAGTAACAGTGCATATTTATAGCACTGATTACTGCAGTAATGTCACTGATACCCCCAAAAGTGTCAAAATGTCAGTCAGGGGTCTGATCTGTCCCCCACAATGTCGCAGTCCCGCAAAAAAAATCGCAGATCGCCGCCATTACTCGTTAAAAAAAAAACAATAAAAATGACAGAAATCTTTCCCCTAGTTTTTAAATGCGATAACTTTTGCGCAAACCAATCAAAATATGCTTATTGCGATTTTTTTTTTCACCAAAAATATGTAGCAGAAAACAAATTGGCCTAAAATGTTAAAAAAATTAGATTTTTCCTTTTTTTTGGGGGGGGGGGGGGGAATTTCAAAAAAAAAAAATGTGAAAAAAATGTGAAAAATATTGTTATTTTTTCAAAATTTTCGCTCTTTTTTTGCTTATAGCGCAAAAAATAAAAATCGCACAGGTGATCAAATACCACCAAAAGAAAGCTCTGTTTGTGGGGAAAAAAAGGACATCAATTTCATTTGGGTACAGCGTCGCACGACCGCGCAATTGTCTGTTAAAGTCACGCAGTGCCGAATCACAAAATAGCCCCTGGTCTTTGAGCAGCCAAATCCTCCGGGGCTTAAGTGGTTAAGGTTCTCTGCCTAATGATGTGTCAGACACAGTCCATGAAGAACCTCAGTGTCCTCAGTAATGGTGTGTAAGCAGCAATGTGTAGCAGGATGTGGCCTCCAGGTGTTATTTAGATTTCCATGATTTCCAAAGCCACCTGTTTATATTATAGCAGCTTCTGTTGTGTAGTTGCTCCCCCTGGAGGGAGGCATTATATGACATGAGGAAAGCCTGATCTATGTGGAGGGGCTTCTATAGAAAAAAAAAAAAAAAAGATTGAGGAAGATGGCAACTTAACATTAAAATGATTGCTGGGGTCCTGTGACTGTCTGGGGGGATCCATGGTGAGCAGAGCTGAATCTTAGGCTATGTTCACATGTAGGCATTTTGGGGCATTTTTCAGCTCTAAGGATCAGCTCAAAAAAAAAAGCCCAACAAGACAAATCCTATTCATTTGAATGGCCCCTGTTCAAATCTGAGCGGTCCGAGGCCTTGAGCAAAACGCCCCGGTGCTCCAAAAAGTACATGAGCTTCTTTTTGGGCAGATTACAGGCGTTTTTGCCCCATAGACTTCAATGCAAACGCTGGAAAGGTGATATAGAGTAGGTGATATAGTGTTCCCCAACTGGTACCGGTCCGTGGATCAAACAGTACCGGGCCGCCCGAGGAACTTTTAATGAGTTCACTGTGGCGGCCGATGCACAGAGCATTGCGCCCCCCCCCCCCGCGAACCCGCCCATTGTGTGACAATAGCGAATGAAAATTCGCTATTGTCACACTGATCCTCCTCCTGGCCATTCAGGGAGCGGGTCCTCCCGCTTCCTGATTGGCCGAAAGGCAAACCCCACGCCACTTGCCGAAGAAGAGGGGCCGCGGGAGGACTGAGAACGCGTGGGAAGCCGGGGACTGAACTGAAGAGAAGTGAGGTAAGTGCACGGACGAGTCTCGTGGGGGGAACGCTGGCACTCTGCATTTATTGGGGGCAATGCTGTGGCGCTCTGCATTTATTGGGGGCATTGCTGTCACGCTCTGCATTTATTGGGGGCATTGCTGTCACACTCTGCATTTATTGGGGGCATTGCTGTGGCACTCTGCATTTATTGGGGGCATTGCTGTGGCACTCTGCATTTATTGGGGGCATTGCTGTCACACTCTGCATTTATTGGGGGCAATGCTGTGGCGCTCTGCATTTATTGGGGGCAATGCTGTGGCGCTCTGCATTTATTGGGGGCATTGCTGTGGCGCTCTGCATTTATTGGGGGCAATGCTGTCACGCTCTGCATTTATTGGGGGCATTGCTGTCACGCTCTGCATTTATTGGGGGCAATGCTGTGGCGCTCTGCATTTATTGGGGGCATTGCTGTCACGCTCTGCATTTATTGGGGGCATTGCTGTGGCACTCTGCATTTATTGGGGGCAATGCTGTCACGCTCTGCATTTATTGGGGGCATTGCTGTGGCACTCTGCATTTATTGGGGGCATTGCTGTGGCGCTCTGCATTTATTGAGGGCAATGCTGTCACACTCTGCATTTATAGGGGGCATTGCTGTGGTGCTCTGCATTTATTGGGGGCATTGTTGTGGCACTCTGCATTTATTGGGGGCAATGCTGTGGCGCTCTGCATTTATTGGGGGCATTGCTGTGGCGCTCTGCATTTATTGGGGGCATTGCTGCGGCACTCTGCATTTATTAGGGGCAATGCTGTGGCACTCTGCATTTATTGGGGGCAATGCTGTCACGCTCTGCATTTATTGGGGGCATTGCTGTGGCGCTCTGCATTTATTGGGGGCATTGCTGTGGCGCTCTGCATTTATTGGGGGCATTGCTGTGGCGCTCTGCATTTATTGGGGGCATTGCTGTCACGCTCTGCATTTATTGGGGGCATTGCTGTGGCGCTCTGCATTTATTGGGGGCATTGCTGTGGCGCTCTGCATTTATTGGGGGCATTGCTGTGGCGCTCTGCATTTATTGGGGGCATTGCTGTGGCGCTCTGCATTTATTGGGGGCAATGCTGTGGCGCTCTGCATTTATTGGGGGCATTGCTGTGGCGCTCTGCATTTATTGGGGGCATTGCTGCGGCACTCTGCATTTATTAGGGGCAATGCTGTGGCACTCTGCATTTATTGGGGGCAATGCTGTCACGCTCTGCATTTATTGGGGGCATTGCTGTGGCGCTCTGCATTTATTGGGGGCATTGCTGTGGCGCTCTGCATTTATTGGGGGCATTGCTGTGGCACTCTGCATTTATTGGGGGCATTGCTGCGGCACTCTGCATTTATTAGGGGCAATGCTGTGGCGCTCTGCATTTATTGGGGGCAATGCTGTCACGCTCTGCATTTATTGGGGGCATTGCTGTGGCACTCTGCATTTATTGGGGGCATTGCTGCGGCACTCTGCATTTATTGGGGGCATTTCTGTCACGCTCTGCATTTATTGGGGGCATTGCTGTGGCACTCTGCATTTATTGGGGGCATTGCTGTCACACTCTGCATTTATTGGGGGCAATGCTGTGGCGCTCTGCATTTATTGGGGGCAATGCTGTGGCGCTCTGCATTTATTGGGGGCATTGCTGTCACGCTCTGCATTTATTGGGGGCATTGCTGCGGCACTCTGCATTTATTGGGGGCATTGCTGTCACGCTCTGCATTTATTGGGGGCATTGCTGTGGCACTCTGCATTTATTGGGGGCAATGCTGTGGCGCTCTGCATTTATTGGGGGCAATGCTGTGGCGCTCTGCATTTATTGGGGGCATTGCTGTGGCACTCTGCATTTATGGGGGGCATTGCTGTGGCGCTCTGCATTTATTGAGGGCAATGCTGTCACACTCTGCATTTATTGGGGGCATTGCTGTGGCGCTCTGCATTTATTGGGGGCATTGCTGTGACACTGCATTTATAGGGGGCATTGCTGTGGCGCTCTGCATTTATTGAGGGCAATGCTGTCACACTCTGCATTTATTGGGGGCATTGCTGTGGCGCTCTGCATTTATTGGGGGCATTGCTGTGACACTGCATTTATAGGGGGCATTGCTGTGGCGCTCTGCATTTATTGGGGGCATTGTTGTGGCACTCTGCATTTATTGGGGGCAATGCTGTGGCGCTCTGCATTTATTGGGGGCATTGCTGTGGCGCTCTGCATTTATTGGGGGCATTGCTGTGGCACTCTGCATTTATTGGGGGCAATGCTGTGGCGCTCTGCATTTATTGGGGGCATTGCTGTGACACTGCATTTATAGGGGGCATTGCTGTGGCGCTCTGCATTTATTGGGGGCATTACTGTGGCACTCTGCATTTATTGGGGGCATTGCTGTGGCGCTCTGCATTTATTGGGGGCATTGCTGTGACACTGCATTTATAGGGGGCATTGCTGTGGCGCTCTGCATTTATTGGGGGCATTGTTGTGGCACTCTGCATTTATTGGGGGCAATGCTGTGGCGCTCTGCATTTATTGGGGGCATTGCTGTGGCGCTCTGCATTTATTGGGGGCATTGTTGTGGCACTCTGCATTTATTGGGGGCAATGCTGTGGCGCTCTGCATTTATTGGGGGCATTGCTGTGGCGCTCTGCATTTATTGAGGGCAATGCTGTCACACTCTGCATTTATTGGGGGCATTGCTGTGACACTGCATTTATTGAGGGCAATGCTGTCATGCTCTGCATTTATTGGGGGCATTGCTGTGGCGCTCTGCATTTATTGGGGGCATTGCTGTGACACTGCATTTATAGGGGGCATTGCTGTGGCGCTCTGCATTTATTGGGGGCATTGCTGTGGCGCTCTGCATTTATTGGGGGCATTGCTGTGGCGCTCTGCATTTATTGGGGGCATTGCTGTGGCACTCTGCATTTATTAGGGGCACTGCTGTGGCACTCTGCATTTATTGGGGGCAATGCTGTGGCGCTCTGCATTTATTGGGGGCATTGCTGTGGCGCTCTGCATTTATTGGGGGCATTGCTGTGGCGCTCTGCATTTATTGGGGGCATTGCTGTGGCGCTCTGCATTTATTGGGGGCATTGCTGTGGCATTCTGCATTTATTAGGGGCACTGCTGTGGCACTCTGCATTTATTGGGGGCAATGCTGTGGCACTCTGCATTTATTGGGGGCAATGCTGTGACACTGCATTTATTGGGGGCATTGCTGTGGCACTCTGCATTTATTGGGGGCAATGCTGTGGCGCTCTGCATTTATTGGGGGCAATGCTGTGACACTGCATTTATTGGGGGCATTGCTGTGGCGCTCTGCATTTATTGGGAGCATTGCTGTGGCGCTCTGCATTTATTGGGGGCAATGCTGTCACGCTCTGCATTTATTGGGGGCATTGCTGTGGCGCTCTGCATTTATTGGGGGCAATGCTGTCACGCTCTGCATTTATTGGGGGCATTGCTGTGGCGCTCTGCATTTATTGGGGGCAATGCTGTGGCGTTCTGAATTTATTGGGGGCAATGCTGTCACGCTCTGCATTTATTGGGGGCATTGCTGTGGCGCTCTGCATTTATTGGGGGCAATGCTGTCACGCTCTGCATTTATTGGGGGCATTGCTGTGGCGCTCTGCATTTATTGGGGGCATTTATTAGGGGCACTGCTGTGGCACTTTGCATTTATTGGGGGCATTGCTGTGGCACTCTGCATTTATTGGGGGGAATGCTGTGGCGCTCTGCATTTATTGGGGGCAATGCTGTGACACTGCATTTATTGGGGGCAATGCTGTCACGCTCTGCATTTATTGGGGGCATTGCTGTGGCACTCTGCATTTATTGGGGGCAATGCTGTGGCGCTCTGCATTTATTGGGGGCAATGCTGTGACACTGCATTTATTGGGGGCATTGCTGTGGCGCTCTGCATTTATTGGGGGCATTGCTGTGGCACTCTGCATTTATTGGGGGCAATGCTGTCACGCTCTGCATTTATTGGGAGCATTGCTGTGGCGCTCTGCATTTATTGGGGGCAATGCTGTCACGCTCTGCATTTATTGGGGGCATTGCTGTGGCACTCTGCATTTATTGGGGGCAATGCTGTGACACTGCATTTATTGGGGGCATTGCTGTGGCGCTCTGCATTTATTGGGGGCATTGCTGTGGCACTCTGCATTTATTGGGGGCAATGCTGTCACGCTCTGCATTTATTGGGAGCATTGCTGTGGCGTTCTGAATTTATTGGGGGCAATGCTGTCACGATCTGCATTTATTGGGGGCATTGCTGTGGCGTTCTGCATTTATTGGGGGCAATGCTGTGACACTGCATTTATTGGGGGCATTGCTGTGGCGCTCTGCATTTATTGGGAGCATTGCTGTGGCACTCTGCATTTATTGGGGGGCAATGCTGTCACGCTCTGCATTGATTGGGAGCATTGCTGTGGCGTTCTGAATTTATTGGGGGCAATGCTGTCACGATCTGCATTTATTGGGGGCATTGCTGTGGCGCTCTGCATTTATTGGGGGCATTGTTGTGGCACTCTGCATTTATTGGGGGCAATGCTGTGGCGCTCTGCATTTATTGGGGGCATTGCTGTGGCGCTCTGCATTTATTGAGGGCAATGCTGTCACACTCTGCATTTATTGGGGGCATTGCTGTGGCGCTCTGCATTTATTGGGGGCATTGCTGTGACACTGCATTTATAGGGGGCATTGCTGTGGCGCTCTGCATTTATTGGGGGCATTGTTGTGGCACTCTGCATTTATTGGGGGCAATGCTGTGGCGCTCTGCATTTATTGGGGGCATTGCTGTGGCGCTCTGCATTTATTGGGGGCATTGCTGTGGCACTCTGCATTTATTAGGGGCAATGCTGTGGCACTCTGCATTTATTGGGGGCAATGCTGTCACGCTCTGCATTTATTGGGGGCATTGCTGTGGCGCTCTGCATTTATTGGGGGCATTGCTGTGACACTGCATTTATAGGGGGCATTGCTGTGGCGCTCTGCATTTATTGGGGGCATTGCTGTGGTGCTCTGCATTTATTGGGGGCATTGCTGTGGCACTCTGCATTTATTAGGGGCAATGCTGTGGCACTCTGCATTTATTGAGGGCAATGCTGTCATGCTCTGCATTTATTGGGGGCATTGCTGTGGCGCTCTGCATTTATTGGGGGCATTGCTGTGACACTGCATTTATAGGGGGCATTGCTGTGGCGCTCTGCATTTATTGGGGGCATTGCTGTGGCGCTCTGCATTTATTGGGGGCATTGCTGTGGCGCTCTGCATTTATTGGGGGCATTGCTGTGGCACTCTGCATTTATTAGGGGCACTGCTGTGGCACTCTGCATTTATTGGGGGCAATGCTGTGGCGCTCTGCATTTATTGGGGGCATTGCTGTGGCGCTCTGCATTTATTGGGGGCATTGCTGTGGCGCTCTGCATTTATTGGGGGCATTGCTGTGGCGCTCTGCATTTATTGGGGGCATTGCTGTGGCATTCTGCATTTATTAGGGGCACTGCTGTGGCACTCTGCATTTATTGGGGGCAATGCTGTGGCACTCTGCATTTATTGGGGGCAATGCTGTGACACTGCATTTATTGGGGGCATTGCTGTGGCACTCTGCATTTATTGGGGGCAATGCTGTGGCGCTCTGCATTTATTGGGGGCAAAGCTGTGACACTGCATTTATTGGGGGCATTGCTGTGGCGCTCTGCATTTATTGGGAGCATTGCTGTGGCGCTCTGCATTTATTGGGGGCAATGCTGTCACGCTCTGCATTGATTGGGAGCATTGCTGTGGCGCTCTGCATTTATTGGGGGCAATGCTGTCACGCTCTGCATTTATTGGGGGCATTGCTGTGGCGCTCTGCATTTATTGGGGGCAATGCTGTGGCGTTCTGAATTTATTGGGGGCAATGCTGTCACGCTCTGCATTTATTGGGGGCATTGCTGTGGCGCTCTGCATTTATTGGGGGCAATGCTGTCACGCTCTGCATTTATTGGGGGCATTGCTGTGGCGCTCTGCATTTATTGGGGGCAATGCTGTCACGTTCTGCATTTATTGGGGGCATTGCTGTGACACTCTGCATTTATTGGGGGCATTGCTGTGGCACTCTGCATTTATTGGGGGCATTGCTGTGGCGCTCTGCATTTATTGGGGGCATTGCTGTGGCACTCTGCATTTATTAGGGGCACTGCTGTGGCACTTTGCATTTATTGGGGGCATTGCTGTGGCACTCTGCATTTATTGGGGGGAATGCTGTGGCGCTCTGCATTTATTGGGGGCAATGCTGTGACACTGCATTTATTGGGGGCAATGCTGTCACGCTCTGCATTTATTGGGGGCATTGCTGTGGCACTCTGCATTTATTGGGGGCAATGCTGTGGCGCTCTGCATTTATTGGGGGCAATGCTGTGACACTGCATTTATTGGGGGCATTGCTGTGGCGCTCTGCATTTATTGGGGGCATTGCTGTGGCACTCTGCATTTATTGGGGGCAATGCTGTCACGCTCTGCATTTATTGGGAGCATTGCTGTGGCGCTCTGCATTTATTGGGGGCAATGCTGTCACGCTCTGCATTTATTGGGGGCATTGCTGTGGCACTCTGCATTTATTGGGGGCAATGCTGTGGTGCTCTGCATTTATTGGGGGCAATGCTGTGACACTGCATTTATTGGGGGCATTGCTGTGGCGCTCTGCATTTATTGGGGGCATTGCTGTGGCACTCTGCATTTATTGGGGGCAATGCTGTCACGCTCTGCATTTATTGGGAGCATTGCTGTGGCGTTCTGAATTTATTGGGGGCAATGCTGTCACGATCTGCATTTATTGGGGGCATTGCTGTGGCGTTCTGCATTTATTGGGGGCAATGCTGTGACACTGCATTTATTGGGGGCATTGCTGTGGCGCTCTGCATTTATTGGGAGCATTGCTGTGGCACTCTGCATTTATTGGGGGGCAATGCTGTCACGCTCTGCATTGATTGGGAGCATTGCTGTGGCGTTCTGAATTTATTGGGGGCAATGCTGTCACGATCTGCATTTATTGAGGGAAATGCTGTGGCGCTCTGCATTTATTGGGGGCAATGCTGTCACGCTCTGCATTTATTGAGGGCAATGCTGTGACACTGCATTTATTGGGGGCATTGCTGTGGCGCTCTGCATTTATTGGGGGCAATGCTGTCACGCTCTGCATTTATTGAGGGCAATGCTGTGACACTGCATTTATTGGGGGCATTGCTGTGGCGCTCTGCATTTATTGGGGGCATTGCTGTGGGCACTCTGCATTGATTAGGGGCACGCTGGTCACTCTGCATTGACGTCCCCCCCCCCCCCCCAGCGGGCCACAGAAAAATGATCAAACGCTGACCGGTCTGCGGCGATAAAAAGGTTGGGGAGCACTGATATAGAGCATTATACAGGCGTTTTACAGGAGTTTTGTAGCTGCTGATCTGCTCAAACAGCATCTCCACCCCTTGCCACGCCTCTGCTTTAGCACATGTTCTGCAAAATGGAGGACAGCACTTTACTTGGAATCTGAAGGCTTCATTGCACTACTGAGGACATATCCATGAGTGTACAATGCAAGGAATGTGCATTACAAGAATGGTGTGTATTGGAAGAATTTGTCCTCATGCACACGAAGGTCATCATACATTGCCCAGAACTGGCCATGCTGTCGCCGATTAGCGATCACAGGACGGACCCAGTATTATCGATCCCTCACTTCCTCCTCTTCCTCCAGCATCAGAAGATGCACAAAATCCTGAGGAGGAGGTCCCCTTTTTATGCAAATCTTGTAAAAAAAAAAAAAAAAAAACACGCTGCTTTTCATTGGTCACCTAAACTCCTTTGACTACACAAAAACGCCTGTAAAAAACACCCATACAAAATGCCTATAGAATAGCAACGCCTGGATGTGAATTTAGCCTTAATGTTTGGGAGGAATTTGATTGTGGAGGTGGCCCAGTAACTGCCATGGGGCCCGGTCACTCATGTTTACTCAGGACTGCTGATGGGGCAGCTTGTTGGTTACCTCTCAATGGGGGAAAAACTGCAGGAAAGACTTTTAGATGAAAGTCAGGGGCAAGGAGAGAGGAGAGAGAAGAGTGGGGAGAAGAGAAGGGAGAGGAGAGGGACGAGGAGAGGGAAGAGGAGAGAGGAGAGGAACCTCATTACTGCATTCAACTCCTACTGTGCCATGAGTTGAATGTAGCACTGGGGTTCCAGTCACTATGGGAAAGCCTCCTCTGAATAGCTTCACTACAAGTTATACATCTGCACTGCATTTTCTCTAACTCCTCTTGTCCCTGGTTGTAAACCCTGGTCTGTGATACACCAAGCATACATACACCCAGGGGCAGACTGGTGACTTTCGGCCCAGGGGGCAAGTACAAACCAGAGGCCCATGGTGCAGCGACTCAGCCCCCCTTCCACTCTCCCTTTTCCCATCCTATTCCTGATCCCCATTCCAAGCTGAAGCCCTGCTCCAGATACTCTCTACCTACCAGGTGAATCCAGGTTCCTGACCTGGCCAGCAGGGGGCGGTTGGGGGGAGCTTGGACAGCTTGTTTGGGGCTGGCTGGGGGGAGGAGAGTCTCCAGTGGGGCGTGGAACGGGCCTCTGCTCAAACACAGTTTACACCATTCGTGCTGGAGGGAGGCCTGCGCTCTGTCCTTGTCTTCAATCCGCACTCAGTAGGGCAGTGGCAGGGACATTTTACTTCTCTTCACCAGAAATCCTTTAGACATGTCTGTGGCAGAAGTAGTGCAGCCATTTTACAGGGCACCAGAGTGGCCCAGGGGGCAATTGCCCCCCTGCCCCCTGGCCCAGTCCTCCCCTGCATACACCCCTGTACAGTTGTACTGAAGAGACTTCAGACCAGGCAAAGTTATGTAACATGATTACATGTAGAGCTGCGCTAAATACACATGTGAATAGTAATAAACAAATTCAATACTTATACACTATTGCTTAAATAAAATCCCAATAGTTGAATAGTCCCACAAAAGGACAATCCATCATAGATGATTATCATATCAGTTAAAATGATGTAACAACAAAGTTCTTTACTACAAAGTTGTTAAAATATAACAAAATACACAAAATATTCAGGCAATTGTTCATAAACCTCTTTCCTACTACAAAGGTTTTCTTTGTGCCACTTAGATGTTTTCTGGTGCCCCTGCCCCATGAGGTGGTCATACTTCAGATGGGTGAGAAAGCCATTTTGGAGTCCATTAGCCCATTTAGCAGTGGCACAAGTCCATATCCCTGGAACCCCGACTGGGTTCCCACAAGGGAGGGGGTTTTCAGAAGAAAAAGCCATTACATCCTGGAACAGCTCCTATTTCCCTCCAATCGTGGAGCAGAATTGAACTGAACCCCTGCCCTAAAGGCAGTTCTCCTTTTAACTGTTTTTCCCTTGCAGAGGGAGGTACATCCCAAAAAGCCCGGGAAAACCTTACCAGCAGTGTTAACCCTTGCTTCTACGAACTTACCGGCTCCGCAAGGCAACATAACTAAACAGTGCAATTACCTCACATTACACCGTGATAATATTATTTTATAATTACATACATTGCATTATAATATACAGTTTTACAAAGAAATGCAAACAAAACAGTTATAAACAATAATAGTCAAAAACATATTAAAAAAAACACACATAATACAGTATACTTCTTGGGAACACCCGCTTGCATGCCTTAGCTGAACTGCTGATTCACTGATGTAGACATTACAACTATTATTATGGCCAAGTACCTGAGCCCCCTATATCATTACCTATTAGAAATTTGTCAATTCCCCCAATTACTGTCTAAGGCTCCATGTACACGGGACGTTGAAAATGGCCGTTTAGGAGCAGTTGGGCGTTTTTTTCAGAAGCCCCTGAACCAGAGGCGTAACTAGAACCTTCAGGGCCCCGATGCAAGAAACCATGAAGGACCCCCCAGACCCCTGGCCGGGGCCCTTCCCTTCAAGCCCAGGGCTCTTCCCACTAATCCTGGGGCTCTTTAATCTCATTGCATGGCCTTTTATTATGGTCCCGCATCAGGATCCTTTCACAAGTTCTGCAGTGGGCCCCCTTCCTGCAATCTTGGGACCTTCCCACAGTGGTGAAATGCCAGGGCCCGGTCGCAAGTGTGACCTTTGAGATCCTAGAAGTTCACCCACTGGTTTGCTACCGGGCCCCCTGGAGCATGGGGCCCGGTAGCGATTGCAACCCCTGCAACCCCTGTAGTTACGCCCCTGCACTGAACCCACCTACATGTTATCTTATCTGTCCATGTTCACAGGATCGTTTACAGTCATTTGCAGGCAGTTGAGTTCAGGGACATTTTTTGGAACGCAATTATTTGCGTTCGAACGTGTGTTTCCCGGGGTTTCAAACGCAAAAACGCGACCGAACGCGTCCGAACACAATGACCCGCGTTTAACGTTCAAGTCTTTCCATTTTAAAGGGGAATCATTTTTTTGACCTCTAGGAACGGTTCTAAACGCAAACGCCCGCAAACGCCCACTAAACGCGGGTGCAAACGCGACCTAACGGACGTTTCAAACGTCCTAAAAATTCCAGCATTCAAAGGGACTTTTAACAACGTCCCGTGTACATGGAGCCTTTAGCCGGATGTCATCTGTTGCATTCATGCCTTGGACACTAATCGCTTTCTTATTCCACAGTTTCCTAAGTCTTGATCCTTTGTAGATTACAATTGGTCAAGGTTGATGAAACTTTGTAAAAAAACAAAAAGTCCAAAGAATTTCCAGGATTTTTACAAAGTAAAACATTGCACAGGACCGCTGTATACACCTTGACTTAGGAGAGGAGGATTGCGTCCCAAAATGCCGGCCATCATGAGTCCCAATCACTGATGGCAAAGTCTACGGGGTTTGTTGGGTTCTGACTTTTCTCGATTACTGAGTTGGATATCATTATTGGCATTGCCATCTCACTGGGGATAAGATGGCGCAGTGCTGCACCAACCACAAGATGGTGCATGGTGTTACACCAACCACCCGATGGGACACAGTGTAACATCAACCCATACCTCCCAACTTTTTCAGATGGGAACAAGGGACACGTAATAACAAAAGTATGTAGGCATAGGACACACCCCCTTATGTGACGCCCCTTTAAAGGAGAATTATACAAAAAAACTATTAGTTAAACCTACTATTCGTTTTTTTGCCACTAATATTCCATCCTGATCCACCAGGTAAGCCAGAAAACCCCCGGAAACAACCCCTCCCCCGCTTCTAAAAGTGACCCAGCGGCCAATCCGCTCCTCGGAGCACTTTTATGTGAAAGAGCAGCGCCTGAGGGAAAAATAATACCGGGGTTCTGGCATCTAGCTGCAGCCATAACCCCGGTATTTCCCGTCAAAGCCATGACATATTTTCCAGTTCGGCGCCCCCAAATGGCGGTAGGCGGATTTTTTTTTTTTAAATAAAAAATCTCCTCCACCGGCAGTTTGAAAGAAATATTGGGGGACCTGAAATCCTTCTCTTCATTCCCCTTCTACCATCCCCCACACACCAGCTGAAAATCCAAATCATCCTGACAGTGGGAGAGAGGGGGAGGGACACAGAACACTGCCCCAGGGGAGGGGACTCATCACTAGGAGGAGGAGTCTTATCTCTGCCCACTTCATGAAAAGTTTAGCACCTGGAAACACTATTTGAAAGATAAAAAATGCATTGTATATACAACAACTGTATATAGATCAGACCAAAGTGAGGGACAAATGAGGAGGAAAGAGGGACAGAGGAACTTTATTCCAAATCAGGGACAGTCGCTCAAAATAAGGGACAGTCCCTCAAAATCAGACAGTTGGGAGCTATGCCAACCACAAAATGGTACACGGTGTTACACCAACCACAAGATGGGGCACAGTGTCACACCAGCTCTAATATGGTGCACAGTGTCACACCAGCTCCAATATGGTGCACATTGTCAAAGTAACCACAAGATGGGGCTTAGTGTCACACCAAGCCCAACATGGCAGTGGCAGTGGATCTTTGAGCAGTAAAGCATTCTATGACTGGAAAACCCTCTGTGGTAGCTGACCATCGATGATCCATCAGTGATGTCCTAATGCAATCAGGGCCAGTGCTTCCACTAGGCAAACTAGGCAGCACTGTGCACTGAGCACTGTGGTCCAGGAGAGGAGCGTCCTGGGAGAAGGAATCAGCAGGATCACTGTGAAGGAGGGCAGAGTGGGGGCCACTCTCTTCATACCGCCCAGTTAGTGTCCGCAGAACAGGGGATCGGGTCCCTGGGTGTTACATGGAGCATCACTGGTATGAAATGGAGTCGGGGTCACCAGGTGTGCCATGGGGAATCAGAGTCACAAGGTGTGACATGGAGGATAGGGGTCACCGGGTGTAACAGGAGTTTGGGGTCACCAGGTGTGCCATGAGGAATTGGGGTACCTGGGTGTGCCATGGGGGATTGGGGTCCCCAAGTGTGACACGGAGGAACATCAGGGTTCCCAGGTGTGACACAGAGGAACATCAGGGTCCCCAACTGTGACATGGAAAAACATCAGGGTGTGACATAGAGGAACATTGGGGTCACTGAGTATGACAGCATGACATGGAGGAACACGGGGGTCCCTGGGTGTGACATGGAGGAACATCAGGGTCAGTGGGTATGACAGCATGACATGGAGGAATATTGGGGTCCAAGGGTGTGACATGGAAAAACATCAAAGTCCCTGGGTGTGACACGGAGGGACATTAGGGTCCCGGAGTGTGACATGGAGGAATATGGGGGGTCATTGGGTATGAAAGCATAACATGGAGGAACCATCGGATCAGGGTCACTGGGTATGACATAGAGGAGTTTTTAACCCCTTCCCCTTTTTTTTTTTGGGGGGGGGGCCAAGTAGCTGGTCTTGCCTAGGGCGTAAAATAGTCTAGCACCGGCCCTGAATGCAAGAGCACCACTGATAAATGCAAAGCCATTCTGTACACTAGCACAGTGGTCCTCAACTCCGGTCCTCGGGGCCCACTAACAGGCCAGATTTTAAGTATTACCTTGGGGAGATGCAGACTAGAATACTGCAATCACTGAGCAGCAAATGAGATCACCTGTGATGTCATTTAGTTATCTTGCAAACCTGGCCTGTTAGTGGGCCCCGAGGACCGGAGTTGAGGACCACTGCACTAGCACATGGCAGTTCTAAGTCAGACGCCAGAAAACACAGTCTGGTCCTTCTCGTTTTGGACACGTTCTTCAGAGGCAATACATATAGCATGGCGCTGCCCTATTTTACTAAATTTTTTAGCCATAGCAATTCCTCCAGTGAAATTGCTCCATTACCAGGACTCGGTTCTGTTGGGATCTCAGGAGTGAAAATAATGGCAGATGGGATGCTGAGAACATGCCAGGCTCAGAATTCAGAAGTCAACCAGTGCAACCAGAAGCTTCTACCATCTTTACATGGCCACCAGTTTAAGAAGTCCTTTGTGTGTAGAGTCAGGGTTGTGTTAATAAATCTCAGTACGTAGTGTCATGCCCCCTGGCACCTTTCTAGGCAATCAGTAATTCTGAATAGCTCTGCATGAAGGGAAGAATCTTCAGTCAGTCCCCATTAGTGTCGCAGGATATAGCGTGAAGCCGCTTCCAGGTTCCAGTTTTGGTTCTCCAGGATTCGGCGGCACTCCTCCTTATTGTATTGGCTCATGTTGTACAGATGGACCACCTGAAGAGAGAGAAGGAATTCCATGACACAAGACCCTCACATAGGGAAATGTCTGTCAATTCTACTGATGTATTCTAAAGAACTTTATTTTTCAAAAACATGATTACGATGCTGCATAAATCCTAAATCCATGAAATAGGCATAATAAGCCAGCTAATCAAAGTGCAATGGGTGTCTCCTGTGAGATGTATTCTGAAAAAGGAACCTGGGCTTTAAATAAAGTTTACATCTCTTTTCCACATGACTGGGAGTTGACAATTACCTCCAAATTGATCCATCAGTCCCATTGGGTTCGTAGTTCAAGATAACTCCAAATTGATCCATTAGTCCAATTGGGTTCGTAGTTCAAGATTACTCCAAATTGAGTTCTAATGACATCCCTACTTTTAACATCCCTACCTCCTGACCATCCCGCCTTCTGACCATCCCACCTTCTGACAACCCCACCTATAGACAACCCAACCTTCTGACAAACCTACCTTATGACCACCCTAACTGCTGAAACTCCTACCTTATGATCCTCCCAATTTCTGACCACCCTACCTTCTGATAACCCCACCTTCTGACTCCCCCACTTTCTGACAATTCCCACCTTCTAAAAACCCCACCTTCTGACCCCCTCAACTTCTGACCACCCCCCCCTCCTTATGGTAATTCCTACCTTCTGCCCCCCCCACCTTCTGACACCCCCAATCTTTTGATGACCCTACCTCCTGATAAACCCCACCTTCTGATTATCCTACCTTCTTACCACTCAACCTTCTTACAATCCCCACCTTCTGATAACTGCACCTTCTGACCACCCCACCCTCTGGCAATCCCCATCTTCTGACCACCCTACTTTCTGACACTCCCCACCTTCTGATGACCCTACATCTTGACCACTCCACCTTCTGACAACTCTACCTCCTGATAACCCTACCTTTTGACCCCCACACCTTCTGATAAACTCACTTTCTGACAACCCACCTTCTGATCACCTCTCCCTCTGACAATCCCTATCTTCTGACCACCCCACCTTCTGATGACCCTACCTCCTGACAACCCCACCTTCTGACCACCCCACCCTCTGACCAGAACACCTTCCGATAACCTTCTAAAGACTTTCTGAGGACTCTATCTCATGACCACCCTACCTCCTGACCACCCTACCTCCTGACAACTCGACCTTCTGACAACAACACCTTCTGACAACTCCCACCCTCTGAGCACAACACCTTCTAATAACCTTCTAAAGACTTTCTGAGGACTCTACCTCATGACCATTCTACCTCCTGACGACCCTACCTCCTGACAACTCGACCTTCTGACAACAACACCTTCTGACAACTCCCACCCTCTGATGACCCCCATCTTCTGACCACCCCCTTTTGACAATTCCCAGCTACTGACTACCCCACCTTCTGACCACCCCCACCTTCTGACTACCCAACCTCCTGACCACCCCACCTTTTGACCACAACAACTTCTGGCAACTGTACCTCCTGACTCCTCCACCTTCTGATCAACCTACCTTTAGTGGAAATTTTCTCTTCCACCCCTAAATGTGTATTGATTCCCCCCTCTAGAAGCTCTTGTTGCTTAAGTTACAGTGTGATGGGAGTCACTTTGGTTGGGGGGCCTGTGGAAACCAGCTTACCTTACAAAGGTTGTGAAATCAATTTCTCAGCTCCCCAGATCCCTCTTATGAGTAAGTCACCCTGAGAAACTACTTAATGAACACTGAAAATATGGTTTGGATTACTTCAAATGGGATAGTAATAGTTATCAACAATATCTCTCAAGAAATATATGAAGACTATTCCTGGTTTGTTTGATTCTGAACTATACTGTACATGTCCATTGAAAGAGCAGGTCACATTGGCCTCTGTTCCATATTCTTCAATGTAGGAGATGGACAGTCTGTTACTGGTGGTCCTCTGCTATTGTCTGTTTTAATAAGGGGTTTTGTGTTTATACTTAGGATCATGTGTAATGTACTTTGTTTTAGCCTTTTTGCCGGCCATTCTGGTCACCCAGGCTGGTTTAAGTGCTGAGTTAATTAGCATGTTACTTAAATCATTGTCAGCTATTAGTTGCTAGTGGGGAAGTAGAATACTGTTTGTGTTGGCTGTTCCTTAGTTATGGTAATTCTATTTCTGTATACAATTTAATCTGCATACGATAATGTAATCAGTCTCACGGAACCTGGTGGGGTATAAATTCTGTGTGAGTTTGTTCAATAAATGGTTCCAGTTCTCATACAAGCTATTTGTTTGCTAGTCCTATATGTAGGGCGGCTATAATATCTGATATCTATGTTCAAGACTGGAGGAAGCGGTATACTGACAGAAGTCCACAAGCACACTGTGGGTCGATTCCGTCACATACAATATAGTTGCCTATCTATATAATAACTTCAAAGCATGGAATTTGATTTTGCTCTGGAATGTCATGATATGAATTACATATTTATTTGAAAATATCACTTGGAAGTTCACTGTGGTGATGCTGAGGGCTCATGACATTTTGTCTCCAAGCCACACAATATGGTAAAAGGTTGTAGCAGCCAGCAAGCCATCTTTTTAATCGTCAACACCCAACCCAAATTATCTTTCATGGATCTTCTACTCCCTTTTGGTATATTTCGAATAGCTTCAATTGCTAACCTCATAGTTTGAAAATGCTACCTTCTGAGCTGTTATGCAGTATACAGATAAGGAATAAAGACTTTCCTGATCTTAAGGCTTGTTTTAGGTCAGTAATGCAGAGAGTATAGCCAGCCAGAAAACTAGCATTCTCAGAAGGTCCTCCATGGCCACCAGGGGATAATCTCTCAAGATTGTACTCAAACCTCCAAACTATTCTGACCATGGATGTTCCAACCTTTGAAAATGAAGCTCTTTTAAATAGCAGGTGTGATATTGTATAGACATTTTCGGGCTTCTTGTAGCGTGTGGATCACCCTCATGTCTCAGATGTTATGGTGCCGGCATCCTGGCTACAATTGACCTCAGTAATTAATACAATGGTTTTATGCCCCATGAAGATCCTATGAAGATCCCATGAAGATCCTATCACATAGCTACAGTATGTGCCGAGGACCAAAGATAAAGATGAGACCTTTGTTAACGACTCCCAATTTATTTTCACCTCTGATATGAGCAGTTTGTTTGTTTATTTGGAAACTGTCACCTTTAAGTGCTGGACGGCCCGCTTCACGTCTCCTCCAAAGAAACGCAGGGCTTCATGGCACTTTTCTGGCGTCACGCCATGGACCTGCTCCTCCACCTGCAGCAAAGTAGATCATAGACATTAGATATCCACATCTGCCAAGATTTTAGTGGTTCCAGTAAGATGCATTGTTTATATTAAAGCGTACCTCTCACGAAAGAAACGTAGAGGCTGATGTTTTGAGTCAGTGGCTGAGAAGCAGCTGTAAATAAATTCACTTTACTGTTGATCGGATGACTCCGCATTGTATTGGACGTATTTTATTTATGGATCTGTCAGCAAGTAAACTAGTATAGAGGCCATGTATGGGACCCTACAAAGGAATCTACATTCTGATGACGCATTGCCTGACTGTGGATGAGAAAACGTCATCATCAAAAGGGACTATTCCTCCCATTGATATAAAATGTTGGAACACTATTCCTCCCACTGATACCAATGATGGGGCACTATTCCTCCCACTGACACCAATGATGGGGTACTATTCCTCCCACTGATACCAATGATGGGGCACTATTCCTCCCACTGATACCAATGATGGGGCACTATTCCTCCCACTGATACCAATGATGGGGCACTATTCCTGCCACTGTCACCAATGATGAGGCACTATTCCTCCCACTAACACCAATGATGGGGCACTATTCCTCCCACTGATAACAATGATGGGGTACTATTCCTCCCACTGACACCAATGATGGGGTACTATTCCTCCCACTGACACCAATGATAGGGTACTATTCCTCCCACTAACACCAATGATAGGGTACTATTCCTCCCACTAACACCAATGATGGGGCACTATTCCTCCCACTTTTACCAATGATGAGCCACTATTCCTCCCACTAACACCAATGATAGGGTACTATTCCTCCCACTAACACCAATGATGGGGTACTGTTCCTCCCATTGACACCAATGATGGGGCAAAATTCCTCCCACTGATACCAACAATGGGGCATTATTCCTGCCACTGACACCAATGTTGGGTTATTATTTCTCCCATATCCCAATGATACCAGTGATGGGGCAGTATTCCTCCCACTGACACCAATGGTGAGATACTATTCCTCCCACTGATACCAATGATGGGGCACTATTCATGCCACTGACACCAATGATGGGACACTATTCCTGCCACTAACACCAATGTTGGGACACTATTCCTGCCACTGATACCAATGATAGGGCACTATTCTTCCCACTGACACCAATGATAGGGCACTATTCCTCCCACTAACACCAATGACGGGGTACTATTCCTCCCACTAACACCAATGATAGGGCACTATTCCTCCCACTAACACCAATGATAGGGTACTATTCCTCCCACTAACACCAATGATGGGGTACTGTTCCTCCCATTGACACCAATGATGGGGCACACTTCCTCCCACTGATACCAACAATGGGGCATTATTCCTGCCACTGACACCAATGTTGGGGTATTATTTCTCCCATATCCCATTGATACCAATGATGGGGCAGTATTCCTCTCACTGACACCAATGGTGGGATACTATTCCTCCCACTGATACCAATGATGGGGCATTATTCATGCCACTGACACCAATGATTGGGCATTATTCCTGCTACTAACACCAATGTTGGGGCACTATTCCTGCCACTGATATCAATGATGGGGCACTATTCCTTCCACTGATACCGATGATGGGGCATTATTCCTCCCACTGACATCCGTGATAGGGCACTACTCTTCCCACTGATACCAATGATGAGGCATTATTCCTGGCACTGACACCAAAGTTGGGACAATATTCCTCCTACATACTACAGGCATAGTTTACTCTTGTTGACCACAGTTTGGCCCTCCTAAAAATCTGAAGAACAGTAAACTGGCTCTTTGTTCTGAAAGTTTGGAGACTACTGATCTAGATGAAGAAGATCAAAGATGGTGTTGCATCTAAAAAGGAAGCCGCAGTCCCCGAAGGCCTACTCCATGTAGACCGGCTGAGGAGAGTAAGGGGTGCTCCTCTGCTCCATCTGGCTGTCCTTCTTTATGCAATGTTACACTTTTAAGGTCCCAGAAATGGAATGTTCTGGTTTTGATCTCTTCCTGTCACTCTTTGTTCCAGACTGTAGACTATGGGGAATCACTGGAGCTAGAGATTGGCAAAGGGGCATCAGGAGAGATGGAGTAGTGATTGCCATCAAAACTCCAGGACTTCTAACTAATTACATTTCGTTCCCCTCAACCAACACCCTTCTTACTCTCCACCCAAAATGTTTGCAAAGGTGTTTTATTAACGTGTAGACCACTTAGTGTCCTCACCTCTTTGATCTTTCTCAGCAGTTCGCTGTGTGTCATCCTCTTGCTGCATCTTATAGATTGACATTCTCGTGTCAGTTGAGGGACAATCAAA
The DNA here is from genome assembly GCF_965119305.1 of Pelophylax lessonae. Classification (NCBI taxonomy): domain Eukaryota; kingdom Metazoa; phylum Chordata; class Amphibia; order Anura; family Ranidae; genus Pelophylax; species Pelophylax lessonae. The sequence continues at coordinate 672,432,456 of NC_138771.1, forward strand.
GTTTCTCTGGCACCCAAGTTTGGGTTAGATGGAAATTTATCTTTCTTTTTGAGGCTCATGGACTGACCGTGGCAATTCATGGCGGGCACAGCCAGAAACCCATCCTTGGAGCATGTTGATTTGGGAAGAGTTAGGTACCGGGGATTGTCCACCAAATGCCGTGAGGGCTGTTCACTCATTGTTCTTTTACACAGTTCACGGGGTGAAGCTGCTGTGCAAATAATTTCCCGTCTGCAGGGCTTAGGTGAACGCTGGCTTTGAGGCTTGTCCTTTACCTCTAAGTAATTGATGTTCTCCAGACTTTTAGACATAACTGAGGAGGCAATTCAGATGAATGTGAGAGAGAAGACATGAGAAGAATGGAATAAACTGACTAAAATAAACAGAATTAATGATGAAGGTTGGAAGATGAAAAAGTATTAGAAGTGAGGAAGATGAGGCAAAGAGAAAGACAAGCGATGAAAGAAAGAAAGAGGTGGAGTGGGTTAATGCTCAAAACATTGAGACACTTACGTCGATGCCGCGATCTATCTCTAACATGACCATGTTCACATCTTCTTTGATCCTCCGTTGCTCTGGATTTCATGCTGAAAGAAACAAGAACTCATGAGTATGTGAGAAGCACTGTTACTTCATTAACTCAGAGATGGCAAGAGACTTACTCTTTATGAGAGTCATCATTCCTAAGTGAAAGCTTTTCCAGACTCGTAGACAAGTGCAAAGAGTTACAGGCATTGCCAAAGTCCTCTGAATAGATGACGGCAGCAGGAAAAGTTCCAATCATAAGTGTCCGCTGATTCTGTCCTCTCCAGAGCTTAGAGTCTAACCTGTGGGAAGGAATTTACAAAGGTCTTATCTAGTAATACAGGGAAAATGTAAGTACTATTACACATTAAAAATTCATTTTCTTAGAAAGTAACATCTGCCTGGGTTGGTTTTTTTTATATACAGTAGTTGCCACCAGGGCCGGTGCTGGACAATTTTGCGCCCTAGGCAAGACCAGCCAATTGCACCCCCCCCAAAAAAAAAAAAACTGTACACGTTGCCCCCCTTCCTGCACATTATGCCCCCACGACCCTATACCCCTTTAATGCTACACCCCCGTCCTGCACACACTGCCCTCCTTTAATGCTACACTCCCCTTCCTGCACACACTGCTCCCCTTCTTTAATGCTACACCCCCTTCCTGCATACACTGCCCCCCTTTAACCCTACACTCCTTTCCTGTGCACACTGGCCCCCTTTAATGCTACACCCCCATCCTGCACACACTGCTCCCCTTTAACCAGGGGCGTAACTACAGGGGTTGCAGGGGTTGCAATCGCTACCGGGCCCCATGCTCCAGGGGGCCCGGTAGCAAACCAGTGGGTGAACTTTCAGGATCGCAAAGGTCACACTTGCGACCGGACCCTGGCATTGCACCACTGTGGGGAGGCCCCAAGATTGTAGGAAGGGGGCCCACTGCAGAACTTGTGAAAGAATCCTGCTGCGGGACTGAAATAAAAGGCCATGCAACAAGTGTAAAGAGCCCCAGGATTAGTGGGAAGAGCCCTGGGCTTGAAGGTAAGGGCCCCGGCCAGGGGTCTGGGGGGCCCTTCATGGTTTCTTGCATCAGGGCCCTGAAGGTTCTAGTTACGCCTCTGCCTTTAACCCTACACCCCCTTTACCTCTACACCCCCCTTCCTTTACACATTGCTCCCATTTAACCCTACACCCCCTTTCTATACATACTGCCCCCCTTTAATGCTACACCCCCCTTCCTGCACACACTGCTCCCCTTTAATGCTATACTCCCCTTCCTGCACACACTAGCCCCCTTTAACCCTACACCCCCTTTAACTCTACACCCTCCTTCCTATACACACTGCTCCCATTTTACCCTACACCCTCCTTCCTATACACACTGCCCCCCTTTAACCCTACACCCCCCCCTTCCTGTATACACCCCCTCTCTAGTGGTGACATCCACTGGGGATGAGGAGGTGACAGGAGAGGAATGTGGCACTGGCCATGGCTGCACGCTAGATGGCAGTGCGCCCTAGGCGGCTGCCTAGTTTGCCTAGTGGTAGCACCGGCCCTGGTTGCCACATGTCTTGGGCATATTAAACATGGAGAAGTCCAGTTGTTATAGAATGCTTACCAGATGTTTGATTCTCAGAAATGTGCATGCATGTGGAATTATTAGCAGAATAGTGACCAGGCACACGCAAGCAGGCAGGATTTTTAAGGATGCTTCTGCTCATGTTAAAGTGCTGATCAGTCTTTCAGCTGTTCCCTGCATGCTGCATTCTTCCTGTGTGTTTCCCTTGTTGCTGACACAGCTTTCCCCTGACCTGATCTTGGATCCTGATTCTGATTTGTCACTTAATTCCTGGCCCCTATTCTGTTCCTGACTTAGGCTCTGCTTACGATTCGGTACCTCGCTGCCCGCCTGTTGATAACCCTGGCTTTTCCTGTGACCACACTTCTACATCCAATCCTGGCTGTCCTTCCTGCTCGAGCGCTTGCCTGGCTGTCCACTGCACCTGCTCTGCACTTTTCTGAGAGTTCTGACAAGCCACGCGTCTTGAACCTACAACACAAGTGGAGTGCCCCTTTAACCACTTAACCCCCGGAAGATTTTACCCCCTTCCTGACCAGGGCCTATTTTGCGATTCGGCACTGCATGATTTTAACGGACAATTGCGCGGTCGTGCTACGCTGTACCTAAACGAATTTGACGTCCTTTTTTTCCCACAAACAGAGCTTTCTTTTGGTGGTATTTGATCACCTGTGCGATTTTTTGATCATGCGCTATAAACAAAAAAATAGCGTCAATTTTGCAAAAATAATATTTTTCACATTTTTTTATATGAAATTCCCCCCAAAAAAAATGTAAAAATCAAAATTTTTTAACATTTTCGGACAATTTGTTTTATGCTACCTTTGTTTGGTAAAAAAAAATTGCAAAAAGCGTATTTTGATTGGTTTGCGCAAAAGTTATTGTGTTTACTAACAAAGGGAAAGACATCTGTAATTTTTGTTGTTTTTTTTTTTTTTAACGAGTAATGACGGCGATCTGCGATAATTTTTGCGGGACTGCGACATTGCGGCGGACAGTTTGGACCCTTGACTGACATTTTTGACACTTTTGGGGTTACCAGTGACATTACTGCAGTAATCAGTGCTATACAAATGCACTGTTACTGCAAAAATAACACTGGCAGTGAAGGAGTTAACTGTATTGGAGAGGGAGGGGTTAAGTGTGTCCTAGGGGCGTGTTTCTAACTATGATTGGCTGTGGCTACTAGTGTAAGAACAGAGATCAACGGTCCTACATAGCAGAACCGTGTGATCACCATTCTTACATAGGGGAGACTGACAGGCGGCTTTGTTTACATCACCCGCCTGCCTTTCTTCCGGTGTAACGGACGATCACGAGTGCCCAGCGCACATCGGGTCTGCCAGGCACACGCGCGGGGGGGTCCGTGACCACGCGGGAGCGCACCTCCAGTAGCGTGCGCTTGCCCCCTAGAGCCTCACAGGCTAGCGACGTAGTACTACGTCGCTTTGCCTGTGAGGGGCTGACCGCCGCAGTAAATAGTCGTGCGGTGGTCGGCAAGCGGTTAATCTTGGATGCTTTCATGAGCGCAGCTTCTTTTCCTGTTCTGATAGTCCACCTGCTTCCCAGGATCTCCTACTCCAGCTGCAAGTTCTCCTATTAACAACTGCTGGCACTTGTGTTCATCCTGTGCCTTGGTACCCTGTGCTCCACTCTCAGTGGGGTAGGACAGGAGATATAGGAGAGGCCAACCTCTTCATATCAGTCTTCTATCAGGTGGAAGAAACACCACAGGGAAAGGTTGCGTCTACGGCAACATAAATGAAAGCCTAATGCCAATTGGCCTGCTGCCACCATGACCTTCTCCAGATCCTGCAGACAGATCATGGATAGTGGACAATAAATGGAAGATAATGAACGATGTATGGACAAAGAATGATCAACAAGGAAATATTAATACATTGTAGAACGTGAATGATGACTGGTTATGAACTGTGTATGATGGGAGATGAATGGGGGATGAAGGATGAATGGGGGATGAAGGTAAGTGGACACAGGGAACAAATGTTTCCTTACCCAGCATTAATGACAGTGACAACATCCCCAACATCTAGGGGTAGACAGGAGGAATTGTCAACTTCCTGATGAAGCCGTACCTCTAGTGGTTTCAACTGGAAAAGGAAAAAGATTTCTATTAAATAAAGAATAATCAAGAGAGGTCATATAATGAGTAAGAAGTAGTATCGAAGCGCAGCACCAAGGAAATGACAGTAACTGAGACTTTATAGTAGGAAACATCTCACAGTATCGTGTTTAGTAGAAAGTCTCTTCCCAAAAATCTGAATATGGGTAAAAACTGGTGAAAGACTTTCTAAAATGATTATAGTATAAAGGGTTGTATTGGAGATATACAGTATGTACCTTCAAAATTAGAACAGAGAAAGATTAGAAATATCCCAGACTCATTTCACAAAAACATCAATAATGGATCTCCTGGATGTATTTTAAAGAAGAAAGACCACTATGAAAGGTACAGGTAAATCACTTTCTAGATCCATTACTGACTAAATTAGATGGCGATATAGGAGAGAGATGCCCCACTTTCATTCATATCAAAGTAGAGGTCAAATCGCTTTCCCTACTCCTCTGGAACCTCTCCCTACACTAACCACTATCAGTTTGTGCACCAAGTCAGTGGTTTATTTTGGTTTTGTGCTGCCCTAGGCAAGACTAAAATTGGGCGTCCCCTCACCCCCCACCTATGTAAATTTTCCCCACTCCTTTTTTAACGGATGTGACTCCCTCCAAAATTGAAGGACTACAAGTCCCAGCATGAGATCTCACGAGAGGGGATGGGAGAGACAGATGGGGGCGGGTGAGGGAGGAAGAGAGAGAGGGGGTGGGTGAGGGAGGAAGGGAGAGAGAGAGGGGGGATGAAAGAGAGAGGGGGTGAGAGAGAGAGAGGGGGGTGTGAGAGAGGATAAGGGGGGGTGAGAGAGAGAGGGGGGATGAGAGAGAGAGAGATGGGAGGAGAGTGGGGGGGTGAGAGATAGGGAGGTTGAGAGAGGGGGATGATAGAGAGAGGGAGGATGAGAGAGGGGGATGAGAGAGAGGGAGGGTGAGAGAGTGGGATGAGAGAGAGAGGGAGGATGAGAGAGGGGGATTAGAGAGAGAGACAGAGAGAGAGGGAGGAGGGAGGATGAGAGAGAGAGAACGAGAGAGGGGGGATGAGAGAGAGAGGGGGGACGAGAGAGAGAGAGATAGGAGGAGAGTGGGGAGGGGGTGAGAGAGAGGGAGGTTGAGAGAGGGAGGTTGAGAGAGGGGGATGAGAGAGAGGGAGGGTGAGAGAGAGGGAGGGTGAGAGAGTGGGATGAGAGAGAGAGAGAGGGGATGAGAGAGGGGGATTAGAGAGAGAGACAGAGAGAGAGGGGGGAGGGAGGATGAGAGAGAGCGAGCGAGAGAGGGGGGTGAGAGAGAGAGGGGGATGAGAGAGAAAGAGGGAGAGAGAGAGAGGGGGTGAGTGAGAGAGAGGTGGGGTGAGAGAGAGGGGGGGTGAATGGCGGCTCTAACAACCAGTGGCCAAAGGAGTCTCAGGTGGAGGGGGGGTGACTTTTTTGCTGCCCCCCTGCAAAGTGCCGCCCTAGGCCTTGGCCTTGTTGGCCTAGGCCAAAATACAGCACTGCACCAAGTCAGGGGGCCAGGGGCTAAAATAGGCTCTTCTCCCACCCAAGATGGCTGCGGATTTCGTGAGGAGCAACAGCATCCAATCAATCACCTGGTGACTGCAGGAAATCATAGAGGAACCAAGTTCCTCACAACTTCCTTCTTCTTCTGCATTACCTCTTCAGTCGAGTGCCGCCGACAGTGGGGAGCATAGATTACACTTGCCCACACTCTTCTTAGTCCTTTAAACTTTAGGGTAGAGGGCAATATCAGAGATGGATGTTGTGAATCCAAAAAGAGGCTCCTCCTGGATCCATTACAGGGCACTCAAGAGGACAATATTGGGGACAGTCTTATCATAATTAGAAGACAATATGTGTGGGATAGATCTCTTTGATACAGTTGTCAGGTCACTCACCTCTTGAAGAAGGCTGATGAGAGTGGTAAAATTTGGTCTCTCTTTCGGTATGTACGCCCAACATTTCATCATCACATTGTACAAAGCAGGAGGACAGTCACCTGGGCACTCCAGCCGCTCATGACCTCTTTCAATTGCATCTAAAATCTGGGGAAATTAAGACAGTTACAAATCTCAGGACTGGGAAAGTAATTGGTCTCCAAACTTTCAAAAAAAAAAAGTTCAGTTTACTGTCTGTGACGAGACCAATCTCGCCACTGGGCATTGGAGAAGCCTGGTTGCTCGCCTCCTGCAAGGTGACTATGGACCCTCTCATCAGCCCATGCTAAACGTAAACCTCATGGCGATTTGACTGTGTTTGTGGCATCTGAGCGCTGTTTGGATATGTTGAGCGCTCAGATCCAGGCTATCTGGGGAATGTGGGGGTTCTGTTCAGTAGACTGGGAGTTATGCATTTTTGTGTCTTTTTGTGTTTCTTTAACCATGTGGCTAATGGAGTCTTGCCTCTATCCTGGAAGCTAAACCTAATTATATTTTCCATTGTCTCCATGATAGAGGTCTCTGTGAAAACTAGTTTTAGGCAGAGGAGACGGACTGTCTGAGGTGGCTCTCCATTCACCTATTGTCGGGTGTGCTAATGAACTTGCCTGCTGTCTGCTAAGAGATGTATTGACACTCAGAGTAATGTGTATTGAGGGCTCGTTAGGGAATCATTGTTCTGTGTCTGACTATTGTGTACATTGATTGCCCCCTGGGGCTTCTGTCTCCTTGCACATGGCAGTCCTTCTGGTCAAGCTATCTGACCAATCACTGCTGACTCATTTTCAAGCCCTCATTTGCATGGCTGGAGAGGACCTTATGGGGAACTGCAGGTACTGTGCAATTGACCAATGGGAAAGCGGTTGTTGGGGGAAGGATGTTCCAAATTCTGTATAAAAGTGTGCTGTGTTCTTCCAATAAATGTTGTTCCTGTTTTAACCTCAACGCGGAGCATAAATGCCCCATTGTTGGTGTTAGTGGGAGGAATTATGCCCCACTGTTAGTGTCAGTAGCAGGAATAACGTCCCAAGGGCCAGGTGAAGGCAAGTAAATGGCCACAATATGAAGACCACTGCTCCACAGGATCTATACATTACCTGTTTCCCATTCAGGCCAAGCCACGGGTCCTGTCCATAAGTAAACATCTCCCACATGGTGACCCCAAACATCCAGACATCACTTGAGTGGGAAAAGTTGCCAAACTTTAAGCTCTCTGGAGCACACCTACCAAACAGAGGGGAAAATAATAGACTCATTAATAGTTAGGACTTTCCAAACATACCCCGACCTTAGATTTGGTTAGCATCTTTCTTCTTGCAATACAGGACAGATCCTTCATTCTGCTACCCAACTGAATTCCATACTCACCATGCAAAGGGTATCTTTCGGTGAGGAGACATGGTGTAATGATCGTCATTTCCTGCCAGTATCCTTGTCAATCCAAAATCTCCAATCTTTACCACCTCTTCACTGACCACCAATACATTGCGAGTTGCCAGGTCCCTGTGGATGAACTTGTGGGTCTCAAGGTAGCTCATCCCAGAAGCAATCTGGATGGAATATGACCACAAGAGCTGCAGAGAAAACACGCCATTATAGGAATGCAGATGACTGAGTAAGGATCCGAGCGGTGCCAACTCTGTAACCTGAGACACAAGAAAGAAAGACAAATGGTCCTTATTATAATGTTATACATATCATACCTCTGTAACCAATCCAAAAGAGAGACAGACATAGCCTTCTTCTGTGTCACCCTGCAGAAGGAGGTGCTCCCTTCTGCCACTTTGCCCCTCTTGTGTAGATGACATTTAGTCTTTCCTAGTTACCCCAGTGAGGCAAGTGCCAGTCACTCACCATTTTCATTGGCTGTGTAAGAACAACACCATAGAGTCGGATTAGATGTGGGTGATCCAGGGCATACATGGCATTCACTTCCTGCAGAAAATCCTGAAGGACTGCAGGGTTACAGTTGGCGTCCGCATGGAGGGTTTTCACCGCAACGTTCACCTATAAAGATGCAGTAGATGATTGAGAAGGAACATGACAGGAGGGCAAAGAACTCAGAGAACCAAAAATGATAAAGGAAGAGAATACTTACTGTCCTTCCATTGGGAATCTTCCAATCTGCTCTCCTCACCACACCAAAGCAACCGCCCCCCAGACGCTCCGATAGGTTCAGGTCGTGGTCATTTATCAGACACTTCAGGGAGCAGTCACTGTCTCCCTGAGGGAAAGGCGATGAAACGGAGATTGAGGGTGGTATGGAAGCAGGAGATAGGGCAGAGGGCAATGGGGAAATAGGTGACATAGTAGAGGGGGATCTGGAAAAAGGCGATGAAGTAGAAGGTGATAGGAAAGTGGGAGTCAGGGAAGAGGGTGAGGAATTCATTGAGTCTTGATGAAATGGTGTATAGAGGTCTTGTCTTCTTACTGCAAACATCTAAAAAAAAAAAAACAGAAAAGCAAAAAATATGGCAATGTTTAGTCTCTTCTGAGTTGCTTTTATCTATGACTCTCATCAATTTCATGGTTTGGGTGGAGATGATGCGTGGTGGGGATTATGGTGATCTTCTCCTAAAACGCTCTTTTTACGAAGTGCTATTCTGCTTCATGTACTGCATATGTTTACTCATCTGATGGTAATTGTTCTGTGTATTATTTTGTTTTTTAATGATAACTTTGGTGGCTCTGTGAATGGTTGGAATTGACCACTGGACTGGTAGTGAAGAGCAGAGACATTAGTGAAAGATGTGAGTGAGGATGGCCAACAAACATCAACAAGTGTGGTGTAGGTAATGATATGGGTCTTTCTGGTGCAGGCCATGTAGTGGGATCAATATAGGTGACACCTGTCATATGGGGGTGTGAAGGAGTAGATTTAGAGGCGGCAAGTGTTTTTAAGTAAGTCCACATCAGACAAGAACTATACAGCCCACTTTTATTGGAACACAAAGTCCAACACAAAGTTCTCTTCAGACTGGTTGCCCACACAGGGGTTCTTCTCCAGCAACCATACATAATGAAAAAATGCTAGGCCACCTGGCTACACTTCAGCAGCAACACTGCTATTAGCACAGGTCTTCCAGACCATGGGCTTTTCAGGCTCACTTAGCCTTTTATCACAGGATCTTGCTGCACAGGCCCACTCCTGGCCTCCAGATTCTCCCAGCACTCTCTCACACGTCTCAGGAACTCAGAATCCCTCCAGCCCCCCTGGACTCACTAGTCACCTCAGGTTTCCCAGTGTCTCTGGATTTGTGTGGCTGTCCTGACTTTCCCAGTCCTATGGGCAAGAAGTTCCCCCAATATGGGATCTCATCCCTGAAGTAAGTCGCCCCTTCTGGCTGGAGCACATCACTATCTTCACACAAAGGCTGTGTCTCCAAATGGAAGTAACTGAGCTCTTATCAGACCTGGTTAATAATGATCCTACACACCTGCGTACTCACACAGGCTGCAGGCATCCAGCAAAACCCAGACATAGGTTTGATGGTTCCTTCCCACCCAAGACACTTTGGAGCCTTCAGGCTCTAGGCCCAGATCTGGGATTACAAAGCCTGGAAAAGGCTTAAAGCAAACCTTTTCTGCTCATAACCAGGAGCTTCCCACTAAGCCTTAATGAAAATTCTGTGTCATTTCTATTTAAACTTACATAGTGGTGGGACTTTGTAGTGTCACACATTATCGTATTTTCTGACCAGGGCTTTTTTTCAGGGGGAACACAGTTCTGGCACCTCCATGACTGAATGTATGTAATGGCAAGGGGTGCTGGAGGTGTGCTGAAGGGTCTGTTGATGCTGGTTGCTGGGGATCTATTGTCACTGGAGGGAATCTATTTTTGCAGGGGGGTCTGTTGCTGGGGAGATCTGTTGTTGCTGGCAGGGTATCTATTGTTGCTAAGGGTGGGTCTTATGTTGCTGGGGGGTCAGTCATTTCTGGGAGGGATCTACTGTTGAGGAAGAGGTCTATAGTTGCTTCCGGGGTTCTATTGTTGCTGAGGAAGGGTGGTATTTTCTTGTAGGTTGTCCATTGTTGCTGGGGGGGGATCTATTCTTCCAGAGGGTCTACTGATGCTGGCTGTGAGGAGATCTGTTGTTGCTGCTAGGGAGGGGGGTGTTTTGTTGTGAGTTGTCCATTGTTGCTGGCTGCAGGGGATTTATTCTACTGCTTTTCTTGTTATCATTAACAAGCTCAATACAAATTATTGGCGCTTTTCCACTGCATGGAACCGAACGGTTCGGCTCACTTTTGTGCTTTTCCACTGCTGGTACCGCATGGTACGGTGTCGGAACGGTTCGGTACGGTACGGTATGGCGGCGCCTTTCAACTGCATGGAACCGAATGATACAGCTCTCAAAAACAGTGCCACCTCGATTGTGGTTCCAAGAGGTACCATACCCGGTACCATATACCACAATCCTTTGCATGCAGTCACTACTAGCCACTGATTGGTCATAGAATCCCACCCACCCCGTTGTTATCCCACCCACTTAACTTTAGTACTACTTTAGTGGAAAAGCAAACCATACCGTACCGTACCGAACCGTTCCAACACCGTACCATGTGGTACCAGCAGTGGAAAAGCAAACCGGGCCAAGCAGGGCCCACCTGGTCCGAGTAGAGCCGAGCTGGTACTTGCAGTGGAAAAGTGCCATTAGTTAGTACCACAAATGTTACTGTATTATCTAAAAGAGGTGGTCTTCGGAGGTGGGTAATGGGTGGAACCAAGAAACGGTGCTCGGAGGTGGGTAGGGGCGGAGACAAGGGGTGACTTGAAAAGGGGGAGTTTCCGGCACCTATTCTCTGAGAAAAAAAGCCCTGTTTCTGACAAATGTGTATGTGTGCTGGGGCTTATCCTAGAGGAAATGGGACTCAACTGCCTAAGCCCAGGTTGGTGAAAGGTATGAAAGAGAACTGGTCACAATTAGGCTTATTGAAGAATATGAGAATTTCAGTTATGCGTTATTACTGCTTATTAAATAAATGTTTGTATTTGCCATGTTATTGAGCTTTACTTTGTCTCTTCAGCTTGAGAGTCAAAGGACACCTAAGCCCCATCAGTTCGGTATAGGAGTTAGGTATCAGGACCCTCGTTAGCCTTCAAGTTTTACTTAATGGGCTCGATGGGTGGCATTAGGAGCTGCAACGTTGGCTAAATCAGTTTTTGGCAAATCACTTTGCTTCTCTGTAGAATGGAACTATGAAGAGAACCTGTCTCCATTGTCACAATATAGTTTAATAAAAAAAATCAGTTCTCGGTCTAGTGGCCCAACTCCATTTATCATAAATACTTTACACAAAAATTCACATTATAAAGCTCTGTAAAGAAAAAAAAGAAAAGGGACAGAGGAACAGAACAGTCAGCACATTAATTAGGAATTCCATCCAAAACGTGTAATTCATAGCATTGCATGGGGCATAGAAAGGTAAGCTTGTTATTGATCCCAGTTAATGAGATCTCCCCTAACTTCATGCCCTGGTGACATCTTGTCACACTCTGACTCGCAGGTTACCACCAGACTGGACATAGGCAGGGCTTTTTTTTCAGCGGGAACGCGGGGGAACGCAGTTCCGGCACCTCCAGAACTGAATGTATGTAATGACAAGGAGTGCTGGGGTGTGCTGGAGGGTCTATTGATGCTGGCTAATAGGCAATCTATTGCTGCAGAGGATGTTGGTCTATTGTTGCTGGGGAGGTCTTCTGTTGCTCATAGGGATTTATTGTTGCTGGGGTGGGTCTTTTGCTGCTGGTGGGTCAGTTGTTGCTGGGAGGGATGTATTGTTGAGGGAGGGGTCTTTGTTTCTGGCTGCTGGAGGGTCTATTGATGCTGGCTACTGGGGAATCTAGTGTTGCTGGAGGGGATCTATTTGCTGCTGGAGGGGATCTTTTTGCTGCTGGAGGGGATCTATTTGCGCAGAGGGTCTATTGTTGCTGGGGAAGTCTGTTGTTGCTGGTGGGGTTTCATGTTGCAGGGAATCAATCATTGCTGGGAGGGATCTACTGTTGAGGGAGGGGCCTAATGCTGCTGGAGAGTCTATTGATGCTGGATGTTGGAAGTCCATTTGTTGCAGGGGTGGATCTATTGTCGCTGGTGTGTCCATTGTTTCTATTATATTGCCTTTCTTGTTATCGTTAATTCTCTAAAAGGGGTGGTACTGGGAGGTGGGTAGGAGGTGAAACCAAGGAATGGTGCTCGGGGTTGGGTAGGGGACGGAGTTAAGGGGGTGACTCAGAAGGGAGGAGTTCCTGCACCTATTCTCTGAGAAAAAAAGCCCTGGACATAGGTACAAAAGAGTAGTAAAACCCTGGCAGAGTTTCTAACCTCTGCCTGTCTGGAATGCTCTGGGAACATGGGAACTTTACATAACATCACAGCTGTAGGGTAAGAGCACAAAGGTTCCTGGTGTAATTTTCCAAATTGGCCAATGGGTGTAACCATTGTTAGGGTCAATAACCCTCATAGTGAGAGTAGATAGTGTAACTAGAGGCCCCCAGATTACTGAGTGAGGGTAGGACTATAGATCCTGAAGTGGGGTTCCAGCCCTGCCCCACAAGTGTGGGGAATTTTGGGAAAGATGGCTCAGTATAGATAGTCTAAAGCAGGCATGTCCAACCTGCGGCCCGGAACCGCAGGCAATGCGGCCCACTGCCCCCCTGACAATTTTTTTTTGCTGGGGAGGAAGGAAGTCGGGTCGGGGGCATGGCCACAGCAACTTCCAACTAACGGTAGGCAGAGGCTGCCTCGGAGGGGAGGGGGGGAGCATGTGCATTGTTTCTGACTGCTACCACCATGACCACTTCAAATCACTGAAGTGGTCATAGTGGTTAGAGTTTTCCTTTATTATCTCTCAGAAGAAGTAAACCTCTGTATACTGATTCCGTTTCATTTCATCATCCTCTAGTTGTGTTAAATTAGTGCAGGGGGCGCAGCTGCATTTTATTACTTATATAACTTAACTATAGTATATATTTTATATGCGGCCCGAGAAAATGTCTCTACACTCAATGTGGCCCAGAGAAGCCAAAAGGTTGGACACCCATGGTCTAAAGGCAGTCTGCCTGGAGGCTGGTCATCATGGGAAGCAATGCAAGGACCAAGCCATGGCAGAGATGTGACCTTTGAAGCTCTAGCTTTTGGGAGCTTCCTCTTAGAAAAAAGGAAGGAAGGAGAGAACTGATTGGACTCCTCATTTTCTCTTTTCATAGGATATAGGACTCTACTGTATGGGGTGCTTCTCAACTCTCATGTTCTTTCTATCTGTTTCAATCTCAAGGAATGTGCCATCATCATAGGGATGACAGAAAGAATGTAAATATGTAATTAACTGCATTTCAGTAAATTTTTGAAGGGCCTCCATTGTGTGAACTCTTCCATCTCTTAACCTCAAGATGGGGTCATCCTCTGAAAACAAACAAGTGCTGGGTGAAGCTGCCATTTATGTCCATGTCCATAAGGCCCGAAGTGGGTACAGGAAAGACTACTGGTGGGGCTGATTAGGCCAAACTGGTGGCCCACATATAAGTTAGACCCAAGGGGTACCCAGGGGAAAATCACAAGACCATAACATCGTGTGAATCCAAGGGGACAAAGCTAAGTCCAACCAGGAATATTTTAAAGGAGTGGGTGCTTCCCCAACATGTGGTAGATAGTACACATGGGGGACATGATGCCCAGCATGCGGGCAGACAACACATTTCTACCATTAACTTACACAGCTATAAGTCAGGACAAAGAAATGTGCTGGGCGAGGAGATCGGAACTGGGAGTTGGTCGAATATGTGCATTATTGTTATGGGAGAATTTTGGCTTGAAGATGGAATTTGTGTTTTTTTATGTATTTCGGAATGTTTGTAACCACTAATAATGATTTTCATGTATTTTTTGTGAAAATATAGTTTTGACATTTTCGCATAGGGGGGGAAGGGGCAGGGTGGTGATGGCGGCCCCTGGATAGGCGGGGTGGTGGTGGCGGCCCCTGGGGGGGGGGGCGTCAGGTAGGCTGTATGGGGCCCCATTAATTCTAACAGTGGCCCTGCCTGTGTGTCTGTAGCTATAAGAATTATACAGTATATAGATACATAGACCAGGAAGAGTAAAGGAATGTAGAGAAGGGGAGGACTGGGGACCTTAGCTGAACCAAGGGGCCTACTGAACAGGGTTGTAGAAGATTTGGAAATAATTGGTGCCTGATTTGTGTTGGCTCTGTTAATGTTTGGGAAAGGTTGTGTATCATAATAACTGGGTTAGCTAGAATGCTGGGACTGTGGAGCAAGATTGTGGTGGAACTGGAAATAACTAGTGTCTGATTTGCATAAGGTCCCTTGATGTTTGGGAGAAGTTGTGAATCATATAAGCTTATTGTTACTCCCACAGGAGCCGCTTGGTAATTTGAGTTCTCTGTTCTCCAGGAAAACCCTACGCCCCTCTGACACACCTGGTTGAAAGTCACTGCAAGCACTTATAAGAACATGAGAGGTATAAATACCTTTAACTCGGCTGTGATTTAGCACCAGGAAATTAGCACAAGACTGCTTAGTGGTAAATGAACTCAATGTGTTGGTACAGGTTAGAATAAGAGCCCATTCACATTGAGGCGAAACAACTTCGGGGGGGCGACCTGTGAAGTCGCGTGCACCGCGACTTCGGCGCGCCTTTCAGAGACTTCACATAATGGAAGTCTATGCAAGTCGCTCCGAGGTTGCCCCAAAGTAGTACAGGACCCTTTTTCTAAGTCGGAGCGACTTGTGTCGCTCCTATTAGAACGGGTCCTGTACTACTCAATGGACCGCGACCGAGAGCGACTTGTCAGGCTGACAAGTCGCGCTAATGTGAATGGACTCTAAATGGTGGTTTGAGCATAAATAAACACACAGAAGGCGGGTTCAGACACACTCCGCTAGACAGTATAATCAGTATGCCAATGTAACTTATGCAGCACCCTCCTAGGAAGGTGCTAGAGAGAGAGAATATAGTTTTGGATCCTGTCTGCTTACCAGAGGGCAGGATCTGTTAGTGAGGTCTGCTCATGGTGCTCAGGTGCAACTCAGTTTGTCTGAAGTGTTTCACACTGGTCCAATAGGGAGGCATATTGGACAGTGGGAGGAAACCTGATGAATGAATGCACAGGCATTTAGTACAGACCTGGTGATTGGCAGAGGGAAAGTGCCTCGGTGCATACTGGGATACTGAATAAATGCCAGCAGCACATGTGCTCGGAGTCTTTCAGCTGGGGGCGGCTGCCTCCTCCTCTGTAGAAGTGTCATGCGGCCTCAGGTGATCGACCTGAGGGCCTAAAGTGCTAGAGAGGAACTGAACCCGTAGGTCCTGTAAAGCTGACTGGAAGGGAGACACTGGAAGGATCTGAATCTGCATACAGGGAGTACAGATCTGTGTCTAGGGTCCTGACCTGAGGGGGGCCATCCCTGCAGCTAAAAGAGTCAGTGGATGGGTGTCAGTAAAGGGGATGCTAGAGAGTATCCCGAAGATAATGTAGTTCACCAAGTCTATTGCTGGAGAAAGAGCAGGGAGACTTAACCCTTTCCATACATGTGGCAGTATGGTCAAAGCAGCATGACTACTTCCACAAGCCACCTGGTGAGGCCAAGTGAGAGTTATCCTTATCCACTGTATACAGTATAGTTCCAGTTGGAGTATTCCACTATTCCCTTCTCCCATCCAAGTTCCACAATAAATACAAAAATAAACAAAACCCCTGGACTGTTTATTGTGTGACGAGCTATTGGGAGTAAGGATGGATTAGTGAACTGTCCCTAAGTGACTGTCTAAAGGTAATCAAAGGAGGCCCAAGAAGTCATCACACAGCAAGCCCTACGGGAACAGTTCTACACCTAGAATAGAGTTCTGTACCACTAGATTGGGATTAACTCTTGAATCAGCAATAAACAGCACATATAAGCATTAACTACAATGTGAATAGTAATACCATAATTACTCTAGAGTGCACTCTAGGAAAATGGATAGGATATGGTGCAATGTCCACTGAGAGCATAAGCAATGGCTGAAGGTTTCTGTGTAGAAGCTGAAAAGGGACAGTCTTTAGTTATAACGCTTCAGCCGCTAGCATTGGGGCCCAACTGTATCTTTGTTGCATATGAGAATAGTCCCAGTCAAGCCCGCAGGCAACAATATGTCTATTTAAAGGCTGTATGGTCAGTTCGTAAAGGGCTCAGCCTCTCTAGCAGCAGATAGTAAACCCCCACAGCAGCAGCTCACCAGTCACAGCGATATTGCAGCTCACCATCTAGGCACACACAGCAATTGGTCCACTCTCTGCTTTGCACACAGTTGTCTCTGTCTGTCGGAAAACACCTGGAAGCCGCACTCTGGATCCCTCTCAGGTCACCAATATGCAGCAGTAATGGTGCACACTGGACAGCGATGTGCACTCTCTGGGTTCCCTTGCAGCAAGAGGAACCTGTGTCCTGTACAGCCTGAGAAAATGCAGCTCTTTCCCCTCCTCTGGGGAAAACAGTTAAAAAGCAAACTCTTGATTATAGTATCATCTCTCCCCTCTGGATTTCAGTTACCACAGTGCAGTGCTGCCTGACTCAGTCTATTAAACTCTTCCTGCTCAGCAGCTCCCTCCTCTGGCTGATATAGGTGTCAACCAGTTTATCACCACAGGGCAGCAGCTACAGAGAGCAGCTGCAGACAGTTTATCTCTCACTCTCCATTCTTAGCCAACCATTTGGCTACATAAGCTGTCTCAGTCGGAATGCAGGGTCCCTGGCACAGAGTTGAGATATAACTGGAAATATTTGGTGTTTAGTTGTGTTGGTTCTATTGATGTTTGGGAAAGCTTGTGTGACATATGGAGTGAGTTGGCAGGAATGCAGAACCCATAAAGCAGCATTGGAGTACAACTTGAAATAATTGGTGTTTTGTTGTGTTGGTTCTGTTGATGTTTGGGAAAGGTTACGTATCATATGAAGTGCCTTAGCCAGAAATTGGGGCCCAGGCAGCAAGGTTGGCTTAT
Organism: Pelophylax lessonae; assembly: GCF_965119305.1. Lineage (NCBI taxonomy): Eukaryota > Metazoa > Chordata > Amphibia > Anura > Ranidae > Pelophylax > Pelophylax lessonae. Next base: position 672,449,615 of record NC_138771.1, read on the forward strand.
AACATAAAATTGGTGACTGGTTGATGTTGGCTCTGTTGATATTTGGGAAAGGTTGCATATCTTATGACGTGGTTTAGCTGGAATGCAGGGCCCATGGCACAGGGTTGGGGTCAAATTGGTAATAATTGGTGTTTTGTTGTGTTGATTCTGTTGTTGTTTGGGAAAGGTTGCGTATCATTTGAAGTAGCTTAGCTGGAATGGGGGGTCCATGGGGCAGGGTTGGGGTCTGTGAGGGACCGCCTGGCACCCCGCTTGGGTGCTTCCGCCAAGATACAGCTTCCTCCACTCTGGAACCAGGAGGAGGGTATTATAGCTAAGAATTGCACCCAAGTACTAGACGACACTAGCTTAGGTGCAAACTGGAACTGACTTCATTGTAAATTCACACAGAATTTATACCACACAAAATCAGGTAAGAGCTTGATCACATTACCCTAAACAAAGCAAACTGTAAACAGTAATTAAACCAGTACATCTAACAGTACATCCAATGAACAGCCAACATAAACAGTAATGTAATTAAACAGTAGGCTATTTAACAATTACTCACCTAGACAAGCCTAGGTGAATCAGGTTAGTGCCCACCCAGACAGGTGGCACCAGTTCCCCAAAAAGAAGACCCAGGACTGTCTAAATCTCAATAACCAGTTTTTACTTGTGTAATCATCCACTAGACAAGTCATCATAAGACAAAACTCATACAATGTTCCAGAAGTCTGAAAAAGTGGAATTCATTTATCTTCATAGATTTATTGGGGGAGATTGTTGATAAACATGTATTTCCCAAGTGAAGCTTCTCCAACCCAGTCTGCAGGAGGGCCACCATAGTCCCTCTGATCATTAACCTGTATAAGATTAATATTACACCTTTCCATCAATTCCAGAAGGGAAGCTTTATTGTCCTTATTCAGAGTAGTAATCCAAGCTTCGCTCTCCGCATTCATCACATGGTTGTCCATAATTAGAGAATGATCTGCTCTCTCCATGGAATCAGAGGCTGAACTGAGCTCTTTTCCATGCTCTGACCGTGGGAAGCAGACAAAATCCCCAGTCTCCTCCATGGGCCATAATCAGTGGGTAGAAAGCTAGCCCCTAGTCACCTCCAAAAGCCCCTATCCCGGTTGGGTCTGTAACAGGGTATAACTGGAAATAATTGGTGTTTTGTTGTGTTGGCTTTGTTGATGTTTGGGAAAGGTTTTGTATCATCATGAAGTGGCTTAGCCAGAATGTGGGGCCCATGCAGCAAAGTTGCCTTATAAGTGAAAATTGGTGACTGATTGGTGTTGGGTCTGTTGATATTTTGGAATATGCAGTGCTGTATTTTGGCCTAGGCCAACAAGGCCCAGGCCTAGGGTGGCACTTTGCAGGGGGGCAGCAAAAAAAACACCCCCTCCACATGAGACTCTATTGGCCACTGGTTGCTAGAACCACCTCTCTCAACCCCCCTCTCTCTCCCTCTCTCTCTCTCTCTCTCTCACTCACCCCCTCTCTCACCCCTCCTCTCTCCCTCCCTCTCTCTGTCCTCTCTCTCTCTCTAACCCTCTCTCTCTTTCTCTATTACCCCCTCTCTCTCTCATCCCCCCTCTCTCTCTCACTCTCATCCCCCCTCTCTCACCCCCCCCTCTCTCTCTCTCACTCTCTCTTATCCCCCTCTCTCACCCCCCTCTCTCTCACCCCCTCTCTCTCTCTCATCCCCCTCTCTCATCCCCCCCTCTTTCTCAACCCCCCTCTCTCATCCCCCCTCTCTCTCTCAACCCCCCTCTCTCTCTATCATCCCCCTCTCTCTCATAGCCCCACTCTCTCATCCCCCACTCTCTCATCCCCCCCTCTCTCTCACCCCCCTCTCTCTCACCCCCCCCCCCCTCTCTCTCACCCCCCCTCTCTCTCTCTCTCACACACACCCTTCTCTCTCTCTCTCTCTCTCTCACACACCCCCCCTCTCTCTCTCTCATCCCCCCTCTCTGTCTCTCATTTCTTCCCTCTCTCTCCCCTCTCTTTCATCCCCCCTCTTGCTCTCCCCCTCCCTCACCCACCCCCTCTCTCTCTCTCCCTCTCTCACCTACCCCCTCTCTCTCTCTCTCAACCCCCCTCTCTCTCCCTCCCTCACCCACCCCCATCTCTCTCCCCCACACCCTCTTACCCCCCCCCCCTCTCGTGAGATCTCAGGGGTTAATGCCGGGATTTGTAGTCCTTCAATTTTGGAGGGAGTCACATCCGTTAAAAAAGGAGTGGGGGAAATTTACATTGGGGGGGGGGGGTGCCCAATTTTAGTCTTGCCTAGGGCAGCACAAAACCAAAATACACCACTGGTTATATAATGTGGCTTAGCCAGAATGCAGGTCCCATGGAGAAGGGTTGGGGTATAACTGGAAATAATTGATGTTTTGTTGTGTTGGTGCTGTTGATGTTTAGGAAAGGTTGTGTTTCGTATGAAGTGGCTTAGCTGAAAAACCCTAAGGCCCATGGAGCGGAGTTGGGGTATAACTGGAAATAGCTGTTGTGTTGGCTCTGTTGAGGTTTAGGAAAGTATCATATAAACTGACTTAGAAGAAAAGGAATAGAACTCTTCAAATTTAAAATAGGACAAATGGGTTCCAAGAAGTACTGTATCCAGGAAGAGGTCTCTTTCTTCTTGGACACAATGGTTGGTTAGGTGGTGTTCCCCTTGATGGAGGGGGACATTTCACACCGCTGGGTCTCTCGTATTTCTTAGACCTACAGGGTCATACCTGGGAACAGGGTGTCAGATAGTGCTTTGAGATGTTTGAAGAAGAATGAAGGGTTCCATATTCACACAATATTAGTGCAAATTCCCACATGAGATACATTCTGTGAGCTGCACCTGCATCCTTGAAGAAGTGGACTTTGTTCCAGGCAATGTGTTGGATATAAAGATTTACTGTTTACGCATTGGTTATCTCATTAGTATATCTATCTTGGTAAACAACTCTTGTTGGCAGTGCCGGGACAAGGTCATCCAGCACCCAGGGCAAACATGCCAAATTGTGCCCCCCCCTCCTGTTCATAATGTGCAAGCTTAGTGAAACTGCACAACCCTCCCCTCCTGGTTCTCTCCTCACTGCTCCCAGCACTGGGCTGACAGGAGTAGTGATGCCCCTGTTATTACTTTTGTCAGCCTTGTAACAGAAGGAGCTCAGCACAGGGTGTCCCCATCCCTGCAATAAACCATTGCTCCCAGGGCAGCTGTCCCTCCTGCTCACCCTTGTTGCAGCCCTACTTGTTGAAACCCACTTGTGCTATTTTAAATTTGAAGAGTCCTACTATGTTTATAAAGCGTTTTGCAATAATGAACTTTAATCAAGTAATTTGATGTTTATACGTGTTGTATCTCCACACATAGGTTTCCCCTTCTTACCCTTTTTTTTAATATTTTGGAAAGGTTGTGTATCATATGAACTGGCTCAGCTGGAATGAGGGACCCACACAGTAGGGTTGGGATATAATTGGTGTTTGATTTGTATTGGCTCTGTTAATGTTTGGAAAAGGTTACTTAACATATACTCTAAATAGAATTCGTTGGAAGCTTTACATTGGGCCCACACCCAGCTATGTTTGGCTAACATTCCTCCCAGACATTTGCATGGGAGTTGGCACCTAGGTGGCAGCAAGACTGGAAAGGTTGGTTCTGCGCCCGATTTCCAGAGAAGTTCTGCTGCTATTTAGAGTGATGACAACCTAAGATTTAATTAAGTTTACAATCTCCCACAAGCAGGGCTGGCCCAAGACATTGTGCTTCCTGGGTCCAAGAATAAATGCTGTCCCAGCCCCCCCCCCCAAAAAAAAACTAAAATAATGCCCATCAAAAGGCCCCACATCAATTATTTTATATAAATATAACATTTAGTAAATATTATATATACTGTTACCTTCTTCCATAACCCACCACTGGACCAGTCCACCAAACACCACTGTCTGTACTCCTGTAACTCCTGTGTCTGCCGTGGCCACCACCCTAGAAGACCCAACCTGTCCTGTGTGAGATGGAGTGCGCTGATGTGTCTCATTGCACACTCTGCCTCCTCATACTCATCACTTTGCACTACAGGCGGCAGTATGAGATGGGGAAATGCCAACCGTAAAGGCACCACAAACTGATGACATAAAAAACTGCTGAAAAAGAAATCTTGGGCGTCAATTTGCTGCCCCTCTAAAAGTGCTGCCTGGGTCCAATGGACCCAGTGGGACCCATGGTAGGGCCAGCCCTGCCTACAAGGCACTGATGTGGTCCCTGCTCTGTTGACCCTTGTGTCCTTACAATCAAGGGTCAATTTTCTGCCAAGTGCTGCCTGGGTCCAATGGACCCAGTGGGACCCATGGTAGGGCCAGCCCTGCCCACAAGGCACTGATGTGGTCCCTGCTCTGTTGACCCTCATGTCCTTACAATCAAGGGTCAATTTTCTGCCAAGTGCTGCCTGGGTCCAATGGACCCAGTGGGACCCATGGTAGGGCCAGCCCTGCCCACAAGGCACTGATGTGGTCCCTGCTCTGTTGACCCTCATGTCCTTACAATCAAGGGTCAATTTGCTGCCCCTCTAAAAGTGCTGATTGGGTCCAATGGACCCAGTGTGACCCATGGTACGGCCAGCCCTGCCCACAAGGCACTGATGTGGTCCCTGCTCTGTTGACCCTCATGTCCTTACAATCAAGGGTCAATTTGCTGCCCCTCTAAAAGTGCTGCCTGGGTCCAATGGACCCAGTGGGACCCATGGTAGGGCCAGCCCTGCCCATAAGGCACTGAGGTGGTCCCTGCTCTGTTGACCCTTATGTCCTTACAATCAGAGCCTTGTCACAAAGAAATGTGTACTGTGCTTACATGGCATACAATAACATATGCAGGCAATCCAAAGTGAGTGACCAACAGTGTATGCTAAGGAGCTCCATTAACATTCTGCACCGAGGGTAAGTAGAAGCCACAGTCTCATAGTGCCCTAAATAGTCTCCATTGGTGGATCCAGCGGCTGCTGATGTAAAGGAAATTGGCTTTGGTGTTGTTCTTTTAGAAACAATAATTTCCCATGTTAATTAACAACATTTTAGGCATATTTTTGGCTTAATGACCTACAATATAGGTAGGATTACCATGGTTGGCCACTTTTCCTTGAAGACTTGGGAAGGACCCCCCCAAGAGAACTGAAGAGAATCAAGAGAGATCAAGAGATCAAGAGAATTGAAGAATTTGCAATAATTTTATTCACATAATTTTCCCAGGTAGGTGTGTCTGGAGAATCACACAATTTATGCAACGAGCATTTCAATAATTCGTTGCATATTAGAAAGATTCTAGGGCGGCGTTCATCAGTTTTCTGTGCAAAGTGAGCAATGGACATTTAGGAGAATTAATATAATGTAATGACTGAGCTGGTGTTATTTATTCCTCACATTTCCATAGAACTCACATGTTCTGTAACACTTTATAGAGTTAAAAAGGGAGGGTGGCGCTGCTGATGTACAATATGGGAACGGTATTAACACAAGGAACCTCCGTGGCTCAATGGCTCAACATTTATTATGTTCCAGAAATAACATCACAAAACAAAATGTGAATTAAGCACCTGGATCAGATGGCTTTCACCCATGAGTCCTACAAGAGTTGAGTTGAGTTATATTTAAGCCATTGTTTCTCATTTTTAAAGACCCAAAAATGACTGGTTTGGAACCACTGGATGTTAACACCCGTGCTGCCTATGTTTTTAAAGAAGTTCAAAGTCTTCACCCAGTATTTACAGGTCTACAAGTGTCACTTCTGTTATAGGGGAGATAATGGAGGAAAAAAGTAAAAGACCACATACAATAATATTGTTAAAGCGTTTGGTGCAGTTCCCCATGTGTGAATAATATGTCAGTAAACATTTTAAAGAAAGACTGCATAGTTAAAAGTATAGTAAAAAAAAATAAGTAAAACAAAAATGGTGAAATGCTGAACACAAAGCTTGATAACAGACAGTCTGTAGTAATTTTGACATTACTTTGTCTAAATGAGAAAGCAAACTTACCATCCAGAAGATCTGGATTCAAAGAGACGACACAAGGTGTCCTGATTTTCCTTCAGTCCCTCCAAGTTTACATTAGCTCTTCTCAGTGCCACTGTACCTAATATGATCAATGTCCTCTCTAGCCAAGGAAACCTTGTGAGACTGATAACCTGCAGGCACAGGTGAGCTCAGTGTGAATAGGGATGTAGCAGCTGCAGGTAGGACAGGTGTGATATGACTGCTGACTGACACAACTCCTCTTTTTATGGAAGGGAGGGGGTTAGCAGTGAGAGAGGCGGAATCTGGGCTCTGCATTTAGCATTTTACAGTAATATATGCCTACTATGATTCATTACCTACTATCTCTGACTTCAGTGATCTCCATCTACTTATCATTATACCCTTAACTATCTCTTTCTTTCATTATTGTACCCTTACCTACTATTTCTACTTTCTACTCTCATTGCACCCTTACCTACTGTCCCTGTCTCCTATCAACATACCCATACCTACTATCTCTATCTAATATCAGTGTACCCTTACCTTCCATCTCTGTCTACTATCATTGTACTCTTACCTACCATCTCTATCTCCTAATATTGTACCCTTACCTACTATCTCTGTCTACTATCATTGTACCCTTACCTACCATCTCTATCTCCTAATATTGTACCCTTACCTACTATCTCTGTCCACTATCATTGTACCCTTACCTACTATCTCTGTCTACTATCATTGTATTCTTACCTACTATCTCTGTCTACTATCATTGTACCCTTACCTACTATCTCTGTCTACTATGATTGTAAACTTACCTACTATCTCTGTCTACTATCATTGTACCCTTACCTACTATCAATGTCTACTATCATTGTACCCTTACCTACTATCTCTGTCTACTATCAATATACCCTTACCTGCTATCTCTGTCTCCTATCATTGTACACTTACCTACTATCTCTGTCTACTATCATTGCACTCCTTCCAACTATCTCTGTCTACTATCATTGTACCCTTGACTACCATCTCTATCTCCTATCATTGTGTTTATACCTACTATCTCTGTCTATGATAGTTGTACCCTTACCTACTCTCTCTGTCCCTTATCATTGTACTCTTACCAACTATCTCTGTCTACTATCATTGTACACATATCTACTATCTCCATCTCCTATCATTGTACCCTTACCTACTATCTCTGTCTCCTATAATTGTACCCTTATCTACCATCTCTGTCTACTATATTGTTTTACCCTACCTACTTTCTCTGTCTTCCATTATTGTACCCTTACATACTATCTCTGTCTATCATTTTACCCTTACCTACCATCTTTGTCCACTATCATTGTGTAAGGTTCTGGCACTCTCAGTGCCTCCTATCACATTTATTCCGGGTGATTTCCATCTACCTAGACAGAAGAAACACATATAGGTGTGTTTCCCTTTAAGGCTGAAGCTGTCATCACCCAGCGCCGGACTAGATGGCTATTTAGGGCGTCGGTTCTCACTCACATGTGTTCATTCAAACACCAGTACCTGGATACTAATCTTGCTTGAAGCTTCCATGGTTGCAAGCTCTCCTCGCTGACGAACCTCGCTGCGCTGATCCCTGCATCCTGCTACTGGATCATCCGCATCTCCTGAGCGATCCTTCGGCTATCGCTATTAGTGCTAAGTACCCCACAGGGGAAATCTCTATAGACTTGTACTAGGCTTACACTATTTAGCTCTGCATAGCAAGGACTGTCTTTTACATCTGCATAACTAGATTGCTAGCTCTTGAGGCTACTGCTACTATTTCCTGCACTGGGTTGATCTCTCCTGTATGCACCTGCTACTCTGTCATCTGTTATCATACATGATCGCTAACCCTTCCTGCATCCATCTGCACTGTCTCACCTCAAGTGTCTGTCACCTACCACTTCCACTCAAACCTATCCCTAAGACCTTTATCATTGTCTTACCACATGTATATAAAGTCACACTAGGAACCAGCTTAATTACTGTGTGTATTTACTGGCTGAAATAAGACCTTCCATACATGATGAGTCATTGAGGTTGGGATTGGTATCTCAGCATATCTCCTACATGACTACTGACGTGGAACTACTTCTGCAGCTGAAAATCCACACCTTATAAGAAACGCAAGGAGCGTTACAGATTGAACGAACCTAAAAAATGGATTCAGCAGAAGTAGCCACTCAGGTGACACAATTAAAACAGCAGGTATCTGCGTTAATACACGCACTTGCTGAATTGAAAAACGACAATCAGGCTCTGTCGCAGCAGGTAATTAGACTGACACAACTTACCTCTGCACAGTCTCCTGAACCCACGATAAATCCCCCTTTGGTATTTACAGGCGATCGCAAAAAATTTTGCGAATTTAAAAACGCATGTGAGTTACTTTTTTTGCTAAAACCTCGTACCTACCTTACTGATCACATTAAGGTTTGTACTATTATTTCTTACCTATCAGGCGATCCTCGAGCCTGGGCAGATTCTCTTTTTGAAAAAAACAACCAGCTTCTCAACTCCTATGCCTTGTTCCTGGCAGAGCTCACTAGCCTATATGATGACCCCAATAGGCAGAGTACTGCCGATCTTCAGTTAAGATCCTTGAAACAAGGAAAAAGGCCTGTAGAAGACTTTGTCACAGAATTCAAGAGATGGACCCTTGATTCAGGATGGAATGATGCATCTCTGAAAACCCAATTTAGGCTTGGCCTATCAGAAGCCGTCAAGGACGAGCTCGCCCGAGCAGAGATGCCAAAAACCCTGGATACATTGATACAACTCAGTATCACCATAGATAGAAGACTACGTGAAAGGAAGTCTGAAAAAATGGAAATGCCATTATCCAGTTCTTCTCAGAATTCAGCTATTGACCCCACTCCTAAACCCGCTCCAGGTAACCACAGACCCTGGCTACCTAAGGAAAAAAGGAGACCTAGTAGATATGGTGATCCTGCCTGGTCATGGTCCGAGCCTGCCTCAAACAGTCGACCTTGTCACTCTGACACATCCCATTTGGACCCTGATCCTACAGAGATGGATGAGGAGCCTATGGAGATTGGTGCCATACATGCTAGGTTGTCCTCACAAGAAAAAAGAGATCACAGGAGAATCTGTGGCCTTTGTTTTTATTGTGGTGAAGGGGGACATTTCATTACATTCTGCCCAACCAGACCCCATAGGCCTAAGGCTCTCCCAATGGAGGCCAGGCCAATCCGAAGGGTCTTCCCTGAAAAACAGCCTGGAAATTATCAAGGCTGTTGCCAGCCCTGTCCCCGTTCTATATCAGTGAAGGACACCCAGAAATTAACAAATATTGGAATAGATATTCCTTCAACTCCAGTGAACTTTATACCACGTTCAAAAAACCCTCCTGTACCACCTCCTGAGGATACTCCTATTTTTGCAAGCACATTTCTGGCTTCCGATGAAAATACAGAGATTCTTGCACCTGACTGCGTACGTGCTTCTAATGGCACGGTGGTATGTAGGAAGGATCTGAGGATGTTTGAAGAAGCATTGGTTGCTAGGTCTACTAGGATTACTTTGGATGGTTATGCGTCCGATTCTAGTGAGGGGTCCATGTAGCAGACACCCTAACAACAAGTGATCCGATTCTCATCGGTTACCAACCTGATCCGATTTTTATATCGGCAACAAGGGATCCGATTCTCATCGGCTACCAACCTGATCCGATTCTCATATCGGCAACCATTTTTTTTTTTCCTTCCGATTTTCGCATCGGCAACCAGTCTCATGTGATTCTTATATTAACAACCAGCCTTAGAGGCCTTCCGGAGCCGGCCTTACGGGGGGGGTAATGTAAGGTTCTGGCACTCTCAGTGCCTCCTATCACATTTATTCCGGGTGATTTCCATCTACCTAGACAGAAGAAACACATATAGGTGTGTTTCCCTTTAAGGCTGAAGCTGTCATCACCCAGCGCCGGACTAGATGGCTATTTAGGGCGTCGGTTCTCACTCACATGTGTTCGTTCAAACACCAGTACCTGGATACTAATCTTGCTTGAAGCTTCCATGGTTGCAAGCTCTCCTCGCTGACGAACTTCGCTGCGCTGATCCCTGCATCCTGCTACTGGATCATCCGCATCTCCTGAGCGATCCTTCGGCTATCGCTATTAGTGCTAAGTACCCCACAGGGGAAATCTCTATAGACTTGTACTAGGCTTACACTATTTAGCTCTGCATAGCAAGGACTGTCTTTTACATCTGCATAACTAGATTGCTAGCTCTTGAGGCTACTGCTACTATTTCCTGCACTGGGTTGATCTCTCCTGTATGCACCTGCTACTCTGTCATCTGTTATCATACATGATCGCTAACCCTTCCTGCATCCATCTGCACTGTCTCACCTCAAGTGTCTGTCACCTACCACTTCCACTCAAACCTATCCCTAAGACCTTTATCATTGTCTTACCACATGTATATAAAGTCACACTAGGAACCAGCTTAATTACTGTGTGTATTTACTGGCTGAAATAAGACCTTCCATACATGATGAGTCATTGAGGTTGGGATTGGTATCTCAGCATATCTCCTACATGACTACTGACGTGGAACTACTTCTGCAGCTGAAAATCCACACCTTATAAGAAACGCAAGGAGCGTTACACATTGTACATTTACCTGCTTTCTCTGTCTTCTATTATTGTACCCTTACCTACCATCTCTGTCTCCTATCATTGCACCCTTACCTACTGTACCGGTCTCCTATCAATATACCCTTACCTACTATCTCTGTCTACTATCATTGTACTCTTATCTGCTATCCCGGGCTACCATCATGGTACCCTTATCTAATTTCTCTGTCTACTCTCGTTGTACCCTTATCTACTATCTCTGTCTACCATCATTGTACCCTAACCTTACATCCCCTGTGGCAATGAAGACAGCCAGGAATCACCGTTTATACCTATGTGGAGTTTTGGGCCAAGAGACAACCAATCTGTTATGAATGTATGAAAGGACTGCTACTCCATACATCAGATATCAAGAGAAGAGCAGTGTAAGGGATCTTTAGGAGCAAGCTGTCCTTTCCCTGATTGGTGATGTTGGCCTTAATTTGGGATCTTGTGACTTGAAGATAGAAGGTCTTTAAGAAGAAGGTATTTTGGTGGACCAGGAATGAGATCTTGCCTTTGGTTGACAGTGATTGTTTTGAGGCTGCCATGTGAAGGATGCCATAGCAGTTCCCCAACACTAGAAACAATGGAGATCATAGAGAGAAATATCATCCAAACCTTTTGTGAGATACTCTGAGCTGTGCTGAACCCTGAGCACCTGGCTGTAGTGCCGATGGCATTCGTGATCCCTGTTTATAAATGTTCCTGTGTTGTAAAAATTACAGGTTTGTATAACGAAGAGAAAGAAGAGTTTGCTGTTAATCAGCTGTCTACCATCTCCAATTTATGTTTTCTACTTCAATCACACCATGAACGGACATTGACCTAAGAAGCAGAGACTTTCCTAAGGGAGAGAGTGTGGAGGAATATAGGGAGCAGTGAGTGGTGGCAGAGGGTAAGATGAGGAGCTAATAGGTAGGTGGCTTCACCCATAGAAGGCTAGTGGAGCCCTTTCCCTTGGGAAATAAAATCCTGACTGGTTCCACCCAAGACACCAGCCTGTCAGGGAGCATGCCTTGGATTTCCATTTCCTTGTACCTGGATTAAAGTACAACTCAAGAAGCACTATATGAGACATTCAATGAAATGTCAATGAGACATGGATGCTGGGCATCAGAAGGTGTCCTCATTAGAATAATTCTGTTGAAGTTGCCGCTGGAACCACCCAAGATCCCTACATAGGTGGCAACTTTCTGATGGCCGATATAAGCATGGGCTTAGGCACACCAAGAACAGGTGACGGTATTTGGTCATTGCTATAGGCTGATAAGATGATGGGTGATATATTCTAGGAGGGGGGGGGGGGTGTCTATCTCCGGCTAACAAGGTTATTGTACAAAGGAAGGTCCAGTCTGGCAGGTTACGGAGCCCTCTGTTCGGCAATTGGCATGCTTTAAACTTTGTTGCTCGATACAAACTTACTTTAAAGTGTATCTAAACCCAAGAACAGAATAGTGATATACACTTTATTACCAAAAGTATTGGGACACCTGCCTTTACACGCAAATTAACTTTAATGGCATTCCAGTCTTAGTCCGTAGGGTTCAATATTGAGTTGGCCCATCCTTTGCAGCTATAACAGCTTCAACTCTTCTGGGAAGGCTGTCCACAAGGTTAAGGAGTGTGTTTTATGGAGTGTCTGACCATTCTTTCAGAAGATAATTTATGAGGTGAGGCACTGATGTGGATGAGAAGGCATGACTCGCAGTCTCTGCTCTAATTCATCCCAAAGGTGTTCTATGGGGTTGAGGTCACGACTCTGTGAAGGCCAGTCAAGTTCCTCCACCCCAAACTGGCTCATCCATGTCTTTATGGACCTTGCTTTGTGCACTGGCCCAAATTATTTGGTGAAGGGGGGATTGTGGTGTGGGGTTGTTTTTCAGGGGTTGGGCTTGGCCCCTTAGTTCCAGTGAAGGGAACCCTCAAAACCCCAAGACGTTTCGGACAAGTTTATGCTCCCAACTTTGTGGGAACAATTTGGGGATGGCCTCTTCCTGTTACAACATGACTGTGCACCAGTCCACAAAGCAAGGTCCATAAAGACATGGATGAGTGAGTTTGGGGTGAAGGAACTTGACTGGCCTGCACAGAGTCCTCACCTCAACCCAACCCAATAGAACACCTTTGAGTGGAGACTGCGAGCCAGGCCGTTTCTCCAATATCAGTATCTGACTTCACAAATGTGCTTCGGGAAGAATGGTGAAACATTCCCATAGACACTCCTAAACCTTGTGGACAGCCTTCCCAGAAGAGTTGAAGCTGTTATAGCTGCAAAGGGTGGACCAACTCAGTATTTAACTCCTCACCAATCCTTAGATGTGGTGACTACATTATTGTTTGCATTTTTGCAGGTACAGAACTATACCCATTGATCCTGCCAGAAATCATGTGACCTTGAAACTTCCCTTTGACTAAACTGAAATTTCTTATCAGCTTTCTCAGGTAATGGAGATGAATAGTGTGGTCTGAAACAAGAGAGCAGCCCAGGGTGACAACGCTATTCCTCCATATATACGGTACAGTGATCGAGCGTTGTCATTCTAAAACAGGAAGTGTGCTTCTGGCAGGATCACCAGGTGAGGGGTTAAAAGGGGAGGAATAAAAGGGGAGAAAAGACAAAAAAATAGAAAACGAATGCAGCCACCACATCTAAGGACTGCTAAGCTGCAATATATGACATTTTTCTTCTTGTTAGATACCACATATGTAATATAAGTGTGTAAATATGGAACATCAAGTAAGAAAAACACATAAAAGTTACTTCACAAAACTCTTTCAAGTATTTCAAAATAATAATAATAATAATAATACGTTTATATAATAGTCCCTGAAAAGGTGTCCTTGGTGAGTTATCAGAGAAATAAGTTTATGTCCTCATGTGTTTACGTTATTGATAAATCCCTATTATCACGGAGGGAAGAAAAGCTCCTTCACTCATACCTGTCTGCGGTGTAATTAAGGAGTATTAGTCACCGATCCCCTGGAGGAAAGCCATCATCACGTAACATCTCAGCCAAGTTTCCAGAGAAATTTACTTCAACAGTTTATAACTTGTCTCTATTTTGCAGAACAAAGCGATAAAGCATTTATATATAATAATAAAAAAAAAAAAGACACCAATTGATGTGGAGTTTATGTGGAGAACTGGGGGCAAAATTTTGGGTGATGGATGATGACTGAGGTTGGAGAGAAGTTTTTGAGGCTCTGTCTACTATCATTGTATCATTACCTACTATCTCTTTCTACTGTTATTATACCCTTACCTACTATCTCTGTCTACTATCATTGTATCATTACCTACTATCTCTTTCTACTGTTATTATACCCTTACCTACTATCTCTGTCTACTATCATTGTACCATTACCTACTATCTCTTTCTACTGTTATTGTACCCTTACATACTATCTCTGTCTACTATCATTGTATCCTTACCTACAATCTCTGTCTACTATCATTGTACCTTTACCTACTATCTCTGTCTCCTATCATTGTACCCTTACCTACTATCTCTGTCTATTATCATTGTACCCTTACCTACTATCTCTGTCTCCTATCATTGCACCCTTACCTACTATCTCTGTCTACTATCATTGTACCCTTACCTACTATCTCTGTCTACTATCATTGTACCCTTACCTACTATCTCTGTCTACTATCATTGTACCCTTACCTACTATCTCTGTCTAATATTATTGTAATCTTACCTACCATCTCTGTCTCCTATCATTGTACCCTTACCTACTATCTCTGTCTACTATCATTGAACCCTTACCTACTATCTCTATTTACTACTATTATACCCTTATCTACTATCTCTGTCTTCTATCATTGTATCCTTACCTACTATCTCTGTCTACTATCATTGAACCCTTACCTACTATCTCTATTTACTACTATTATACCCTTATCTACTATCTCTGTCTACTATCACTGTATTCTTTCCTACTATCGCTGTCTACTATTATTGTACCCTTATGAGGCTCTGAAATGGCTCATCTCAGGTAACAAGGAGCTTCCAGATGATGGTTGTGTATGATGGTCAGGAGAGTTTCCACCATCATGGTGAAGATTTGATCAAGATTAGCTGAATTGAGAGTAGACCATGTGTATTGGATCCTTCATGATGCCTTGCTGCAATCCCAACCATTAATTACTATCTCTGTCCACTATCAGTGTACCCTTACCTACTATCTCTGTCTACTATCATTGTACCCTTACCTACTATCTCTGTCTACTATCATTGTACTCTTACCTACTATCTCTGTCTACTATCATTGTAGCTTTATTTACTATCTCTGTCTACCATCATTGTACCCTTACCTACTATTTCTGTTTACTATCATTGTACCCTTACCTACCAACTTTTCTACTATGACTGGACTCTTACCTACTATCTCTGTCTACTATCACTGTACTCTTACCCACTATCTCTGTCTATTATCATTGTACCCTTACCTACTATCTCTGTCTACTATCATTGTACCCTTACCTACCAACTTTTCTACTATGATGACTGTACTCTTTTCTACTATCTCTGCCTACTATCATTGTACCCTTACCTACTATCTCTGTCTACTATTATTGTACACTTACCTACTATCTTTGCCTACTATCATTGTACCCTTACCTACTATCTCTGTCTACTATCATTGTACCCTTACCTACTATCTCTGTCTCCTATCATTGTACATTTACCTACTATCTCTGTCTACTATTATTGTACCCTTACCTACTATCTCTGTCTCCTATCATTGTACCCTTACCTACTATATCTTTCTACTATTATTGTACCCTTACCTACTATCTCTGTCTACTATCATTGTACCCTTACTTACTATCTCTGTCTACTGTCATTGTACCCTTACCTACTATCTCTTTCTACTGTTATTGTACCCTTACCTACTATCTCTGTCTACTATCATTGTATCCTTACCTACAATCTCTGTCTACTATCATTGTACCTTTACCTACTATCTCTGTCTCCTATCATTGTACCCTTACCTACTATCTCTGTCTCCTATCATTGTACCCTTGACTACCATCTCTGTCTACTATCATTGTACCCTTACCTACTATCTCTGTCTCCTATCATTGTACCCTTACCTACTATCTCTGTCTACTATTATTGTATCCTTACCTACTATCTCTGTCTACTCTCATTGTACCCTTACCTACTATCTCTGTCTACTATTATTGTACACTTACCTACTATCTTTGCCTACTATCATTGTACCCTTACCTACTATCTCTGTCTACTATCATTGTACCCTTACCTACTATCTCTGTCTCCTATCATTGTACATTTACCTACTATCTCTGTCTACTATTATTGTACCCTTACCTACTATCTCTGTCTCCTATCATTGTACCCTTACCTACTATATCTTTCTACTATTATTGTACCCTTACCTACTATCTCTGTCTACTATCATTGTACCCTTACTTACTATCTCTGTCTACTGTCATTGTACCCTTACCTACTATCTCTTTCTACTGTTATTGTACCCTTACCTACTATCTCTGTCTACTATCATTGTATCCTTACCTACAATCTCTGTCTACTATCATTGTACCTTTACCTACTATCTCTGTCTCCTATCATTGTACCCTTACCTACTATCTCTGTCTCCTATCATTGTACCCTTGACTACCATCTCTGTCTACTATCATTGTACCCTTACCTACTATCTCTGTCTCCTATCATTGTACCCTTACCTACTATCTCTGTCTACTATCATTGTATCCTTACCTACAATCTCTGTCTACTATTATTGTATCCTTACCTACTATCTCTGTCTACTCTCATTGTACCCTTACCTACTATCTCTGTCTACTCTCATTGTACCCTTACCTAATATCTCTGTCTACTATCATTGTACCCTTACCTACTATCTCTGTCTACTATCATTGTACTCTTACCTACTATCTCTGTCTACTATCATTGTAGCTTTATTTACTATCTCTGTCTACCATCATTGTACCCTTACCTACTATTTCTGTTTACTATCATTGTACCCTTACCTACCAACTTTTCTACTATGACTGGACTCTTACCTACTATCTCTGTCTAATATCATTGTACTCTTACCCACTATCTCTGTCTATTATCATTGTACCCTTACCTACTATCTCTGTCTACTATCATTGTACCCTTACCTACCAACTTTTCTACTATGATGACTGTACTCTTTTCTACTATCTCTGCCTACTATCATTGTACCCTTACCTACTATCTCTGTCTACTATTATTGTACACTTACCTACTATCTTTGCCTACTATCATTGTACCCTTACCTACTATCTCTGTCTACTATCATTGTACCCTTACCTACTATCTCTGTCTCCTATCATTGTACATTTACCTACTATCTCTGTCTCCTATCATTGTACCCTTACCTACTATATCTTTCTACTATTATTGTACCCTTACCTACTATCTCTGTCTACTATCATTGTACCCTTACTTACTATCTCTGTCTACTGTCATTGTACCCTTACCTACTATCTCTTTCTACTGTTATTGTACCCTTACCTACTATCTCTGTCTACTATTATTGTATCCTTACCTACAATCTCTGTCTACTATCATTGTACCTTTACCTACTATCTCTGTCTCCTATCATTGTACCCTTACCTACTATCTCTGTCTCCTATCATTGTACCCTTACCTACTATCTCTGTCTCCTATCATTGTACCCTTGACTACCATCTCTGTCTACTATCATTGTACCCTTACCTACTATCTCTGTCTCCTATCATTGTACCCTTACCTACTATTTCTTTCTACTATTATTGTACCCTTACCTACTATCTCTGTCTACTATCATTGTATCCTTACCTACAATCTCTGTCTACTATTATTGTATCCTTACCTACTATCTCTGTCTACTCTCATTGTACCCTTACCTAATATCTCTGTCTACTATCATTGCACCCTTACCTACTATCTCTGTCTACTATCATTGTACCCTTACCTACTATCTCTGTCTACTATCATTGTACCCTTACCTACTATCTCTGTCTCCTATCATTGTACCCTTACCTACCATCTCTGTCTACTATCATTGTACCCTTACCTACTATCTCTGTCTCCTATCATTGTACCCTTACCTACTATTTCTTTCTACTATTATTGTACCCTTACCCACTATCTCTGTCTACTATCATTGTATCCTTACCTACAATCTCTGTCTACTATTATTGTATCCTTACCTACTATCTCTGTCTACTCTCATTGTACCCTTACCTAATATCTCTGTCTACTATCATTGCACCCTTACCTAGTATTTCTGTCTACTATCATTGTACCCTTACCTACTATTTCTGTTTACTATCATTGTACCCTTACCTTCTATCTCTGTCTACTATCATTGTACCCTTACCTACTATCTCTGTCCACTATCATTGTACCCTTACCTTCTATCTCTGTCTATTATCATTGTACCCTTATTTACTATCATTGTACCCTTACCAATTATCTCTATCTACCATCCTTATACTCTATCCTGCAGTTCCTGTCTGCTATCATTGTGCTCTTATCTATTATCTCTGTCTACAATCATTGTACCCTTATTTACTATCTCTGTCCACCATCATTGTACTCTTAGCTACTATCTCTGTCTACTTTCATTGTACCCTTACCTATATCTCTTCTACTTTTATTGTACCCTTACCTATATCTCTTCTACTAAGGCGCCTCTAAGTGCAGTAACTCAAGGATTTTATTAAAACAAAGGATTAAAAGCACTCACATTGAGCAAGATGACATCAGACGAAGGAGATGCTCATGCTCCGAAACATGTAACCGCCCATCCACCCGCGCCATAGGATACCAGTCGCTCGCGTCCCTGCTCTGCTGCTAAGAGCCTCACGCCACACATAGCTGAGAGGAAGCCCACACAGGAAGCGGAGCTCTGGATGTCTGCACCATAGTACAGTGGCCCTGAAGATACCGGATGGATCGTGGACTACTAGGCTTTGTGTTGCTAATGTCTCATCTTGGTCAATGTGAGTGCTTTTAATCCTTTGTTTTATTAAAATCCTTGAGTTACTGCACTTAGAGGTGCCTTGCCTTTAGTGATTGTTTTGAGCCTGCCATAGGAAGGATGCAATAGAAGTTCTCTGATATATAAACTAGCTCCAAGTCCGTGCGAAGATAAAGGACTCTTCTTGGTTGTCTTGTTTTCAAGAAAAGCAGAATGGATAATAACTTCCACCATGAACATCAGATAGGGCCAACTGGAATAATCCATGACTGCGAAAACCAATGGATGCACATCACCCTCTTAGGTACAGGGACACCAACTTCTAATGCACTAGGCTGGTGCGCTGTCTTCCTATTTTCTACAGGTGTACCTAAGAGGGTGGTGTGCATCCATTGGTGGTCGTGGATTATTCCAGGTGGCCCTATCTGATGCTCATTTTGGAATATATTATCCCTTCTGCCCGCCTTAAAGACAAGACCGCCAAGAAGAGTCCTTTATCTTACAGCAGGCTTGGTGCTTATTTATATTTTGGAGAACTTCTATTACATCCTTCACATGGCAGGCTCAATACAATCACTCTCAACGAAAGGCAAGAA
Source organism: Pelophylax lessonae (assembly GCF_965119305.1). Taxonomy (NCBI): domain Eukaryota; kingdom Metazoa; phylum Chordata; class Amphibia; order Anura; family Ranidae; genus Pelophylax; species Pelophylax lessonae. Next base: position 672,468,847 of record NC_138771.1, read on the forward strand.
GATCTTCTTCCTGGTCCATCAAAGATCTTCTTCTTAAAGACCCTCCATCTTCAAGTCACAAGATGCCAACTGAAAGCCAACTTCACCAATCAGGGAATGGGCAGCTTTGCTACTACAGTATATGCTCTTTTCCTCTTTTCTTTCATACATTGGAAACAGATTGGTTGTCTCTTGGCCCAGAACTCCTCATAGGTTGTAGGGGTCACCTCAAGTGGGGTTCACCTTCCCTGAGAAAAAAGGCAGTCCATACGTCAGGTCTTTTCTAAAAATTCTGGCTTGTAGCCAGTTAGGTTGCACATAAAACAAACAAAGCGGAAAATAAATCCTTGCCATCTGGGCTATAACTAAACAGGACAGATTCCTCCCTGATGGGTGAAGGGCTTCTCCCAACACTAACAAAAAAACAAAGCCCTTGAAACGCGTCAGCTGCTCCTATTCAACTGACATTCGTCCGGTGGTGATTGTGATCTATACTTGTGAATATTCTCACTTTGGGGGTATAATGGATTACTTTATTGAAATCTATTACATTTTTATACAGTAATGCACTAGGCTGGTGCACCTTCTTCCTATTTTCTATGAGAAGTTCTCCAATTCCAGAAACAAAGACCATCCATCTCTTTAGTGAGTCACTCTGAGCTTTGCTGAAACGTGAATGCATTTCTGCAGGGACAATGACATTCGCTATCTCTCCTGTGTTATATGCACTTGTGTTGTATAAGGTTTGTTATATTGAGAGGAAGAAGAGGTCGTTCTTAATCAGTTGTCTACCTTTATTGTCTTTTTCTTCAATCACACCATGAATGAACATTAGCTGAAGAACCAAAAACTGTGCTAAGGAAAAGGAGAAAACATGGTGGGATATAGGGGCAGGTGAGTGGTCACAGAGGGTAAGGCGAGGAACTAACAAGTAGTTGGCAGCCCCCAAAGAAGACTAATAGAGCCTTTTCAATTGAGATCTTACAAGGTAATGGGAAGCTGATCTGGAGGCATGCTGGTCTAGAATAATTCCAGAGTATCGCAGAGGCTACCTTCCATACAGGCCCAGTAACTAAGTAGTCAGATGGTGGGGTAGGTTCGCTGTGCTAAGTGTGGCCTCAGGCACCAGTGCAACTCATGGTGTCAATGTTAAAAAACAATAAAAGATTTAAAAGGAGAATAGAAGGGCTTTCAGCACGAGAAAGATCAAGTTCTCTGTTGCTTTAATGGCCTACACATACACTCACCGGCCACTTTATTAGGTACACCTTGATAGTACTGTATTGGACCCCCTTTTGCCTTCAGAACTGCCTTCATTCTTCACGGCAAAGATTCAACAAGGTGTTGGAAACATTCCTCTGAGATTTTGGTCCATATTGACATGATAGCGGCAAGCAGTTGCTGCAGATTGGTTGGCTACACATCCCCCCGTCCACCACATCCCAAAGGTGCTCTATTGGATGAGATGTGGTGAGTGTGGAGGCCATTGGAGGACAGTGACCTCATTGTCATGGTGAAGAAACCAGTGGTGAGATGATTGGAGCTTTGTGACATGGTGCATTATCCTGCTGGAAGGAGCCATCAGAAGATGGGGACACTGTAGTCATAAAGGGATGGACATTTAAACCATACTCAATTGGTACTGAGGGGCCCAAAGTGTGCCAAGAAAATATCCCCCACACCATTACACCCCCACCACCAGCCTGAACCATTAGGCAGGATGGATCCATGCTTTTGTTTTGTTTACAGCAAATTCTGACCCTACCATCTGAATGTCGCAGCTAAAATCCAGACCTATCAGGCCAGGCAACGTTTTTCCAATCTTCTGTTGTCCAGTTTTGGTGAGCCTGTGTGAATTGTTTCCTGTTCTTAGCTGACAGGAGTGGCATCCAGTGCGGTCTTCTGCTGCTGTAGAACATCGTCTTCAAGGTTGAATGTGTTGTACGATCGGAGATGGTATTCTGTATACCTTGGATGTAACAAATGATTATTTGAGTTACTGTTGCCTTTCTATCATCTGGAACCAGTTTGCCCATTCTCCTCTGACATCAACAAAGCATTTTCTTCCACACAACTGCCGCTCCCTGGATATTTTCTCTTTTTCCCACCATCCGAGAGATGGTTGCGTGTGAAAATCCCAGAGATACTCAGACCAGCCCGTTTGGCAACAACATGCATGCCACGTTCACAGTCACTTAATTTCAGTGGCGGCCGGAGCATTGGGGGCACCGCCCACCCTATCCATGCGTCTGGCCCCCTAATCTACATGCAGGGGCGCCGGACGCATGGAGTTCAATGGGGCTTTTTTTTTTTTTTAACCATGTGATTAGAGCCAGAGGCTCTAATAGGCTAAAAGAAAGGTGACCTCGGGGCGCAGAGCCCACCCAGCTGTGTGACAATAGCAAATGAATATTCGCTATTGTCACATGGATCCTCCTCCTGGCCAATCAGGAAGCAGGTTCTGAGGCCCGTTTCCTGATTCGCCGAAAGGAGAAGCCATGCCATTGAGCATGGAGGAAGAGACGCAGAGGACTGAGGGGGAATAAGCCAAAGCCGCCGCCATTTGCTGCTGCTGCTGCACATGTCCAGATGTCCAGGCAGGGTGAGTAAGCCAGGGGGTCCTGCTGTGGTCCTAGGGGGGTATGGTGTGCAGCCTGGTGTGGTCCGGGGGGGGGTATGGTACGGTCCGTCTGCGCCCTCCCCCCCAGGCCCATGGGGCACCAGCCGCCACTGCTTCAATCCCCTTTCTTCCCCATTCTGATGCTCGGTTTGAACTTCAGAAAGTCATCTTCACCACATCTAGATGCCTAAATGCATTGAGTTGCTGCCATGTGATTGGCTGATTAGCAATTTGTGTTACCAAGAAATTGAACAGGTGTACTTAATAAAGTGGGCGGTGAGTGAAGATGACTTTTATGTAACACCTCCTTCCTAGTGACCATAGAAACAGCAAGACATTTGCTACAAAATCCAGATTGGTTTCACCCATAAAATCAAAAAGCAGATTTCCTCGACTTGGTTTTTGGACGTAAATGTCAAGAAACATTAGGTGAGACATTTCCTGGCTGGTGGGCACCATAATGTATCAAGTGGAACGTTCCTCTTTGCTGATAGCCCCACCAGGGCCACCCAAGGTCCAAATTTCCAATGGCTGTGATTTGCATGGGCCTAGGCACATCAATAACAGGGGATGGTACTTAGTAATTTCCATAGGCTGATAAGATGGGGGGGTCCTACATTGTAGGATGGAAGAGGGGTGCTACCAGGTTTATTGTAGAAAGAAAGGTCAGATCTGGCATTTTATGGAGCCCCCTGTCTGGCAATCAGTGTGTTTAATACTTTGTTGCTCAATACAAACTTAATAGAAATACTGAAGTCCTGTTTTACCAAGTCATCACCACATCCCAAAAAAGGACATCATAGAAAAAAATAGCAAAACTAGTGGGACTTTGAAGGGATTGAGACTCCTCGCAGATAAAATTAGCAGTACCCAAACATCAATCTTTATTGGACAAAAACTTTAAAATCCTTGAAATTGGGGGTTTGTAAATCCCCTAAAAACAATGAATAACATAACAAATCATCAAAAGCCGAGAGAACCCCTGAAGACAGAGACCCCCCCCCCCCCATATCGGTGTATAGTGACTGAGAGATTATTCCAAATAGACTTGTGATTGTATTCACCGTCACTGGGAGTGAAAGACAGATATCTAATTGTTTGAATTGCTTCAAGTGGGACAGTAATATTTGTAAGCTGTTTGATTCTGAACATGTTCATTGAAAGAGCTAATCACATTGGCTTCTGTTCCATGTCCTTCAATGTCAGAGACAGGCTTTCCCTATTGTTTGTGTATTGAGATAATGCGTATTTAATGTACTTCAATGTAGGGGACGGACAGACTGTCATCGGCAGTCTTGTCCTATTATCTGTTTTGAGATGGAATGTGTATTGTGTTAAGTCTGCCTGTCCCATTGTTAAATGTTAAGGACCTCACATTGTTCTGTCCAAATGGCTAGATAATTCGTTCAGGTTAATTATGTTTCTGTATACAACTTCATCTGCTTAGGATAATGTAATCAGGCAGAGGGGAGGGATTGTGTACACTGTATGGGACTGACTGAGTGTAAAACTCTGTTTTTATTGGATTGGGAATTTCATGTCCTGTTCCCCACAAGGTCCACCTGGGCGGTAACCTTGTGGGGGAAAACTGTATAAAAGAGCAGCTGTACCATTAAACCTTGAGTTCTACTTCACCCTCAATCTAGAGTCCTGTCTCTTATTGGGGGAAACTGCTACAAGGGATTGCTATGCTCTTTATACTCCCTTGAATAATCACAAAGCTCTTGTAAGAGCGTGTTTCTGTTCCTGCTTCACTCTCTGGGAAAAGAGAGGTTCACCCACTGGAACCTGGAGCCTTGTCGTAGGTCCAGGGTGGGTAGGAGACGGCGAGACCCCAACCAAGCTGCGGCAGTTCGTGGGGTCTGCGGTGGTTATGGTGTCTGGTGGAGTGCTTGGAGCAATGGAGGTACCCAGTCGGGGTGTCAGTTGATCCGAGACTAATTTATGTTATTTGTCACATGGGGGGGGGCAAGACTTATCCAATACAAACTTACTTTAAAGTGTATCTAAAACCGAGATTTCCTGGAAAGTTACTTCACAAAATAAAATTATTAGCAAAAATAACTCATACAACATTTGCTGAAAATGTTTTCTCAATGGCTTCCTCATTAAATAAGTGGCTCCTCCTGTGTTTTCTTTGTACCTATGTTTACTTTATTCTTAGTATTAACGAGAAATATAAATAGCTGTCCTCGTTCCTGCCTGTTGTGTCATTACGACATGCTGTATCCATCACCGATCTCCTGGAATGGAGCCATCAATCATAACATCTCAGCCAAGCTTCCAGAGAAACTTCCTATAACACGTCACCACTCTTCTCCTCAAGATTGGGTGATGCGCCTTCATTGATCACATTATTAGGTGATACGGCTTCATTAATCACATTATTAAATGATTCGGCTTTATTGATCATATTATTGGGTGATACGGCTCATTGATTACATTATTGCATGGTATGACTTAATTGATCACATTATTAGATGATACAGCCTCACTGATCACATTATTGGATGATACAGCCTCACTGATCACATTATTGGATGATACAGCCTCACTGATCACATTATTGGGTGATATGACTTCATTGATCACATTATTAGATGATACAGCCTCACTGATCACATTATTGGATGATATGACTTCATTGATCACATTATTAGATGATACAGCCTCACTGATCACATTATTGGATGATACGGCTTTTGCTGATCACATTATTGGGTGATATGACTTCATTGATCCCATTATTGGGTGATACGACTTCACTGATTACAATAATGGGTGATACGGCTACACTGATCATATTATTGGATGATACGGCTTTGTTGATTACATTATTGAATGATATGACTTAATTGATCACATTATTAGATGATACAGCCTCGCTGATCACATTATTGGATGATACAGCCTCACTGATCACATTATTGGATGATACAGCCTCACTGATCACATTATTGGGTGATATGGCTTAATTGATCACATTATTGAGTGATACGACTTCACTGATCACATTATTGGATGATATGACTTCATTGATCACATTATTAGATGATACAGCCTCATTGATCACATTATTGGGCGATATGCATTTGCTGATCACATTATTGGGTGATATGACTTCATTGATCCCATTATTGGGTGATACGGCTTCACTGATTACAATAATGGGTGATACGGCTACACTGATCATATTATTGGATGATACGGCTTCGCTGATTACAATACTTAATTGATCACATTATTAGATGATACAGCCTCACTGATCACATATTTGGATGATACAGCCTCACTGATCCCATTATTGGATGATACAGCCTCACTGATCACATTATTGGGTGATATGGCTTAATTGATCACATTATTGGGTGATATGGCTTCACTGGTCACATTATTGGATGGCATTACTTCATTGATCACATTATTGGATGATACAGCCTCACTGATCACATTATTGGGTGATATTGCTTTGCTGGTCACATTATTGGGTGATATGACTTCATTGACCACATTAATAGGCAATATGGTTTCATTGACCACAATATTGGGTGATATGGCTTTATTGATCACAATATTGGATGATACAGCTTCATTGATTACATTTTTGGATGACATGGCTTTGTTAATCACATTATTATGTGATATTACTTAATTGATCACATCATTGGGTGAAATGGCTATATTAATAACATTATTGTGTGATACAGCTTTATTGATCACGTTATTAGGTGATACGGCTTTATTGATCCCATTATTGGGTGATATGGATTCACTGATTACATTATTTGATGATACATCTTCACTGGTCACATTATTGGGTGATACCACTTCACTGATCTCATTACTGTATGATCGAAAATACAGGTGGTGAATGTAGTATGAGTCACATAAGTGCTCCATCCCTTCACAAATTGTAACCAAAAAAAGGTATCTCCCATGGGATTTTGTTGCAGCAATTAAAATTCGGAAACGTACAACAATTAGCGGTTTGGGTTACTTGTTATTGATTAAGCCAGATAGACTTGTGTCTTTTTTCAACCTGACTAACTATGTAACTACTGTATGTAACTATGTATGTATGTAAGGACGGTCCTGTTTGAAGGATCCTTTAGAGATCATTTACTTTCAAATATAACTTGCGCATTGATGTTCATCCACCTACACTCAACACATTTCAATACAAGGCCATTTACCAATACGGTGGATACTCATAGGGTGGAGCTTGTTTGTGATTGCCTTTATCTGGCTATCTTTGGCCCTTTGTGGGTCTTTGAGTCAACCTCTGCCCCGGAACCTCAGAGACGCATTGCAGTTACTTTTTCTGGTTCTATATCTGGTCCTCTATGTTTGTTTTCACCATATTGTCCCCTGAGAAGACACATTTTTAGCCGAAATGCATTGGGAAATGATTGGTGGTTGTATAATGTATTTAGCATTTGTGATCTTGGTTAATGCACAGACTAGGAATTGAACGGTATAGACCAGGAAAAATGTTATCGTGTTGTATAAATAAAACTTTTTTACTTTTATAAAAAATTATAGTTTGGTCCTAAATTTTAATCGCTGCGTCAAAATCCCATGGGAGATACCTTTTTTTTCATTACTGGATGATGTAGCTTCACTGACCACATTTTTGCTGCATGACATTGTTGATCATCTGCCATGACTTGGTTTTCAGAAAGTAATAATCTCTCTCATCCTTTCCATAGACTGTTGGATACAATATCCTGGAAGTCTCCACAATTTTGCCACCCAGGTCAGAAGAGATGTAAAACCAAACCTGGTCGAAATCCAAGTATAACCAGTTATCACTCACTCCATGTAGGAGGAGAGCATCTAATTTTATGGAGTGATTGTCAAATTTAGCCTGTATGTTGTTTGCTATTCATGTGTACTAGGGAGGAGTTGAAGGCTCATGAACTCCCATATTCCATGGAAGCCATGCACTATATATAGAAGCAGAATTTCTACCACTTCTATATATGACAGCTTGTTACTGGTTCCAAGAAACCATGCCATCACCGGGAATCTCTGCCACTTAAGCAAAGGAGCTGGGATAGCAGTGACATCCTTGCCCAAATAAGGACACCAGCCAATATCATCACCATCCCAATCCCTTCTCATACATAGCTGATGACTATTTACTGCGGATGTCAGCCCCTCACAGGCAGAGCGACGTAGTACTACTAGCCTGTGAGGGTCTAGGGAGCAAGCGCGCGCCCCCCCGGAGGCCCGCCCCCGAGTGGTCACGGACCCCCCCCCGCATGTGTGACCGGCGGACCTGAACGTCCGCCGCTCACTCGCGATCGTCGGTGGAGAGGGAGAAAGGCAGGTGGCTAATGTAAGCAAGCCGCCTGTCATTCTCCCCGGTGTATGAATGGTGATCATACGGTTCCACTATGTAGAACCGTTGATCACTGTTCATACATCTCAAGCCACAGCCAATCACAGTTAGATTCACGCCCCTAGGGACACACACAGCCCCTCCCTCTCAAAAAAAGTTAACCCCTTCACTGCCAGTGTCATTTTACAGTAACAGTGCATATGTATAGCACTGATTACTGTAGAAATGTCACTGGTAACCCCAAAAGTGTCAAAAATGTCAGTCAAGGGTCCGATCTGTCCGCCGCAATGTCGCAGTACCGCAAAAAAAATCGCAGATCGCCGCCATTACGCGTTAAAAAAAAAAACAACAAAAATGACAAAAGTATTTCCCTTTGTTAGTAAACATGATAACTTTTGCGCAAACCAATCAAAATACACTTTTTGCAATTTTTTTTTACCAAACATATGTAGCATAAAACAAATTGGCCGAAAATGTTAAAAAATTTTGATTTTTACATTTTTTTTTGGGGAATTTCATATAAAAAAATGTGAAAAATATTGTTATTTTTGCAAAATTGACGCTCTTTTTTTTTTGTTTATAGCGCATGATCAAAAAAATCGCACAGGTGATCAAATACCACCAAAAGAAAGCTCTGTTTGTGGGAAAAAAGGAAGTCAAATTCGTTTGGGTACAGCGTCGCACGACCCCGCAATTGTCCGTTAAAGTCACGCAGTGCCGAATCGCAAAATAGGCCCTGGTCAGGAAGGGGGTAAAATCTTCCGGGGCTTAAGTGGTTAAAGTTCCCCAAACCTGGCTTGAACCAGGCTCAGGGCAGTTTGGCTTAATACTAATGATTACACTGATGTCCTCATGTAAGTCAAGGCCTTAAGGTATAAATACCAGGATGGATAGGAGGACAGTCCAGGAAAACTGTACTCTGTAGCAGCTTTATTAAAATGTAGAGTCTATTCATAGCCCACTAGAACATCTCCTTGGTTTCTCCCACAAGGAGCTTCATCAAAGAGTGTATGGGAAGTCTACATTCAGCGCTTCCATTATCGTATCCAAAACATTCACATAATCTCCCCTTTCCCTCCTGTATTATGGCACAGAAAAACCATTGGCTATCGCAACACAGACAAACTCTTCCATGATCGCATGGTTCACCCCCCAAGTTTGGTACATTTGTTCTGGTAAACCTTCCTCATGGAGCTTCATGTATGTCCATCATCACCATTCTACACCAAAAAGGGGAACAACGTCTTTTCTCAGATGAAAAACGAGCGTCTGCCCCATACTGGTCAATTCTTCCCACCTTCTACATTAGGGATCCTAAAACTACAGCCCTCCAGCTGTTGCGGAACTACAAATCCCATGAGGCTTTGTAAAACTCTGACATTCACAGACATAACTAGGCATGATGGGGTTTGCAGTTCCTGAACAGCTGGAGGGCTATAGTTTGAAGACCCTTGTAATCTACATGGACTCCTACCAGAGGCGTAACTAGAACCTTCAGGGCCCTGGTGCAAGAAACCATGAAGGGCCCCCCGGACCCCTGGCCGGGGCCCTTCCCTTCAAGCCTGGGGCACTTACCACTGATCCTGGGGCCCTTTACTCTCATTGAGGGGCCCTTTATCATGGTCCTGCAGTGGGACCCTTTCACAAGTTCTGCAGTGGGCCCCCTTCCTGCCATCTTGGGGCCTCCCCCACGGTGGTGGGATGTCAGGGCCTGGTTGCAAGTGTAACCTTTGCGATCCTGGAAGTTCACCCACTGGTGTTAGTAGTTTTTATTTTTTGGTATTTTAATTGCATTATTTTTTGTCATTTTATTATTTTTTTTTTTTTACAATGTCACTGACTATGACTCTGTCCATTCAGAAAAGGAAGGAGTTGGTAAATTACATATTTACCAACCCCTTCCTGATTCTCTATTGTGACACATCCCCTGCTTGCTGAATGCACTTTATATTTATTAGTGTACTTGGACTAATATTATTTTGCACTGGTCACTCGCTGAATGCACTTTATATTTGTTGATATTTTGGACTTTCACGTGGAATTATTTATGATTAAGTGTTTCACTATATATGGTTGATTGATTGTAATCTTCACCATTGTATTTTTCACTATAATTTTTATTGCAACTATTTTGCACGTTGCACTTTCACCTGTGTGTGTTACATCTTATATGTTTACCTTTGATGTGTATTATCTAATCACCACCTTTCTGTGGGATGTACTAGTAATCACATACCTAAAAATTATAATCATTTTTTGAACAGCAGCATTTAGGTTTTTTCCACACTATTTATATATTTATTATCACAATATACCCATAGCGCAGTGCACCTTTTCTTATTTGTACAGATGATATCTCTCTCTCTCTGGAGTCCATTCCTCTCTTATACAAGAAAGGACTTTGCTTGCTTCGTAAACCGCAGCCTTGCATTGCATGCTATTATTAGGCTTATGATCTACCAGAACACCCAGATCCTTTTCCACCATTTACTCCCCTAGATTCTTCTCCACCATTGATACCTCCAGGTCCTTCTCCACCATTGATTCCTCCAGGTCCTTCTCCACCATTGATTCCTCCAGGTCCTTCTCCACCATTGATTCCTCCAGGTCCTTCTCCACCATTGATTCCTCCAGGTCCTTCTCCACTATTGATTCCTCCAGGTCCTTCTCCACCATTGATTCCTCCAGGTTCTTCTCCACCATTGATTCCTCCAGGTCCTTCTCCATCATTGATTCCTCCAGGTCCTTCTCCACCATTGATTCCTCCAGGTCCTTCTCCACCATTGATTCCTCCAGGTTCTTCTCCACCATTGATTCCTCCAGGTCCTTCTCCACCATTTACTCCCCTAGATTCTTCTCCACCATTGATTCCTCCAGGTCCTTCTCCACCATTGATTCCTCCAGGTCCTTCTCCGCCATTGATTCCTCCAGGTCCTTCTCCACCATTGATTCCTCCAGGTTCTTCTCCACCATTGATTCCTCCAGGTTCTTCTCCATCATTGATTTCTCCAGGTCCTTCTCCACCATTGATTCCTCCAGGTCCTTCTCCATCATGGATTCCAGATGATATCTCTCTCTCTCTGGAGTCCATACCTCTCCTCAAAAAAAGAAAGGACTTTGCTTGCTTTGGAAACCGCAGCTTGGCATTGCATGCTATTATTAAGCTTATGATCTACCAGAACACCCAGATCCTTCTCCGCTATGGATTCCCCCAGATCCTTCTCCTCTATGGATTCACCAGATCCTTCTCCGCTATGGATTCCCCAGATCCTTCTCCGCTATGGATTCCCCCAGATCCTTCTCCCCTATGGATTCCCCCAGATCCTTCTCCTCTATGGATTCCCCAGATCCTTCTCCGCTATGGATTCCCCCAGATCCTTCTCCGCTATGGATTCCCCCAGATCCTTCTCCGCTATGGAATCCCCAGATCCTTCTCAGCTATGGATTCCCCCAGATCCTTCTCCGCTATGGATTCCCCCAGATCCTTCTCCGCTATGGATTCCCCCAGATCCTTCTCCGCTATGGATTCCCCCAGATCCTTCTCCACCATTGATTCCTCCAGGTCCTTCTCCACCATTGATTCCAGATGATATCTCTCTCTCTGGAGTCCATACCTCTCCTTAAAAAAAAGAAAGGACTTTGCTTGCTTTGGAAACCGCAGCTTGGCATTGCATGCTATTATTAAGCTTATGATCTACCAGAATACCCAGATCCTTCTCCGCTATGGATTCCCTCAGATCCTTCTCCTCTATGGATTCCCCCAGATCCTTCTCCTCTATGGATTCCCCCAGATCCTTCTCCGCTATGGATTCCCCCAGATCCTTCTCCGCTTTGTATTCCCCCAGATCCTTCTCCGCTATGGATTCCCCCAGATCCTTCTCCGCTATGGATTCCCCCAGATCCTTCTCTGCTATGGATTCCCCCAGATCCTTCTCCGCTATGGATTCCCCCAGATCCTTCTCCTCTATTGATTCCCCAGATCCTTCTCCGCTATGGATTCCCCCAGATCCTTCTCTGCTATGGATTCCAGCAGATCCTTCTCCTCTATGGATTCCCCAGATCCTTCTCCGCTATGGATTTCCTCAGTTCTACTCCCCCTAGTATGTATGATGCATGCATATTCTTAGCCCCCAAGTGCATAACTTTACAATTATCAACATTAAACCTCATCTGCCACACAGTTGCTCAATTAAACAGTGCATTGAGGTTGGCAACAACCCAAGATAGAACAGACTTTGCCCCAAAACTCCAGAGATGGCCTCAAAAAAACTCAAAAAAACCTTAAAGGACCTCTTACACACTTCTTTTTGGGGTATAAATGTGAAAGCCTCAACCTGTAGTCTTAGTCATCCATTTGCTGGCACAGATACCAAGCACATATCACTTATAATAAGATACGGCTCTTGCTTACCTCTTTCAAACTCTTCCTGGACCCATGCCCAGTTTTCATGTTTGGATTAGAGTTAGGGTGTAGGGCTTGGGATAGGTGTTTTGTAAGGTAATAATAGTCTTCATGTTCTTGGGCTGGGTTCAGTAATTACAGGAATGTGGACTGACATATTAACTACTTTACTGAGAAAAAATAATAATCACACAGTGACACAGTTCCCCACACACGGATAATGTGTAAGGTAAAGTCTACTGGCTTGGAAAGATCAGTTTGTAATTGGATTGAAAATTGGCTAAAGGATAGAATTCAGAGAGTAGTGGTTAATGATTCTTACTCTGAATGGTGTAAGGTTATCAGTGGTGTGCCCCAAGGTTCAGTGTTATTAGTGGTGTACCCCAAGGTTCAGTGTTATCAGTGGTGTACCCCAAGGTTCAGTGTTATTAGTGGTGTACCCCAAGGTTCAGTGTTATTAGTGGTGTACCCCAAGGTTCAGTGTTATTAGTGGTGTACCCCAATGTTCAGTGTTATTAGTGGTGTACCCCAAGGTTCAGTGTTATTAGTGGTTTACCCCAAGGTTCAGTGTTATTAGTGGTTTACCCCAAGGTTCAGCATTATTAGTAGTGTACCCCAAGGTTCAGCGTTATTAGTGGGATACCCCAAGGTTCAGCGTTATTAGTGGGATACCCCAAGGTTCAGTGTTATTAGTGGGATACCCCAAGGTTCAGTGTTATTAGTGCTGTACCCCAAGGTTCAGTGTTATTAGTGCTGTACCCAAAGGTTCAGTTTTATTAGTGGTGTACTCCAAGGTTCAGTGTTATTAGTGCTGTACCCCAAGGTTCAGTGTTATTAGTGGTTTACCCCAAGGTTCAGTGTAATCTTTAGATTCCACCAAGGTTCAGTGTTATTAGTGGTGTACCCAAAGGCTCAGCGTTATATTTAGATTACCCCAAGGTTCAGTGTTATCTTTAGATTACCCCAAGGTTCGATGTTATCATAAGTGTACCCCAAGGTTCAGTGTTATTAGTGGTGTACCCCAAGGTTCAATGTTATCATAAGTGTACCCCAAGGTTCAGTGTTATTAGTGATGTACCCCAAGGTTCAGTGTTATTAGTAGTGTACCCCAAGGTTCAGCGTTATTAGTGGTGTACCCCAAGGTTCAGTGTTATTAGTGGTGTACTCCAAGGTTCAGTGTTATTAGTAGTGTACCCCAAGGTTCAGCGTTATTAGTGGTGTACTCCAAGGTTCAGTGTTATTAGTAGTGTACCCCAAGGTTCAGCGTTATTAGTAGTGTACCCCAAGGTTCAGCGTTATTAGTGGTGTACTCCAAGGTTCAGTGTTATTAGTGGTGTACTCCAAGGTTCAGTGTTATTAGTGGTGTACTCCAAGGTTCAGTGTTATTAGTGGTGTACTCCAAGGTTCAGTGTTATTAGTAGTGTACCCCAAGGTTCAGTGTTATTAGTGGTGTACCCCAAGGTTCAGTGTTATTAGTGGTGTACTCCAAGGTTCAGTGTTATTAGTGGTGTACTCCAAGGTTCAGTGTTATTAGTGGTGTACTCCAAGGTTCAGTGTTGTTAGTAGTGTACCCCAAGGTTCAGTGTTATTAGTGGTGTACCCCAAGGTTCAGTGTTATTAGTAGTGTACCCCAAGGTTCAGTGTTATTAGTGGTGTACCCACAAGGTTCAGCGTTATTAGTGGTGTACCCAAAGGCTCAGCGTTATCTTTAGATTACCCCAAGGTTCAGTGTTATCATAAGTGTACCCCACAGTTCAGTGTTATCAGTGATGTACCCCAAGGTTCAGTGTTATTAGTAGTGTATCCCAAGGTTCAGTGTTATTAGTAGTGTATCCCAAGGTTCAGTGTTATTAGTAGTGTACCCCAAGGTTCAGTGTTATCAGTGTGTACCCCTAGGTAGTTAGTAGGACACGCCCCCAAAATTCTTCAAATATATTAATAGTAAAAAGGTTAGGTCTGAGCATGTAGGCCTGTAGACAAAATAATCAGGAGTGGGTGACTGGGGACAAAGAGAAGGAAAATCTATTAAATACTTTCTTCAGCTCTCTGTATACAAAGGAGCATGGGGGAGGGGCTCATGTGACACAGCCCCAAATGATCCACAATGGCTAAAAAGTGATATGGTCCAGAAATATTTAGACAGAATAAGGGTGGATAAAGCGCCTGGACCAGATGGCATCCACCCACGCATCCTAAAAAAATTGAGCGCTGTAATTTCTAAGCCTTTGTTTCTAATTTTTAGGGACTCGTTAAGGACTGGAATAGTACCACTGGATTGGCGTAGGGCCAATGTGGTGCCTATATTTAAAAAGGGATCAAAGTCTTTGCCAAGTAACTATAGACCTGTTAGTGTAACTTCTATAGTCGGGAAGATACTGGAGAGTTTAATAAAAGACCACATAGATGAGTTCTTGCTGGAAACAATATTTTAAGCAACAGACAGCATGGATTCATGAAAGACAGAAGTTGTCAAACAAACCTGATTTCTTTTTATGAGGAGGTAAGTAAAACCTTGGACAGAGGGGTGGCTGTGGACGGGGTATACTTGGATAGAGGGGTGGCTGTGGATGGGGTATACTTGGACAGAGGGGTGGCTGTGGACGTTATATACTTGGACAGAGGGGTGGCTGTGGATGTGGTATACTTGGACAGAGGGGTGGCTGTGGACGTGGTATACTTGGACAGAGGGGGGGTTGTGGATGTGGTATACTTGGACAGAGGGGGGGCTGTGGATGTGGTATACATGGACAGAGGGGGGGCTGTGGACGTGTTATACTTGGACAGAGGGGTGGCTGTGGATGTGGTATACTTGGACAGAGGGGTGGCTGTGGACATGGTATACTTGGACAGAGGGGTGGCTGTGGACGTGTTATACTTGGACAGAGGGGTGGCTGTGGACGTGGTATACTTGGACAGAGGGGTGGCTGTGGACGTGGTATACTTGGACAGAGGGGTGGCTGTGGACGTAGTATACTTGGACAGAGGGGTGGCTGTGGACGTGGTATACTTGGACAGAGGGGTGGCTGTGGACGTAGTATACTTGGACAGAGGGGTGGCTGTGGACGTAGTATACTTGGACAGAGGGTTGGCTGTGGATGTGTCTGAGAATATCCAGCCAACTCTCCTACACTCTACTAAGAAGGTCTTCCTGAAGTGGGTCATCCTACAGAGTCTCAATGGCCTAGCCCTGAAAGGGCCCTTCTTAGTCTCTATGCCTATATGCTACATAACATGGGTAGTCTAAACCTATCGCTCCACTGACCAAGACTCCTCCCATAGGATATGATATAAAGCAGAGGTCTCGAAACTGTGGAACTTTGCTTGCCTTCATCCAGCCCTTGATGCACTATTCCTCCCACTGCTGATACCAACAATGGGGCACTATTCCTCCCACTGATACCAAAAATGGGACACTATTGATCTTTTATTGAAAAGAATCAAGCAACAAATTTTATACGAAAGTAAAAAACAGAACTATAGTACAATATTCCAACAGAAAACAAAGGAATACACATCCATGTGCAGAATATATAAAATATATACATAATCCACTTCCAACGTTTTTAGAAAACTATTTACATAAAGCAGCAGAGAGGGCCTAAGAGGCACAATCCATCACCTATGTATGTGTAAGATTCTGGTACCTTCGGTACCCTTCCAGCCCATTTCTTCCGCATATAGCTACTGTCCCT
The DNA here is from genome assembly GCF_965119305.1 of Pelophylax lessonae. Lineage (NCBI taxonomy): Eukaryota > Metazoa > Chordata > Amphibia > Anura > Ranidae > Pelophylax > Pelophylax lessonae. Next base: position 672,484,884 of record NC_138771.1, read on the forward strand.
TTAACTCTCATGACGTCATCACTAGGCGCCGCTCTGAGCGGCTATTTCAATCGCCGGCTTTCACTCACAAGGTGTTCGTGCAAACCGCTTGTTACACAGCCTTGTCCGACGCTGCCGAAGCCTCCAGCTATTTCCTGTATCTCGCTACCTGATCCTTATCTCATTACCGGACCCCTCATCTCTCTAAACCAACTAGTGATAAGTACCCCACAGGGGATTCCTTCCTATCAACTTACACTATCTACTCTTGCATACTAAAGACTGTTGCTATCTATGCATTACTATTTCTATCATCTGCACTGTCACATAGATTGCTAGCTCTTGAGTCTACTACCATCTATACCCTTGCACTGAGTTAGCAATTCCTGTACACTTCATCTGCTGTCCCCTACCACCTGTTATTGTACATGATTGCTAACCTATCTGCATACTATCTATCACCATCTGCTAACACTCCAGAACATTACTATTGAGTGCCTATCATTGCTATCACTACTCACGCCTGTCCTTTCAGTACATCACCTCTATACTATCGTATACAACCTATCACTCCAGGAACATCTTATCTGAGTGTCTGTATATTTGCATGGTGAGGCAGGCTGGGCCACAATGATGAGTCTGGAGAGTTGGATATGGTAATTCAACACATCTCTACACGACTACTGAGTGGAAATTCTGCAGCTGCAAATCCAGTTCACTAAACAAACGCCGGAGCGTTACAGTATGCAGCCATTTATCAAAAACTGAGCATTAAGAAAAAATCTAGGGTGATAAGAGACAGAAAGCCACACCCGGGACAGAGACTCCTGGCAGTCAGGGAGGCTCGAAACCCCTCCACGCCTTCAGCCAAGCCCTCTGACCCCACTTGTCTCTCTCAAGCGCCCGAATCTTCCCCACCTCATGCAGAATGTCACACACCAACACCTGAACAGGAAGGATTTTACGCCGAAGGGTGACCTGACACCGTGCATTCCAGGTGTAATAACGGACTATAACTAAAAAAAGTGTATCCAAACAAAAGCCCCCACCAGTATTGAATGCTCCATACACCCACTCAGCATAACCCAGCCTGGAGAGGAAAGGAACACCGAGGGCCCGCCCCACCTGTTTGTATACCTCTATGTTAAAAGGGCAACGAAGCAGAAAATGGTCCATAGTCTCCTCCTCACCTGTACATTCCTCCCGAGGACAACCACGATCCATCCCACTGCGGAATTTCAAATTGCCCCGAACATAGAGCCTCCCGTGGAAGCACAACCAGGCCAGATCCCTGAATTTAAGGGGGACTCTAGCCAAATTAATCAATCTTAACCCTTCCCTCAAAATTGGGCCTGGGCAATCCCTTAAGGCCAGTGGGTCATGAAAGACTTCGCTCAAGACTCGGCTCATAAGGACTTTACTCGGAGCGGATCTGAGATCCTCAGCCGACAGTCGCCACTGCCGCAGTAACTTCAGACACGGAGCGACATAGGCTGGAAGCTGACCACGATCACCCCTGAGATTCTTCACTTGGCCACCTTCTTCCCAAAGTCGCAGAAAAGGCCTAAACCAAGATCTAAACATGCCTGCCCATCCAGGTGGTTCCACTGCAAGCATACTACCAATGTTAAACTTGAGAAATAGCAGTGAAAAGAAAAGAACGGGGTTGACCATAACTAAGCCACCCTCCCTCCTGGATAGATAGGTGACATTCCTCTTGATGGGGTTCAGTCTGTTCCCCCACAGCATCTGGAAGAACACACTATAGATCCTAGCATAGAGAGACACTGGCAAGATGCAGACAGGGCTGACATACAAGAAGATCGGTATCAGGTAAGTCTTAATCAGATCAACCCTTTCCCTCAGAGATAACTTCCATCTCTTCCAGCTGACCACCTTAGTATTGGCAACATCCAGCCTGCCTTCCCATTTTTCGAGGCCATAATCACCAGGTCCAAATTCAATGCCTAATATCTTAATTTTTTCCTGGGGCACTGGAAAGGTGTCCGGGAGATCAAACCCCTCACCTTCCTTTCCCATCCAAAAAACTTCACTCTTTTCCTGATTGATCTTGGAGCCTGATGCTTCAGAGTACCGTGATGTCAAAGAGACCACCTCCTCTGCTTCATCTGTTCCAGTGACAATCACTGACACATCATCCGCATAGGCAACAACCCTCAAAGGCGGCTCACCTGGGACTCCCACTGGTACCCCACACAACATGCTGCTCTCTAGCCTCCTGATGAAGGGGTCGATTGCAAACACATAGAGCAGGGGACTCAGGGGACAACCCTGGCGCACCCCAGAGCCAACCTCAAAGGACTGTCCAACCCAACCATTAACAAGAGGGAAGCGTTCTGCCCCCTTATACAAAACTTTTAACCAATCGACAAAACCAACCGGCAGACCATACTTACTAAAGGGCAACCCCAGGTACTCATGGTTGACACGATCGAAAACCTTTGCCTGATCCAGTGCCAGTAAATACTTTCCCCAGCCTGCAGCCCTGCACTGCTCCAAGGCCTCCCGGACAGCTAAAATCGCTGTGAAGGTGCTCCTACCCTGGATCGAACAGTGCTGATGGCGAGAAAGCAAAGACTCTGCTACTGCCGATAGGCGCCAGAAAAGTATCTTCGCCAGCACCTTTCTATTGACATTGAGAAGGCTGATGGGGCGCCAATTCTCAATCATCGAAGGATCTTTACCTTTTGAAAGAAGAATCACAGCTGAGTGTCTCATGGAAGGGGGAAGCACCCCCTCAGCAAGACAACT